>NW_028277124.1:1996250-2661666 GCF_059951505.1 Python bivittatus | reverse complement strand
TTCTACTAGTTTTCAGCAGTACATGATAGATGCTTGGATAATGTTTTATGTTAAAAGTACCTGGAATTAGTGTGGAGAAAGCAATGAAAATGGCCATAATTACAGGTAGTCCTCAGGTTACAGACAACCCATAATTTTGTAGCAAAATTGGAGTTAAATACCCAATGGTTTGAGTTCATTACACAATACTCTTTATACAGTATTATACAATAATACTGTTCCAGCTTACATACAAATTTGACTTAAGGACAGATCTTGGGCATGGAACTTGTTCTTAAACTGGGGGCTACCTGTATACAAAACACGTCCTATGAAGAAAGGCTGAATGAAATGGAAAAGAGAATACTGAGATGGAACATCATATTCTTGAAATCTTTGGAGGGCTAAACAATATAATATTTCAGCTGAAAATTAAGAGAACTTTAATGACAGAATAAATTTGAGAGTAGAAATCAGATTTGTAGTGGTTCTTCCCACCCCCCTTTTTGGAGGATTTTAAGAATGAGTTAACTGTGTGTGGCTTTTAAGTATTTCAAGTTATTCTGCTGGATTGTCGCCTTTACATTCTAAGACCCCCATAAATATAGTGGTTGGTTTCTTTTCTCTCTGGTTTTCTTTTTAAAGAAGAAACTCTTGATTTACAGAACACAAGAACAATTTACAAAGTTTTTTGGTTTTAAGCTAGCAAATTGAAGAAATGTGCCTTAGCTAAATAGCAACCAAATTTAATTTACAGTATTAGTTGAAGAAATAGAAGTGAAAGAAGAAATAATATACAACATTTGTGTAATTTTAGGGGGCATGTTATGGTCTTTGTGCTTTTCCATGATAGAAGCAAATGTGCTGCATGTAATTGCCTTTTTGTAGTTAGGAAAATAAGGCTAAATAAATGGCATAAAAATAGAAACTTATATAGGATCACATAATGATCCAAGATAGGCTGGGGCTGGAATCCAGGTAATTTCAGGACCACACAGACAGGGGTATATATACAGTTCTCCTGAGATTGTACCATTTCAGAATGTAAGTGGGAGATTGGATGTTTGAATGCCTCCTGTTATTAGAGCAACTTAAATTATGTGTCAGCAAGAAGAATTCTTACAGAGCTTTCTATTCTATTCTATATTCTATTCTATATTCTAGAGTACTAATTTTCCAGGCACAGAGTTGTCACAGAGAAGACTCTATAATGGAATCTTTCATCTGCATCTGAAGTGATATAGTCCTAGGAAGATTGTGCCACAAATTGGTGCTGTACATTCGCAGTCATTCCAGTATGGACAGCATAGAAATGGAAGGTTCAGAAGCACAAGAACACACTTGGTAAAGTTTACAAGGACAGGAAAGCTAAAAGCATGAGAACCACATTGGGGTTGCCTTTTTGAGTCCATTCAACAATAGTGGAATACATCAATTAGGTCTTTAACAAACAAAAGTATTTGGTTAAACAGAAACTAGGAAAAGCATTCCCCCCCCCCAATTTTGCTTGCTATTACCTCTCAGAATCTTAATATGTTTCCTTTGTAGCAAAACTCAGTGTAATTGGGCAGACTTGGATTTAGAAGTGTTCCAATCATTCTAAAAAGGAAAATTGCATAGTCATAGAGCAATGACAGAGTATAACCAACCCTTTCCCAAATCTGCCACTTTTCTTTCAGCTGTGCTTATTGTTGGAACTGGAGGAAGAATGCATCAAAGGAAACAGATTGTTAGATTAAAATGTAAGAATAAGGGGATTTATGTATATCACCATTACCTGTACACGCTTTGTTTTTAAAATTGCCCTGAATTTAGACAGGGATATCTGTCTCTCTATTGTACTGAGTTTGATCCTAACTCTGCTGCACAATACCACAAATGTTAATAGGAAATTGCAAATAGGAAGGACTGTCTTAAATGTTTGCACTAAGTACAATAAATTGTTCTGTATTCAGCATTTTCATTCACTATTTATTTTGTTTAGCTACTTCTGTTTTATATCTCTTCCTTTCTTGTTCTTGTTCTGTTTTTCTTTTCCCAATCTTTGTTCCTTTCCTGTTCATATCTTTGGGGTTTCCTTCCTACAGTAATTCCTAATTTGTAGATTGTAATCTCATCCATTTGTTTTTTTTCCTCCTTTATCAGTTGTTATAATCAGTTGTTTTAACTGAAGTTCTGGAAGCCGAGTTAAAAATTTAATTCAAGTACTGTAACCTAAAAGCTTTATATATTTTATGGTAAACTGTTCTGAATAAAGTATTGCCTAACTTTGAATTCCATTAAAAGTCATTGATCTCTCTTGATATCTTTTGGTTCAATTATATTTAGCTTAATGGAGATTGTTTTGCTTAGGAAATTTTAGGATATTTCAGGTCTGAATATTTTCTGAGAATGATGCAAATTGCATAAAGCAAGATGATCTGACTTGTAGATCCATGTTTTAATGTATGTAGGAACTGGATGGAAGTGGGAAGAACAATACCAGTAAATCCAAAGTTGCAGATTCTACCCAACAGTATTTCTAGGGGATAAAAATGTTGAAGAACATTACCAAGAATGTGTGAAGCTATCTTTTTCTTCCCTCTTGAGTTCCCCAACCTTCTTTTACAATTCTTAACTTGTTCATTTCAGTTTTGCATTCATGTGAAAAACAATTTTGGTGCGCATGTGTGTTGAATGTATGGTTTATACTTTTAGAACACGTGCACACAAAGTGAGACACATAGCAGGCAGTGGGAGAAAGAAAAAATAATGGTGCATTTGTGGCAGAACTGGCAGATATACATAGTCTGGGTTAGAAGGAAGAGTATTCTGTGAATAAGTTCATTTATGGAGAAAGCAATCCAAAGTTCTCTTCTCAGACCTTGAAGCGTTTTAGAACAAGAATTCAGCTTCCAAGAAATCCTGCTGGCTTCAGACCAGAAGAATGACAAGGAGAATGAAGAGATGTTTGTTTCTCAACTTATTTTAAGCTTTTTACACAAGCAATTCCCCCCTCCCATTGCAATCAATAGGCTTATCTAAATTTCCGTATGGGTTGGGAGAAGGGCAGGAATTAGGATTCTCTGCCTATCTTGCCCTGCCCCCTGCCTATCTCTTGTCCCTATTACCTGCTTAGCTCCTTTTGAGGTTTCTGAAGCTGGGTTTTGTTTATGCATATTTATATTTCAAAGTCTTTCTCATCCAAGTGCTATTTGTGCATATTTGGAAATCTTATCAGTACAAATTTTAAAAAAATGCATTTGCAGTATCAAGTTGCACTGCCTGGGGTGGTATTGTGTTTGCTGGGATGAAGCTCTTTTATATAAATTGGAAATTGCTTGTAAACAGTACAGGTCAGTAGGAACATTTTCAAGAGTAGGTTGTAGTTCACTTCCTGAGAAAAGAAATTGAAGTAATGCTCGGGGATTTTTAGGGGCTAATTCTCACTGAATTCAAGATGAAGCAGGTTTGACATCAACATGAGTATAGCCTTGCTTGGGCAGATCAGTGGCCCATCTTTTCATAGAATCATAGACTTCAGTGGGATTCTTTAGACCTTCAGGTCTAAATCACTGATCAGTGCAGGATTCCAGATTAAGGCATCATTGATAGGTTGTCAGAAGAGAGGTGTTAATCTATGGTAGCAAAAATTAGAAAGTGCTACCTGACTCCTGTTTTTTTGATAGATTGTTGTTTAGCCTCTGCTTGAACACACACTGTAAAGGGGAGCCAACCACTTCTCTGAATAATTGATTTCACTGAAACTGCTGTTACTGTTAAGGAGTTAATTCTAGCATTCAATCAGAATCTGAGTTCCTGTAACTTCAGTTATTTATTTATTTATTTATTTATTTATACATAGACTTATCCCCCGCCCATCTCCCCACAATGGGGGACTCTGGGCAGTTTACATCAAGTTAAAACAATAAATACATGATTAAAATTTATAAAAAGACAAACACATCTACACAGATGGAAAGAACAGAAAAAAAGTCCAAGAGGCTGATGGAAGCCACACTAAGCCTCTAGGGGGCTAGCCAACCCCATTTCTAACAACATCCCTCCCCGCCCCAGGCCAGATGACAGAGCCAGGTCTTCAAATCCCTCCAAAAGGCCGGGAGTGAGGGGGCCTGTCTCACCTCTGGGGGCAAGATGTTCCAAAGGGCGGGGGCTACAGTAGAGAAGGCCCGCCTTCTGGACCCCGCTAGTCGGAGTTCTTTTGCTGAGGGGGTCCAGAGCACATCCTCTCTGTGAGATCGGGTGGGATGGGTTGAAATCGTGGGGGCGAGGTGGTCCCTCAGGTAGCCTGGCCGCATGCCATGTAGGGCTTTAAAGGTGATAACCCCTTGAATTGGACCCGGAAGCAAACTGGTACCCAATGCAGCTCACGGAGCAATGGTGTTATATGGGCCCTTCTTCGGACCCTAAAAATAGCTCGTGTGGCTGCATTCTAGACCAGCTAAAGCTTCCAGATACTCTTCAAGGGTAGCCCCATGTAGAGCACATTGTAGTAGTCTATCTGGGAGATAACAAGGGCATGAGTGACCATTCAAAGGGCATCCCGATCCAGGAAGGGGCATAACTGGTGCACAACCCGAAACTATGCAAAAGCCCTCCTGGCCGCGGCTGCCACCCGCTCTTTGAGCAGGAGCCGTGAGTCCAGGAGGACCCCCAAATTACGCACTGGGTCTGTCTGGGGCAGTCCTACCCTATCCAGCACCAACAATGACAACGTCCCGGATACAGAGGAGCCATTAACCCACAACCACTCGGTCTTACCAGGGTTCAGCTGGAGCCTGTTGTTACCCATCCAGATCCTCAGCCTCCAGGCACCGCGAGAGGGCAGTCACGGCATCACTTACCTCACCAGGGATGGAGATACATAATTGAGTATCATCAGCATACTAATGATACCTCATCCCATGATGACGGATGATCTCACCCAGTGGTTTCATGTAGATGTTGAAAAGGAGCGGAGAGAGAACCGAACCCTGCGGTGCCCCACAGAGGAGGGGCTGAGGATGGGACCTCTCACTCCCTATCACCACCGACTGGGACCGGCCCCGAAGAAAGGAGGTGAACCAACACAGAACTCTGCCGCCCACCCCCAAATCCCTGAGCCATCCCAATAGGATACCGTGGTCGACGGTATCGAAACCTGCTGAGAGATCAAGGAGAGCAAGGATGGTTGCACTTCCACCATCCCGCTCCCGCCAGAGATCATCCATAACTGCGACCAATGCCATTTCCGTTCCATAAGTGGGCCTGAAACCTGACTGATAAGGGTCCAGATAATCTGTTTCCTCCAGGACCCTTTGGAGCTGTGATGCCACCACTTTCTCAGCCACCTTCCCACCAGTCTCCAGTGGGAGACTGGACGAAAATTATCCAGTACGGTAGGATCCAGGGAGGGTTTCTTGAGGAGGGGTTGCACCAACGCCTCTTTAAAGGAACACTCCTGCATGCATGTATTAACTATTGCCTGGATCCAACCACATGTCACCTCCCGAGCTGCTTTCACCAGCCAGGAGGGACGTGGGTCCAGATGACAAATGATGGCCCTCACAGTCTGGAGGATCCTGTCCTCAGGAACAACAGGATCAAACCGTTCCCAAATAACTGGCCAAGAACAATCCCCTGGTATCTCCCCAGACCCTGCGCCACGCTTGGGGTCCAACTTGGAATGAATCCGCACGATTTTATCCTGCAGGTGCATGAAAATTCCTCCATATGGCCCTGCAAATGAATCTTTAGCTCCCTCCTACTGAGGAGGGATCTAGTGATCCCAAACAGGGCTGCTGGGCGGCACTCTGCGGACGCAATAGGGGCAGAGAAGTATTGGCGCTTTGCCGCTCTTATCGCCACAATGTAGGCCTTAATAGCGGCTCTAACGTGTTCGGTCGGATTCGGTCCGTGTCTTCCTCCAGCAGCGCTCTAGACGTCTCTTAACCCTCTTCAGCACCCTCAACTCCTCCGTAAACCACGGGGAGTGTCGGGGCCGATGTGGCAAGAGAGGTTGCATAGGCGCGATCCTGTCCAAGCCCCAGCTGCCTCCCTATTCCAAGCAGCAGCCAGGGCCTCCGCTGGACCGTGCAGCAGGTCCACGGAAATGCTCCCCAGCTCCCTCTGGAACCCTGACGGGTCCATCAGGCGCTGGGGGCGGACCAATCACATGGGTCCTTCCTCCCTGCGGAGGGGGGTGGCATAGGAGTAACTCAGGGTCACCAGGGCGTGATCTGACCATGACAGCGGGGAAAGCTGTACATCTCCCGTCAGATCACTTTGCCATTGGTCAGACAAGAAAACTAAATCCGGCATGTGGCCACTGTCTCGGGTTGGGTCCCGTACAATTTGAGACAGGCCCATGGCTGCATGGTAGCCATGAACTCCCGAGCCGCCTCCGAGGACCATCCCAGGGATGGCAGGTTGAAGTCCCCCAGAACCATAAGCCTGGGGAACTCCACCACCAGCCCCAAGATGGCCTCTAGCAGCTCAGGCAGGGAGGCTGCCACGCAGCAGGGAGGCTGGTACAGTAGCAGCACTCCCAACTGTTCACGGGCACCTAACCTAAGAAACAGTGTCTCACAGCCAGAAACTTGTGGAGCAATGCCCCTGAAGGCCACTAGAGTTATTATTTCCTATCCAGCACTCCGGAACAATAAAGAACAGGCCCTGACTTTCTTTTTTGTGACATTTTTTCAGGTATTTGGAAAGTGTCTATTATATCCTTCCTCATTCTCTTCTAAAGACTAAAGATACCTGGCTCCTTAAATCCCCTTTACATGACTTTGCTTCTAATCCCCTGATCATCCTTGTTACTTTTCTCTGAACCTATCCCCATTTTTCTGAATTCTACTTAAAATGTGGTGCCTAGAACTGGGCACAGTACTTAGGGTGGGAGTCTGACCAAAGCAGAAAAAAGTGACACTCCATATTCTTTGGAAATTATACTTTTGTTGATGCAGTGAGAAATTACATAGGCTTTTTTTTGCTGCCACTCATACCCAGTTTGCAACCAGTACTCCATTATCTTTTTCATGTATAGACCAGGTGTTTCCTATCTCACATTCATGAAATTGATGTTTGTTTCCTAAGTGAAGAATATTTTCATTGTCTCTGTTAAATGTCAGCGTTGTTTGATCCCCTTTCTCTAACCAGTCAAAATAATTTTGAACTTTATTTTCTGTCTTCTAAGGTATTAGCTAATACTCTCAGTTTTGTATCATCTGCAGAAATTATAAGCTTACGCTCTGTTTCTTCATCCAAGTTATTAATGAAAGTATTGAAGAATGTAAGACCCAGGGCTGAACATTGTGGCTGCCTATTTGATACCTGATTCCAATTTGATGAGGAGCCAGTGATGAACACTTTTGGATATGATTTCCAATTAGCAATATAGCCTTTTAATTGCCATGCCATGTGATGGGGCACTTTGTCAGTGAACTTAGTCCAGCCCCTGGTTTTTAGTTTCTGCAGGCAGTAGCTTCTGAAAAGCCTACAAACAATGCATAAAAAGCACATCCCTTCCCAATTATTTGTTTGTTAGTAAGACATTCAGTTCCTCTGAGCGTGGGGATCCTGTTCAGTTGTTAAACCTGTAATCTAGGAATATGAAGGCCCCCATTTTAAAGCTATCTAGGCCTGCGGTCATCATAACATCCTGTGGAAGAAAATGCCATGAATTTATGGTAGGCATATGAAATGCTGCCTTTTGTTTTTCCTGAAACAATATTTAAGTATTTTTTTCTCCCTCAGCCTTTGTTTAGGTTATATGTAGCTTTAATTGTATTCCTTCTTAGAAGGTTTTTAAAACAAAATGCAGAGTAGGAACTTAAAATTATTTGTTACCTAACAGTTTTAGGTCTTCAGAACAGTCTTCACATGATTCTCCACTCTTCTCATAAGTTGTTCCTCTTCCTGTCTGCTGCTGTGTTTCCTGGGACTTGTAGTATGTACTAACTATGAATGTATGTACTAATTGTACTATGCCACAGTTTTTATAAACTTAGTCAATTTTTTCTGTCAGTTTTTTTGGCAACAGTGAATTTTATTGCTGGGCAGAACATATCGATTGCTATTCAAGAATTAATGATATGAATGTTCTTCACATATAAAATACTTCATATGCATGTAAAGCAAGAATAAAAATTCTATTCAAGGTTTTTTCATGTTTTGTGAGTTTTATACAGAGGGAAATGAAATTATTTGATCCTCTCCAGTTATTTCATATGGGGATGAAATATTGTAGCATGAGGGCCACATGCAGTCTAATTATGTAGCACATGTTCATTTGAAGACAAAATAAATTACCGTGATTAAGAAACAGAACAAGTGGCTGTAACAAAAAGGATAAGCATATAAAGCAACCTTCTCCAACTTGGTATTCCTTTCCAGATTAAGATAGACTCCTAATTCCCAGAGTTTTGGGAGTTCAGTTTTACAATTAAGTGCTGACATATATCTCTTGCTTCAGTTTCTTTCTGCTGTTTCATTCCAATGTGCTATGGTAACCTGAAAAGATAGACTTTCACTGTTACACTTTCATAGCACAGAGAGCCACAAATTCCTAGTTGGCCAAGGAAAACAAACATATGTACCGTATTTTTCCGACAATAAGACGCACCCATGTACAAGACGACCCCCACTTTTCCAGCCCAAAATTAAAAAATATTTTAAGGATAGTGCAGAACACATTTTTATTTAGTAATTAGTTAACATTGACCTGATACACTCGGTGGGAGGAGGTCCAAACCGTCTCTCTGCAGCTCTATTTCCAGGGTCTTTTGCTTAACTGATTACATTCAAGCACGAGTGAAACTGCAGATAGCTTGTCTCTGCAATCAGCCTTCCTCTAATTGGTTTGTTCAGCATCAGCTGACGTCAGTTAATCAGGCTCGTGATTGGAGGAAGTCTGTTTGGGAGACAAGCTATTTCATTGGAGGCTAGCAATAGGAGGAAGCCTCTCTGCAGAAACAAAGTATGGGCAGTTTGGAACCGCGTGATTCTCGGCTGACTTCCTTGAATAAGACGCCCTTCAATTTTTAGGGTAAGGATTTTAGAAAAAAGTATCGTCTTATAGTTGGAAAAATACGGTACTTGTTTTCTATAGACCCTCCTGGTATACCCCAAATGAAAGATAAATGCTGAGGGTAGCTTTTCTCATAAAAAGTTTGATAGTTAGATAAGCGTTTTGTGCATGGGCTGTTGTAATGCGCTGTACATAAGGCTGCCCTTAAAAACCATTTGGAAGCTGCAACTGGTCCAGAATGCAGCAGCACAGGCAATTATGAGCCTGTGATATCATTCCTACATAACGCCTTTGCTCTGTGATCTGCACTGGCTACCAATAAGCTTCCAGGTACAAGTGGGTTGTAGGTTTTCACCCATAGAGCCCTTCATGGCATAGGGCCTGGCTGTCGTTCATTGTTCCAACAGAACAGAATATCTGTAGCTCAGGGTTGAATTGTGGAGTTCTTGGTACCCTCTGAGCTTGGTGGTTTGCTTGCAGATATTTCTTTACCCAACTAGGTAACATCAACTTGCACTGATGAAGTTATCTAGTTGGCTAATGAAATGTCTGCAAGCAAAGCACTGAGCTCAAAGAACATCAAGAAGTCTGTATCTTCCATGGCTTCTGCTCAGCTGGTACAATGAGGCACAGTGGGCTCCAGGCCCCTTCCATTAAGCACTACCATCTGAAGTGACTGAAGTGTGCCTTCTCTGTTGCAGCATCTGCTCTTTGGAATACCATCCCCTGCCTGCCCCCTGAGATTTGTCTGCCCCCACCAACTACTTAAAAGATCCCTGAAAACGCAGCTCTTCTTCCAGGCTGAAAGCTTTTTAAAATAGTTCTACAGGTAGTCATTGGTTAACGACCACTCGTTCAGCGACCGTTCAAACTTTTGATGGTGTTGAATGAGTGGTACTTACAACCAGTCCTCAAAGTTCTGGCTGTTACGGCACCCCTGAAGCTGCGTGATTGCTATCTGGGAGCTCAGCAACTGGCCTGGATTTCCAACCATCGCAGCATCCTCATGTCATGTGTTTGCAATTTCCAACTTTCCCTGCCAGCTTCCCACAAGCAAAGTCACTGGGGAAGCCAGCAGAAAGTTGGAAGTTGTGATCATGTGAGGTCCCTCCTTAACGATCTGTGCAGTCCTTACTTAACAATGGCAACCAGGGACTGCTGGGATTTTCACTGCTAAGTGACACTGTCATATGATATTGTGCTTTACAACCATATTGCTTAGCCACAGAAATTCCAGTCCCAGTTACCATTGTTAAGGGAGGACTACCTGTATGTTCAAGGGATTGTCATTTATGGTTACAGAAAAACCTTTGTCTGTTTATAAGAAGAAGAAAGGAATTGATGCAGGTGTTCTATTTTAATAATACCTAGAAAAGTTAGCTAAATTGGAATTGCTAATTAGGTTATTTGATTTCCATAAAAAATTGATAAAAGAAATATGGAATAGAAAACTTGTGTTCAGCGATGCCCAAATAGTCAATTGTATAATTGCCGTAAAATAACCAGTAATATTGTTCATCAAGGAATCAAAAAGTTGTGTTTTCCAGTATTCAAAATGAAGTCTTTTTCACACATAGATGTATTCTGATGTTTCCTCTAATTAAAATCTTTGAATTTTTATTTTCTTGATTACAGGCTGTGAGAAGGAATTCCCCCATGCAAGCAGGAAATCAAACCTTCCTGTTTGTCTGACCCTGCCATTCAATCTTTCCACAACAATCGAGGTAAAAGGCTAAAATTTATAATTAGAATGGACTAAACTAAAAGATTAAAATGTGGCAGGAAGTGTCAACATTCCTTGAACCTAGCCGGAAGATCTCCTTAATGAAATAACAAAAGATCTCTTCCCCAAAGAGATCTGCATTCCAATCAAACAGCATTTAGACAGGCAAATACCTCAGTTCCACACCAATCTGGTGGGCTAGAGGAAACCACAGTTCAATGGGGTGCCTGACCTCTTGGAACTCTGTCTAATTACACTTTCTAAGAATTCCTAAGGGTGCTAGTACAGTTTCTCTATGTTCCTAAAGGGCGGTCTCTCTCTCTTCATGTGCTTTTTCAAGAGAGAAAGACAAGGTTTCCCTATTTAAAGGACTTTTGGGGAATTCCTGCTCGTGGCCACCTTTGATACCCGATTCTGTGTGTTGTGGTCTTGGAAATAAATTTCACCTCTGTTTCAAGCAATCGCCTGTGCATTTTATTCCCTGCTTGGAAATGAATTTGGTAAGATTTCCTTCCAACAGGGCTTTTAGGAGCTAAGTATACAATCTTGCAATAGTTATGTTGACGTCAAGGATGGACTGCAGCATTTAGTTTGTGACATAATTTTCACTGTGTTTTTTTACATCATATGCTGAATTCAAATTTTGGAAACATTTCTTAAAATAATTTTTATGCATTCTATACAGTAGATAGTAGTATGATTTATCTTTATAGCAGGCTCTTTAAATTGCACCCCCAATTTGGCTCAAGGTTTGTGCAAACTTAATATTGTGGTCAAAGCAAGAAGTTAAAAAAATGATTGCATGGTACAATTCTCTCTTTCAGTCAAAACTGATAGCATTATATACTACGAGGTGTCTGGCAGGCTCATCTAGTTAGGAAGAAGACCCCAGTTTGAAGAAAAGAGTGCCTTCAAAAGTCATTTCAATGACAGTCCATGTATCTAGTAATTACAGGGATTTGTTTTTAATCAAAAAGGACTCAAGGATGACCTTTCTGACTAAAATTGTGTAGGCATTCCACCCTCAACTCTTCCCATTGTATTGTTAATTGCTGGATCATGGTAAAACAATGGCAAATGCAGGCAAAAAGATATCTATAAGATAATTTTGTCAGAGCCATGAACTCAGCTTTTTCAGTGACTTATCTGTTCTTCCTTGTTTGTTAATCAGAAGGAATTTGGAAAACCAATTTTAGGGCCATCAACCTTTTTGTAACTCTTTTGTTCAAGGCAGGAGGAAAGCTCAATTCTTCCCTTTTTTTGTCTCTTTCAGTTTCTCTTTTGTTGGGCTTGACCACCTTTTCTGCCCCCTATTTTCCAAGCTAGGGCAGGACTACCTGAACTTTTGCTTCAGAGTAGAAATCTCTTAAACTGAGAAGAAAATCCCCACCTCTTTATCTTGTTGTGCTCTGATATCATATACTTATCTCTTCTCCTTTCTCTGTCTCCACCCATAGCTGAAGTCACTCAGGAGACCTGTTGAGAGGGTTAGGCAGGACAGCCCTGAGTTTTCCTCTTCGCTTGCCAGCTTTTTGCTTATCCCAGAGAGAAATTTCTTTAATCCCTCTGAACACCCCCCCCCCTCGTGTTAGACTTGTAGTTCAACACTAAGGAGGTTGCTGGGCCATACAGAAGCTGAAATGAACCCTTTAGTATATGGTCTTCTTAGATTTTGGAAGCACAGTCTGAGACTCCAGCTCTAAGAGAACTGTCGTTTTAAGAAGCCAAGGAGAACATTGAGCAAACCAAGCCAAAAGGCATGAGTAATGCCATTATTGAAAGGGACCCCCTGTTTTTCTGCCCTTCCAACTGTTTGAAGATTGATCGAACACTGACCTTTGAGGACCAAAACACTCTGCACAAGCTGCAAAGGAAAGGTGATTCTCCTCCTCCCTTTGTATCCAGAAACATTGTCTCTTTTTTATTCTCAATTTCCAAGTGAAATGTTACCTATGCAAAAGGTACTTCCCCTTAGCACATGTGTGAATGCTACCTCTTGTAAATACCTCTCCCTCTTTACTGTGTCAGGAAACTTGCAACATTCTGGCTTTCTTTGTTGCAGCAAGAGTCTGTGTTTCTTCTTCTGCCTTTTCCTATAACTGAACCTTATATAAAGCGAATCACTTCTAAAATTCTCTCATTTACCCTGATATCCAGTTAACTCCATGCCTTTACTGTTTAATTCAGTGTGCTCCTTTCTGGACTCCAGATCAGTTTCTCACTGAACGTATAACTTCAAATTCCCTGCCTTTTTCCCAGTGAATTAAATGTGATAGTTTCTGAATCTCTTGCCTTTCTCTCACTGAATTGAATAATTCACTAAATATTCATAGATTGTTACTGCTTCTATTTTATATTTTTTGTGCTGCATTCCCCATAAATGGTAATTGTAATTATTTGCCATTTTACCATTGGTCTAAAATATTACTTAATAATTGGTTTCATTTTTGGACTTCCAGAACACATTGAATAATTTATTGTTTAAAGATTCCAAGAGAATCAGCATTGCAGCTGGCCCAGGTTCCTAATACTTTGAATCTGTAGAAGAAAAGTATAGGTGCGTTCTCTATATTTGAGAAAGATCTCTCTCTTTTTACCTAGGAAAAAAACTACATATAACGTAACAGCAGTTAAAATAAAAAAACATATTTTGAACAGTCCATGTGAGATTGTAAATGAGTTTAGATTGTTTTGTTCTGATTTACATAATTCTTACTAAGTAGGCCATATTGGATTAAATTATTTTTTGCTTTGGGTGTATTTTGCATTCATTATCTTTGGCAGAATCTCATCGGCAGCTTTAAAAATCAGCCAATTACAGAAGAGATGATAGTTCAAGTTACTCAAAATTTGGAATTACTTATATTTGCCTGGAACAGGCTGAGTCTCTAGGGAATTTATACTTTTTTTTTTTAATAGAATTTGTTCCACAACTTACTACATTTTTGTAATACTTCCAAATCAAATATCATGGGTGTAGCCACCAAGAATTGAATTGACTTGAAAAAAAACTTAATTTTACCCTTTTCCCCCCCCAATAATAAGAAAATGTTAATAATTATAATTCTTAACATTTTGCTGTCAAAGAGATATGACTGGATGGTTCACTTTCACCCATAGGTTTTACAGACACTTTACAGTAGAATGTTCAGTGAGAATGCATAGATTGTATTAATGAATGCTAAACTCCATACTTTTAATCTGTTGGGAATATATTTTTATCTAATCGTATAAAAGCAACATCACACATAATTAAAAATGTTTAACTACGGCATTTTAAATTTTTTCAAGATTAAATATAAACTGAAAAGTCAGGATTTTTTAACATAAGCACTGAATTAACTGTTCAAAAATTACCTCACTTTGCAATGAATTTTAATTTTTTATGTACTGTACTTGAACATTTCTTTTAATAGATATATGCCAGTTGCCTGAAAACAATATTCCAATATTAGATGGATAAGTAAATTTGTATGTGGAGGAAAGAAATCAGTATCAGTTACGTACTGTTTGACAGTAAAAGTAAAAATGGCCTTTTCTCAAATATAATTATATTTAGAGATTTTTTTAGACTCCGAATCTCTAGATTTGAGGAATATGATACAGCTATAATATTATTGTATTGTTGATAATATTATTGTATAATCTACAGTAATCAAGCTGGATCATAGCAATTGAAAAGTTTTCTTGTTTTTGAGTTCTCTTCTCTTGGACTTTTAGCAAAAAAGGCAATCTATTTCAATTTTCAATTCAATTTTATAGAAAATTAAGTACCAAAATGGATTTTTTGAATTGGAGTGTGCTGTGGATCAATCCCTCAGTTAAGTTTTATCTCCACGCATGTTAAGAAAAGTGCGATGAAAAATCTACTTTGGTGGCATTTATCACCAATTGTATAAAATCTGCCTCCTATCCTGAGTGTTTTTGGGGTCTGGGTACACAGGGAACTTTGTATCTCCATTAACTAGTAGAAAGTTGTTTTACATTCCATTGCTGATAGTGATAATAGCACCCAGTAGAATAAAGAATTTTTAATCTATAAAAATAGAAGTCATTCATTATGTCTTGATTTTGGAAGTGGGTATCTACAGTATGAAAAATTACATTGGCTGAAAAATTTATTTATAAATAAAGATTTTCAATGTGATTATAAAAAAGGAAAATATCTCAGAAATATTACATCCTTTTCTTTCATATGCATGTGAAGAATTTATATTGAAGCAATCTCCAGCTCATCAGCTGATGTTGTAGAAGTGTTTTTTTAAAAAATATAATTAGTGTTTGAAATTTAGCTTGTAACCCTGATGTAGAATAGAATATTTTTTTTTCTATCCAGAAAGTGTTCTCAAGCATATAAGACATAATGGAGAGTAAGGGTGAGATTAAAACGAAAAATAGGTCTTGTTTTGAACCCCATACACATTCTGTTCCAGAAGTTCTGCCAGATCATTGCACGCAGACTGGTTTGGGCAGAAACTAAACCCAGAATATTTTGGTTATATTTTTCAGGCAAAACAAAATCTGGAGAGGTTTTGTGGGGTGAATAGGGCAACCGCCTTATATATATGTAGTACAATATATATAAAAATACTACATTAACAAAAGTGAAGAAAGCAACTTATAAATTCAAGAAAAGGGGGAAAAAAACCTCTGTAAAATATAGCATGCATTTTCTGTGTGTGTGTGTGTCTGTGTAAATAAAAACTAGCATGCCTGCCTTCTTTTACTTCCTCCTGCATATAATTTGCACAAGTATACTTGGCCAGAACAACCTGGGCATCCTAATAGTATAGTATAGGAGAGGAAATAATGTGGATATCCCTATAAAGTGAAACTTGAGAGATTTGTTCAATTTTCAACTTTACGAGCCCCACAAGGATATAGACATTTCAAATATGGGGTTATTTTATACTAGCCCAACCTTGAGATCGGACCTGGAGTGCTTGGGAATTTGAACTGAATTTGTTCTCATGAATTACCATCAGGAAAGGGGGTGTAATTACCACCTTTAGTTCTTAGAAATCCTAAAATGGAGAGACACTCCTTTGATCCTTTATGGCAAGGTATGTTAGGTCTATTTTCCTGCTACCAGAGAAATGAAAGACTATCCCCAGATACTTAACATAGGCCATTTGGTCAATTAGATGCCCTTTTACCCACCAAGTATGTACTTTAGGTCTCCTGGTAGAACTCATGATTTCATTTTTTTAATACTGACATTTTGAACATAACAGAAGTGAGATACAAAATGATTTTTTGACATTAAAAGCAATGAACATTAAAAAACATGTCTTGACAGTTGCATGAACACCCCATTAATTCTCTCCCTATTAATTCAGTTTATCATACTCTGTATCTCACTCTGTATATATTTCACACACCAACGGTGTTGTCAGACTACTTCATATATTTGTTTAAATTGACTTGTCTATAAATCAGTTCACACTTTTGCAGCTACTTTTCAGAAACGGTTCTGGAAGAAGGTGAGGTCTACTGTGGTTACAAAGTGGAGGTGGAGACTGGGGGATAAGGATAACTTATTTATGTAGTTTCAAAGCAACCTAAAATTGTAACAAGACTCTGGAATTTTGTGGGGGAAAGTGAGTTTTATTTCTGTTGCCTACATAGTAACTCACTACTCTTTTTAGGTTGGGTTTCTGTTTGTGTTTCAAGATTGAAGAAATTCTTTGGTTAAGAAGAGCCACAAGTGGCCAGGATGATGTTGGAAAGTGGGTGTGATCAGAAATGATTTTTTTTCTTGAGTGGGATTAGTTTTTATTAACTGTCCTTAGCCTGTTTTAAGGCTTAAACTAAAGTTTTTGTGTGTTTATCTCAAAATGGTGGGAAATGATTTCTATTGTTGAAATTCAGAGCTTTGGCAATAGTTTTTTTAAAAAGATAGAAGGCTACGAACATCTAAGGGCCACAGATTGCTCCAGTGTTTATTGCCCCTTCTTGCTGATACGACATGCATTTTAAGAAGTGATCTTTGTTTTATGAATGTACAATTATTGAAAGTGCTGCAGAATGACAAGCTTTTTCTCTGAATATTTTTTATCATGATATCGCTTTCAAAGGCAGATTGAGATTGTTTGATTATTCTGCCTAGGATAATAAAATATACAGTGTAATAGAATATTTGTTTCAGAAGTCAGTGTCCAGATTGATTATTTCCATAATACATACTTCTAGGTAATATGCCAAAAACATTGCAAGAGTATTTGGTTGGCTTTTAGAAACTAATGAACTATTTTGGATTACTCTGGGACTGTATGTAGATACTAATATTACCACTAGCACAGAGATTAAGTTTAGGCATGCAAAAATCATTTTGAGTTCTCTTGATTTAGATTTACTCAATAAATCTGTATTTCCCTGACTTCCTTGAATCTTTTAACATTTTTTTAGTAAGAAAAGTATTTCATAGTATTTAATTCTTCCCTTGTAATAATCCAGCAATTGCTGGTGATTTCATTTTAGAAATAGGAATTAGAGTCTGACAATATTTAAAACATACAGTAAAATTATCAGTATCAAATAGTAGTTCTAGCCGGTAAAATAAATAACAAAGTATATTTAATGGTCTTGAGAAGAAAAATTATGGTGTGACTGTTGTCCCTTTGCTGTGTTTGCGAGAATTCCAAAGCTATCTGATTGGCTTTAATTAAAACTTAATGTTGGCTAGACTTGATAGATCTGGGTTATTAACCAGAAAAGCAATATTGCATGATTTTGATAAAGTTGTTTCTACTATTTTGCTGCCTGTATTTTTATCTCTTTAGCAACTGAAAGATATAATCACAGTAAAGCAGATCAACTTCTCCCTACATTTCCCAAGGCAGCAGACATGTAGCTGTTAAATGCATGAGAACAGTAATATAATTGTGAATATCTTGAAAACTAACATAAGAATAGCAGCAGATTTATATATCTGGATTTGATCAGTGACAAACATTAATTCTCGTGACCTTTATTCTGACAAAGACAGCTAGAAATAACCTGTTCACAACAAAAATAATTAGGTAATGACCTCATGTACAAAGGATCTAGCTTTGCCAGCTGAGTCATATTACCTGGCAAAGCTACTTTTATGATAATTGACATCAGATGTTCCATTAAATAGAATTACCCTTATCTTTTTCAATAGGAAAATTTTGTATATAGTAGGACTGTAGTAGTGAAGTTTGTATTTATGTCAAACACAATCTGAGATTCACACATTTTCTGATCTGTGGTCATAATACAAGGGGTTTTTTTTAGATTCATGCATCATAGTAAGGCATTTTTTTCTTAACAATAACTTCTTGAGTAAGCCAGAGTTGTAATATGTAAATTTTCTAGAAAAAAATAAATGTTGCAGAAAACTGCAATACTGTATCTTTTGTATTTTTAGCACCTTTTATAGATAGAAATTCATTCATTCTATATGGCCATCCATCTCAAATACGTGATCCTGGGTGGCTAACCATACTTAAAAACAAGATAAAACAATATAATAAAACCATAAATAACATATATAGCTGTTGAGAAGAAAACATCCAACAGCGATTAACATAGCCATGATACGGGCTCAGCCACACATCCAGGGCCCCAGGCTTGACAGCAAAACGAGGTCTTCAAGGCCTTACGAAAGGTCAGCAGGGTCGAGGTGTGTCTGTTCCGGAGGGCAGGTGCTATGATAGAAAATGCTCCCTTCCTGGGTCCCACCTGATGACACTCCCTAACAGATGGGACCTGGGCCATGTCTCTCCTGCTTTAAAAATGCATATATAAGTTGGCTTGTTCCTAAAAGTATGGTTGGTATATTAAATTGAAAATACAGTTTATTCAGACACTAATGATACATTTGTTGTAGAATTTACTTTAAGTTGGCTTATTTTTGTTGCAGATGGAACCACAGATTGCTAAATTGTAAGGTATGAAACATGTCTATATTTTTGTCATTTTGCAGAAGTAAGCAAGCAGAAGTAATGAAAATAGAAGAAATGGTTAAAATTAGAGTAAAACACAGTCATGTATTCTGAATTACATCTTCCAGTTATGAAAGAGAAAGTGTTACTTTTCAGAGAACTAAGTCTCAGAACACATTTTGCCACATAGAATGTTGTTTAACCAGTCACATTTCCTGAATCTGTATTACTTGCATTACTCACATTATCAGCATTTTTTTTCTAGTGAAGGTTTCTGAGAATTGAAGGTACCTTGAAGTGACCCAAGGTTCTCTGCCTTTTAAAAATTCGGTGTATTCTCAACTAGATACTTTTTTCATTACTTGATCATTTTATGTATTTAAAAATTATTAAGATGTATTTCATAATCCTACTGCTTGTAATGTTTTTCAAGTCTTTTCACCTGGGGAGGCCTTGTTTCTCAATCACCACAACTCTGGTCCTATGTACCAAAGTTGGGCAAAATAGAGAACACAGTGATAACATCACTGGAAAGGTTAGAAATGAAGTTTCTTCATCCATTGTTTGGTTTTGCTGGGGGGGGGGGATTTTTTTGTTTGATTGCTTATTTTACAGTATTTATGACCCACTCCAAAGGACTTTGAATGGCCTACAACATCAAAGAGAATAACAGATATAATAATAATAAAGTATTTCCAGATCAATATCATGAAAAAGTAATCATAAAAATAATAAACCCCCTAAATAAAACCCAAAAAGGCCTTTTAATTAATTAGATGAGACCAAAAAGCAATTTAAATAAAATAGCTTTAACTTGCTTATGGAACTGCAGGTGGGGGCTGCATATATTTTTGGGAGAGTAGTAGCTATTATAGAGAAGGCCTGCTCTCTCACTCACAGTTTGCAAACCTCATGAGGGAAGGGAATTTTCAGCATGGCCTCTCATTGCCCAGACCAGATGATAAAATTCAATTCTGGCAAGACATTGCCACTTCTGTCCTGGTACTGCACTGCTTACAGCTTTAAAAGTAATGCCCAGCACTTTGAACTGGGATCAGAAGCTTACTGGCAACTAGTGCAGCAACTTTAGTGTCATTATAATTCTACATTGGCCAGCTTGTCCTCCAGTAATCTTGCCGCCACATGTATACCAGCTGCAGCTTCTGAGCCATCTCCAAGGGAAGCTGCATGTAGAATATATAGCAGTAGTCCAGGGAAGGTTATAACTGGTGCATTTAAAAGTAGGAAGAAGAGCAGGAGGCTTCCCAAGAGGCAAACCACTTCAGTTCCCTCTCATACCTCCCTCCAAACAGTTCTAAATAATTAGGGGAACATGTGTGGTTACCCTCCAGAGGTCTTGTTCCTGCCCTTAAACCACCCCAAACTGACCCAAATGCTGAATAATGTTGAACAATGTTAATTTTAAGGGGGGGTGGTAGTTAAGGATGGCAGTGATAGAAATGAATTGGGGAGAATGAAGAATTGTGCTGTCAAAATTCATCAATTTGTAGGTTTTGTCCCTGTCCTAAACCAAACCCTACTAACCAGCCAGATAAAAGTTGTAGACTAAAACAGGGGTTCCCTAGCAGGCTACCAGCATTTTGTGTCACTTTCCTTTAGTGTGTTGGATTACAAGTTGTGCTATCTTTATTCTATTCCGATGTGGTATTTTAGTATGATGTAAAAACAATTGCCCAGTAGAGTTGTTTGCATGCTCTTTTCCCATTTAAGTGACCAAAGAAATAGGCTCCAAGCAAGATAGGATAATGAAATAGATATTATCTGATAAAGATTTTGAAAAGGCAAGGATAGCTGAAGATGTGAATCAGGAGGACTTTGGTGTTGCCTGTGATGCCTAGGACTGAAGCCTTTTGGCCTGAGCTAATTTTTTTTAACTTTCAGATGTTATTGGATATATTAGTATATATAATCTAGAATATATAGTTGAGATTTGCACTCATGAAATATTTTTCTCTGGGGACCTCAGCATGGTTCTTTGTCAAGTTTGGTTGAGAACTAATTCAAGTTCAAATGGTTTTTAGACTGCATGAAGATTTGAATCAGGGTTTTCTTTACTCTGACTAAACATTCTAGTCCTAGTTTGGATGTATTGTGACCTAGTAAGCTGAATGTAAGAAGACCCAGCAACTGCTTTGTAAATGGCTTGTTTAAAAAATGTTTAAATAAAACATGTTAGAACAGAATGGAGCCTGTTCATCAGACACTTGAGAGGCACAAATGGCTCTCCATATTTGACACAATGGCTCACAAATTTTGTAGGACCATTTCAACTAATACACAAAACAGTTAATGATATGAATGTAACATTTAATACAAAAATACGAACGGTCATATTTAAGGTGATACTTTGGGAGTTTATAGTACGCTTAAATTTGCTGAACTCTCTGCCCTGAATTACGCACAATAGGAGCTAATGTTTTATATAACTGTTTCATAGCTGGAAAAGATGTGACATGTGCAGATTAGGTTTCAGAACATGATGCTATTTGCAGAAGGAATATCTAATATTGTAATCTCAGTGATCCCAGACTAACATTTGTACTTTATTGGTATTGTCTAAATACATGGTGCTTAGATGGCAGATGGATAAATCAAATCCCAGCTTATATAGCAGTTGTACCATCTGTAATGTCAACTTTGGCTTCCCTGCAAAAGTTGTTTCTCTATTACATTATTGTAATGTCTGTCTATCAGCTTGGAATCAGGGCTGAACATCAAGCTCTCTCTTTTTAAAAATATATATATTCCTCCATGGCAATACTTCTGTAGTGATTGTCATGAATATGCCCTGTGCACAAGGTCCCAGATTCTGGGCCAGCATTTCCACATAAGAGGGTAGATAATAAAGTTGAGAGAAACTTCTCCAGAAACACAAGCCACATATTAAAGGTGTTTCCAAATTGTTAGTGCTGGACAGCACAATTAGTATTCTGAGAACATATTATGAGTGCTGTTACAAAATGGCTGTCATGAGGAGGCTTGCTCATTCCCCAAAGCATATGCAAAGCCTGTCACAAAAGACCTATTTATCAGAAAGTAAAACCAATGAAAATGATCCTTACTGCTGCCTCTGGCTTCCTATAATGCTCTCTGTTGACCCACATCTTAGTTTTGTCTTGTTTTCTAGATTGTTAGGCACATTTAGAAGCAAGGCATCATGCCGCAACTGTGTACTGTCTTTATTTCCTCAGAATACTTGTGGGTTCCAAAGGCATTTTTGGAAATAAAGATGAGGCTAGGACTTTAATTGCAATGTGTGAGCTTCCCATAAAACATTTTTAAGTCAGGTGGAACATGGGTCTGACAAATGAGATGTTCTATGAGAAAATGGGTGGGTACTGCGTTGGAGACCAAATATTACATGTTAACATTTTTAATTAAGCCAGTCTTATCCTATCCCTCCTTCCTTCCTGTAATTTTGTTTTTCAGTGAAATCCATAAGGTCCAAGCTGCCCCCCCATGTCTATTTAAAAGGATAACTACACACTTGCAACTTTGCTAGAGAAAAAATAGCTAAAGAGTAGATTGAAAATGCAAGCAAGGAAAAGATGCAATGCTCTATCCTGTGGTTCTTCTGCTAAATTGTAGCCTTCAAAACAACATTTTCCTGGTTTTTACTGAAAAAGTGATGGCTCGAGCTACATAATACTCATTTGTATTTACTGGGTTGTTTGCTTCTCAGTTCAGAAAGCAAAAGCTAGAGTAAGGAATATTGGGATAGAACGGTAAATATCCAAATCCTTTTACAGGGAACTTTTTGTATGTTTAGTTAAACATGAAGTGGTGTAATTGTTCATTTATGTCACAGAGCTGTTGCTTAATAGGCTTCAAAATAAAGTGTGCCTAGTTTCCTTAAAAACTGGAAAATATTGGTCAGGTCTGGCAAGTTTCTTTCAGCTCTGAGTTATTTTTGACCGAGAAGCCCAGTGCCATACAAATATACTCAGGTATAGCTTGTACTGAATTCAAATTAAAATAGCCTTAGTAATACTGCACCTATGAGTCTTCCTCACACATGCATATTCTGCATTTCTTTCATTTCATAATCAATACAATAGTTTTTCATATATAATAAACATAAAATTGTTCTCTATGAAATAAATTATTGTATTGATTATGAAATGAAAGAAATGCAGAATATGCATGTGTGAGGAAGACCCATCGGTGCAGTATTACCAAGTATTGAGTTATATTTTTTTAAGTAAGTTGGACTGGATATAGATTCTAAAAATTGAAGTCTCCTTTTCTGGAAGGCTCTGGAATTCAGCACTTGAAGACTGCAGAAGCAGATTCCACAAATACTACCTCCGCATGGGCACTAATTAACAAGCATGTATGAATTATTGAAATAAAAATAGGGTTGCTAGATAATGTCTTTTCAGAAAGAGTTTCTCAGCAGAAATCTTGAAAAAACTTCCTCTTTACTCAGTGGAAGCCTTTTTAAAGCATAACTGCTTATGGAAAAAAGGTGGCCAGTGGCTAGCTAGAAAAATGCAGTGGATTACATTTGGCCCAGAGACTCTTGGTTCCATCACCACATCTTACAGAATAGAAATACAAAGAGAATTTGAATTCTAATTCTTCATTGAGAATAAATCCTCCTGAATTTATTTGGAGTCACTTTTAGTTTTTAATGGGATTCTGTGTTTTCAAACAAATATTGGAAATAATGAGCTTCTGGAAGGAACAGGTGTTTCCCTTTCAGTATTCATCCTCCTCCTCCTCATTGATCATTTAGTCACATTTGTAGCTAAACATTTAACGTGAAAAATCCCCATATATTCCAATTAAGGATAGGTGTCTACAGCAAGCTGAAATTATGTAAGAATGATGCCACATGTGTGGTGATGTCATGACACAAACTCAGCCTATACTTGGGTCTTTACATCTGCAAGTACGTCGGCAAGTACTCAAGTTGCAGTGTTTACCTTATGACTCATGTTTTGTCATTTGGCATCCCTCCGCTGCAGATGCCCATTTCAGAACAGACTTAGGAGATTTCCTAAAGATACTAGTATTCAGAAATGTAACATTGACAAGAGGTTTTCATATTTAGGCCCTCTTCTAAACTTGTTAAGTTTATAGTCAGACCAATTTCCATTGAGATGTCAGTCTTCAGAATTGTAGCCTTGGAAGAGTGGGTACATAAAATCTTCATACTGGTTTATGTGTAAGGACATGAAGTCTATGATAGCAGGAAGCTTTAGATTTATTTTAGTTTTATTTACATATTAAACTTATACCAGTGACCATTGAGATCTCTTGGCAGGTTACAGTTCATTCCTTGTGTTTGTCCCTCATGGTTGCAGGGTTCACTTGTTTTATGTTGTAGTCATTGCAGTCGTTAGAGCAAAGCTATCAATGCATGATGAGACAATATCTTTTATTTTTCAACTGGTTTGTTGCAAAGCTGACACTGATTTGGGCTAAGAGGAATGACTTACGCAAGATAACCTAGATGGCTTCCATTTCCTAAAGGAGGACTGGAACCTGGGCTTCCCAGCTCCCACTCCACTACCTTAACCACTGCACCATATGGACTCTCCCTCAGTATCTTACAATAAAATATAAAATCCAAATTAAAACCTTAGATATTAAAACAATTTAAAACTATGATTATGAATAATTAATATTATGTTTTAGCAAAGAAGTTAGAGCCCAACTTGGAGGAAGTGTATTGCAAAGAAGTGGGGCAGATACAGAAAAGACTTGCTCCAAGTCTCTGTAAGTGAAATCTACAGCAACTGTGTTCAAATTAACTCTGTAAATCATCCAGATTAGAAAGAGGTAACTATGTGTGGCTGTGAGAGAAAAATTGCTGTAGCGAAATCCTCCCAAACTCTGGCTTGGCATACCTTTCTTATATGTATGTTTGGACACTTAGGTTATTGAGATCCTTTTCCATGTGCCCCTCTAGACAACTTAAGATGAGAGCTTTGTAAGCCATAGCATTCCATGGAGCATTAGTACATACTGGTTATCATTTCAGTGTTAGATGAAGACATCCCTCTTTTAGATTTTAACAGTTTAGGAATAGTTTATAATTTTGGTGTGTGTGTTTTTGGGTGTCTTGTGCCAACTACTATTTGCAATCCACTCAGACATTTGCTGTTGGGCGAACTGAATGTATAATAATGTGTTGGACTGCAACTCCATTGGACATGGCAGTTGCAGAATGAGGAGAGTAATTTTGTGAGGCAGCTGGAGGGCAGGTAGTAACTCGGAGAACACTGAAATAGCAGATTTAATGACGGGCTAAATCTCTACTGCTACGAAGGAAATTCCTTCTAACTAAATTTCCTGTAAGATGCACTCTCTGTTAAGAACGTCTCACCCCAACTTATAAATATTTTATAAAGACCCAGACCTTCCTCTGTTACTGTTTGGAGCACTGCAAATTAAAAATAATGCAATTACCCTTGCGGATTTAGGAGTAAAATTTAGTGATGTAAGCTACTTGTATATGAATTGCCCGTTGCCTACATATATTTCCTGTCTTTATATGCACAAGAATTGCTTGTCTAATGAGCATAGTTTCCTTAATGAGAAATTTGCTGTTGTAAACATCAAGTTTATTCTAGGTGTAATTTAAGGCTTTCTACCTGGTAACATTTGATGATAAAGATGTAGGCTTTATCCTTATTGTTATGTTTTTGGGTTATCACTGATGAGCATCCCACTCAGTTTAATCTGTTGGAGAGAATTGACACTGCACTGCAGCTTGGCTTTGGGTCACATGCATACTTTAAACTGCATGAAGCTCTGATGACTTGCTTCAGAATTAATCCAGCACTATCGAGAGGCAGGATTTGAGGTCTTGTACAAAACAAGAGTGCAACTGTCATCTTTCTGCTCTTTCACTTTTTAACATTTGGAGAGTTAAACTTCTGGTTATGAGTGAACAAGATTATGAGGAAGGTGGCCCAAATTCAGGTGAGTCTTGATTTTTGAGAGGAGAGAGAGAGAAAGAGAGAAAGAAAGACTCTTCTAAACTGCTGGTTGTTCCTCTTTTAGTGAAAAGCCTGCTGAAGTCATATAAACTTCTTCAGAAGGTGCATTTGCCTTACCTTTCATCAAGCTTAATTTATTATATTGAGTTGAAATTTAATAGCAACATATTGTGAAAATATGTTCTTACAATATGCAATATCAGAATCCCTTGTTACTTAAGGCATATTGAGAGCTTTTTTTCAGAACTTTAGTACAATATAGGTAAACAAACCACTGTTTACTGACACTAAAATATAGGATGGATTTCATATAAAATGTGCATTTATAATATTTTATGTTAACTAAAATAGATATCCTTGGATTTCAGAAGTGGAAGCAAGGCACTGTGGTTAGGAGAGTGGTTAATGATAGCTAAATTAAGTTTGATTGCTTTGATCACTTTGGTAATAAAAATTAAGTCCAAATGGAGGAAAGCAAAATGTGGGTAAAATCAATCCCAGCTGCTGCTTTCTTCTTGAATGTGCTGCTTCCTTTTCTGATTGGCAGCCCTTCTCCTTTAGTTACTTTGCTGGAAGGCTCTGTAAGCTTACAAAATATCATGTGTCTGGGAAGTACTGGATCATGCTCCAAAAGTTCTGTTGTTTTGGAAAATTCCATTTTCTTATCATACATATTTATATTTAGTTAATAACTAAAGCGCAAATAAACTATTTATATTGCTGTCATATTTATCTTACTTCCCATCTCCTGAAACCCAAGGAAATTCTTTAGAGTTTGTAATGACTTACATCTTACTCTTACTCTTTGTTTTTGGTGACATACTTCTGTACTGTTCAGTGGTGTTAGGCTAAATTTCATTACGAAGCCTATAGTTCTGTTGTGTAGTGATAAGAAATGGCAGGGAAGGTACAACATGTAATTTGATAGTAGAGTATATGATCTGCCTGTATGATTCTTTGGGTTTTACTTCTGAATAATTATCTAACTCCCTGGAAATCTGGATTGGTTTTAAGTAGTAACTTCCTTGTACTCTTAAGTTAGCATAGAACTTAGCATTAATATAGTGTTCATTGAAATTAGAAATACTCACTTTTTTAGTATTGCTTCACATTTGAAAAATAAATAAGCCTTTTCATTCAAATGTATGATGAATGCTTAAAATACATTCATATTCATGGACACTAGAAAGAGTGGACCAAAGAAAATAACTGTGTGCATATGATTTCAGTGTATATTGAAGCTTTAGTTGACTCTCTAAAATATTTTCATCATAAAAATTATATGCTGGAATTATTTAATATGATTTCTTTGGATTAGCTTGGTGGCTTTGGAATGGGTTGGTAGTGAATTCTGAGTTGTGGTTCTGTTTATAAAAACCAGCTATTTATTGTTGAGCTTTAGAGCCTCGCCCTGTGGTTCCCAGACTGTGTGAACTCACAGGGATGCCACAAGATATTTTAAATTTTCAAGGGATACACAGAGGCACTCAACATCTGTCTGATACCACAGAAACTACTATTCAAGGTAGTTCACATTTTTGGCCTAGGGGCTCTGTGAAAAAATTACTGAAGCACTAAGGATTCCATCAACCAAGAAAGTTTGGGAACCTCTGGCCTCACCTATTCTGAAGTTTATGAGCAGGAAGAAAAATGAAACTCTTGATTTTTAAAATACAAGAACTGGTTTATCAATACGTATCACACTGTAAAGCATTTTAGTAAATTAGAATTCATTAATTGCATTGGTGCGTGGTGAATAGTATCATGTCTTGATTAAGGGGAAATGAAGCTCTTTTTATTATTGTTATACATATATAACAATATATGTTTTTGCAAAGTCTTTGTCAGTCCTCCACTATCATATTTTGAGGCACATGGTTACTGTTCAGTTATTTGCCAATGATAGATGAGGATGAGAAAGGAATTTGAGGCTACCCTTCAGATCCACAGCTAAGTTGCTGCTTCAGTGAGATCTCTCAGTTCTATTCAGTGTTGCACAATGTAGTACTTTATGTAATAGCAGAAGCATTCAGTGAAATAAACATTTTTGAAACAAAAATGAAATCATTTTGTTAATAAAATTGCTCTGAACCTAGCTCTGTTACACTGGTTGTGCCAAATAAGAAGTGCACCATTCCAGTTGACTGTAAAAGGTGTGATTGTTCTCTGAAGAATGTAAGATATTCAGGGCTGTTTGAATAGCAACAAGCTGACAACTAATCTGGGGTATTGTTCTTAGATTGAATCAGTAGGGTAGTTGACATAGCTAACATGCATGTAATAACAGCTACATCTGTAAAACCAGCAAGAACGGATATAAACTGTTGGTGTTATGCTTAGGAAGCAACTGGGAAACAGTTTGCTTGAGTAAAACCAGAAGCATCAAGGTTTTAAATTGTACAACAAGCTGAGCAAGAACTGCCAATTAAAAATTGATCTGCATAGATTTGTTCACAAAATAATGGTCTAACCAGATAAAATGTATGTAGATTTTGTTACAGAGTAATTCCAGAAGCTAGGTAGAATGTTCAAAATGATGAATGCAATAATTCTTATAAGAGTAAGATAGGCCAATATTGTTAATCTCATTTTAGACATGGGAGATTTTACACAAGATAATACTGGCCTAAAGTCATGTGGTGGCTTCCCAGACAAGTGATGTGAAAGATTTTTAATTAAATTTTCCAGTGCCTTTTTATTTTGGCAAAAAATATTTGGCTAGCTATTTGACACTGGGGAAGAAAATTTTTTTTTCCTTGTGCCATTTCCCAGGTGAGAATCCAAATGAGTATGGTTGCTATTTGCTATGAAAATGGGGAAAAGGTTTATTACGTGGAATCTACTGTTCTTTTCATAGCTAATAACATTACCACAATGAATATTTTCTACAGGGAGAAGAGCATTGGGGATTATATCCCAGGAAAGTTTCCTTCAACCAAATTAGGAATGTGGCCATGGTATCTATATCATGGATACTGAAATATAGTATGTCAACAGTAATTCTATTAGAAGTTTCTTAAAATATAGTTAGTTTATTGGGTGATTTTGGGGATTGGGTTGAAGTTTGTAAGGAAGTTAATATCATACAACTATTAATACAGTATTCATACATTTCTTTGATTGCCATTCTTGCTTTCCAATATTTTTCGGGGGAGGGTGTGCATGTCCTCTACATATGGTAGAATGTTCCTTCTGTCTGGTGGCTTTTCCAGCCTTTATTACTATATGATCTGTCTATTTTGGCAATTATTGATGGCGCTGTATACCATCTGTAAAACATTTTATACCAATTCTCTCTCAAGCCATAGTTTGGAATAAAATTTATAGATTTGTTCCACAGTTCTTCCCATTGTTGTATTGGGACTGTTTCTTTGAAGTTTTGCATCTAGTTTGTCATACATATTTTTATTTGTTCTGTCTCTGTATCATATGTAAGTAGAAGTTTATATATACAGCCTTGGTCTTGGTTCTGTATAAGCATGTCAAATTCTGTCATTTTTCTTAATGTCCCTCCCTCATTTTTGAGGTCAGATTTTAGTCTTCCAACAATTTGTAGGTACATCAGTCAAGTATATTCTGACCTTTGCTAAGTAATTCTTGCTATTAATGAGGTTTGGTTGGACCACATTTGCATATATAATTACACTTTTCTTACTATAATTATCACCAATGTGAAAAGCATTTAGAGAAGAGGCTAATGATGAAATTGCTGGACTTATTATTTTCCTTGTAGAGTTCCATACTTTTATCAAGCTTCATCTTACAATGTGTCCTTCTAGGTTTTTATTCTCTTTTCTGTACCAGTAGCCTGAATATCAATGGAGCTCCTTCCAAAATTGACATTCTATAGTTTGTGGATTTAATACATTCTGTTAACCATGACAAACAGCTTGCTCTGTAATACAGTTTGAAGTTTGCAAAAACAAGGGTGTCTCTGTCTTTTGAGGCTTGTAAAATGTTCAGTGTGACTCCAGTTTTTTTCTACTCCATATAAATTTGCTAACAGTTTCTTGCCATTCTTGTAAAGTCTCCCCCACCCCCAAATTGGAATTGGCGTTATTTGAAACAGATAGTTTATCTTGGGTAATATTTTCATTTTGATAATTGCAATTGATCCTAACCAGGAAGGCTTTAATTTTTCCACCTTTCAAGATTTTCTTTTAATTTCTTGCCATAATTTGCCATAATTGTTTTGATATATTTCTTGATTATTACCTGTCAAATGCAAACCAAGATAATTCATTGAGTGTGTTATCTGGCAGCCAGATTCTTTCTGAAATAAATGTTTTTCTCCTTGCATTGAATGTTTTGTGATTATTTTTTTTATTTTTGGGTTTTGATTTTATATCCAGAGAATTCTCTGAAGCTAGGGATTGTTTTAATTGACAGTCATTCCTTGTGGTTCTGTTGTAGTTAATACTACATCATCTGCATAACATTTGAACTTATTTTCCTCTCCACATATTTTGACACCAGGTATTTGTTTTTTACCTTGAACCTTTTCTGCCAATATTTCTAAAGCAATGATAAATAATAATGAGAAAGTGGGCATTCTTGCCTTCTGCTTTTACTTATTTGGAAATCTGCAGAGTGTTCCATTGACTATAATCTTTGCTGTTTGCCGTTGATAAATGCCTGTGAATGGAAATTCTTTTGAGGTCTTTTTCAGTTATTGCTATCTATATTTTGGATATCAGATTTTTATACCCAGTAAGATAAAGTTTATATGTGCTCAAGGACCAAAATATCTGCTTTATATATGTTTAAATATCTCTATGTTTTTAAAAGTTGAAGTTTTAAGAATGATGACTTCCTGTTTAAACTAGGATTATTTTGTGATTAAAATATTTGTGCTATCTTTAAGTAATGTGATTTGGTATACCTTTATTCTGTTGTTTTTTTCATCATAATACTTGCTTGGGGACTGGGTATGAGTATTAGAAAATGCAGATTCTTCCAACATTATGCCCTTTCCCTTCACCCTCATTTTGTTTGTATTTAGCCGAAATGAAAAGTTACTTAATGACTGCATTCATGTCATGCAAAATCATAAGGTTGGTTTGATGGTGGATTGCATAGATCTGCAAATGGGTGTATCTAATTAGCTATCCATGTTTTGGTTAACCAATTTAGGGTAAGATTTCAACACAGGTCTTAGTCTTTGCACAGAAAAAAAAGAGAGAGAGAGAATAAAGCCATTTTTAAAACATCTTAATTGCCTTGTGGCTTTTTGTTGGGAGGATGATGAAAGTGTTCCTAAATTTGTTTAGTAGTCAAATTATTGACTGCTAATTAATGTTACCTTCCTGAATTACGTGTGGATTGACCATCACCTCATTTAGTGTGCAAAGTGACTGCTATTTTGTGATGTTTTTGATAGTTTTGTTAAGAGCCAGTTTGGTATAGTGGTTAAGGCACCAGGCTAGAAACCAGGAGACAGTGAGTTTTAGTTCTGCCTTAGGCACAAAGCCAACTGGGTGACCTTGGGCCAGTTACTCTCTCTCATCCCTGGGAAGGAGGCAGTGACAAACCACTTCTGAAATCTTGCCAAGAAAACTGCAGGGACCTCTTCAAGTAGTCTCCAGGAGTCAACACTGACTTCAAGGCACAAAAATAAACTAAGTAAAATAAAATAAAGACATTACTGTGATTTGGGTTTTTCTAATGTACCACTATGTCTTACTATGTCTTTTTGTAAGATTCTGTTGAACTCCTTGCCTCAAATGTATAAGACCTGCAAAACCCAGTTTCAGCGTTATTGTTTATTCTTTGCAAGAATCAGAAATAAAAACCTACATTATTTTGTATTTCTAAATTTCTGTTACTTTTATTACTCTCACGATGGACTGCAGGCGCAGAGGGAATGAAGTTAGATTACTTCATCATGCTTGGACAAACCCATGACTACATGGATAAAGAATTAAAACGGAGAATCTCCTCTCCCATTTTGAAAATACGATCTGTAATAGTTACATGACTTCAGCATTGTTTTGGATCACGCATATTCCTTTTGAAATAGAGATGGGAAGTAAATACAAAGTAACTTTTATAGCAACAAAGTTAGAGTATCTTCATTTTTTTTAGATATATAATTTGGGCATTACCAGGTAGCTATTTTATTAAAGCACAAGACTACAGGTGATGCTTATAGTTTTTCTTCAAGATAAGCCCAATGATAACAATACAGGAATTGGAATCTGTATATGTTAAGATAGATTTCTATAATCTGTGCAAAAATGATGAAACCTGTTCTGTGTACTGGGTGTCCAGTAAGACTTACTGGTTTATCATTAATGTGTTCAGTCATTCTCAAACTTTTTTGAGGATCAGTGTCAACTTTTCTTGCGTCTTAGTAAATCACCAAATCAGATTTTTGTTACTTGAATCAATGTACACCTGTAAATTTTCATAAAAGCTTAAACTAGTAAATCTTGTAAATTTTTAAGAATAGAGCTGTCAAGTTCGTGTAATCAGATTCTGCCCAGCCATCAATATTCAATGCTGTGACATGGCTGAACCCATAGGATAGTTCAAACCTCCTTTCTTGGAAGCCTTTGGAATCTAGACATCCTGCCCCACCTCTTTGATTTGGAGTAGCAATTTGATAGTTCTTACTGCCATTATCTATCTTCCACGGAGCACCTTAGCATCCTTTCTCAGTATGTGATACAGGGCCCTCACCATGTACATTGTATTATTATCAATGAAAAGGTAAACATAAAAAAAAATGAAATAATTCTTGTAATGCAGACTTGTAGCATAAAGGTTATAGTCAGTTAATAATTAATTTAATTAATTAATAGTTAACAAAAAAGGAGAAAGGAATATTAGGTATGTTTGCGGCCTTGAGTTATTTATAAAAATAATAAAGGTGGATAGAAAAAATCTAAAAAATATATAATAAACATAAGTAGAAGTCTCAGTCCTCTTTTCCCCTTTTGGATGACAGACCAGGTTTATAGGAGATAAACAAAAACAAAACTTTATTAAAAAAAAAAAAGAAACTATAAAAATACTTTTTAAACTTTACCCAAAATACAAACCTTTGGTGCTGAAGGAAGTAGTTGCAGCTGGCAGTGCCCCCCCCGATACTGTATCTAGTAGTGTAATACAAGATGGCTATAAATGGCATTATTTTATCTCTGTTACTATTATAAGAAGCTTTTAAGAACTTTTAAGAAAAATACTAGATCTTCTGGAAGAGGCCTCATTCAAAGCTGTCATAAACCACACAATTACTGAACTTAATCTATTTTCAAGAGGAGAATGACTTTTCAGGGCAAAATTCAAATTATTAGCCTGAACCTTTTAAACCTTTAATTACTAGGATTTTTTTTTTCAATTACCTACAATCTTTCCTTGAATAAGCCTACTCATTTATTATAGTTACAGGACAGCTTCTATGCGTGGTTTTGCTTGGTGAGATCTCACACTGTGTTGAGTTGGTTTGCTACGTTGATCTCTGTTTAAGATATTCTTTCTTAGGGAGGCAGTTGGAGCTCATCATTTTTTGCTTCAGAATATAATGCAATATCTTTTTGACTAGATCAGAAGACTTCCAGCTCAAGAATTCATTATGTTTCTCAAATTGAGACTCTGGATAAAAACTGGAAGCATGTTTCATTTTTATTATAATTATAAACTCCCAACAGCATGTATTGTCGAAGGCTTTCATGGCCGGCATACGATGGCTGGTGTGGGTCTTCCAGGCTGTGTGGCCGTGTTCTGGAAGTTTTGTTTCCTAATGTTTCGCCAGCACCTGTGACCGGCATCTTCAGAGTGCAGGAGCAGTTCTCTCTGTGCCCAGGGTGATGTGACCCTTTTGTGGGTATTTATAGAGATCTGGGGGGTGGAGGATTGGGGGGGTTACGGAGTGTCTGCTTGTTTTGGTGTCAGAATCTGTGTGTATCTTCCTGGGGATTAGGCAGTTTTTTCTTCTATTGAATTGTTAACGAGGGGCTGCTGGGGGTGATTAGCAAGTTCATTGTGTGAACTGTTCACATGTCCTGGTGGTTGAGCTGAGTTCGTTGACCTTTTGCAGGCTGTATTTTTCAGGATTGGTAGCCAGGTTTTGTTGATTTTTAGACTCTCCTCTTTTTTATTGAAACTCTGCTGGTGTTTGTGAATCTCAATGGCTTCCCGGTATAGCCTGGTATAGTGGCTGTTGGTGTTGTCCAGTATCTCTGTGTTTTCAAATAGGATTTTGTGTCCAGTGTGCTTGAGAGCATGTTCAGCTACTGCAGATTTTTCTGGTTGCTGTAGTCTGCAGTGTCTTTCGTGTTCTTTTATCCTGGTATGGATGCTGCGTTTTGTGGTCCCGATGTATACTTGCCCGCAACTGCATGGTATGCGGTATACTCCTGCGGCGGTGAGGGGATCCCTTTTGTCTTTTGCTGATTTTAGCACTTCTTGTACTTTTCTGGTGGGTCTGAAGATTGTTTGGAAATTGTGTTTTTCCATCAGTTTTCCCATGCGGTCTGTGACCCCTTTGATGTAGGGCAGAAATACTTTGTTGGTGGGTGGCTGTTTTTCTTCTTCAGTCGCATGTTGTTTTCTTGGTTTGATGGGTCTTTTTATTTCATTCTTGGAGTAGCCATTCGCTTGTAGGACCCAATTAAGGTGGTTAAAATGCACAATTTCCAAACGATCTTCAGCCTGCAAAAGGTCAACGAACTCAGCTCAACCACCAGGACATGTGAACAGTTCACACAATGAACTTGCTAATCACCCCCAGCAGCCCCTCGTTAACAATTCAATAGAAGAAAAAACCTTGCCTAATCCCCAGGAAGATACACACAGATTCTGACACCAAAACAAGCAGCCACTCCGTAACCCCCCCAATCCTCCCCCCCCCAGATCTCTATAAATACCCACAAAAAAGGGTCACATCACCCTGGGCACAGAGAGAACTGCTCCTGTCTGTGCTCCTGCACTCTGAAGATGCCGGTCACACGGCCACACACCCCGGAAGACCCACACCAGCCATCCCAACAGCATCTTTAAAAACGTATTAATTGGGTTCAGTTTCTAGACCAGAAATTGCCAGAAGAAGGACAGATTAGTTAAAACTGACTTGGAGCATCCCAGACTAAGGGATTATGCATTTTAAGCAATGGTAGTCTTTCTTCCACAACCAAAATGATACCTATATATGCGTATACCAGATGTAGTACACAGAAATGAAATTGACTACATTATTGGTATAAAGAGATAGAAGAGCTCAGTTATAACAGCAAAGACATGGGTCACAAACTCCTCAGTCAGCCAGATGTTTAGACTGGATTTGGTGTCTTTACCCATCTATTGAGTCCTTCCGAAGGACCTGGGATAGGCATATGTTGTTTGATGGTGTTAAAGTTATCATCGCAGGATGTAAGCTGTTCCAAGTAAAGCTGCCTTTTGCAATTGACTGATGGTGATTTTGTCAATGCCAGGGGTATTTAGGTGGTGCTCCAGTTGTTCTGGGATTGCACCCAAGGTGCCTATTGGTACTATCTTTGTTTTCTTTTGCCACAGTCATTCTACTTCTATTTGCAGGTCTTTGTATTTTGTGATTTTCTGCAGTTCTTTCTCTTTTATTCTGCTTTCTCCAGGTATTGCAATGTCCACTATCCAGACTTTATTATTATTATTATTATTGCCTTCAAATCAGCGTTGACACCTGGTGACTGCCTGGACAAGTCTCTGCAGTTTTCTTGGCAAGGTTTTTCAGAAGTAGTTTGCCATTGCCTCCTTCCAAGGGCTGAGAGAGAGTGACTGGTCCAAAATAACTCAGCTGGCTTCATGCTCAAGGGGGGACTAGAACTCACCGTCTCCTGGTTTCTAGCCTGATGCCTTAACCACTACAGCAAATTGGCAAACATACTGTATGTCATGATTATACAAATCACACTAATTTGATCTATGAACAACAAATTAAACCTAGTTCATCTGGAACCGTATCCAATCTTTCCTCTCCACTGTTAAAGAATTAGTTCAAACTGACAGATTTCATTAAGCCAACATTTAGAATCTGGTATATGCACACATCTTTCCAAGAATACATAATCACCTTTAGGAACTGATAATGTTGGTTTTTCTTGGCAGAACTGGTGAGCAACCAATCTGTTAAATTTTATGCTTCAAGAAGTATCACTGTTTAAGATTCTAATAGTTTTTAATTTCTCCAAGGTATATATTTCTTCAAAATTCACTGATGTTGCATTATACATGCTAACCACTACAAGAATTTTATATGTTTTCTACTGGAAAGGATCTCTGAAAGTATGCTTTGACACCAAGAATAATTCCTACATAAAAAGTAAATCTGATACAGAATTTAATTCTAATTGAAAATTATTCTTAGATTATAATAGTATAGATGGATTTGTGCTACATCCGAAATGTGGTTTCTCTTATCTATAGAATCATATTTTAATTTGATCTATAACTTTCAGTTTAGGTCTAATGTACTACTTATTTGTATAGTTTTGTTAGTAATCTGTACTGATAAACAAATACATTCAATTTAAAATTCTATAGGGATGTTTATAACTTATTTTCTGATTTTGTATATGTTTCATACCTTGTTTACTTATGCATTTTCATTTATATTGTTTCAGAATATTAAATAAAATTAATATTTTGAAAAGATTACACTGATTTTTAAAGTGGTTTTCCCATTTTGTAGGAATAACCTTGAGGAACAGGACAAAGAACCACAACCAAGACAGTAGTCAAATAAAAGAAATTTGAATCCGAAGCAGAAATGTAATTTAAGAAAGCGTCTCAGACTTGACCCTCCCTAGTTATCACAAAGAGGGAGGGAGGCAGTGTATTCAGACTTGCAAGATTCCATTGCTGTATCTTTACAATAAAAGTAGTATTAGTATTCATAACTTTGGTTTCCTTGTCTGGTCTACCTTGAAGAGCTGACATTTTGTTAAGAAATGGAAAGGACTTGTTGAAAGAACTCACACTTCTTAGACATACTTGTAATAATTATAATAATTGTTGTACGCCACCCAGAGTCACTTTGTGTGAGATGGGTGGCTATATAAATATGATAAATAAATAAATAAACTCAAAAGAAATTAAAGGGTTGATAATCAGCCATATAATTATGCTCCTAAAATCATTCCTGCTGAGAAATTTTTATGGGTAAATATCTGCAAAAATATATTTCTCTCCACCTCCGTATACAGTGGTACCTCGGGATACGAACTTAATCCGTTCCGTGACTCTGGTTGCAACTCGAGTTGGTCTCAAGTCGAGGTAAAGTTTCCCATAAGGTTCAATGTAAATCCGGTTAATCCGTTCCGCCCTCCGAATTTGGTCGCAACCCGAGGCAAATTTCCCCATAGGGTTCAATGTAAATCCGGTTAATCCGTTCCACCCTCCGCCCGAATTTGGTCGCAACCCAAGGCAATTTTCTCTTCAGAGCCTTACTCCTGCCAAGCCTGCTCTGCATTTTCTTTGGAGCCATGCTAACACACACACCAAAAACCTTCTCAAAACACACCACAAGCCTCACCGAACGTCTCCTTGCTACTGTGACCTCACCCACAGGAAGCCGCGACCACGTGGCAGCAGGGAAAATGGCTGCGGATCCGGTTCGTAAGTCGAGGCGAGTTTGTAACCCGAGGTAAATTTTTCCTGCCGAAGCTGGTCGTAACCCGAAATGTTCGTTAGTAGAGGCGTTCATAACCCGAGGTACCACTGTACTTAGTAAGACATTAATTGGATAAACAGTAGATGTGTACAGCAGATGTGTGCGGAAGTCAACCAGTTTGCCTCTAGGGTTGGATCCATATTTCTGTACAATATGCCGCACCATTAGTTAAGTTTGGAACTTCTTACAATACAGTACTATTTTTATTTTGTTTTATTTTATTATATCTGTTCTTAGTTATTTTTAGATCCTATTATACTTACTGTTTTTCTGTTTTATATATATATAGAAGTATGTAACAGTTCTACTATTAGATATTTTACTGTTTCACCTTAGGGCTGTAATAAACTGATTTGATTTGATTAGCACATTGCTCTGCATTTAATGTGATAGAGCTTGACATTCAGACCAGGAGCATGATTTTGAAAAACATTTCTGTCTTCTGGGAAAACCTCAGCTGGTTGTAACTTTCGTTTTTCATTAGTACAAGATGAAATTGGCGAGGATGGTAGATTGTTACGAATAGTTGAAGCATACCAAGATTCATGGAAGTGTGTGCAGTATGTTTTTTGAGCTATGTTCATTTAAAAATCTGATTTTTAATAATGACTCCACTCCATAATAATAATGAAATATTATATTTTATGAAAATATTAGATTTTCATAATAATGAAAATTAGTTAACTTTGGGACAGAATGTGATGAAATGTACAGCAATATTGCCCTATACTGAGGAACATTTGGGTAAATTCCAGCCAGGTAAATTTAGTAGATTTTGTGGAAAGGGGAGAAGGGGTCATAAGGAAAGATGATGCAGTAATGCTGATATTTGGGGAATGAAGCCTGAGATCATGAATTTCTGGAAATTTTGAAGCCCCCCCTCCCATTTCTTCATTTTATTTATTTAATTTCTATGCCTTTTCTGAAGACTCTAAGCAATTTATAAGATATTATAGTTTCCTTTGATTAGAATCTCATGGATCTTCAGGGTGTAATTTTAATTCTGCGATTTTTTATTTTGGTTTTCAGTGCTAAGTAATGTTAAGTCTTTTCCTACTTTTGCATTTTAGTTAGTGGTAATTTGCTAATTGTTTAGAAATTCATTAAATTAGTTTTGTGTCCCTTACATTTCTTTGGTATCTTTTAGTACTATATATATATATAAAAATTAGTACTATTTTATATATAAAAATAGTACTAATTACACCCTGAAGATCCATGAGATTCTAATCAAAGGAAACTGTAATATCTTATAAATTGCTTAGAGTCTTCAGAAAAGGTATAGAAATTAAATAAATAAAATGAAGAAATGGGGGGGGGGCTTCAAAATTTCCAGAAATTTATGATCTCAGGCTTCCACAAATATCAGCATTACTACATCATTTTTCCTTATGACTTTCCTTTAGTACTATATATATATAAAAATTTTGTTTTGTTAATTATCTAAGATAGATAAGATAACCCACAGCCACTCTATCTTACCAGGGTTCAGCTGAAGCCTGTTGCTCCCCATCCAGACCCTTACAACTTCCAGGCACCGCGAGAGGGCTGTCACAACATCACTTACCTTACCTGGGATGGAGTTGTATAATTGAGTATCTTCAGCATATTGATGATACTTCATCCCATGATGGCGGATGATCTCACCCAGTGGTTTCATGTAGATGTTGAAAAGGAGCAGAGAGAGAACTGAACCCTGCAGCACCCCACAAAGGAGGGGCTGAAGATGGGACTTCTTGCTCCCTATCACCACTGATTGGGATCGGCCCTGAAGAAAGGAGGTGAACCAACACAGAACCATGCAGCCCACCCCCAATTCCCTGAGCTGTCCCAAAAGGATACAGTGGTTGACGGTATCGAAACCTGCTGAGAGATCAAGGAGAACAAGGATGGTCGCACTTCCACCATCCCGCTCCCACCAGAGATCATCCATAAGTGCGATCAATGCTGTTTTCATTCCATATCCAGTCCTGAAACCTAACTGAAAAGGGTCCAGATAATCAGTTTCCTCCAGAACCCTTTGGAGCTATGAAGCCACCACTTTCTCAACCACCTTCCCCAAAAAGGGGAGGTGGGAGACTGGACGAAAATTGTCCAGGACAGTAGGATCCAGGGAGGGTTTCTTGAGGAGGGGGTGCACCAACGCCTCCTTAAAGGGAGCTGGGAACACTCCCTCCCGCATGCATGCATTAACCATTGCCTGGATCCAACCACATGTCATCTCCTGAGCTGCTTTTACCAGCCAGGAGGGCCATGGATCCAGATGGCAAGTGGTGGCCTTTACAGTCCAAAGGATCCTGTCCACTTCTTCAGAATCAACAGGATCAAACTGTTCCCAGGTAACTAGGTAAGGACAATCCCCTGGTATCTCCCCAGACCCTGCCCCACACTCGGAGTCTAACTTAGAACGAATCCGAGCGATTTTGTCCTGGAGATGCTCCAAAAATTCCTCTGCGCAGCCCTGCAAATGAATCACCGAATCCCCCTTACTGAAGAGGGATGTAGTGATCTCAAACAGGGCCACCAGGCGGCATTTAACAGACGCGATAAAGACAGAGAAGTATTGACACCTCGCTGCTCTTATCGCCACAGTGTAGGCCTTAATAGCGGCTCTACCCTGTGTTCAGTTGGATTCGGTCTTTGTCTTCCTCCAGCAGCTCTCTAGATGTCTCTTGACCCTCTTCAGAACCCTCAACTCCTCCGTAAACCATGGGGAGTATCGGGGCCGATGTGGAAAGAGAGGTCACATAGGCGCAATCCTGTCCAAGGCCCCGGCCACCTCCCTGTTCCAAGCAGCAGGCAAGGCCTCCATCCAGTTAGCTGGATGACAGTTTATTGATGTGACAGAAGCAAGTGGATTTAATAAAATTTAACAAAATTTTGGTATTAAAACACAATCATTTTGCATAGCTAGAAATTTTTGCCCTTTTTGTTCTGAAGTTGACATAGTGTCTCTCTAATGTGGGAGTTGAATACTCCAATAGAAGAGAATATGTGTAGTTCAGGGTTGAACGGTGGAGTCCTTGGTACTCTCTGAGCTTGGTTGTTTACTTCCAGATGTTTTACTACCCAACTAGGTAACATTATCAGGGCGATTGAGTGTGGGGTTTGCTCCCTGTTTGTACAGTAGCTTGCCCTGGCAGTTTTGGTGGGGGTGTGGTTTTCTCCTTGGGAGTCCCTTGATTAGGGTATTGTTTTCTGCTTGATCATTTGGTGTTAATCCCTGCTTGTCTGGGCGTTGGCTGCTGGAGAAGGTGGGTTCTGGTCCTTTTGTTTCCTTCTTAGCTTTTTTTTTATTGTCGCTTTCGAATGGTGTGAAAATGTTGTTTATCTCTATATGTCTATTGATAGCTGATTTATCTAAATGTCAAGCTTTTAGGAATTCTCTAGCATTTTTGGATTTAGCTTGGTCTAGGATGCTTGCAGTTTCCCAGTTGAAACTGGTTTTTTGGGAGGGAGAATGCTAATTTTTTGTAGAAATATTTGTCACATTAGGGCAGTCAGAGAAAAAGGGCAAAGGGATGAAAATTGAGCAAGTACATACCTATGGGTTTAATAAGTTATATTCAGCTTTATGTGAATAGATTTCTATTTGAACACTGGGCTTTTTCTTCCTCTCCCTCTCTCATGTACTTCAAATTTATTTTCTTCTTCATGTATTTCCAAAGTGCTGCAACTATTTTATAGTTGTGGAGTCAGTCGAAAAGGGAAGAAAGACTATATCAATAGAATGAGAAAAAAGCAAATATGTGATTAGGTGTAGTAATCATTTCCAACTAGAATAGGACTGTTCCATTTAATTATCTGCTTTTGGGTCAGATGATTGCGCGTGCGCGCGCGCACACACACACACGTTTTCAACTCAGGGTAGCAAACATACATAATATTCCTGCCTCCTATCTCCCTTACAATAACCACCCTGTGAGGTAAGTTGGGTTGAGAGTTATCTGATCTGGCCAATTTTTGCTACAACCTTTCTCTGTGTCAGACATATTTGCTACCTCTATTCATGCTCTGAGGAATGGAAGGAACGTCTTCCTACTCATTATTTACCTTTGTCTGAACATTTGAATTCAATATCTACCTGCTTTCTAGATATTGGGAAACTCAAAACAAGTTCAGTAAATTTCCATCCAGGCACTGAGCAGATCCAGACATGCTGAAAGCTGCTATGCCATAACCCTTAACCTCCTGGAGTCTCTGCTCCCTTCTATCAATAGAAGGTTTTTTAAAAACATAATTATAGTTCCAGTACTGTGATCATGCTAGTTTTTAATTCTTGCTGGATTTTAAACAGTATGTTTTTCTCTTTGTACTTATTGCACTGTATTACTACAATAGCATGGAGGAAAAGTTGCAATGCTGAACTTGATATGATTAGTGTCTTATTTCATGTAGATGTTTTTCCATTGTCAGAAACAGGCTCACAATTTCTATTCATCCAGGTTCAAGTTGCTATTTCAGCGCTGTCTTGCATTCATTTATTTATATATACCAGTAAAGCCTGTGATTTGTATTAGGTTATAATTTCTGATCTCTGATTATTTATGTGATCTTCTAAGAGACATTGACCTCTGTATTATTCAAAAGATTTCTTTATTGGGCTTCAAAATAAGCGTTTGTGGCTCCTCAATTTTAAGACTAATCTACTGCATTATGATTCTGTTTGCTTTTCTTTGATGGCTAAATGTTATTCAGTAAATAATATCTAATTTTGAATTCCTCTCATGTAGCTTCTGTGATCTCATATGCTCTTTTTTATGCATTTTTATTATGATTTTAGCATAATGCCTAAAAAAATGTGCCCAATTTTATACATAAAGCAGATGTTATTTGTCTTAGTTAAAATTCATCTTAAAGAATGTTTTAAGGCCAGTATTATTGTTTTATCATTCAGCTGTGATGGAGATGCCTTAGAGGACCAGATATTTACTATTTTATTTTATTTTATGTCACATTTATATAGCTGCCCATCTCACACAAAGTGACACTGGGTGGTGATATAAAAAGCAGTATTTCTTTGACTACCAAACTGTTTTTGTGGTTTTTAGTTTAATACAGAACTCTAGTTTCCAGTGGAGTTTACTTCTGCACATAGTAAGTACAGTCTTTGGAGATGTGCTTTATCTTGCAGCACCAGTACAGATGGGCTAATGAGGAATAATCCTTCCTTTTCTAAGGATTTGTAATGCTGAGGATTTTTGAGATAAGATTTATAGGCTTCTCAGGGATAAGACTTGCTAGAACTGGAGGTCAGTAGTGTCTGTGCTGTTTGTATTTTATGATGCTTATTCCAGGTGTTAATAGATCAGGAAGTTGGGAACATTTATTTGTAAAAAACGAGCTTGCGTTTGTTTAGAATACTTTTACAAAAAAGTGAATAATTCATTGCTAATCCATTCGAATTGGCTCTCCCCATCAGTTTTCATAATTCATAACCATTTATATCTAGCATCTTCATGTAGCTACTGTTAACACAAAAAAGTAATGTATACAACACTTTCATGCTTAACACTAAGATGGGCATCAAAATTCCTGACAGTTTTTAAATATTAAGAGGTGTATAAAAAAACACATTCTGGAACTGATGTAAGAGTAGGAGATGCAGTTAAAAGGGGTCAGAAGTACACTGTGGTCCCAGGTCAATATGTTCGGGAAGAAGGAACTATTGGGAATATCTTGCCACCTCTGCAAGACTTCCTCTGTATTTTCTCACCATCTGCCTCTGGTGAAGTACAGTGGGGGGAAAAAAGTATTTAGTCAGCCACCAATTGTGCAAGTTCTCCCACTTAAAAAGATGAGAGAGGCCTGTAATTTTCATCATAGGTATACCTCAACTATGAGAGACAAATTGGGGGAAAAAATCCAGAAAATCACATTGTCTGATTTTTAAAGAATTTATTTGCAAATCATGGTGGAAAATAAGTATTTGGTCAATATCAAAAGTTCATCTCAATACTTTGTTATATATCCTTTGTTGGCAATGACAGAGGTCAAACGTTTTCTGTAAGTCTTCACAAGGTTTTCACACACTGTTGCTGGTATTTTGGCCCATTCCTCCATGCAGATTTCCTCTAGAGCAGTGATGTTTTGGGGCTGTTGCTGGGCAACACGGACTTTCAACTCCTCCAAAGGTTTTCCATGGGGTTGAGATCTGGAGACTGGCTAGGCCACTCCAGGACCTTGAAATGCTTCTTACAAAGCCACTCCTTCATTGCCTGGGCGGTGTGTTTGGGATCATTGTCATGCTGAAAGACCCAGCCATGTTTCATCTTCAATGCCCTTGCTGATGGAAGGAGGTGTTCACTCAAAATCTCACGATACATGGCCCCATTCATTCTTTCCTTTACACGGATCAGTCGTCCTGGTCCCTTTGCAGAAAAACAGCCCCAAAGCATGATGTTTCCACCCCCATGCTTCACAGTAGGTATGGTGTTCTTTGGATGCAGCTCAGCATTCTCTCTCCTCCAAACACAATGAGTTGAGTTTAGACCAAAACGTTCTACTTGGTTTCATCTGACCATATGACATTCTCCCAATCCTCTTCTGGATCATCCAAATGCTCTCTAGCAAACTTCAGACGGGCCCGGACATGTACTGGCTTAAGCAGGGGGACACGTCTGGCACTGCAGGATTTGAGTCCCTGGCAGCATAGTGTGTTACTGATGGTAGCCTTTGTTCCTTTGGTCCCAGCTCTCTGCAGGTCATTCACTAGGTCCCCCCATGTGGTTCTGGGATTTTTGCTCACTGTTCTTGTGATCATTTTGACCCCACGGGGTGAGATCTTGCATGGAGCCCCAGATCGAGGGAGATTATCAATGGTCTTGTATGTCTTCCATTTTCTAATTATTGCTCCCACAGTTGATTTCTTCACACCAAGCTGCTTGCCTATTGCAGATTCAGTCTTCCCAGCCTGGTGCAGGTCTACAATTTTGTTTCTGGTGTCCTTCAACAGCTCTTTGGTCTTGGCCATAGTGGAGTTTGGAGTGTGACTGTTTGAGGTTGTGGACAGGTGTCTTTTATACTGATAGCAAGGTCAAACAGGTGCCATTACTACAGGTAACGAGTGGAGGACAGAGGAGCCTCTTAAAGAAGTAGTTACAGGTCTGTGAGAGCCAGACATCTTGCTTGTTTGTAGGTGACCAAATACTTATTTTCCACCATGATTTGCAAATAAATTCTTTAAAAATCAGACAATGTGATTTTCTGGATTTTTTTCCCCATTTTGTCTCTCATAGTTGAGGTATACCTATGATGAAAATTACAGGCCTCTCTCATCTTTTTAAGTGGGAGAACTTGCACAATTGGTGGCTGACTAAATACTTTTTTGCCCCACTGTAGTCTTCATGATGATGATAAATTCATAGCAATACTATTCAGTACACTGCTACTGAAAAACCATGTGTCATATCAGAGTCCAGCAATGACCTTACTTCAGGTGGAGAGCACCCCAGTGGAACTACCCTTAGATCAAAATAAGCATCCATTTTTCAGGAGAGTGGAACCTGAGAGACACATTAAAAATTTCAGGCTGGTCCCAAACTTGTTGGAGCAAGTTGCTCCTCTTGGAAGCATTTGGAAATGAAAAGGATACCAAACTCTACAGAGTAAGAGGTTATCCAAGACTGCTAGTGTGGAGAAGAGGTAGGACAGAACCTAAGGAGAATTTTCAGATAAGGGAAGTGGTGATCAAAGAAAGAAAGATATCAGGCTATTCCCACCCCATACCCTTCTGTCTATTAAATATTAAGGGCATATAAGTTAAGAATGTTGAGTTGAATATAGCAAATACAAAAGGTTGAACAATATGAAAAGCTGTAATAAAGGTTAAAGTTGCATAAAAAGGAACTGTTTTCTCTAAAAACTCATCAGTGTCATGCTTTGTAAACCTGTTTTGGTGAGAAAAGAAGAATAAATTATCAGCTAACAAATTCAGTTTGTGTTCCAATTAGCATTCACCTCACTAATCAGTGGATGTGTTCCAGTGTATTTCGGCAGGATTTTTTTTTTGGTAATGGTATTGAGGTCCATTGTTTTGAAAAGAATGTATGTTATTCAACACTCTATAAACCACAGTAAAACAGATAGAGGATTTGTCTTTCTTGTTTTTCAAAACCTAAATATATACCTTTATTATGTTGTTAAATCTTCACTATGGTGTTAACATTTTGAAGCATGACTCATATAACATGACCAGGCAAATGTTTGAGGTGTTTTTATTGCTTTACAATTAGCCTGAATTAGTATGTCTGAATTCACATTTACTAATTTTTCTTAATGTTTTTCTTTCTGCAATAGCTGTACCATTCCCAGAAAAATAGATAATTGCTTCCTCCTATTATTCCCATTGTTTTATGACTCTGGCTGAAAGTCTGACTTGCGTGAAAGCTTTTATATAAAGGGAAGGTATAATTAGGTTACCAGCCATAGTGGCCCCTGTATCACATGCAGCATTCATATTATGCCGCAGGTGTAGCCAAATACTAGCAAACTTGCTCACACTGTTCCATGCAAGCCCAGATCTCTAATTTAGAGACTGCTTTGCAAGCCAATATACCGTTGCCCATATCCCACCAATATGCAGTATTTTGACTCTCAGGATACTTGAGATATAAGAGATAAAAGGAGCAAGCAAAAATGCATTGTGCAGTTGAGCTGGTTAAACAGAGCGGGGGCGGGGGAACAACTCTGCTAATGCAGTTGGAGAATGAAAAGTGACTGGAGAATGTCCTCTTAGAATCACCAAGAACAGGAGCACCGTTCTTGTTTATCCAGAAACTTTCCTTCTCCAGCAAGGTTAGACATTAACAGCTGAACATTCCTCAAAGAAAATGTTTTTATTCTTGTGATTTTAATAACTCTTATTAGCTGTATTTGTTTATTTTCTTATAGTCTGCCCTGTGTCCTAAGTATTTCAGAGCTGATTAGTCCAAAAAATACAAAAACTAACTAAAATAAAAATAATACTTACAAAGACATCACCTCCGAAGCCATGCACATCTCTATCGAATCTGTGTAACTGAAAGAATAGCCAAATTAGGACACAACCTGAAAGTCCACCTTGGGTGTGAAAAACCCTGCACTGGTCCTGCCCCAACCTCAGGACCCCTAATGATCTCATTCAGTGGCTTCATAGAGATATAAAAAGCAAAGGCAGTCAGATGGGCCCCATAGTATTCCATAGCCTGACAGCTGTTTGTCTAAGCAGAAGTATTCCAGCACCCCTCTTTGGACTCATTCTTTTAAAAGATAAAGTATCTGTCTAAATCTACAGATCGTCATCTCTCACATATGGAACAAATACATTACTGTTGAATTTGTAGTGAAAGGTGTGTGATTTAATTGTATGTTTGTTTCTAAATATATTTGTTGTCCCATGATAGGTGATGGGATCCCACGAGAAAGTAGCCCATTCATCAATAATTCAAGTTTTGAGAGAGGAAGACTCTATGAAGGGAAAAATATGGCACTCTTTGAGGTAATTTTAATAATTAATTTCAACAAATCCTTGTTACTGTTAGTGCATTTAAAGTGCGCTAGTTGTTTGCTTAAAATCCATTTACTGTGTTTGCATAACACAGATGACTGAGTCAACCGCTTCCTGGTTAGCTTACTCACTCAGTGCATCAGCAATACACAATCATCAGTGACCCAGACAACCTTTGTCTGTCTTCCAGCTGATACAGTGGGAAGCTTTCAAATCCTGCATTTTATTTTTTATTAAAGCTGAAAAAAATGGAACAAAAACCCACAATTACTTATTCACCCCATTCTATTCCCTTTTCACTCAATAAAACAAGAGAGAAGCAGAGCTCTTTAAAAAGCTCTGTTTTCACTGGGCTGCTAAACAACATAATCTCTCTCTCAGAAGAAATAAGGAATAGTTAATTCCTTGTTAGCCCTGTACCATTTTCCAGCAGAAAACAAGCGTATAGAATGTGTTCAGCTGACAATTAAAAAAAACCAACTCTTTAGAAATGATTCCCACTCACCTGCATGACACATCATTGCCCCATCTCCTAATGTTCTTGGCTGCCCAAAATAATCCCCACCAAAAAAACATCACAGCCAAAGATGACTTTCTAGCAGTTACAGAGTTTAATTTCTCTCTTATTACAACAATGTTATATACATTAATCAAAACAAAAAAAATGATTGATTGGTATAGAAAATTTACTTTTTGTGACGCAGTCCCCAAAGTCTGACTAAAAAATTGGTTCCCTATAAATGCTCCCACAAAAGAGGAGTATTGTAGTTCCATAGCCACAAAAAAATGCCCTGTACCATCTTCTAATATTATTATTATTTTGTGGCATAAGTTTTTATAAGTTAACCCAGCTTTTTTCTACTGGCTAATCTCCATGCTTGTTGTTATCAAAAAATGTAACTCAGCACATCTGGAGAAAGCAGAGCTACAGTGTACTTCTTAGGTGCCATTTTTCAAGCTCAATAATTGAACTATCTATATTTTGAGGCCATATAATCCTTAGAAAAATGACTTGAAAACCTTAGGTATTGGTTATTTCACACTAATTAACTTTTTACTTCACCTGTAAATATGTGATTATCTTTGTGCTAAAATGTGCTCTTCTCTTACCTGTTGTTATGTCCCAAAATTTCACAGGAAGAAATGGATAGCAATCCCATGGTATCATCTCTTCTTAATAAATTGGCCAACTATACCAATGTTACTCAGGGAGTGGTAGAGCATGAAGAAGATGAAGATACCAAGCGGAAGGAAATCAAGGTACAAAATGCACCCTCCATTCTCTATTCATCTTCATCATCTCCATGAGCTGGATACAATAACCCAGTGGCCATGAATATTAACAGCACTGGTTCCCAATCAATGAGCCCTAAAAATTCCGATGCTTGCCTTTTGTCAGATTATGATCAGATAAGCTGAGACCTATGTGAGGAAGATTTATGCAACGGAAACGTCTTTCAAAGAAATAACTTGTGTAAATTGCAGCATGAACATAAACATTTTTAACAGCAACATTGCAGTTCAGTAATTTTTCAGTTTTGCTGAAATGCTCTTTTTTTTTTTTTAGGGGAGAGTTTTATTGAATCAGAGCATTTAGGATAACAGAACAGAAAATAATGAAAAAAAAAAACAGAAGGAAATGTAAAAGTGTATGTGTTATCCTAGATGCTCTGGGGTACACACTATCCCAGAGCATCTAGGATAACAAAATAGAAAATAAAAAAACAAATGTAAAAGTGTGTGTATAGAATGCATAAGTAATCTTTATGAGGAATACAAAAACCTTTCTATATGTCTACATCGGTATTGTGGCCTTTGATAAATAGTATTTTATCCTAACAGAGTTTACATGTTTATCTGGTTTTTAGGCTCCACGTATGGGTACTTTCATTGGTGTGTATTTGCCCTGTCTACAAAATATTTTAGGAGTTATTCTATTTCTACGACTGACATGGATTGTGGGAACAGCAGGAGTTCTTGAATCATTCATTATTGTGTTCATGTGTTGTGCTGGTGTAAGTATAATACATGCTTTCTTTGATATTTAGTTGAAGCGTATTGCAGTTTCTTATACTATTCTACATTCTAATAATTCTCCCATTCTCTCTTGATAACTTTACAAACAGCTGGGAGGGGTATTTATAGCAAGCAAGGCTTGTAGTAACAAGCATACTGCTCTGTTCCTGTGTAGCCATATTCCTTAGAAACAGTGCTATTGACAGGCTAAAGCAATATCAAGTGTGTTAGGTGAAAGCCATCTACTTGCTTTGTTTATTTCTAGGACAAAAAAAATCACTGTTTTAGTTTAGAAAATCTCATAAATAAGCCCTCTTCCCAATTTAAACTAGAATTCAGTCCATAGTTGTTTAAAAATAGAAAGTAAGAAACCGTTTCATGAAAACAAATAAACAAGGCTATGCTAAGGTAGTAGTATAGTTATAAAAATGCACAGAATTTCCTCTCTGACTCACAATATTTCTATTTGCTAAAGCACTGGTAGTGAGCTTGTGAGCTGCATATGAAAGATTAGGGTTAAAGGCTTGATTGGCAATATGATTCAGCACCCATACGAGGCATTTCTAATCAGTAGAGGCATCTGAGAGATCTTAGGTCGTATACCGTTTCTCTGGACCATCCCAAGAAAAAGCTATGGAAGCAATATTTATTCTAGATATTTCAGATATGATATCTGGGGGGAAACTCCAAGGCATTATGATCTCTCCATATCTGACTTCCAAAGAGAGCTTGGAATCATTGTTCAGATAAGTCTGATGAATAAAAACAGTTGTATTTTAAATATTACAATATGTTCAAAACTATGAAATGGTATTAAATTTGAAAATAATATTCATTTCCCCAAATTTGTTTCCATTCGATGACTGGAGATGATTTCAAATAATGCTTTCCAAAAATCTGCTGAAAATTGCCTAGCAAGTTTGGATGTTATCCAGTTGTTGGGTTTTTTTACTTTCTTTGCCTGAAAAAAATTAGCTCTTTGTGTGGTAGTGATTGAGAACTGGGAAATCAGATACCATGTCCTGCTTTTGACTGGTGGGAAAATAGCAAATCTGTCCCATTGTTCCATCTGTTGATATCATACATTTAGAACATAACATTATCCCAATTACTTTTAAATTAAACTATATTAGGATCTTGTAATATACCTGACTTTCATTTATTTATAAATTCAGTACATTCAGAATACACAATTTTTGTTAATTTTAACTTGCATTAAACACATGAGGTCTTCAATTTTTCTCTCTCATTTTATCCTTGATATTGACACTGTGAAAAGGAAACCCTTATTTTCACAGAAGGTAATTCATCCACAGAGATCATAAATAGGATATGAAGACAAAGGAAACTCTTTTCCAACAGCTGATTGACTTGATGTATTTCCAATTGTTCTCGCTTCAAATAGTAACATTTCTTCATAGCTGATAGTCTGAGTTATTTCTGATGTTGAGAGCCAATAAATATGGGTTGTGTGTAATTTGGGCTAAACCTGCAAATGGGTCACCTTCAGAATTAAATTTCTAGGCTGGCCAAGTCCAAAATTACTCTGCGTAGCTTCACGAATTAAAAGAATAACATTACATAAAAACAGTGTACATGAAAACAACCCCCGTGCAAGGGAACAGAAACTATCTTTCCACATTAAAAGATTCCTTAAAAATAGGCAAGGCGTGGGCCATGCAGATCTCTGGGAGGATAATGTTCCAAAGGGAGGTGCAGCAAAAGAAAAAGCCTGCCTCCAAAGTCCTGCTAGATAACATTGCTTAGTCAATGGAACCAAAGCAAGCTGACCAAAGCAAGTTGGGGGGAGATGGGCGGCATACAAATTTAATAATAAATAAATAAAAAAGTTGGAATGCATGAGATGGGCAGACACTGTCAGAGACAAGCATCTCTAAAATAGCTAGGCCTTCATGTGCATCAGCCCGTCAAATAGGCCAGATCAGGAAACTGACTCCATGAAGACTACTGGAACTCTGTCTCCCCTCTTACGCCAAAAGAATCAAAATATGGCAATCTTGAGTTTCTTTTTCACTCCCTCCTCCCTTTCTAGGCTAAACTGGTATTCAGGTAATGGTTGTTGAATATCTTATTCAAGGTCATCTCCATACTCATCTACAGTAGGTGATAACCAGCACCTTGAATTACACTCAGAAGCCTGTTTGTATCCAATGCAGCTTACATAGCAGTGGTGTTATATAGGCATGACAAAGCTTTTCCATCTCTGTTTATTCTGCTGCATTCTGGATCGGCAGCAGCTTCCAAGTGGTCTTCAAGGGCAGACCCATTGCACTAGAATGCATTGTAATAGTCCATCCACAAGATGACTAAGGTATGAAAAACTCTATTATATCATTCAGGTATTTTGTACATTCTTACATCTCAATATTTATCTCAACACAGTTCTCTTGTTAGCAGATAATGTTTGTTTTAAGCTTTGTGATACAAATAGTGATGTGCATCTTGCAGCAAAATGTTTCTTCACATGCAGAAGCTGGTAGAAACTTGTCAAATAAACAAATGGGGCATTTGTACTGCCATAAGCAATTCCCATCTCTTTCATTGGCTAATGCTCTAGCTGTTCTAAAGGACACATTTCTTGAATGAAAACATGTGGCATTGGGTTCTCTTAACTGCTCTGCACTTCAAAATGAAGTGAGGATTATAGCATATACAAATAAATTACTTTTCCTTGAAGTTGCTAGAAAGATGGGAAGGCCATAAACAGTGTACGATATTTCTCCTTCCCACCCCAAGGATACAGTGACCGAGCTCTTTCTAAACCAACAGCCAGTAACATTTTTTAAAATGTGTTAATATAAAAAGTGTTCCTGAATATTGTCACCACATGGACCATACTGTGTTGACAAGGATGGAAAGTTACTCCTAGTCTGTACTTTTCTATATATATGATTTTTGCTTTTTATAATCATTTATCTTATTGAGTATGGCTCTCCACTGTGAGCTGGGTGAATCCTAGAGGCTTCTTTTACAACCTGCAAATAATCATAATTTTTTGACTTCTTAATAACTTTTACTAATATTTGTTTTTGTAGACTATGCTGACTGCAATATCAATGAGTGCAATAGCAACAAATGGTGTAGTTCCAGGTAATAACAAAATGTAATTATATCTTAAAATACTTAATATAATTTATAAATAATCCCCCATTATTGATGAAATATTGATCACTATGATTAGATGGGATTTGTGGAAGGTAGGCAGCAAGGAATTGCTTAATATTGTTAATGTAAGATGATGATGCTTTCCATGCAGAAAACTCTATTTGTGAGAGGGGCACAAAAAAATGAAACACTCATCTTCCAAATGAAACTTGGCCTGATTTGTTCCTGTTCTTGTCTATTTTTTTAAATAATTTTATTAAGAATTACATTATATAGATAAAACTAATGCAAACTACAAAAGATAAAAATACAAAAAATAAGGAAAAGGAAAAAAAAGGAAAAAGTGCAGAGAAAAAAGAAAAAAAAGTAAAGAAAAAAGAAGGAACTCCCCCGTTCATCTCCAGCAACTATAGTTAACGTTAACAGTTTATCACCATTCCTTAAAATATAATCAACCATCTTTTCATCCCATATCCCACCCTATTCTGTATAGATAAGTCTGTAAAACCTCATCACTCCATCTTAATCAGCAAAAGTCCATTAAGAATTAAGAAGTAGTAACATAACTATTGCAAATTGTACCTAATAAACCCACTTTGAATCTTCCCTTTTATGTTTATTTCTCATTTTCTATTTAAACAAATCCTCCCTGTCTCCTTTAAATAAACAAACCTTTTAAAACATCGTCATCCAGTCCTAGTCCACATAGATCCATTAAACATTTCCAGAAATAACAATCCATTTATTTTAACCTTGACCGAATACACCTGAATATTTTCCTCTTTCTCAGAACAATCTTTAGTCCTCTCAGAAAATATCTAAACATCTGTTTTCTTTTTATGCTCTCTTTGTCTCTTCTCATAAAATCATTGGCAACTTTAGCAAGCCCCTTTTGTAAATCCAATATGAAGAGGTTATCCACATCACTCTTCATATTCTCACTGTCTCTTCTCACAAAACTGTTGACAACTTTAACAGATTCCTTTTGTAAATCCAATATAAAATGATTATCCACATTACTCTTCTAGTTCAGTATTTTGGTATGTCTTTTTTAATTGTTAAAACAGCAGCCAATTTCACTTGTATATCCAACAGTTCATCTTTTTGTATATCCACTATTTCATCTTTTTCCATTTCCTTATATATTTTTAAATCCACATTTAAGTCAATTTCAGCTTTATTCAGTAAAACTTGTTCCTCTTCCATAACACTTTCCCATTTATTTATTGTAACAGATAACTCTGAAAGTATTTTCTGTGCCCAAAAATCATAGAGCACTCTCAGTGGATCCTTTCATGCATTTATTTGCTTCTGGTGCCCTCTAGTGAGAAACCTTCAAAGTCATCTTATCAGTTATTCAAATGTAAACAGAGAAAGTTTCCCATGGGAAGGATTCTTTTAATTAACTTCAAAGTCTCAATTCAAGTCCATCTAAACCCTTAATCTGTTTAAAACTTTCTAAAATCAGCACTCAAATCACCCTTTTGCTGTATATTACAAAGAAGAAATTTTTTACAAAACCTTAAACTCATAGTCTTTCTTAAGGGATTGAAGAAAAAACTCAGCCAGTGAATATGATAAAACTTCCGATTCTAAAGGTTCTCAATCTATAAAAAACAATAAATAAATAAATAATAATAATGTAGCCTTCACATACTCAAGGTTCAATCAAACCTCACTTAATCGCTTTGGATTATTATTATTATTATTATTATTTATTGTTTATAGATTGAGAACCTTTAGAATTGGAAGTTTTATCATATTCACTGGCTGAGTTTTTTCTTCAATAATAATATTCTGATTCTGAATCATGCCCCATGTCAGTAGGATTTCATTGAGTTTATAGCCTTTAATGTAGCCTTCACAGACTCAAGGTTCAATCAAACCTCACTTAATCGCTTTGGATTATTATTAATGGCTATAAGCTCAATGAAATCCCACTGACATGGGCCGTGATTCAGAATCAGAATCTTATTCTAACTTTGATGACATTGCTCCAGCTGAGCCTGTCGATTGTCAGCCTCAAGAATCATCAAGCCATGATTCATCTGAGGTTGATCAACCACAGGCATCTCCTGATCAGCTGGAGCAGTCAGATGATGAGGCATGACCCCCAAGCCCCAGGTCTCAATGCATGCAGCGGTGAGCAGAACAACACTAATCAATGAGGCTCCTTGCTAGGCAAAGAGCAAGGCCTGAATAATTGCAGCCAGTGCCTGCAGATAGATTTATGTAGACGCTTTGTCTTCAGCCTTCGTTGGAATCAACCATTCAGAATTCCAGCTCATGAATCTTGTTGCTGTGTTTCCTTGCTCTTGAATCCTTGACTATTGGAGCAGCTGACTACCTGGCTCTCCTGTCTGACTCCTGGAACGAATTTGGACCATTCTCTTGCTACTTGAACTTCAAATGGAATTATTCAGGCAAGCACTCTTTGCAAAGACCTGGATTTATGATCTTGTCTAGTGTTATCTGCCTAGCTGCAACCTGAGTTAGAACACCTGCAACTCCCAGTTGATTGCAAGTGGCCACAAAAACCTCAGTTCTTGCCATCTACTCAAATAAAATAGCTATCTGGAGTAAATGTGGGCAATCTCAAAGATCTCTCCTTTTTCCAGAGAAAATTTGGCAGTCTGGATCCAGCATCCAGCTGTCATTTTCAGCTGTAATGTCTCCCGCTGATCAGTGGGACATCAGTTTGTCATTTCCTCACCAGAAGCTCCTTCTATAATGCCAGTTTTTTAAATATCTACACTGCAGCTTCTACCAGATAACTTGGGTGGGTACAGTGGCATATGAGGCCTCCCCTTTGTTCTTCAAATAGCAACAGAGAAAAGCTATAACTAACAGGAGGGAGATCTGCCCTATTCATCAGGTAGCAGCAGATAACCAGTTAGAGACATGCACTGAATTCCCTGTGGGTCAAAGCAACAAAAGTCAGGAATTTACTTCAGAGTGTGTTCTATTTCAGAGGAAAACTGCTTGGTTTTGAGGAGAATATACTACAGATAGGCCTTGACTTACGACCATTTGTTTAGCAACTGTTTGAAGTTACGACAGCGCTGAAAAAAGTGATTTACGGCCGGCCCTCACACTTATGAACATTGCAGCATCTCCACGGTCATGTGATCAGAATTCAGGTGCTTAGCAGCTGGCATGTATTTATGACAGTTGCAGCATCCTGGGGTCACATGTTCACCATTTGCGACCTTCCCAATCAGCTTCCAACAATCAAAATCAATGGGGAACTGCATGATTCACTTAACAACGTGTGATTTGCTTAATGACCACCACAAAATGTCGTAAAATCGGGTGCAGTCATCTGATGCCTCGCTTAATGATTTCACTGCTTAATGACAAATTTTCCAGTCCCTGTTTTGGTCGTAAGTCGAGGACTACCTGTATGACTGAGAAGTAAAATCATTCTGTCTTCTAGAGGAGAGGGGATGGGATATTGCATTAAAAAGATCTTTAAACTAGTACTCTAGGGTTATAATTTATAATACTAATGGACTCTATGGAACTTAACACTTGAATATTACTTATTTGTTTATTTTTAAAAGTAATCTCTGTCTTTCTCTATAAAAATACCAAAATAGTTCAAAATAGTCATTTAGTCATTCCAGAGTACAATAAGTTAAAATAAGTTTAAAAACAAATAGTTGAAATAGAATTGTTAACTGGGATTAATGGCTCAGGAAGGTGGTCAGAAAAAGGTGGAGTTTAAAAATGTCTAAAACATTGGAACCTGTGTACTGCAAAAGGGACTCACTTCATAGCACACTTTACTACAGAGAAGTGATAATCCACAGTATGGAACATAGAGAGCAGGACCTTCCCATAAACATCCTAAGTACCTGGGAGGCTGATGACTTTGGGGGAAGTTCTGAAGGAAACCTGCCCTTATATTGTGTAGGGTTTTGTATACTAGTATCAATATGTTGACTGTAGCTTGGTACAAACAGGCAGCTTGTGCGTATCTTTTAGCACAGCTATAATATGGCCATAGTAAGTCAGCCCAGTCAGGTATTTTACTACTGCATTGTGCCTTAGTTGTAGGTTCCAAACCAGTTTCAAAGGTGGCCTCACATAGACCACATTACTGTAATTTTGAAGCCACCACTGCATGATAGTCATTGTGACTACTTTTGTGCAGGAATGGGTACCAGCCTGCTGATAGTAGGTACTCCTAGCCATAAAGATCACCTCCAGTGATGATGACTGCTACCAAAATGCAAGCCTGTTCCTTTAGAGGGAGTCAAATCTCCCCCAGAACAGATTTGTCTTTACTTTCTAGAGTAGAGATACACTTAAAATCAGATACCCTAATTTACACTGCTCCTATCTTGCCCACAATAAGGCACTACTTGAGTAGACCGGCTCTTCAATAATTCCTCTCCAGAGAAGACAAGGATTTGAGATCACCCACAGGTGCTCCAGTCAGCTGCTCCTCATGAGGAGGCTGCAAGAGAGCAGTCTCTGGCAGGTTTAGAGCACTGGGAGATGAGGGAATAACCATCTTGCTCAAACTGCAGTTGGCACCTTTGAAATGACACTGGGTTCACATACTTCCTTTTCTAATCACTTTCAGAAATTGCTTGTTAACTGCTTTTCAGCTATTAGGAACCTTGACAAGTTTTACACTGGGTGATTTCTTTCAGTCAGAAGAAGTTTTAACTACAAGTTCAAGAACTTAAAACATTTTTTTAAATAAACAGCAAAAGGGTGATTAAAACTTTGATTTTAGAAAGTTACAAACAGACTAAGGGTCCAGATAAATTTGAAATAAGATTTTGAGATTAATTATAAACAATCCTTCCTGTGGGAAAATGCTTTTGTTTTGATTTAAAAAAAAAAAGATTTTAAAAATTGGACACTAGAGGAAACTAAAGATTACAATTAAATGAGAAGCACACTCAAACTCAACTTAAAATTACAGAATGAAACAAAAAAATTTAACATTGGGCATATTGAAGGATATTTTTGAACACTGTACCCAGAAGTTAATTTTAAGAGTGTCTGCCTCTATAGATAGACTAGTGTTTAAAAGATGTTATGGAAGGGGAACAAATTGTACCTGACAAGATTGAGGCTGAGTTGAAAGTGGATTTAAAAGTGACAGGCTACAGGAATGATATGGAAAAAGATGCTACACTGGACATGCAAAAGAACCAGCTGATGTCTTAATAATTAAAAAGGACATGCAAACACCAACCAAGAGAGAGACCTGGATAATTTTCCTAGATTGGATTTACAAAAGAGGCTTGTTAAAGTTTTGAAGAATTTTGTGAGAAGGGACAAAGAAAAAATGAAAAATTGTTTTAGGGCATAATTTGAAGGGACTAAAGATTAAGACTGTTAGAAGTAAAAGGAACGTGTATAAAGTTGGCTTATTTGATCAAGGTTAAAATAGATGCGTTGTTAGCTCTGGTAACCCTTAATGGACTTTTGCTGACATCAGAACTGAAATGACGATGCTTTATGGATTTGTTTATAGATAAGAGATGGGATATAGGAAGAAGAGATCATTGGTTATATTTTAAGAGAAGGTGATAAGTTACTAAAATTGTTTATACTTGTGATGAAGGGGAAGTTATTTCTTTATATATTCCTTTTCCTTTACTAGATTCTTATTTTTTTTTCTTTCTCTCAGGATCACAACTGAATGCCTTGTATTTTGTACAAATCTACAAATATTAAAATATAGTGTTCACACAATTGTTTATCAAGGGAATTACCAGATATTTCGTATTTCTAGAAAGTTAGGTTAGAAATAATTAAAAAACATGTAACACTTATTTACATTAATAAGTGTTTTGGGAGCCAGTTTAGTGTAGTGGTTAAGGCACCAGAGTAGAAACCAGGAGGCTGGGGCTTCTAGTCCCACCTTAGACACAAAGCCAGCTGGGTGACCTTGGGCCAGTCACTCTTTTTCAGCCCTAGGAAGGAAGCAATGGCAAACCACTTCTGAAAAACCTTGCCAAGAAAATTGTAGGGACTAGTCCAGGCAGATGCCAGCGGTCTAACCTGACTCAAAGGCACAAAAATAAATAAGTTTTTTAAAGATAGTAGACATATCTAAGCCTCCCTCCTTGAAGCATTCAAATAGTGCCATATTGTGGGTAATCCCAGCAAGTTTTGTCTGCGCATGCATGTTCCCAGCTGAGGACAGCCTTTGAAATAGCCACAGGAGTCTTCCAAAGGATCCATCTGCTTTAACTCTTTGAGGAGATGCTTCCAACAGGCTTTGTGGAATACCCCTTCAGAATGCATTGCAAGCCTTAGTGTTTTCCACCATTGTTAAGCAGTGCTTTCTTGCTAAAATATTTCACTTAATCTTCCAAATCAAATTGACTTTCTGGCATGCTTCCTCTGATTTAGTGGCCCAGTTAGTTAAGCAGGAGTAATATGCTTTGAATATGGTTGATGCATTTTATATCATGCTAATTTGTATCTTTTCAATTTTAATTTCACAGCTGGTGGCTCATACTATATGATCTCACGGTCATTAGGGCCAGAGTTTGGTGGAGCCGTGGGACTTTGTTTTTACTTGGGCACAACTTTTGCAGGGGCTATGTATATTCTTGGTACAATTGAAATTCTACTGGTAGGTCTTTTATTTAAGCGTATGTTTTCCTTTTAATGCCAGTGAACTGTATCAGTATTACACAAGTACTCTAAACATAAAGGCAACAGTACTTCCAGTCACTTCACTTATTCATTGTATTTGGAATGGACTTGGTCTCTGAACTGATATATTGGATAAACATAACATATACATTTGCCCCACAATATTTAATTAATTTAATTTAATTAATTAATCAGTTTGAAATCTTTAATAAACTTTAAAATAACCAAGTTAACCACAGATGTTTATATAAATGGAAGATGGCATGCATCATTTTTCTTTTTAATGTAGAAGGGAAAAAGGAAGATGACCTTGAATTAATTTGTTGTTTATCAAATTTCTACCCCACCACAATCTAATCTGACTGTCAGCAGCTTACAACAAAAATAAAACATACCAAAATACCAAAAAACCCACTGACAAAACTTAAGACCCTCTGGAAGAATTCCATCTTTAACTTCTTCCAGAAGGTGAATAATGTCACAGCCAATTTAAGACATGCTCCTCCCCAGTAGAGTAGATGTGGGGAGAAGTATGAATGTAGATTTCTTATGTGATAAATAACTTCCCCACCTTCTCAGCGTAGGATTGCTAGCTCCAGCAAAAACAGTCCTGAAGATTCCAACCTGCCCATGCTGATCAATGTGTGCATGTGTATATTTGATTATGCATATGTGTGCGTGTGTATATGCCAGAAGCCACAGGGGCAGAACAAAGAATCTTTTTATTTTGATTGAATTACAGTGGTACCTCGGGTCACGAACTTAATTTGTTCCGCGACTCTGGTCGCAACCCGAATTGGTCGCAACCCGAATCAAATTTTCCCATAAGGTTCAATGTAAATACGATTAATCCGCTCTGACCCCTACGAATTTGGTCGCCAACCGATTTTGGTCGCGACCCAAATCAAATTTTCCCATAAGGTTCAATGTAAATACGGTTAATCCGTTCTGAACCATATGGTTTTTTTTTAAACCACAAAAATATGACACAAAGTATAGTACAGTACAGTACAAAGAGAGAACACTAACCTTGCTTGAGGCGTGGAGGACAGGAAGGCGGGTGGGGAGGCAGTTATTGTTTGGAGGGAGAGTCCCCCTCCCTACAGGAAGCCACGACCAAGTGTGTCAGCAGGGAAAATGGCCGCGGATCCTGTTCGTCACCCGATGCGGAGTTCGCGAACGGAAGCAAAATTTTGCGAATGGTACTGTTCGTGACCCGAATTGGTCATGAACAGAAGCATTCGTGACCCGAGGTACCACTGTAATACCAACTGTTTGTAAAATCAGTTACCCCATTTATAGAATTAATTGATTCCCATCTGCATATACCAACCATTCTCTCTCACAGACACACAGACCACACTCACACACTGGAACATACAAGTATGCACACAATCCGTCCCACAAAAAAGAAGAAACAAGACAGGGTAGAGCTTGGGTAAGAGAAAGGTGTAAACTGCACTGGGATATGAGAAAAAGACAGGAAGGAACAAAACTGGATGGAGATGAGGGCAGGTGGAGAGGTTAAATAAACAGGGAACAAAAGGCAAGGGAGGAGCCCCATTTAGGCAAAAACACTAAGAAGGAGCCCTTCCCAAGCAGTATCTAATCCTCAGCATAATATGCTCTTTGCAGCATTCTGTCGTTTTCAGCAGTTGCTTTTGTTCTTCTCACAGATGTAAGATGTCTCCTCCTGAATTTATAAGAAATTATTGGGGAGAAAATTAAATTGGGAAGTATTACCCAATACTTCCTATTGGGTAAATACAGTGTATAGTAAGATAAAAATGTATGGTATCCTTTTAAAAAAACTTCCTTCAGAAGTATTTTACTCATATGAAAATATGTGCAAAAGGAAATAATAGATGAATTGATTAAACAACTAGTGATTACTTGGTTAAAGCCTTTTAGGATATATAGCCCTCCATAAAATCTATAAGCTTTTCAGCAAACAGTTCTTTTCTGTGTGCAGTCTACAAGTACACCTTGCAGGAATATATTTTCACAATCCTAATATAATAACCAAAAGGTCAACAAACTATTCAGGTGATAAGGTTACCAATTATTTTCCTTTTACTTTAAAATCTACATTTTAGTCCATAATCTTGCTCTTGGTTCTTACTGAAGTGATTTTAATTATTTATGTCTTGGAACTGTGTACTAAAAAAGATGTTCAATATTTGTCTTACAGAAATATATTTCTCCTAATGCTGCTATTTTTCATGGAGGCGAGGAGGCCACATTAAACAATATGAGAGTTTATGGAACATGTATTGTTGCTATGATGGCTATAGTTGTTTTTGTGGGAGTCAAATATGTCAATAAGCTTGCATTAGTCTTCTTGGCTTGTGTAATCCTTTCCATTATGGCTATTTATGCGGGGGTTATTAAAACTGCATTTGATCCTCCAGACTTTCCGTAAGTGCAAGATTACTTTTAAATATCAATGGTAATATTTTTAATCTTGTTAAATGTTAAAATGTAAAATATGTACAATAGCAAATAATGCTAGCGATGTTCACGTTTGGAAAGGCTAATGTAAGATGATGTCAAGCCCTTGAAACATGTCAAAAAGTCATCCCAGGTTTTCCAAAATGATTCTGCTCAGATGTATCCATGGATGGGAGAGAATATAGTTGCAATAGAGTCTCAAAACCTGATTTCCATGTCTTCTGATATTTCAGATCTTTGAACCACTAATTGATCAGATGTTTAATTATTCAGTAGCATGCATTATAATAATTAATTAATTAAAATGTGATTTGAGCTTTCATAAGGATGCATAAAGAAATGTGGTTGGGGTTTTAGAAGACAGTCATCTTTGTACAAGGTATTTAAATGACCCTTTTGTAGCTGATTGCTTATCTGTGGTAACGCCTCACATTTCAATTTTTTTTTTAATTATTTTGAATTTACCTTGAATTCATGTGTCCCACACCTGTGTTCGGATAGAATCTACAGAATAATTCAGATTACTCACTAGTCCTCTTCAGTGTTCTTTTGAATGCACAGAACTTTAAATTGGATAGAGCATGGAGTGTTCACACTGTTCCCCCAACTGTCTAAAGATAAAACTATATTTTCATTTGCTTGAATATGAATATCTCTATGGGATCTGGGATCTTACTTTATTAAGATCCCAGTTCACATGGGGAAGGGTATTTGCATCTGACTCAGTGAGAATACACCTGTCCTATTGATGCCCTAGATATATATCTAGGAACATTTGGGAACAATAGGTTGTGATACTACATGTTTAACTCCATTCTGTACCCAGAATGAAACCTTTACACGTTCAGGTGAACACGTGAAGAGGGCTAGTGTTTCTCTTGCTATTGCCAACATTTTAGTTTCCATTGCAGTTCCTCCAAGCTTATGATTGTGCAACCCCCATTGATAGCTTTCTCAGTGTACTCTCTAATCTGTTGGATATTTTCATAATTCATTGTCAAATAATTATTATGTTCTCAGTACTCATTTCAGTTTATGGAAAAGTTTTCCTTTTAGTACCTGATACTTCACCACCTAAATAATAGACAATTACACTGGGAAGAAATCAAAGTAACTGTGCATGCCCATTTACGCAGACAACCAGAAGAAGCTTTCAAAGCAGCCACATGAGCCTTGCACCACACGAGCCTTGTACACAATACTGTTGCTTTAGTGATTCAAAAGAAGTCTACTATACTTGCTCCTGCATTTTATGAAGGGCCTCTTTTGAAAGCTTTGTTCAACCCAAGTAAAGAAATGTGAATACTTTTTTTGTATATGTATGTGTGCATTCAAGTCAGTGTTGACTCCTGGTGACTGTCTGGACTAGTCCTTTTAGTTTTCTTGGCAAGATTTTCTGAAGTGGTTTGCCATTGCCTGTTTCCTAAGGCTGAGAGAATGACTGGCCCAAAGTCACCCAGCAGGCTCTGTGCCTCAGGTGGGACTAGGACTCATGGTCTCCCTGTTTCTAGCCTGGTGCCTTAACCACTACACCGGACTGGCTCTCTGCAAACACTTATATATCCCTTTAATCTGCAATACAGCCATTTAAAACAGAACAGCAGTTATTCCAGAAGTCACTTCATACCTAGTCTCTTTTCTCCTTCTTTTGTTTCTTTTTTTTTAATTCCAAATAGCACTCTGTTTGAAATATTTTTAAGGGCATATGACATTAACAAAAAGTAATGTAAGATTATTGTAGACTATTTCATTTACGAGCAGAGCTGATAATAAAACTAGAGGTAGGACATAGATGTCAACAACTGTTTTAGATTTATTGTCTTTGTTAAAAAGTGCTTTTTAATTTATTTGTTTAATTGTATTTCCTAGCATATGTCTTCTTGGAAACCGTACCCTAGCGAGAGATAAGGATTTTCCTTGTGCTAAATATATTGAAGCAAACAATATAACAGTGACTACACGATTGTGGAGATGGTTTTGTGGCAATAATCCCTACTTAAATGCTACATGTGATGAATATTTTCAGCTAAATAATGTCACAGAAATCCAAGGTATTCCTGGAATTGCAAGTGGTGTCTTACTTGGTGAGTCTGGAATCCATGTGGAAATAATTTTGGGAAGTAGAAAATATTTGAACTAGTGATCTTCTACTGATAATAAGAATGTTGAAAAGAATTTTAGTGTTTTTTCTTCTTCTGTTGAAATTGTAAATATACACTTACTTTAAAGCCAAATGGCATCCTTTGTTTAACCCCTTTTCTCTGTGCATTTAACTTGGAATTCCTGATTTTTCTGAGCTAATTTATGATGTTTCCATTTTTATTAATCCTAGCTGTTTATGATATTTTTTCCCACAATTTAAAAAGAATGGATATACATATTAGTGTAAAAACGGCCACATTGCTTAGTGGTTGCCATCTTTTCAATAAGCATGAACTAGTTACACATTTTCTTACAGCTGATGAGGGGACATTGAGTCCAAGGCATTTATTCCTCATGTGATTTGGCAATAGTTCATTTACAATTTCAGGCTAGAAACCAGGAGACCAGGAGTTCTAGTCCTAGGCACGAAGCCAGCTGGATGACCTTGGGCAGTCACTCTCTCTTAGCCCTAGGAAGGAGGCAGTGGCAAGCCACTTCTGAAAAACCTTGCCAAGAAAACTGCAGGGACTAGTCCAGGCAGTCGCAAGGAATCAACACTACCTCAAAGGCGCACGCACACATATTTACAATTAGCAGCCAGGTTATTATTGATTCCAATGGGGCATTGGCTACATCCATCATACCATTTTTATTATGTAGCCATTTTTTTCCAGAAACAAAAAGCTTCCTTATTGTTAAGTTTTGGACAGGATGAATATTAAGAGTAATTTAAAGATTTTTGTGTAGGGTTTATGCATTTTAAAAAATTGTTGTGAGTGAACAAAATCTTACGTTTGTTTCATGACAGATAATTTGTGGAGCATATATTCAGACAAAGGAACAATTGTGGAAAAACGGGATCTTCCTTCAGTTCCTGTTTTGGATGAAGCAAAAGATGAACAAGACTATTATGTATATACAGATATCATGACTTATTTCACCATGCTAGTAGGGATTTATTTTCCCTCTGTTACAGGTATTGTTTCACCCTTTTCCCCTCCTATAAGAAAATTTAGTTATTGTGAATTATTTATTTAAAATATTGTTAAACTGCATTTCAGGTCCTAATCTCACAGAATGGCATATGTAAAAATAAATAGCAATATAGACAGTCAGTCCAAATTTGCAAATATAAGTACTTGGAAGTGATTCCAAGTCGCATCCAACCAAATCTTTATGACATATGTCAGGTCAATATATTCATTCAGATCCTTTGTAGTTCCCAAAGATTTTAAACAGTAGATTTCCCATAACTTGCAATCTGAACTGATCTTCCAACCAATGAGTAAAAACAGAAAACACATTTTTCTTTCTTAATATCTTTCTACATACTGAAGAATAATTATTATTCTTCTACTTCCCAAAATCTTGTTTTTTCTTTTCCCATTTTCTGGTAGCCTGTATTTAAGGTTGGTTGGTTTGTTTTAAATCATAATCTTTACTATATCCAGCAAATATAGACTTTGGTTTTGTACTTTTAAGGACATTTGATGGTGTCTCTCATTAAAAAAAACTGAACAAATTTAATAGAATAGGATAAATCCGCCCATTGGGGGAGATGGGCGGCATACAAATTTGAAAATAAATAAATAAATAATGAACTCTTGATTTCCGTGTTTTTTTAATGAGTTAGAGGTCAGTCGTAAAGTAGACATTCTTGCTGAGAACAGCAGATTACAGTATATGGGGTAAATAAGGCATGGTGAGGTGTTCAAAGAGTATGGAAAATTAGGTCTGAAATGGCAGGCGCTATTAAATGTAAACACATATAAAATGTTTGGGACCAAAACTTCCAAATTTCACAAATATGATCTTTGGGTCTGAAGTGATGACATCTGATCAGATGTTAGCTCAATGAAATTGCTAATATGAAGTGCTGTTGCAGAGAAAAGACCATGTTGATCAACTTTAGGAAAGGAATAAAATAATAAAACTATACCATAATGCCTTTCTGGGTGACACACCAGCTGATTGTATTTGATTCCTGTCAACATAACTCAAAAAATAAGAACAAAATTACCAAAAGGCTAGAGTGCCTCCCTTAAAGTGAAATATTAAAAAATTGGAGTGTCTTAAATTTAGAAAAAAAATTAAGAAAGAAAGGTTATATAGATTACACATTGTGTAGAAAAAGTTAATATGGAAAGGATTTTTCATTTTCCCATACTAGCTCCTGGAGTTAGGCAATGATGGAGAATGATAAGACAATTCTGGTCAGCCAAAACATTATATTTCACACAGTAAAACTAGATACTGTGATAGTCACAAATCTGAATGATTTTAAAAAGGGATTCAATGAATCTCAGCTAGCTGTCATTGGCTTTGGTTACAATGGTAACATTGAACTTCATTGTCAGAGGAATTATAACTCTCAGTGTCTGTTGCAAGGGACACAAACAGGCAGCTGCTAGTTGGGCTTCCCAGAGATAGCTATTGGAGGAAGCTAAACCCTTTCCCTGATTCAGTGCAGCTCATTCTTAAACATAATTCTTGAAGATCCATCTGTTAATTTTGATGATCAAGTGAATACTGAAGTATGCTATTTTGGTAAATAACGGTAATACAGAACAAGCACCAATTTTGTTGGAGGTTCTGACCATTGTATATAACAAAAGTTTACTGTCATAAGTATCCAATAGAAAACGAGTCTTTCCCCCAGTTACATGGGACGGGGGGGAGGGATGTGTGTGATTCTTTTCACTACAGTAGTAAAAACAGAAGCGATTCTTTTAACTTATAAAAATAGAACTTCAAAGAAATGGAGGTTCACCTGGCTGTGGATTTCTTTCAAAGTAGCCAGAGAGCTGTTTGCCTGGGGAATTTAATCCTTTTTATGATATTGAAATGTTTTCTTTTTTGTCTCTTCCCTGTTCAATTACCTCTTCCCCTTACTTCATTTCCATTCCATCAGGGTTTGTTAGACTGTTTCTCTTTCCTAGACATTTATCTTATCCTCTTTCCTATTTGGTTTGGTTTGGTTTGGTTTTTATCATCTTTTGGATATTTCTGCAGGAAGGAGGGAAAAGAGTGTGCATTTGTCTTTGTGTACTTTATGTGAGGAGGAATGGTCGATATATGCAAATATGAATCTATTTTATTGGCCTTGTTATTTTTCAGTGCACTTAATTTTAATCAGTAATTATTAATTCAAATACATTTACATTTGTTTTTGTCCTGGTCATGCCTGGAGAGTGGTTTCTGGCACATGCGTATACATACTGATATATACAGTTTGCACCCAGCCTTTCTAAATACAAGGCCTAAAAGAGAGTTCTTAAATTATTCTGAATGCAAATAAAATTTCTACATGATGAAATACCCTGATAAAGCAGGATTAGCAATGGCATGGAAAATTCTAGGGATGTTGAAATAAGTGTAAGTAGACAAATGTTTCAGATCTTTCTGATACATGAGGCAAGATTATGGGTGGAGTCAGAATATCCCTGTTACACATAACTAAAAATATTTCTTGGGACAAACATTGAATAGGGTTATGGAATGTATTTGAGTTAATGTTTTAATCTGAGAGTAAAGTTACATCTTCAACGTATTCTGTGTTTGTCCATTTACAGCAACGTTAGGTGGTTCCCAGCCCCTGGATTTTGCATCAGAATGGCTTTTGGCAAAATGGCTGCATTTGCTGGCATTATTGGGCGTATTTTTCACATGGAGGGGCTAAGTTTAGGCATGGTAGTTTACCTAATCTTTACCCAATCCAGACTGGTGATAGTTTTATTTTCTATCTGCTTCCCTTCTTACCTTAAGAAATGATTGGTCATCTTGTCTAATCTTCTGGATGATGAACTAATTTGATTGCTCTGTTTCTTAATGACATGCTTTTTTATGGATTATTTTATTCTTGTTTTTAGGTATTATGGCAGGTTCAAATAGGTCTGGAGATCTTCGGGATGCTCAAAAATCTATTCCAACTGGAACAATTTTAGCCATTTCAACTACGTCATTTATCTGTATCCTTTTTATGCAATTTCAACAACATCCAATATTCATTTCTGTATTTAGTATATATAGTAGTATATTGTTAGCCATTTTTATATACTTCAAAGCAAATAACTAATATTGTATATAAAAGCAAATTCTAGTTTTAACAGAATTCTAAATGTTTCATTTAGGTTTTAGATTTTTATTTATTTTGTTTTTATTTAGTTTCCAAATTCAAAATGAATAGTAGAAATGTTAAGATAGAGCTAACCAAGCTTTAAGCTGAAACCATTTACCTCTCCATGAGTAGGAATGAATAAACTGATCATTGGTTATTTGGCATACATACCTCAATTTGTCTCATAAGTAAAAATCTATGGAATTTAAAGTATTAATACTGATAAAGTTACATTAAATAGATACCAGAGTTACACTAGAAGGATTTCCTATATATTATGGGGTTATATGAAAAAATACCTATTAGCACATTATGAATAATATAATTTTGAAATTTTATGGGAGAAGGAGCTTTCCTTGCACCTTTTTATTTTATGTATTTGTGAAAACGGAATAATCAGAGAGCTGAATACAAATGTGATGATTTCTGTGGGAGAGTTAATCACATATTCAGCTCTTTCTCAACAAGTTTATTTATTTTATTTATATATCAAATTTGTCACCACCCGTCTCATTGAAACGACTCGGGGCAGTTTACAAAACAGTTAAGATCAATTAAAATTACAATATATGATAATCTTAATAAATAGAAAATAAATAAATCCAAGAATAGATATAATTGTGAGCTGCCCAGAGTCACCCGTTGGGGGAGATGGGCGACATATAAGTTTAATAATAAATAATAAAATTGGCAGTCACTCAGGGAGCGTCATCAAGGTGCCAGCCACCCCCAGGATTGGGTAAGATTGTCGTCACCCCATGCAAGCTGGCAGAGCCAGGTCTTTAATCCTTTCTGGAAGGCCAGGAAGGTAGGGGCCTGCCGCACCTCTGGGGTGGGGGGGGAGAATATTCCAAAGGGCGAGGGCAATGGCAGAGAAGGCTCTCCTCCTGGGGCCCGTCAGCCAACATTCTCTCACTAATGGGTTCCACAACATGCCCTCTCTGCCTGACCGGGTATGACAGGTTGATGTGATGGGGGTGAGATAGTCCCTCAGGTAATCTGTATATGTATGCATGTATATATATTATGTATAATTTTCTTCAAAATGTATAATGCTGGTGTATATGGAGCCTTAAAGAGGACTTTGCGGAATTTTATATGCTTTAAAGTTCCTTAAGTCATATATTATAGATCTGTCCTGTATAATTCTTTTTGGAGCCTGCATAGAAGGCGTGGTTTTGAGAGACAAGTATGTAGAAAGAGCTTTTCCTCAGTTCTTTTTAAAATCTGTATAGTTAAAAGTTAAGATGTAATATTTTAAGTGAATGAATGTGCGGAATAAGAAAATAAAATACTAGAGAACTCAAAATCAGCTTCTTTTGGGGACAGATGTCCTTCCTAAGCTGCATTTTTGTTCATCGTAAGAAGGAGCATACGCCCACACCACCATATTTTTCTGAAAGAATATGGCTCTGGGTTTTTAAAACTGAATTAGTAGTTTTGTAAGTCTGTATAATTTTGTTTAGCTCTCCTTGTTTGTTTAATGTTGCATGTGTTCTTTCCCCACAAGATTTGGACAAGCAGTTAATGGAAACCTAGTGATTGGTACATTGGCATGGCCCTCTCCGTGGGTTATTGTAATTGGTTCATTCTTTTCCACATGTGGTGCTGGTCTTCAGAGTCTCACTGGTGCCCCCCGGCTACTGCAGGCAATTGCAAGAGATGGCATTGTACCATTTCTTCAGGTGAATTTCTGTGTTTAGTTTCTTAGTGTTTTTATATCTTTGTTGTAAAAGGAATCTGTTTTGGTAACTATTTTACACAATCTGTTTAACTGTAGTTTCACCCCACTTGTGCTGATGGAGGCAGCTAGATTTAACGATAAATATCTGAGGCCTGTAACAAAAAAGGACATTCAAACCTTATGATGTAGGTTGAGATTATTGGATCACATGACATTGTCGGAGGACAGCCATATTAGTGTATGGTTGCAAAAAATCAGGAATTTCCACCCCACTTACCTCCCTCACCCCAATTTAAATCCTACATTAGTCGACCCACTCTATGCATCTGATGAAGTGAGCTGTAGCTCGCAAAAGCTTATGCCTTTTAATAAAGTTGTGAATCAGAAAATGTGCCACCAGATTCCTGATTTTTTGGATCACATCAGGTTCACTCTATGTACAAAAAGCTATATTAAGTAGCCTCCCAAAGAGGGAGTTATGAAAAGATCCACTACTAATCATGGGCCTCCGGGAAAATGTCTTGGCAGTCACCTCTTCTTTGGGATGGAAAGCACCCTGTTCAGTTCTGCTTTGCTTAATTTCCATATCCTAAAGAATACCATATTTCCATTCTCCTATATGAATTGGAATTTCAGGTGCAGCATACTGTGGCTACTGTATTAAGTCAGCCATTGATTGTGTCACCTTCTCCAAACTGATTCTCTTGCTGCTGAGAAGCACAACTGAAGTGCATTGGATTAAGTTGGTGGAGAGGAGATGGGCCCAGAAACCTGAAGATGTATTACCTCCCTACTTAGATAGTGCTAAAGAATTAACTGATGCTTGCCTGTCCATAGCAGTGATCCTTACAGACTGATTTGACCTCACTTCACCTGCTGCGGCTCACAGAGCAATTCATCTGTGCTAAATAAAGCAGGGGACAGTGTGATAAGTCTGTTGTTGCTGCTTGCTAACTATAACCGCAGCAACAGTTGCTGCTATCATGTTTGCCTGTTGCAAGAATACTCTTCATCGCATCACCTCCAGAATGACATAGTATAGGTCACAATCTGTGCTAGCCACAACACAGCAGTTGTTATTCCAGACAAGTGAAGAAGTGGTAATAAAATTAGAAAGGGGACAAGGAGGGAGGATCAAGGCAATCAGGTGTGCATCATTAAAATGAGTCTCATTACTTCTCTCCTTGCTTGTAGGGTAAGGGAAATTTTCAGGCTCAGAACACAGGGATCAAGTTCATTATAACTGAATTACTGACTTCCAGTTGTAATTACAATTATCAGATTGATGTACAGGACTGAACTGTTCCTGCAATTTATTAACAATGTTCAGTAGAATAGAGGTGATTGTAAGCAGCTGGAAAACTAGTTTGAAATTTATTATAGGTTTACTAGATCTGAGCTGCAAAAATCTGGACAATTGCAGCAAAGAGTTTTTCTCTTTGTGTAATCTAATGAATGTCCAGAATTCTGCAGCCCAGATCTGGTAGCCCTAATCTGTTAAAGTGCCAGACATGTATCTCCTTTTCACTCTCTGAGCCTAATTTTATTCAGAGTTTATATGTCTGGTAAACCATGGGTTGTTTAATAATGGACTACTGCAAGAGTTATCAAACTGTCAGCCCCTTGGAGAGAAGTTGCAGTTTTTGGAAAGCATGGAGCAGCGTTCACAATGCTCCCGCTTTAAGTGGGAGCACAGTCCAAATTCTTGCAGTTTTCCCTGGACAAGACCACAGGATGCTTGCCCAGAGAAAGCAGGAAACAGATTTCCCAGTGAACTTTGAAGGTTGACTAAACCCATGGGTCTGACCATCAGTCAAAATTATCCACCAACCACAGCAGTTTTATTTAGTTAAATATTTATTGAGGGGCAGGTTGTCACAAAGTCATTTATCATCTTAGGGATATAAACTTTGGTACCACAAAGTTTGAAAACACCTGGATTACTGAAGAAACCAAACTTAGCTTAAGTTCTCATCATGCGGGAGATGGGCAGCATAAAAATTTAATAAATAAATATAAGCTAACCATAAATCATGGTTTACAGCTGCACTGATTGTGCTCATATAACATGCTAATCAAAATCAAATCACTTTGTATCTTCAAAATATTCTGTGATAACAATACTCTGTTTTCTATTTGTTTTATGCAGCTTTGTATTATACTGTAATGTAAATATATTTTCCATAGCATACTTTGAAGGTAAAAATATCTCACAGTGAGGATATGATGAACCAGGGCAAGATGGCATGATACTCTCCAGATGATTTCGACTGTATCAACTGTCCCTTACTGTTGCCTATGCTAACTAAAATTTCTAGAAATTCATCCAAAACAATTAGGAGGCCTTTTCTTTAATAGGCCTTCTATTGAAGCTTATCTTTTCAAAGCTTATGTGATAATCAGTTTTGGCTCTCCTCAGCTGTTCATTGGCGCATATTCATTGAGATTGCCATAGAGCAGAGAATGTTATTTTCAAAATCAAGTTGTTTTTTTCTTTCCTTTGGCATCTGATGTAGTATGTATAGTCCTTAACTTATAACCATTTGTTTGGCAAATGAAGTTCAAAGTTACAACAGCACTGAATGGATGGTAGTTATGTCTGGTCCTTGGAGTTCCAGCCATCCCAGCACCCTCTTGCACATCCCCCACCCAGCAGCAGCCACTTATCTACCTGCCAGTCTGCTTGCAAGCCACCTGGGACTTGCAACTTCCTGTCAGCTTCCCCACTGACTTGGTTGTGGGAATCCAGCAGGAAGTTGCCTCACCTAACAACCATGGGATTCGGTTAACAACAGCAACAGGGACTGCAGGGATTGCCATTGCTTAGTGATGTGGTCACACTTCACGACCACATCGCTTAGTGACAGAAATTCCAGTCCCAATTGCAATCATTGTATTCCAAAGATGGTATGCCAGTCTAAACTTGAAGTATATGATTGATTGATTGATTGATTGATTCAATTTATATTGCCGCCCATCTCACCTGAGTGACTCTGGGTGGCTTACATAATTAAAAAAACAGCAACAACAATTAAAAATAAAAAAGTAAAAGCCATTAAAACCATTAATTAGAATAATAAAGCTAATTTGCGGGAGAGTACAATAAATTACTAACAATTACTAAATTACTAAAAATATGCTCATTTTGAACTAAGCTGCTTCAAAATTATAGAAGATAATATTCTACTTAAGTTGATAATTATGTTTGAACCATGGTCTTTTCAGTAAACACAATTACGTTTTTTTAAAGGTGTTTGGTCATGGAAAAGCAAATGGAGAACCTACATGGGCTTTGCTCCTCACTGCACTTATTTGTGAGATTGGAATTCTGATTGCTTCTCTGGATAGCGTGGCTCCAATACTCTCTATGTATGTATGGCTATGTAGATGTTAACATATTTGTCTTGTAATTTAACTTAAAATCATTTAAAAATAGCAATATAGGAACCACTCCAACACAGTTGGGTATCAAGGCATAGGGAGTTTCAGAGACAAGGTCAAAAGAACATTGAAAAAAGCAAAATTAATAGAACAACTTTAAAAGAAATAGAATTGCTATAAAAAACTAAAGCTAAAACTGAAGAATGCTAGGCAAAATATTTTAAGGAATCAGGCATATATACGAAGAAGAGTACTGCAATAACAGATGCAAGAGATAATGTGAAGTTTAGTTACATCGAAAAGAAAGAAAGATAATAAATAATTTATATTAAAAAAACAATGTCAGTCATTAGCAGTTGAGTAGGTGAGCTGGGAAAAAGAGAAAATGAAAGGTGGATCAAGAATTTGATCCTGCAATTTCTCCTGCAGATATAATGCAAAGTCTTACTTGCACCTGTAACAGTATTTACATTGTTGATGATTGGAGATTACAGTTCTCAGAAAGTGAGAGAAACTGCATATTGTACTTGGCCTGGGACTACTGACCAAGCTTTCACTCCATTTATAATATGTCATTCTATCAGGCATTTCCCATCAGGAATCAGTAAGATGACACAGAGGCAAAGTTGGGGGGGGGGATGCTTGTATGACAGAAAAATATGTGTTTAATTTAAGGTGATGCCAAAGGATACTAGGTCTGTGCCCACATATGCTCCTGATCACTGTTTGCCCTTTGAATCTGGATTGCTGCACTGTACTATCAAGCACTCTTGTTGCATACATCCTCACAGTCCTATTGCATGGCATGACATTGCAGTCCATTTGTAAATAGCCCCACAATAATAGGTATAGCATACCAAGAAATGTAAGTTTCCTGTTTGCAGTGGCTATGAAAGAGGAGAAATTCCCTCCTGTAAAGTTGATATAGAAATGCAGGTTGAGTGTGTATGTTTAGACTTTCTCCAAGCAATGATGGATTCAGGAAAGGGTTTCCTCTTTCTTCCACTAACACAGATGTTAAAAATCTGGTGGAGAAATAACACTGTTACTTGTTTCTCTACTACCAGCCTTTTACTTACTTTCACCTATATGGATTGCCAGTAGTGAGCAAAAAACTCATAAAACACAAAGGTTGAGATAGGCATCGTAATATATTATGGAAAAGGTGCACTTTTTATTGTAACCCTGTGAAGTATACTATAGAATCACCCTCTGGCAAGTCTGTCTCTCTCTTAATACCTCAAAATTCAGTTTTTGTGTTAGTCTGGAATGAACCTTTGCTTTTTTGGAACTGTGCAGATGGATCATATGCCACATTTCTTAATTACAAAAAATTGTCTTGATTGGCTTGTTATGCCATCAGGAATCTTGGAGATTCCCATTTCTCTGTGTGACCTTGTCCCCTTCTTTTTCTTTCACTGGACTATCTCTGTTCCCAAGATTGGAGTGAATAGTGCTATTCATTGAAATTATAAACATGTTTTCTTTCTAGGTTTTTCCTTATGTGCTATCTGTTTGTGAACTTGGCATGTGCAGTTCAGACTCTCCTCCGTACACCAAACTGGAGACCTCGTTTCAGATATTATCACTGGTACACCATGTTCTTTACTAATTTAATTCTGGAAGCATTTGATTTATAATCTTAGTGTCTTCTTAGATGCTTGTCAGGCATTACATTTTTATTTGCAATGGATGTCTTAATATTTCAGGACTTGGTAAGAGAATACAATTTTGTATAAGAAACAAAGGGAAGAAGGTTATTTCCCATTATTCCATAGAAGAGCAGGAGGGTAAACAAGAAGAACAAAATACAGTGGTACCTCTATTTACGAATGCCCCTACTTACGAATTTTTCGAGATACGACCAGCTCCGGCCCCAAAAATTTACCTCTACTTGCGAACTCACCTTGACTTACGAACTGGATCCGCGGCCATTTTCCGCCCGTTCCACATGGTCCGCGGCCATTTTCCGCCCGTTCCACATGGTCCGCGGCCATTTTCCGCCCATTCCACGTGGTCTGCGGCCATTTTTCCGCCCGTGCCATGTGGTCCACGGCCATTTTCCGCCCGTTCCACGTGGTCCGCGGCCATTTTTCCGCCCGTGCCACGTGGTCCGCGGCCTTTTTCTGCCCCTGATACGTGGTCCGCGGCCATTTTTCTGCCCCGCCCCGTGGTCAGCGGCCGTTTTTCCGCCCCTGACATGTGGTCCACGGATGCCGGAACGGATTAACGGTAATTACATTGAACTTTATGGGAAAATTTACTTCAACTTGCGACCAACTCGACTTGCGATCAGTCACGGAACGGATTAAGTTCGTAAGTAGAGGTACCACTGTATTACTTTTGACTGAACAGAATATAGAAACTGGCAGTATCTTTCACTGGGCAAATTAGAGTTTGAAAGAACAGACTTCACATACACTCTTTCAATTATAAATGTTCCCACAAAGTTTATGAGACTTATTTTAATTCTAATACGTATTCTAGTTAATTGATAATTTAATAGTGAATTACATTGAAAAATTCTTATTTAGTACAGAGCATTTATGTATATATTTGTGTAACTGGGCTTATAAAACCTCTGTAAATGAAACCAACTCTGACTGGTATGCATCTCAGCCTTTGTAAATTAGATTAAAACAAATAGTATACATTACAATAAAATAGCATCACCCATAATTCATAACAATAATAATACATAGAATATAGCACTGGAAATCTGATTCATTCAATAGTAACTGAGCAAAAGACAGCTTCTATTGCTAGCGAGGATTTAATGGATTTTTTTTTTTTAACCAGGAGGGAGGAGCCCATTTAGATATCTGGGGGAATGCTGTTCCTTAAAATAAGGACAGCATTTGAGAAGGCCCACTTGCCTAATTCCCAGAAATGACAGTGAAGGGATACGGAGTGAGCCCATCCTACTAGATCTGTGTGGGCAGATATTATTGGGAGAAGGTGTTCCTTCAGATATCCAGATCCTGAACTATGCAAGGCTTTGGAAGTGACAAATGAGCAAAAGCCATCAAATTGGAACATATAACAAACCAGTTAATAGTTTTGCTTGTGGTATGAAAGGCATAGCTGTAGATCAGAAAGAATTAGTATCTGATGAAACATGCATGTATTTCCAAAAGAAAAGTGGATTATGGGTATGTCTTTGGAATGATTCTAGATCTTGGCATCTTCTATTTAGAGAGACAGCTTTGTGTTATAAATTTAGCATTATAATTTGTGGACACCAGTTCATTTTGTAACATTAGAAAACCATGTCACTTAAGGTTGTTATAAGAGAACCATATACATTACCTTGAGTTCCTTGGAAGAAGCCTGGCATAGCAATATGATTAATTGTTGTATTTGCATTACTCTGTGAAGCATGTTACTGAATAAAGTTAGTTTAAAAACTCTTTGCCATTGTATTAGATTAAGTAGAATATCTACATAAATATCTCCAACTAAGAACATGTTTCCTTTCAGGACTCTTTCATTCTTAGGAATGAGCTTATGTCTTGCCTTGATGTTCATTTGCTCCTGGTACTATGCCTTGATTGCCATGCTAATTGCAGGATGTATTTATAAATACATAGAATACAGAGGGTAAGCACACACATTTATTTAATGTTTAGTAAAAAAAAAAAAACTTTAATATAACACATTTGGGGGAATTTTTGAGACATAAAAGCATAACATTTAATTAAAAGTGTTATTTATATGTCCTTTAGTATTCAGTTTTGCGGTACTGTTCTTTAAGAAAGACACTGATTATATTTTTATTCCATGTGCATTTTTCAGCTCTTTTGAGCTTTTACTTTAAGAAACAAAAAAGAAACTGAACTACATATAGTTATGCTAGATACTATATTACTGGGAATACGTAAATAATGGATTACGTATAGTGGAATAAGCAACTTGGTGCCCACTGGATGCTTTAAAATACAAATCCTTGGCCACTGCCTATGTTGCTTGTGCATTTGCAGTTTGCAATCCAGCATATTTGGTGAACATCAGGTTGCTAATAAATATTACCTTGCATCCACTAAGTACATGGGCTCATAAATAAAAATAAATAATTGACAACATGGGAATTAGTTGCTTCATGACTGGAAAAAAAATCTAGTTACCCAAACATTTTCATTTTGGGAAAAAATTGCTGGAATGAGTTCATTCAGGTTTCAGTGTATCCAAAAACAAGGATGAGATCCAGTCAAGCCTTTTGAAATTAATGTACCATTGTGATTTATGCTGTGAGCCATTTATTTCAGTGAAACGTGATGTATGGTTATATTGTATTTTATATGTAGATAGATATAGATTAGATATAGATATACGTATAGATGACAAATTTTACTTGTGATATGTTCTTTACATTGCAAAGACCCTGGTCATCTATTCTGGCTACTCTGTAATCCACTAAATACTGAAGTATTTCTTTTAGAAGAGGATTTAAGGATGGTTTAAACAGACTGCAAATATTACATTCATTTTTCTTCTCTTCTTTGCTGCCATCAGTCAGTAAATTCTAATCACAGATCTCTTAAAAAGTTGTTACTGTTTCAAGCAGTTTACCAATCCTGCATTCATGGACTTTCATTTATGTGAATTCACATTTGCTGTATGTCAAAAACTGTCAGATGATAGCACTCAAGGAATTACTTGTCTAAAATGAAGTATAATATACAAAGTTGTGCCCCTGAACCCCCCCCCCGTCTACTGTATCAAAAGGAAATAGAACTATCATAAACGTACAGCATTTGTGAATCTGTCTGTTATTTCTCCTTTTAAGAGCTGAAAAAGAATGGGGAGATGGAATCCGAGGTTTGTCCTTAAATGCTGCTCGTTATGCCCTGCTTCGAGTTGAACATGGCCATCCTCATACCAAAAATTGGAGGTAAGAATATATTCCGTATTTAGCACATCAAATCCTATTTTCAGTTACCTGAGAGCAAACAAAACAGGGAGAATTCACCTGTAAATTGTAGTGCAAATATTCTCCAGTATAACCTTTTTTTCAAGTTCCAATTATTATGTTACTTACCTGAATCAGAAACACACTTATACATATGCAGGAAGGCATGAGTATCTACATTTGTGTGAAGAAAAGTATCTTATTGGAGCTTGTTCTTAACTATTGCCTTATTGAGCTAATCAACCTTGAAGAAGAATTAATTTGTTTAACCAGCCAGTGCCAGTATGCTGGTTACCGTATCCTAAATTATGATTAAACAAAATCCAATTTGATCTTGTAAGTTATACAGAAGAAGACAGGCAAAGCACGCAAGCTGAAGCTCATGGTAGCCCATTCCCATCATGATATGCCTTGTTCAGAATCACAGCCTTGTGTTATGTACTTTTGATGAGATGATAATAATTATAGTAATTGCTAATGAATCTTTCTCTTTCTTGTCTCATCTCTCCATTACTGCAAAATATTACCTGCATGTTTTCAACATTATTATTCTTTTTTAATATCCTTCCCTATTTAATATTGTATCTCTTGGAACTCTCTTCTGTCTGTTCTGAGTTTAATTCATCTCACTCTTCTTGTTTTTAAGAACTCCTTCATGAAATCTAATCTATCTCCCTCCTGCTACTGTCCTGCCTTTTTATTTCCCTTTCTTGCTGTGTATGAGGTCCTTACCCACATCTTTCTTATTGTACTCTAGTCCTACCCATGCCTCACCTTTGTCTTTGGCACAGGCACAGATTGTAACTCTTGATGGAATGCTTGTCAACAAAGATTAAATTCTAGAAATTAGAGGTAGAAATTGGTTTTGCTCTCCAACACAATGTTCCCAAGCTAAATTTCTTACGGTGGCCAAAGCATGATATAGCAAAAAAAAATGGGTTTTACTGGACATGCAGTCAGACAGAGACTAAATCTGCTCCTGGTATTCTCAGTGTTGAGAATAAAGCCTATAATATTGTGAAATGCTGTGTTATTTGTGTTGGAAAATTATGATCGTGAAGTTGCATCCTCTATAGAGTTTCTTACCATTTATTTTTATATTATACTTCAGGCCACAAGTCTTGGTTCTGTTGAATTTGGATTCAGAACAGTTGGTAAAACATCCTCGGCTGCTTTCTTTTACATCTCAGTTGAAAGCTGGAAAAGGATTGACCATCGTGGGATCTGTACTCCCAGGAACATATCTTGATAAATATGCTGAAGCTGAAAGAGCTGAAGAGGTATTTATATATGAACAAGAAGAAAATAAAAACAGTAAGACTTAATATTCATGCTTGGGTTCAAGTATCACAAAACTGACAGTGGAAATTCCTGCTTTTTATGTTAATTGTCTAGCAAAAACCTTTACAGTATTCAAAGAATTGTGGCTATTTTGTAAAATATAAAAATACTTATTTGATAACAGATGTTCTTCTGTAAGTTCTAGTCATTGCTATGTGAAAGATTGTGGGTCAGTGCAGATAAGATATTTGTAAGAATATCTCCTTATTCTTTGAACTTTTGCAATATTTTTTTTCTTCCTCTTCCAATAAAATCTCCCCTTTTTACAGCATTATATTTGCATTTGAGGTTGCCCATAATAATAGTGGTTAGGTTTAATCTCTGTGGCCTTTGGAAAACCCTATGTGCTTCCTCTACTTTCGAGTATGCAATATTATGACATAGTGCTGTGTTTTATCTCTTTTCCTGCTCATCAGTCTGTTTTTGTGCTAGAGAGTAATTCATTGTCCACTAGAAAATGGCAGCTTTGTGATAGGCAGCCAATGAAGAATATGAAAATGTTTAATTCATTTATATAGTCTGCAAAAAAAAAAAATCTGCTAATACATTTTGTTTAGTTTTTTTCAGTTAGAATTTATACAGAATGTTAATGCATATTATCTCAAGCTCTGCCATTTCTTGCACAAAATTTAAATTGATTTTTTTTCACATACCTTAGAAGTATAGTAAGTATATATTTAATATATAAAAGTAAGCATAAAATAATGTGTTGTTTTTAATAGCTGTATTTAGAAAGGATCAAATAGAGTTTTTTCACTGTGACAAGATTTAAACCACTGTCTGCAGTACAGAATTAGAATAAATGTGAGGTAATTTGAAGCAAAATGCTTAGAGAAAAATACTTTGATGTCAGCTTGTGTGAAGTCAGCATTTACTTAAATGTAGAATCCTCTAAATATTTAACAAGATAGTGACACTCAGAAGTCTGTTTGGAATACTTCCAGGAAAAGAAAATGGTTCAGCAGTTTGTAAATGATTGCTGATATAAATTTTTAATCACACTGTTTGATTATTTTAAAAGCAATATAACAATTACTGTATTGTGTCCTAAAATTTAGATGGTATTTTGAGATTGTGCTTTTCTGTTCAAAAATAAAGTAAAAGAGACAGTATGCACTGAAGGATGAACTTCACTTGAGTAAAGAATAAGTGTGAAGGACATTTCAGCATTATTTTCTGAAGCCTGGCTAAGACTAAGTAGCTTACTTTGTGTATAACCAATATAAGAGATTTTGTATACGTAACTATGGAATCAATAAAGACCTAGGATAACTTTAAAACAAGGAGAAGCTGTAGTCCATGCCAGTTCTTCTAACGTCAAAAGGTATGGCATAATAATTTATATTTAGTTCTGCAAATGCAGAACAAGATTGCGTAACTAGAGTTAATTACACCGAGTCTTGTTCTGCAAACACAGAATGAGATTGAACAACTAGAGTTAATTATACCCAGTCTTCTTCCTTTTTCTTAGTCATACAAATTGCTAAATTTGCACCCTGTGTATACGAAATAAATCCAGTTCTCAGATAACAAATGTGATAATTGGTTCAGTAATTCATTTCCCAGTTTTGACATCTTTAAATGTTTTCATTTAGCATGTGACTTATTTCTTCCTGATCTAACCATATCACATATCACATTTAAAGTATCGAACTGGTTTTTCAGGGATACTGTAGTTTCATAGTTAGACTGGCATTCATGAAGGCTTACATGAGAAACTTACTAATCCTTAAAATGCTGTAAGATTTTTCATATTTTTTTTATCATTTAAACACCTTTTATCCTAATTTGTATTTTTCCTCCAAAGAATATTCGATCTTTAATGGGAATAGAAAAAACCAAAGGATTTTGCCAAATCATAGTATCTTCCAGCATTAGAGATGGAATCTCTCATTTGATACAATCTGCTGGTCTTGGGGGAATGAAACATAATACTGTTTTGATGGCATGGCCTCAGTCCTGGAAACAGACAGATAATACATTCTCTTGGAAAAATTTTGTTGGTATGTATTTTTTAAAATTGATATGTGTAGATTGAGAACTTAGTTATCTAATTGACTATCATATTGAAAGTTTCAGAGATAACTGTATCCTGAAACTGATGGCTTAATAACAGACTGAAGTGAATTTTACAGACAGTAATTAATGGTTGGGATATAATCCAGTTGAATTTATACACATTTAAGTATCCAATGCAGTTGTGTTGAATTAAACTCCTACTTAGTATTGCAGGAAGGCAAAAGTATTGGAGGAAAGCATTCAAAAATGAGATTCCCATATCTGGTCTCTGGGATTCATACGCAGAGAGAGATTCTTGATAAAACTTACCACTTATCCTTTACAGTTTGGGGCTCTGGATCAATTATTTTCTTATATTTTCTTTTGTTCTTTTGAGGGTTATCAATTCATAGGAGGAATTATCAGTGCCACTCCAGTGGATGTGAATGTTAAGCTTCTTTCTATGCCAGTAAATGCAAGCTTCACAGTGATGAGGACTGTTTTGCTCATCTCTGGACGTGTTTCTTACAAGCATGTTACCTTAGCACCATTCCACCAGGTTGGGATCTGCCTCCACTTCTCCCATGTATCAAGAAGTCTGTTAACTGATGGTTAGCTGCAGGAAAATCTTACTGAAGGGGTAACTTTTTCAGTCCTTTCTCTGGTGCAGGTCCTAATCACTAACACATTCATTTCTGAGTGGGAGGCACATCTTTAATCCTTTTGCATCCAAGGATCTCTGTCTCCACCAGAGTATATCAGTGCCTTATCAGTGAAATTGTGACTTTAGCACTTTGGGCCTTCCAGGATCTATTCAGATGCTAAACAGCTCAAATTATATTAGATGATGCCAAGAAAGTGATGCTAAATCCACTCCACTTTTATGCCTACATTGCCTATTAGCCATTGATCTGTTTGATTTTTATTATTGCAATCCACATGCCTGAATACAACAACGTTCAGGTTGACCAATTGATCATCCACAAATGGAAGTTACAAACCACAGCAGTGGCTGTCATCTAATTTCCCTGGGGCACGCTCAAGGTTGATAGCAGAGGCAGAACTGTTAGGACTTTCTATTCTCATGGAATGGATCTTTTCTGTACCTTCTTGTGCCTGGTCTTCTGCTATCAGGGTCCTTGCAAATCCTCTCCAGAGAATTAGCCAGTTGCATCCTCATGAGCGGCCTCAGATTGTAGCTAGCTCACTGAGAATATCTTTAGCTCCTGAGATAACCCTACCTGCTACCCAATGACTGCTATCCTTCCCCTTACAGCTTTTGAAGGATTTGGTCATAACCTCCCTTAAGGTTGGCATAGATGAGTCCTCCTAGCTTCTTGGAAGCCTTGCATAAGAACTTGTTATGCAGCTAAGTACAGTTCCTTTGCAGACTATGCAAGAAAGGAATAAATTCAGTCCCCTTCAGTGTCTTTCCTTTTGGCTTTCCCTTTACATCTGAAGCAGTGTGGCTTAGTTTTTACTTCCTTAAAGATATTTTTTCTTTTTACTCTCTAGTGGATGCTGTTTAACTCTTTTCTAATGCATTTTAAAGTTTTAGGAAAGATTTCATTGTGCTCACCATCAGTATCCCTAACAGTTCCTGCTTGGAATCTTTCCCTGGTCCTCTCCACGCTAATATCAAAGGCTTTTGAACTGATGGTGACCAATCCAAATAATTGGATTGGGATTCATCCTTATTTTCCATAAAGATAAAATAATCCTTTTCACAAATCTCCTTTCTCCTGAAACCTATACCTGCACTCCATTTAGAAGAAGACATTGTTCCTAATTTTTTCCCCAATCCTCAACATCACCCAAAATGTCATACCATTGCCTCAGGGTTCAAAGAGTCCATCCTTGCCTTCTGTTTCACAAAGTCACATAATTCCCTTTTTTAATATATAACCCAAAATTTTAAAAAGAAAAATAAAAACTAACAAGAACTAATAATTAGAATGAAGAGAGGAGGGAAAAAAGGAAATAAGAAAAGAACAAAGCTAAAAGGTTAGAAAAGAAAATAAAGAAATTACTTCCAATTTTCTTTTACAAGTTATAAGTTCAAATATAAATTAATCTCTTACTCTGTAGTTATAGCAATGCTTATATTTTTTCTATAATCTATTTTTTTTTCTAAACATCAAAGCCATACAGCATTTCATTTTCTTTCTGTTTCATACAAAAAGTCAATAAGGGGTTTCTAATCAGTATTAAGCTTAGACAATGTCTTATCTCTAATTAAAGCTATCAATTTGGCCACCTCAGCAAGTTCCAACATCTTCACCATCCATTCCTCCATTGTGGGTGAAGTCAAAACTTTCCACCTTTGTGCATATAATAATCTCACTACAGTTGTCATATACAAAAACAAAGTTCCATGGTTTTTTTCCAACAGTTTATCCATCAGTCCCAAAAGAAAAGTCTCTGGTTTCAATCGTATATTAATCTTTAAAATATTCTGTATTATTATAGGTAATTGAGTCCAAAATTTTCTAGCTTTTTTACATGTCCACCAAGCATGATAAAATGTCCCTTCTTGTTGATTACATTTCCAGCATAGATTTGAAGTACCTTTATACATTCTAGACAGTTTTTCCAGTGCTATGTACCAACGATACATCATTTTATAAATATTCTCTTTAAGGCTGTAAAATAATGAAAATTTCAGTCCTTTCCACCACATATTCTCCCACTCTTCTTTTTGTACATTAAAACTAAAGTTTTTAGCCCATTTTACCATGCATTCTTTCACTTGTTCTGCTTCAAATTTCAATAAAAGTGTATACATTTTAGCAATAACATGTTCATCATTTGTACACAGTTCTGTTTCAAATTCATTTTGTAGAATTATTTTCAATCTATCAGGATCTTTGTGAACAATACATAATCATTATTAAGTAGTGATATTGGTCTATAATTTTTTGTCAAAGTCAAATCCTGTCTTTCTTTATGTATTAATGCTATATTTGCATCTTTCCAAGTCTTAGGCATCCTCCCTGTAAGGTAAAATTCATTTTGTTTTATAAAGGTTGTAAAAGTTCATCTTCACAGCATTTATAATAAGAACCCAATAATCCATCTGGTCCATTTTTCCTGGTTTAACCTTTTTTATAGCTTCAGAAACCTCTCTTATTGTTATAGGTCCATTTATAATTGGAATTATAATCTGTCTTTGTTTCTCTGTAATCTTTGGTAAATTTTGTTTTTTTAAATATTCATCTCTTTTCTCCAAAGGAATATCATGTCCTTTATACAGATTGGAATAATACTGATGAAACATTTTTTTGTATTCCCATATTATCCATTAATACAGTGTCTCTCTCTTGAAGTTTCGATAGAGCTTTCTTTTTCTTTTCTTAATTTACATGCTAACCGTTTCCCTGGTTTATTTGCAAATTCAAAGTCACATCATTCCAAATGGATTGGCATTTGTTTTGGGCTTTTAAAGGGATTGGGTCTTTCTCTTCAAAGTCTTTCCATGTAGAAAGTTGCAGACATCAAATTTCATTATCATCTAACTAAGCAACAGTACCTCCTTCAGATCTTTGGTCACTCTAAGGCCCCATCTGTCATGTCATAATTGCCCTGCCAGAATTATGCAGGCTGTTACTTGGGCCCAGCATTCCACTTTTATCCTTCATTCTCCGAGAATGAAAGATAAACATCCATTCTCTGAGAATTGAAGAGTTCTTTCTTCAGTCACCTTATGAGCATCAGACTGTCCTCCAGGTAACAAGCTATGTATGTGAATTACAGAGACCATGATAAAGAACTGGTTATTCACACAACCCATTCTCTAATTCTGTTCAGCATCAAGTGACATCAGCATTCCTCTCAGATTGTCAGGGATTTGGTGGGAGCCACGCCTGGTTATGTGTTACACACAGGTGTGGTTTCTGACGAGAAATTCCATAACTATGGAACATTGCAAATGGGTTCCGATGTAGTCATATAACCATGTCTGTGGATTTGTAAATGGCCATTTTGAGAACTGGAGTTACAGCTAAGTAACCAGTTCTTATTATACACTTTCATTCTGCTGCGCATGTTGATCCGTGTTAAGGTCCCTAAACACTACTAACACAGGTAATTGTCTAAATTTCTATTCCGAGCAATTTTGTCTGTTGTTGATGCTATTAAAATATTTTTGGATTTTTTTTTAAAGACTCCAATTTTTAATACTGCATCTCTTTTGAACTTGCATTTCATGCAAACGTATTTCATAATTATTAAAAATATCGTGCCTAAGCAGACCATTACCATGAATCTGTTCTTGCTTGAAAGCCCAAGCTTTAATGAAAAGATGATACTTGCTTGAGCAAAGAAAGGTAGTTTGTTTAAGTAATTGTCAGTTATATAAAACATGTATATAAAACAGATCTGTTTGTTACAATTTTCAAATTATAATTTCTAGTTTTGTAAAACATCGATACTATTTTCTATTTAAGTTTGGCACTATAGTTCAGACTTCTTTGAAATGCTTCCCATGAGTTAAGTCTAAAATACTGATTACCCTTTGTCTTCCAGACACTGTACGAGAAACAACAGCTGCACAGCAAGCTCTACTAGTTGCTAAAAACATAGACTTGTTTCCAGTGAATCAGGAACGTTTTAGTGAGGGCAACATAGATGTATGGTGGATTGTTCATGATGGTGGCATGCTGATGTTGCTTCCTTTCCTACTGAAACAGCATAAGGTACTAATATTTATTTTACTTGGGAAACTTTGCGAAAAGTGAGATGCATTGCTATTGATATATAAATGAAGGTAATTATCATTATTTTAGACTCATAGTGATGATCTGAAAACAAAAACAAAAAACCAAAGATGAAATAGAGGCGAGTAATCAAACTATAGGTTATAGATAGCCCATAATTGAAGAGAGGCAGTCAGGAAAAGTAAATCTCAGAATGAGCTGAGGTTGGTGTGTGATGCTGACTGCAACAAAAACGGTTTTCTCAGGATATGTTCAAAACAAGAAACAGTAAGTACAGCTGTTTACTGAGGACAGCAAAATGCTAGCATGGATCAGCATGGTTCTATCAAAAACAAGTCTTACCAGGCTAACCTTAACTCAGTTTTTGATTGGGTAACTTCCTTAATAGATTGTGGGAATGCTATACGCAAAGAATGTATCCTGGCAAAACATTCAACAAGATGACCAGTGACATTCTGATTAGCAAGCTATTTTTTTATTTATTTTATTGATTGATTGATTGATTGATTGATTGGATTTCTCCCCCGCCCATCTCCCTCACAATAGGGGACTCTGTAGGGTAGGCTGGAGCATGACAACTAAGTAAATATATAGCTGGCTTGCAAATTAAAAAGTGTGCTCATCAGTGGTTCCTCATCAACCTGGTGTGAGGTATCAGTTGTGGTTCCATAAGATACAGTTTTGGCCCCTCTATTCTTCAACATTTTAATTTATAAAGAGATGGCTTTCTTATCAGATTTATCAAGAACACAAATTTGGGTGGGATAATACCCTAGAAGATGGAAACAAAATTATATTTTAGATTAGGTAACTCTTTGCTACCAGCTAGCATCTAAGGGTTGTCCAGATTTTTTAGTTTAAATCTGGTGGCCCTATTTATGAGATGACACATCTTGGCATTAGCACTATTAGCTTAGTTTACATAATAGTTCACATAATATATTAGGCTACAGATGTACAACATTCAGTTGTTGATGAACCTGTGCCTCCGAGCATCTCCCACTATTAGCCACAGTAATTAGGAGCTTCTTAGAAATACGTTTCAACAACACCTAAAGGCATAAGGCATCGTGCACTTAGGCATGCACTTATCCACCAACATTATTTTAACAATAATTTGTTGAATAAGTTATTGTGGTCTGATTCACAACATGGACTGCTAAACCACAGCATTTGGGTTTATCTAAGCTGAGCTAAAAACAAAGTATATTATGGTGGTGTGTTGTAAATAGCCATTAGATGTGCAATGCTGTATGATTTCATAAACAGCAGAAGCCTCCAGTTAAAAACAATCTAGCAGCAGTTGTAGTTGCCAAATTAATTGCATTTTTAATGCAGTGTACTTTTCTGATAATAGGTGTGGAGAAAATGTAGAATGCGTATCTTCACTGTAGCTCAGATGGATGACAACAGTATTCAAATGAAAAATGATCTTCAGATGTTTTTATACCATCTTCGAATTAATGCTGAGGTAGAAGTTGTTGAAATGGTAAGGTCTAGCAGTTACTGATTAATGCATGTATAAAGTGCACACTTTCAACTGAAAAAGTGTGATTTCCCCAAATCTGTGAAGGAATTTGATTACCTTGCAATAAGTCCTTCTGGAGAGACCAGGCAAAGTTTAACTTCTAAGTTTTAATTCCTTTGTGGGAAGAATCTTTTTGAACTTCACTTCCTAAAGAGTACTTAGGATGAACTGGAGCTCCTTTTCTCAGTTTTCTTCTAAACTTGACTAACTCTGCATCAGACTATAGGGAAACTTTGCAAGAGACTTTGTGCTCCAGGGGAATTTCTCTCATCTATTGCTCCTTCTCCACCTCAGCCAGAGTTGTAGTGCATTGAAGCAGCTGCCACTTTGTCAGTCTAGACCCACTGGAATAGAGCAACAATTCCAACAAAGCAAATATGTAACAGCAGAATATGTCACAGTGTAAATAAAGAGTCCCATTTAATGCAGCTTTGCACCTGTCCTTTCCAGCTGTCAGTGAGCTTCCCACTTCCTCTCCTTATCCACTCCACAGGCAGGAAAGGAATGCCTAGTAAAGAACATTCCAGCGCATCTAGGGTGCTGAAAGCAATGAGTGGGTGTGACCCACAGGGTAGAGAACAGCCTTGCTCCCAAATCTAGAGGGGTGCAATATTCAGGCAAGGTATGTGCAAAATATGCTATTTGGCTTCCCCAAAGTAAGTAGATCTAAACTTCATTAAAAAACTAAGTTGTGAAAATTTGACAAGTTGATATGCAAACACTTTTTAAGATATAAAATAAAAGTACACTAATTTGGAGATTTTTATGCCAATTTTCACTCTGTTATGGGAGTTCCAAAATAGCTTACAAAATAATTAAACACTTACTGAAAGCATATACCATTTTTATCCATTACATTTTATGATATGAAAGCCCTCGTTAATTTAAAGCAATACTTTTTCCTGAATGACCACTTTAAAAAAGGAATGATATCCTGTGCCAATAGCTCAGCTTAGGTTTCCTAAACTGACTGCCAACTGTTACTATCGAGAGCAAGTACTAAGTAGTAGCTAGGTTGCTGTTCTTAGACCAAGGAGTCCCAATTCCCATTTCTATTTATGAGCCTCCATAGGAAGATCCTGGCTTCTCTCACTTTTCTTTGTCTCAGCATGATATAACTCTTACAGCTTTTATAAGTGTGGGTGTGCGCATGTACCATCCTGAGCTTCTTAAGAAATGCTTGTATTAAAAAGCCTATTTTGTGGGATCAAGTCACAAATATTCTGATGCTCTTCAAAATGGCATACAAACATTTGTTTTATACATAAATCCTCTTTGAAAACATTAACAGGTTTGGATAATGTAATCAATGAATTCATGATACATTTCTAATAAGGGCCTCACTGATTATCATGATGTAATATAGCATGACATACCTTGCATTTTAGTGCCTTTGATGATTTATTAGACTACTGAAAAAACGTTAATATTAAATATAAAATGGGAGCTGTTGTTCAGTTTATAATGTTTGGCTTCAAAAGTTGAAAACAACTTTTTGATGGAGAACTTTTGATGGCCAGGATCCACATATAACCATTTCTGAGTGCCTAGTAGCTGCTTTGAGTAGTGCAATGATTCAGAGTGGGTAGAGTCATGATTTTCTGGGGAGAGGGGTATCTTTATTACCATTTTAAACTATGTTAAGTGTATTTCTGGGCTTGCTCCTATGTATTTGGTGTCCCATAATTATAGGCATCTGTGCCACCAGTTTAATAAAAGAAGGCAAGATGCTTCTTCAAAAGTTTTTTCCTGTTCATGGCAGTTTAAACTGTGGCCCTCCAGACGTTTGTGGAGTACAACTTCCAGCATCCCCACAGCATTTACTGGGGGACCATAGGTTCTCCAGCCCTTTTAAGGTCCAGATAACTATTCTGCATCTAGGCACATCCATTGTGAGACAAGATTTTGTTAAAATGACAAAATGTGCATCATGACATAACTGCACAAGTGGTATCTCTTACATACTTGTGGTCATATCCCAAGTACAGAAGGGTCAGAGTTTGCATCAAAATGCACGTTTGTCATCCTCCCCACAGGATGCCCATGTCTGTATTGCCATCTTTTTTTACAATGTAAAAACATGCTTATGGCAATGGTGCATGCTTTAAAACTGTTATGTATAAATTTGAATCTGATTTGAAACATTTACAGGTGATCCTCACTTAATAGCCACGCATTCGACTGTTTAAACTTATGGTGGCGCTCAACAAGTGGTACTTACAGCGGGTCCTCAAAGTGCCAGCCATTGCAGTGTCTCTGCGGTCATGTGATCACCGTTTGTGAACTTCATTGCTGGCTTCCAACAAGCAAAATCAACGGGGAAGCTGGCAGAAGATCGCAAATGGAAGTGTCGGAATTGCTGTTGCTAAGCAGTGTGGTCACGTGACATCGTGCTTTATGACTGCGTTGCTTAGTTATGGAGATTCTGCTCCCAATTGCTGTCATTAACCGAGGGCTACCTGTACAAATTTTGCCAAAGACTATACTATAAAAGTATAAATTATATTTGAAGTTTTAATATAACTAATACGTACTTGCTTTTACAGTTTGAAAATGATATTTCAGCCTTTACGTATGAGAAGACTCTTCTGATGGAGCAGAGATCTCAGATGCTAAAACAAATGCAGCTCTCAAAGAATGAAAGGGAAAGAGAGGTAATGAATTTTCTTTAGTTTGGCCACAGCGTTTTAGTTAATGAGAACATTACTGCTGAATATTCCCGCAAACAGGGTTAATCTTTTATGAATCATAAGTGTGACGGCAAATCTGTTATTTCAGTGGAGAGGAGCAATTAATCATTCAACATGTAGTTTGGAATGAATGGAAAAGTCTGAGCACAGCTTCTGTCAGGATTTAATTTTGTCTCCTTTTGAATATATTCATTACTCTTTCAGTAATACTAAATTGCTAATGTTTAGAATCTTAGAGTCATTGATTGATAGGTGAAGTAGTATGCTACTGAGAATATCTCAGAGTAGAACTTTATTCTTACATATTTATTCTTTTCAGCCTTTTAAAACAATTTAGTGTCATTATTTCAAAATAAAGTTAATGTGCTGACTTTTCTGTTTCATGTCTTAAAGCTGCCTAACATTGTTTCTCTTGATTAAGACATTTTACAGATTTCAAAAACCTCTACACTCTTGAGGGGAAAGCCATTATTTTAACCTAATTTGTTTTGCAAATTTTTGTACATTTTCAGAATATTGGACTCCAGTCTTTATATTCATGTCATGTCAGTGCAGACTTTACATTCAGGTCAGCAGCTCTGATCCTTTGGATTTTCTCCAACAAGACTGGGATTCTTGTCAGTTATCTCACTGATTCTCTGTTGAAAATTTTAAGAGCAGTCAACTTGACAAAGCTAGCAATGAAAAAAGACTGCCAGTTTTTAATCTAAGAACTGTTTTAAGACATGGACAATTTTGCTTGGTTGCATTCTTTCTCTTCTTTCTCTTCAGAAATATTTAATGTTAAAGTTAAAGCTGTAAAATTCTGTTTTTTTTTATTATATGGAACATTAATCCTATTGATCATATATGAGTTTCATTGTTGTGATGTTTTTATATCTTAAACAGATAGCATCACTGGTTTAAAATACCTTGAGAATATGTTTTGGTTTTTGGCTTTCCCTTTATGAGATCACACTGATCTCATTAGTGAACTGGAGCCTAAAATGAAAATAAAGTACAAAAGAGCTTTGAAACCATAGCTCATCCCTCTTGGTGAAGCTCCAGTATATGATTACTGATCTCTTATACCAAAAAACAGATTTTTTTTCTTTTCATTTTGGAAATCATTCAGTGTTTAGCTATGGTATTGACTCCCTGTAGAAATAATTGGATTGGATTTTATCCCTTCTTGAAAAACTGGGGTAGATATTATGCCCACGAGTAAACATGATAAAGATTATGTTACAGAGCTGAAGGGTATCTATTGTTTAAATGCACTGTGCTTTATTTCTTTTAATTAAATACTGTATTTCATTAGCTAATGTAATATCCTTTTTCTATATGCTGGTTGTGCCTGGTGGCCTTCCTGTCTCAGATTCAGAGCATCACTGACGAATCTCGTGGCTCAGTCAGAAGAAAAAGCCACTCTAGCCCACAGTGTATTGGCCAAGAGATAGACAGTCTGCTACCTAACGATATTCGAGAGGAAGAGGTAGAAGATATCCACCTAGTTGTTTCTCCCTTCCCATTACAACACTTCTAGTGCCTCTCTAAATCATAACTGTACTAATTATTGCCACTGCCTGTTTTTCTAATTCTTACTAAATTATCATTATAATATTATGTGTACAGAGTGCCCCTCCCACCTATAAAAGCATATTTTTTAATGAAAATGTATACCATTCATTTTCCATGGTTAACTCTTGAATTAATACCGTGGCAATCCTAACTTGATTACTGAAGAACTAAACAAAACATTTATTTCTGAACACCTACATCTGTTTTGATTTGTTCTGGCAACTGCTGATGGACTCCATGAGTTTGTGCTGATGTAAAGGGGGAAATATCTATTTGATGAATCCATTAACTATTAACCCTTATAATATGAAGTATGCTTATTTATTAATGATTTTTTAAAAAGAAATGTACAGTACGACATAAATTGTACGGTACTACATAAACCTTTTGGAATGTATCCTGCATTGCCTTACCTGGACAATACCATATTTGAACAATTAAAGGGAAGTTTAATTAAGATGAAATAAGTGCCCTATTAATAGGATATTGTGCATTTTTCTAGCTTAAGTCATCAAACATCAGAATGTTAACTACTAGTGGATATGAATGTACACTGGGAATTACTTCAGATTACTCTGTTTTTATTTCAATTATTTCAGTTTCTTCTTGGGGCAGAAATTTTTCCTGCCATAGATGGGTATACACAAAAGATCACCAACATAACTGGAACTTGGCAGATAAACCATCTGCTTTAGTTGCCAGTGTACTTCTGAGCCCTATTTAAAGAGCTGAATTAAACATTTAAAACCAGAGTACATAGGAGGAAAAGCGGGAATTTGCATAAATTCCTACATTTCCCATTAGAATTCACATACGTAACCATCTATTTCTTCTTCACTTTTTAAAATTACAAATTTTGAACTTAGAAATTTACCCATAGGTCACTTGATAAGTCTCATCTGAAATCACATGAACTTAAACATATTTTATTGCATGCAGACGGACACTTCTCCTTTTCATCTTTTCTTAGTTTAATAATAGGCATTGGCTATACTTTTTATTTCTGAATTTTAAAGTTCTCATTCAGAAGAAATTTGCTATAGTATAGTCAGTAAAAAAGCGGCACTTCAAGTGTGGGCAAATCCTTAGTTCATAGCAACGTGGAATGTTGTTTCTGTAGTTCACCTTTAGTCGGTTCTGTGTGGATGTTTGTCTGAAAGAATAACAAAATATCTCCAAATTAGGATTTAGTAGATATCATCTTCTTTCCCTTTTTTTTTAATGTATGGTGCTTTAAAAGTCATTGTTTATTTCATGTGAAATATTTTCAGGTCAGTAGTACATGATAGTACTGACTGTACTATGAGCTGATTTACAATTCCTTTTCACCAAAATGTTAAATAATATATTATTATTCAATATTTTGACAATGAAATGATTCCTTACTGTACTTTGCAACATAACTGCGAGGTGCCTGGTTGAAGAAAGCTGTCTTGCTGTAAAAAAAAGAAAGATAGAAAGAAAGAACATTTGTACGCTGTACTGATTCACATATCTGTTTTTGTTATTTCATTAATTCATACTTTTGCCTATTTACTCGTCTTGGATTCCAAGTTGCAGTCTTCAACATGCCAGATGGGACCATACTGACCTATTCCACTACGTGGCTTTGGTCAATTTAGGCTTTCATATCATCCTTGTTAGTAATGCTAACACTTGCAGGATGTGCTGCAGAGAGCTCTTGCTATTTGGTGATACTGTAAATATTCCCTTAGGTGTAGCCTGATCAGGTTGGTGTGGCAGGGAGAAAAGAAAAGAAAGGAATGCCCGCCTTCCTTCCTTCCTTCCTTCCTTCCTTCCTTCCTTCCTTCCTTCCTGCCTGCCTGCCTGCCTGCCTGCCTGCCTGCCTGCCTGCCTGCCTGCCTGCCTGCCTTCCTGCCTGCCTGCCTGCCTGCCTTCCTTCCTTCCTTCCTTCCTTCCTTCCTTCCTTCCTTCCTTCCTTCCTTCCTTCCTTCCTTCCTTCCTTCCATCCATCCATCCATCCATCCATCCATCACCATGACCCATCTCTTTACCTCTTTCTGCTACTGTGTGTCTGTTTCCCATACACTCTTGCTTAATTCTAAGTTTGGGATTATCAAAAAGGCTTTTAAAGATCTTCAAAAATAATTTTTGACCTTTGAAAGGCATACATTTGACATCCAAATTGTACTAAAGTTTATTTTAAAATGTCCACCTTTAATATAATATAGTCAGATTTTAAAATGCGCATGATATTATGAAGCAAAGTAGTGCCATCTAGAGGAAGAGCCAGTGATGAAGAGGGATTGACTGCACTCCTTTGTTCAAACAAAGAATAGAAACATAGAATAAGAAGTGTAGAGTTAATTCTGGTCCTAGTTTCTGTGGCTGTGGAGAACAGTTATTAGCCATTTTACTGTGGCTTCCCTTTATCTACCTGAACCTAAGTCATCTTTTCTTCAGACTGAAAATCCTAAATTCCTTCACCCTACAGATTTGTTGATTTTCATATCCAAACTCCATTCAGCTCAATGCAGAATTGTGGCTAGCAGTCCAAACTTTTTAGCACTGGGAAGAAGAAAAATAATAACTCTTCTGTTTTTGAGTCCATTTTTAAATCTATTTTTTTCTTAATGATGCTGTGTATAAGAATAGAATAGAATAGAATAGAATAGAATAGAATAGAATAGAATAGAATAGAATAGAATAGAATAGAATAGAATAGAAATATGAAAGTAATTTTTATGTGGAAATGCCCTTGAAATAAGAGTACAGATTAGTATCCCAAACCTACCACTTCAGCAATTTCTTCTAATGGATGAAAAAGAGGAGGGGAGGAGGGAGCTCCTTTTGTGCACATTCGTATTCTGTGCACAGCATAGACTTACCCTGGATATTAAATGCATTAGAAAAGAAAGCAAACTTTAGAGGAAAGGAAGTGCTAATAAAAAACATGCAAGATCTTAGATATGTGTAAATACTTACAGTAGTACCTCGGTTCACGAACTTAATTTGTTCTGTGACTCTGGTCGCGACCCGAATTGGTCGTGACCGGAATCAAATTTCCCCATAAGGTTCAATGTAAATACAGTTAATCCGTTCTGACCCCTCTGAATTTGGTCGCCAACCGATTTTGGTCGCGTCCCGAATCAAATTTCCCCATAAGGTTCAATGTAATTACGGTTAATCCGTTCTGAACCATATGTTGTTGTTTTTTTAAACCACAAAAATATGACACAAAGTATAGTAGGTCACAAAGGACGTGCTATAGTAGGACACAAAGTATAGTAGGACACAAAGCACAGGGGTCAGTGCTTTCACCGCTCCTATTTAATATCTACATGAAGCCGCTGGGTGAGATCATCCAGCGCCAGGGAGTGAGGTATCATTAGTATGCTGATGATACCCAACTATACATCTCCATCCCAGGTGCCTTAAGTGATGCTGTGACTACCCTTTCGCGGTGCCTGGAGGCTGTGGGGGCCTGGATGGGGGACAACAGGCTTCAGCTGAACCCTGGTAAGACGGAGTGGCTGTGGATACGGGGAGCCTCAAGATCTAGGACTTTGTCATCTTTGGTTCTTGACGGGATTGCACTACCCCAGACAGACCTGGTGTGTAATTTGGGGGTTCTCCTGGACTCACTCACCTCCTCGAAGAGCAGGTGGCAGTCGTGGCCAGGAGGGCCTTTGCACGACTTCGTGTCGTGCGGCAGTTACGCCCCTTCCTGGATCAGGGGGACCTCGGCACGGTCACTCACGCCCTGGTCACCTCTGGGTTGGACTACTGTAATGCGCTCTACATGGGGCTGCCCTTGAGTATCCGGAAGCTACAGCTGGTGCAGAATGCGGCGGCGCGGACAGTTCTTAATGCCCCTAGGAGGGCACATATAACACCGCTGTTGCGCGAGCTGCATTGGTTACCAGTTTGTTTCCGGGTCCAATTCAAGGTGTTGATCATCACCTTTAAAGCCCTTCATGGCCCGGGACCAGGTTATCTGAGGAACCGCCTCGCCCTGGTTACTTCAGCCCGTCCCACTCGGTCCAGCAGAAGGGGGCAGGTTGCAGACCCCACCGGTCAGGGAATTTCGATTGGTGGGGTCTAGGCAGAGAGCCTTTTCTGCTGCAGTGCCTGCCCTATGGAACATCCTGCCTCCTGAGGTCCGGTGTGCCCCCTCCCTCATGGCCTTCATGAAAGGTATTAAATCCTGGCTTTGCCAGAAGGCCTGGGGGCCAGAGGGGGGCCTGCACCTGTGGAGATGGCTGGTGGGATGATGGGTTGCCCCCCCCAGCATCTTACAGATTTTTATAGGGCCAAAATTAGAGGAGGTTTTTTAGGGTATTTTTAATATGTTTTTAAATTATTTATAGTTTTTAGCCATCTTGGAGAGAATTGTATTTCTTCTTTTTTATTGTGAGCCGCCCAGAGTCACCCGTGGGAGAGATGGGCGGCATACAAGCCAAATAAATAAATAAATAAATAGTACGAAGAGAGAGAGAGCGCTAACCTTGCTCGACACGACTTCTGGCGTGGAGGACAGGAAGGCGGGTGGGGAGGCTGTTATTGCTTGGAAGGAGAGTCCCCCTCCCTTCAGGAAGCCACAACCACGTGTCACGGGAGGGAAAATGGCCGCGGATCCTGTTCATCACCCAATCCAGCGTTCGCGAACGGAGGCAAAATTTTGCGAACGGAGCTGTTCGTGACCCGAATTGGTCGTGAACAGAAGCGTTTGTGACCCGAGGTACCACTGTATCTGTAAATATAAATAATTACAAAATGTAATTTTAATTTAGGATAAATACTGATTTATAATTGGTTATTATTTAAGGTTTTTTAATTAACAGAATACAAAAAACAAGAGTACACTAATTGTAAAAAAAATAGAGAAAAAAGCTAAAAAAAATACACACATACAAAACATATATTTACAGACACATATCAATAAATTGAGGCCGTGATTTATTACAATCATCCTTGGTTAATCTGTATTAATCAAGTCTTCAAACTGCTGAATAGGCAAAGCCATACGTTTGTGTTTCCGATGCTGAACAGTAAGTCTTTTGATTATAAGTCCATTTTCTTTATCTAGAGGTCAGCTCCCATGTGATTGAAATAGAATATAATTGGTTATTATTGACATTGATATAATTAAAGTTGTTAATATTATTACTGGTTTTTAGAAATTCATGTCAGTTTGATAAAATTAGAATTTTGTGAAAGGGGCTATACACTACTGATACAATAATATTGGCTGTTTGTGTTAATATCATGTGACTATGTTAATGACAGCAACTCATCTGTTCCAATTATTTATGTGGTAGGTTGGAATAGATGTTATCATTTCTGCGGGACAAACCTATAAATTCTTTGGAAAGCATATATGTATATATGCAAATTATTATTTTGTTTTCCCAAAGCTGCTTTTGTGTAAGCTTTTCGCCTGTTTTCTCCAATATTAAAATTCATCATATATGTATACATTTTGCTAAGCCAGCAATATTATTGGATCCTCTGCATCAACATGGAAGGATGAATTCCACATTACACTTAGAGTAACCCATGATACTCATAAATATCATGGGTTATTATTTATAAATATTTATCATCTACAGTTATAAATTATTATATGTATAATTAGCTTTCAATTGGAGAGTCAAGATCTTAAATGGAATGGATCTTATTTCAAGTTAAAATCCACTTTTAAGTCCCAGGCAGTACATGATGATATAGTAGAACTGGCCTCTACCTGGTTTGAGTTTGCTGACATATGCTGATCTTTGCTTGGCTTGCTTATGTTTGGTTAGGCTCAGTTAATCCATGACAGAAACACTGCATCCCATGCAACAGGAATGGTTAAATCACAGACAGCTATTGCTGCCCCAGAAAAAGTACAGATGACCTGGACAAAAGAGAAGCTTGTATCTGAAAAGCATAAAAATAAAGAAGCATGTATGACGAGCTACAAAGATATCTTCAGTATGAAACCGTGAGTAGATACTTAAGGAATAGAAGAAATTATTAAGAATAGATAAGTTCCAGGCTTGTGTACGTTGCTCAATCACATGTTTCAATGCTGAAAATGTAAACTATTCTATTTTCCTTTTTGCTCATGCATCCTTGTCTTTATCCTAAGTTTTCCTTTATTCTGTATGATACTCTTCATGCGCACACATGGGTTATACACTTGCACAGAGCTTCATTTGGAGTCTTTTAGAACCTAGATTTGTGTGGTTGGAGCCTCACCTTCCTCATGTACTATGCAACTAACCAATTTTTTTTAACTATCAGAATGTTAACAGTTTGTCCATATACTTCAGGCATTTGAACACAAGATTGCTTCCCTAATGAGAGTCACAGCCCTTATTGTTCTCCAACTACTGCATCATATAATGGATGTGACTTCAGTTGTCTGTTTTGATTTTCTTCAGATGTCTCCCCTACAGATACACTTACGTTCCTCTTTGGGCATAGATACAAGACAGTTTCTCTCCTGTGTTAAGACGTCCTTCCACAGATGGTTAATTTCAGACAAATTCATCTTTCTTCCCAACATACGTTCTAACCACATCTATGGGTGGGCTGCACACCTCTGAGCTCTCTGCATCCAAGGAACTTGGTCCAGGCATGAAACTTCCCAATCATCAACAAACTTGATACTCTTTATAGGCACTCAGAGCCCTCCAAGGCTTTCTCTATAGCCAAATTCTCCAGATTATATTGGAGATTTAAGAAGCAGGCTGGCACAAAGTCCACCCATGGTTTGAATTTTACATTCCAGGCTTGACATTAGTGTGTCCATCACTTCCTCTTTATTCTGGCAATCCATAGGACAGAAAGTAACAATTCTTGCCATCCAGCTTGGCCATATCAGGATGGCCCCAAATGGAAATTGCATCCTTATCCTTATCAAATCTCATTGAGGCAACCCCAAAGTCAGACTTTTTGCTCCACAAGACACAACAGGTTTTTTGCCCAGAAACAGTATTGTCATCCTCTGAAATATTGGAATTTCTCTTGCACTTCAAACAGTAAGTGTGGGTTCTCTCTTTAGTAAAGTTACACCAAGTGTCAGTTGCGTCCTTTTTCCTTTTCTTTCCACAAGATGTACTTTTCTTTTTTAACCCCTTATTAAAGTGTTTCATGAAAGGCCTAGCACACTTCTGACTTCTGCTATTTCTAACCTGGATCCTGTCTCTTCTCTGTATGCCTTAGATCCCAAGGTTTCCCCCACCCACCCAAATTCACCGTCATTCATGGAGTAGCTGTGACATCAGCTTGTGGATCTAGTGAACTGTGTGCCTTAAGAAGAGATCCTTCCTTTTGAAGAAGGAAAGGCAAAGTAGCTTTTCACCCAGATGTTTATTTCTTCTAAAAGCAGATGTGATGGAATGTATCTACAAGGAGGAGAGTGATGTGGGAGGCTCAAGGCTATCAGGAAGGAGGGGGTGCATTCCAGGAGAGAGGAGGAGGCAAGAGGCAGTTGAGTCTGCAACAGGAGCGTGGGAAGCGAAAGAGGTTCAGGATAGCCACTCCCTAGAATCTCACAGGGTATATCCACTAGTTGCTGTAGTATAGATTTAGTTTGGCAAGATTCTGTCTATAAGGTGTAAGCTAATAAAGGAACTGGACTGGACTGGACTGTTTCATTGTTGTTCTTGGGCTGGGCCTGACAGCAGTCTTGATCTTTCACTTAAATCAAGGCATTGTATTGCCTAATATTTTTCTAGCCTCAAACCACTGAAAAAATTGTGTCATTCTCTTGAATGTCTTTCTTGCTCTAATTTTTTGCCTAGATTGTATGACACCATTTTACCAAGACCAGTATTTATTCTTGGCCATCTAAGAAGTCCCATCTAAAGGGCATGATCTGTCCACACAAGATTTCTCCAAATGCATAATAGCATCCATCAGGCTTTGCTATGAGCTGACCAAACTTCTGATCCACACGCAAACAATAACCTTCCTTCAGGTTATTCCCTGACCAAATTGTGCTGGCTAGCTATGTGAGCCTAGCCCTCCATCTTCATCCAACAGTATAAACTGGATCTGCGTTCCACAGAAAGGCAACTTTGGAAGGGTTGTCCTCTCTTCAGTTACTTTATAATGATGAGTTCCTCCTCTAGATAAGAAGGTTCCTATTTACCCATGTGCGTGAATCAATGAGTTCACAATGAAAAACTGATTACAGGTAGTCCCCTGGTTAAGAATGTCTGGTTTAAGGATGACCCATAGTTAAGAACGGAGATCTATTGTAGCAAAATTTGAGTTAAATACACAATGGTTAGAGTTAATTAATACTGCTTATACAGAATTATACAATAATACTGTTCTGGCTTACATACATATTTGACTTAAGGACAGACCTTGGGAACAGCACTCGTTCTTAAACTGGGGACTACCTGTAATTACTTATAATTGTGGTTATTTGAATAGTGAGCTGTGAAGTCACATAGTTCACCTTCCTATCTCAGTTGACCTCACTGTTCCTTTAGGTCTGGGGTGTGGGTCTTAGGAACTAGAGGGATTCAGCAAGAGGCTAAGGCACTTAATCATGTGGCCTATTCATATAATATAAGTTCTAGAAACTTCTGGACATAGCTCTGTGCAGGCTCATAACTTGTGTTGAAGAACTGCAGCTATCGATAAACAATCAGTTCTTCTGAGATCACTGACAATTACTTTTTCCAATTCCTGAATTGCACATACTTTACTACATGTAGACATGGACACTCATACACTTCCAGACATGCTTAATATAATGTCTGTATATACATAAATCTGTATGCTTTTCATGTCTTTGCTTCCTTTTTGAAATATATGGTGTACATGGTATTTAAGATAAAGTAACAATTGTTTGGTGTAATAGTTAAGGTAGTGGCCTAGAAAGCAGGAGACTATGAGTTCCAGGCCTGGATTCACTTAACGACCATGTGATTTGCCTAATGGCCATGATGATTCACTTAACGACTGTCATAAAAAGATTGTAAAATCAGCTCTGATTTGCTTAACAACCTAATCGCTTAGCAACCTAAATTCCAGTCCCTTATTGTGGTCGGATAGCAAGGACTACCTGTAAAAGTAACATAAAACGTTATTGTTTTCCTTAACTTTGATAACACATTATGGTAGCTCATGGAAGTAACATAACCTTTTGAGATTTCAGCATAACCTAAGAAAGTTTTATTTAGTAAAGATAGGGGTCCATATCATTGCTATATTACTATTTGCATAGCAGTACGAGGAACAACTATCTCTCTAACCACCAGATGGTGATGCAAACTAGGTAATAATCACAGAAGGGCAGCACCAACCAAGTGAAACTGCCTGCCTAAAAAAGTAGAAAAAACTTCCTGTGTTTTGCTTGCAGATTGAAAAAGGACACAACATATGCTAACATAAAGTAACAGTTAACTGCTTATATTTCTTCATAAGCATGAATTACTTATTCTGCTTATGAATAATAATAAGTGATGGAAATTGACTTTCTTGAATGTGTAGAGGCTCTCATGTCAATAGCAGCTTACAGCATTGCAACCTGTGTGTGCATATATTTGCATCTGCACATATAGCCTATCGACCTGGGAAAATAATTGTGTATGCCTTTGGAAAGTTAGTGTTGCTTCCTCTCAGAAAATCAGCAACTCTTTCATTTGTCCATTTGAAAATGCACAAATACAACTTACAACAAAAAAGCAAGCAGTTTAATTTTAGAAATAATTATATACCCAAATACTTCATTATTGTGATAAAACTTTGACCCAAAGACTGCTCTTTTACCTTTAATTGATGCAGGTGAAAATAAATAGTTTGGTCAGGTAATAGTTTCTTGAGAAGGAGGAGAAGAAAGCCATGATACATTTTGCCTTGCCCCTACATGCTTCCCTTCTCACTGAGTAAAGCATAGTAACATCTCCTTTCTGAATGCAATATTCATCTTTCTCAGGCATCTGAGAGATGGAGTGGTGCCATTTCAGTTTCAGGGGAAAAAACTCATTGTGGAAGGAATATTTATGATCCAATTTAGGCCAGACGGAAAGCAAATTCCCAGCAAGGGTCAGAGAACCTTTCTTGAACATACAGATTTGGATCCAGATATAATCATACTAGAGTTAATCATGAAAAAAATCTCATTAATTTCAAACTGTCTGCTTTAAGTAAGACCGAGGTAATCCATAGTCAAATTCATATTGTACTTGAAGAGCATTTATGGTTATTTTCTTTACCTAAAGTCCACTGAAAATATAGGTACCCATTAGGAGCTGTCATGTAGCCTGAAACCTGGGAAATTCTCTCTAGATACAAAAAGAATCCACATCCTGAGGAGATGAGTATACTGTTTTGCTGGATCAAGCTTTCAGAAATAAAAAGTGTCTGAAAAAACTTCAAACCTAGCCATATCTAGGTGTAATGAGAGTGTTGAACAGGAGATTACTATAATAATTTGGTTTTTAAAATATAGACAGCATATTGTTTACAAATGATTAAAAACTTGAAGCCTGTTTAATTTGCTATGTTGAAAATATATGCCACTCAGCATCAGTAATACATTACATGTTTGTTTCTTTTCCATGTAGAGAATGGGGAAATCTGTAAGTCAAATTTGCTACAATTTAGGTTGTGTTTCTGTCTGTCTGTGCTTCATTGTTGAACTGTTGGTGCATGTATCCTTCCAACTGGCTTTTTATTACTTGCTTATTGTGTCCATCTATTGTGTTTTAGCATGCAAGTGAGATGGCATAGCATTCTTCTCCTGTTTTTTATTTATTTTATTTTTTAAAAACCACGTCTCTGCTTTTTTTGTCCTCCTTCAGTGTAAATAATATTATAGATCTCATGAAATGAAAATCACTTTTTGCTTATATAAATCAATTGACCTTTTCTTCATCAAAATCCCAGGATGCAATTTTTTAAATTATTATCTCAATAACCAGAGATGCATAATAGTGTTTAGATAAAATAACATGTATTCATTCATAAATACATAACATTATTTGCCAATGACATTGAGAGTATTTTGGGGGGAAAATGTATTTTTATTGTTGTTGAATGGTTTGCTGAGCCATAACATTGTTCATTTTATGGCCACTTAAATTGTGAGAATATAACTGCTGTGTTGCATATCTCCAGACTCCCTCCCATATTTTAAAAAACCAAAAACAGTAGATGATCTTATCAAAATAAGATAATGTGGTAAGATATGTTATTTATCCAGGGATAACATCTGACAGTGGTGCAGATTTTTCTTCTTATTAACTTTCTCCATTTTTCTTTTAAAACACCATTAAAGACACTCTACTGCTTTTTCCCATTTTTTTTGATGGAATGTCTCCTGCATTTTCCCTAAGTGGGTCATCTTTCTTCTCTTTGAAAAATCTTTCCACAGAGCATTGAAGTTTTGTCATGTCCACATCCATCCTTACTTATTGTATGGCATATGACCACATTGGTCCAACAAAGGTGTTCTGGGGGCAGATTTTGTGCCCGTGGATCTGGTTGACTGACTGCATAATATCCAGTTACATGTGTGTGTGGCTCACTTCTTGCATGTATATTCAGCCAAATACATGGAAACCCATGATTTGTTCCATATAGCCTTATCACTAAACTTATGCAAAGGTTCCTTTGCATCTGTTGCTATAAAAGAGCTTATGTTTTGCTCCTACAATTCTGGTTCAGTAATAATTCTTTAAAGGGGAGAAAGGATTGTGTTTGAAGTATAAGCTTTCATATAACGTGACATTAAAGCAGACATAAACATAATCATTCTAAAAGATTAGAGCAAGGTTTTGAATGAAAAAAAATAGCATTCTTCAACTTCTCTATCTTAAGCCCAATTAATTAATTAATTCCAAAAGGGAAAACTATCCTTGAAATTGTTTATAGTTTACTAGTTAGACTTATCTTAACTTCATGAAAAATTCTCAGGCTACCATTTGACTATTGCATATATTTTAATTGGAACTAAAAATAAAAATGATAACCCAGCCAGGCATTGAGAAATGTAAGTTGGTAAGTAAATTTGTTTATTTATTTATTTAAAAGGATTTCTGAGGCTGCCCCACTCCCACTTTGTGACTCTAGGTGAAGTACATAAAAAACGATGAAAAAAATTGATACAATACAACACCAATAATAAAACACGATCAACATATGCCCACCCTTAGCAATCTCACAATATAGGCAGAAAAAACAGGGGATAGGGGTCTTGCAAATAACCTGACCATGTGCCATGTAGGGCTTTATAGGTGATAACAGGCACCTTGCGTTGCACCTGAGTGCCTACTGGGAGCACGTACAGCTCACTGAGTATGTCACATGGGCAGGTAGAGGTGCTCATACACGTACCAGTGGCCAGTTGCAGCTTCCAGATTATCTTCAGGGGCATCCCCACGTAGAGCACATTGTACAAATCCAATCTGGAAGTGATTCAGTCGTGAGTGACCATGAGTCGTGCCTCGTAGTCCAGAAACAGATGCAGCTGGTGCATAATGTGGAGTTGTGTGAAGGCCTTCCTGATCACAGCTACCAGCTGCTCCTGGACAGCAACTGTGAGTCCAGGAGTACCTCCAAATCACACACCTGCTCCAAGTGAGGGGATGTAGCCCCACCCAGAACCAGAAGTGGAAAATGCCTAGATCCTAGGCATTTTGATTCTGGAGGACTCCAAATGCACAGCCACTCAGTCTTGCTATGGTTAAGTCAAAGCCAATTCTTTCCCACCCAAATCCCAACAGTCTCCAGACACTGACTGAGATCTTGCAGAAAGGTACTGTAAAGGTAGACTGATGTGTTATGAACCAAGATGCTGCAAATTGGCATTGAGAGAAGTAATTTATAGCAGTAGAAGAATAGGAGAATAAAAGCTTAATAATGCCTGCCAAATGCTACTTTAACCCAGCTAAACCTTGAGTTACCATTGATTTCAGATATGTTTGTGTCCAGGCTGAAAACGTTGCTTTAAAATATTGCTATGGTAGACAATCTGATGTTCATTGCAGGTCATTTGTGATAGATACCACACTCTTAGTGGTCAGAATTTACCAGAATTCAGACAGGCTAGATATATACAAAACGTTCTGAGGCCAAAATACTGAGTTCAGAAAAGCCATTCTGAGTATTCTAGAGGTTTGATCGCATCAGGACAAAATGTCCCATACTTGTTGCTCAAGACAAAATGAGATGGTTTTTAAGAAACTTACGTTAACATATTTGCTTGTTTTCTAAATCATGAGTGGCGTATTTAAAAATGGTTCTAGTGTCATCCAGTGTGGTGGTGGTGGTGGTGATATTCTGCAGATAATAAATAATTTGCAAATAATGCAAAAAGAAAAACTCTGATCTACTAGAGGATCTGCTGGTTTGATGGGGATGCAGTTCATGCTTTCATAGGTTCGCTTGAAAGTGAATCCCTGGGCTCTGTGTTCCTATGGTGCTTCAAAAAGTGTGCATCATTCAAAATGTTTTGAGTCCTTGTTCCTTTGGAACATCATACACTTGAGGCCTTCCAAGTTTGTTCCCCTGGAATGCAGCCAATTTAAAACATTCTGACAGAATGTCATGAGTAGAGCTGTTTTGAACTGAGCTCAAAGCAATCCCACCCCCCCACACACACATATTTTGTACACCTGTAAGGCAAACACAAAGCATGAACTGTTCTATTATTTTATTCTCAATGAACAATTCACTTTCCTTAGTTATACCAATAGAGGAACACTGGCATATTTCATAAATATGGTGACTACTCTGTTTTTTTTGTAGAAGAATTTTGGAACTGATCCCCCATCCCCATCCCCCAGCTCATCCCAATTTAATTCCTATATCAGTCTAGCCACTCTGTGTATCTGGTGAATTGAGCTGCACCTCGTGACAGCTTTTGCCTTGTAATAACATTTGCTACTCAGAGAAAGTGCTACCAGACTCTTTCTGATTTCCTGCTACACAAGTTAGATTTGAGTTTGAGGTGACCCTTTAAGTATAAAGGAGACTATGAGCGTGCAGTGTAGAAATGTATATGGATTTGTCTTTCCTCAGTAATGTTCTTATTTAGAGCAGTTTAGCAAGCAGGAATAGTGTTCTAACTTTCAGACCACATTGCTTCCCAATTATATGTGGAGGAATCTCTTCAGGCCTTATGTCCACATTGATGGATACATCCTGTATGTAAGAAATCTAAAGGTAGATTTTGTTTAGCTTTTAAAAAGCGTGAAATGACTACCATGCCTGGTTTCAGTCATAATGAATTCCAGGTGCTTTCAGCGGATGGTATTACTGTGGCTTGAAAGTGTCCTTAGCTGGGTTGCTGCTCTGACTTACTCCATCTGGTTGGACCAAGCACTTTTTCTTCTGCAGCAACAAGACGGCAGCTACTAGCCAGTTTCTCATTTCTGCCCACTCCAGTAAACAAGGCGCTTGGGGTTTTTTCCCCTTTCCTTGACATGTTTTCCAATGATTGAAGCCCCTGTTCTCAGGCTTTGGAGGAACTACTTCAGCAGTCCTAAAGGCTGCCTGTCCCTCCCACTTACCCCAGGACCTTTGGAGCAGTGGAGGTTCCCTTATGTTTCCCTGGGGTGATTGGGTTATCTGAATCCTGTTGGGGAGCCAAGAGACAGGTGGATCAGAAAAAGGGAAACAGCACTACAGGGGACAGCAGATTTTTTTCCTCTTACAATTGATGGAGCTGCACGTGATTCTTGATGAGCTCTTTCCCTCTGATTCCAGTGCTCCTTTTCCTCACTGAGCACGTAATGGTCACCATTTTGGGGAGACAGCTCACAGAAGTGCTGTATTAATCTGCCTCCTGAAAGCTTCCATCAGCTTTGTCTTCAGAAGTGCCTGGGGTGAAAATGGTAGCATTCCTTAACTGAATTATTTTCTTCATCAGACCAGGAAATTACCTCTAAGAGAAGCAAGCACTGACATACACGAATTGGGGTTGGGGAGGTGCCTTTTCAAGACCTAGGTATGTGTTCCCCAGGCACTGACTCTGATACCTCTGTCACCAGTATCAGAGAAGGAAGATTATTGTGAATTGGTCCCAGTGGGTTCCCTGAAGCAGTACTCACGTGGCATCCTGCACTGAGCAGGTGATGGATCCCTTTTAGCTCTCTGATCTTAATTTTGTTTACTTCTCAATCTATATACCACTCATTTTTGAGCATCTTTGATTATGTACCATGAAGCCATTTCAACTCCTAAAAACCACATAGATTTTCACCATGACGATCTATCCCTAACCAGGTCTTTTAGGTCTTCCAACAGGGCACTCATTGCCACTGTAACTGAGTCCATTCACCTTGCTGCTGGTCATCCTCTTTCCTTTCACTTTTCCCAGCATTGGAGACTTTTCCGGAGATTGAGCAGCTTACAATAATACAGAAGTAAAAATTGAAAGTAAATACTAATGAAGACTTTGGAGAACAGCCACATTTTGACAGATTTTCTGAATATCAACAGGGTTGGTGCTGACCTGAGTTGGGTAGACCACTATTCAAAGAGTGCACAGAAAGGCATCCCCTGCTGGTCTTTAGTGTTGGCAGTTGGGCAAAGATGACTCAAAAGATACTTTCTCTGCTGGAGCTTATTGGATGGGCAGAAGCCGCCCTACAGATAACCATGTCATGAGCCATATAGATTTTAAAGTTGACAATTAGTACCTAATTGCTTCCAGAGGCCACCTGGCAAGCAGTCCATCTCTAACAGAATCATTGTTACTCAGGCAAACCAGGAGGTGCTCTTAATTACTCAAGCTGCTGCATTCTGGACCCATTGTAGCTTCCAAGTAGTCTTCAAGGGCAGCCCCATGTAGAACAACTTACAGTAGTCCAGTCAAGAGGTGACCAAGACACTAGTGGCTGTGAACAGGTCCTGATCCAAGAATGGTCATAACTAGTGCATGAGATGAAGTTGTGCAAAGGCCATCCTAGCCACAGCTAGGTGTGAGTTGATGAGAACCACCAAGATACAAACAGTTCAGTCCAGGAGAAAGTGACCTCATCCAGAAATAAAGGGGCAATATCACTGGTCTTGGTTGGCTTCCAAACCAACATCCACTCATCTAGAGATGAGTCTGGTGTTTGCCATCTAGATCCTCACAGCCTCCAGACCTTTTTGGCCTCCTTTACTGCATAAATAGTCTTGATGTATTAAATTCCTTAGCGTGCTTTCTGCAACTGGCAGGAGGAAGGGATCAACCCATGGTGCCTTTCATTTCTCTGATGTTGGCTTTTTTGCAAGCAGCATTCAGCAAGGCCCTGCAATCCAGACATATAACATAGGTCTTAGTCCTCTCACCTCCTAGGGGCACCTATCTCTGTACACTTGCAGACAAATTCCTGTACAGAACTACCCTCTTGAAGGATACTGTTCACAACACCCTATGCAGGACATAAACATTTTCGTGTTATGTTTCTCTGCTCAATGAATACCAAGTTATTTATCTGGAAAATGTCCTTCCTGGCAGCCAGCCAGATCCTAGAGCTAGTAGCTTTATCAATTAGGGAGGGCCTCTACATGTTGTTTCTAGCCTTTCTTCTGACCATGCTCATGTACAAGGTAACACTATTTTTTGTAGAATTCAAGATTTATGCTGACTCTCATTCTGTACACTGGATATTTTAACCAAAAGCTGGCACAAGTCAAATTATCTCTTTATCTCTTTCCAGTAAGCTTCTATTGGTTTTATTGTAGCCGTGAACCTGCTTAGTTCCCAGCTGCAAGGTCCAGTCTTTTGCTGTCCTGTTATGAGCCCTTCACAATGAGTATGGCCACCTTGATTGCCTTTTTTCCACCAGTGTGTTCAAAGCAGTAACGTGGTCCTCGTTCTTGTCTTTTACAAGACACTGCAAACTTAATTTGCAGGTTTCAGCTGATGCAACCTTCAGCAGGAAAGATTTGCAACAAGTAGTGCTTTGTTCAGTAGCACATTTCAGTAAGGCCTTTCCACTCAGCTGGTACTGCTGTAGTGAGTCCTAGCTAAGAATACCCTCCAGCTACAAAAGGAAACCAATTATTGGAATAACCATGAAGTTCCTTTAAAAAAAAATATTGAATGGATGTTATTCTGGGAATCCTCTAAATCAAAGACCTGTAGGTTTAAGACATAGCAAATTCAAAACAGTTTGAGCTGAACCCCATTGCTTTGAATTTGAAATGTCTTGGGTAAACCATTATGAAAGAGTTTCAAGCTTGAAATCTGCTGATCAAAGTTAACAGGACCCTTAGTGCAGAAACAAAACATGCTGTACTTGTATGGCGTTCAAAGCATTTTTTCCAAATTATTTTTGAACTGTGCGTGGTGCCAGTTGGTTGTGGTACTAAGCTTTTTCAGAAGGCAGGGTAATAATACTTCCATGAACTAGATGGAGACTTCATTTCTAGACAAATGAACTAAACCCAGAGTTTTATCGCTCCATGATTTAATTTTGTACACTATAGGAAACTAAATAAATTTGCTTCAAGGAATTCATCCATCCACACATCCAACTGACTGTCCTTGTTCTACCTCAAATACAGGTTTTTGAGGTGTACCACTGTGAGATGTACCACTGATTAGCAAAGCATTTTATTTGTTAGATTTAAGAATTTTTGGCTGCCACAATGACTTCTTCTTTATCATAGGAATGAGTCAAATGTGCGAAGGATGCATACTGCTGTCAAACTTAATGGAGTTGTGCTGAACAAGTCACAACATGCCCAGCTGGTATTATTGAACATGCCTGGACCTCCTAAGAACAGACATGGGGATGAAAACTGTATCCTTTAAAAAAAACTTTAGGCATATTCAATTTACAAAACAAAAATCAAAAGCAATGGAGGCGAATATGTGTAGCTCAGGGTCGAACTGTGGAGTCCTTGGGGTTCTCTGAGCTTGGTTCTTTTCTTGCAAACGTTTCATTACGGCTAGGTAACATCTTCAGTGCTAAAATGGGATGAGGTTTGCTCTATAGACTCCACAAAAATCAAAAGTCTTCACTGTAACAATTAACATAAACTCTTCTTCTGGAACCTTGTGAAATATTGTGATGTTATGATCAGATGAAAAGTATGAGATTGGAATTGTAAGAAATAACAGACAGGTGAACATTTAAGCAGGGAAAATAAGCTGTTTAATGACAACTTATTATAATTTATAGTCTTCTGAACCTTTTCTTGTTTACTGAACAATTTTAATATATCTCAGAATACAGATGTACTTTCATTTGTGAACTATAAAGGGGATATGAATTTCTTCTCACATTTGTTTATATGAATATAGGAAAGAAAAGCAATGTACAGCGTCTGTAGCGAGTTCCTTTTTTATTTTGCACTGTGTGTACATCTTTAAAAGCAGTGGCTTTTTGATAATTATGGCTAAAGTAATGGGATTTTTTTACTCTATAAATTCCAAAGAGTGTGTATTTTCCCTCTTGTCTTAGGGATATAATCATGTAATATTCCATGACCAGTGCCTTTGTTTTCAAAGGGGTTAAAAGCAAATCGTGACTAGCATCATTGCATATAAAATATTATATCAGATTTTAATACTAATTTGGGAGTCAGGTGGCATACAAGATAGATAGATAGATAGATAGATAGATAGATAGATAGATAGATAGATAGATAGATAGATAGATAGATAGGAATGAGAGTTGGAGCTGATTGTAACCTGTTAAGCATGAGGAGTTGAGCAACATTGTATCTGACCTGGACTTTTTAAATATTGAATTCATCTCCACACACACACCCAGTGAAAATTCTGCTCTCTTTATATGAAACTCAGGTTCATGGTTGGATATAGATTTGAAAGTACTGTCTGTCTCTTGCTGACATATCTCCTGAGGTACACGTTATGCCTTTTTATGTGAAATGATATTGTAAAGTAGTAATATAATTGTCATATAGATTACATGCATTTCTTACGACCTTGACTTCATTCACGCTCAGACATGGAGTTTTTGGAAGTTTTGACAGAAGGCTTGAACAGAGTGCTTTTGGTGCGAGGAGGAGGACGTGAAGTGATCACCATTTATTCCTAATAATTTTACATTAGCAAATGTTGGACTGAACAATTTTGGGCTAGACTCATGTTTCTAGTGTGCAGAATACAACATTTACAGCTGAATCCTATTCTCTCTTCTGTTTATTACATAGATGTCTAACATTTGTCTTTACTGCAGAAATGGGGATGTATATATTTGTATATTGTTAATGTAGAAAATTGGGAGACTTTTTATCCTTCAGATGAAGATGGGGCATTGAGTTTGCTCATAGATCCTATATGCAGAAAAGCTTTTTTGGATAGAGGAACACATATTAGTATTTTTTTCAAAAATAATGAAGGGTTAAATGATGGGTTAAAAAAAACAAAAGCGGGGAGGGGTGTCCAGGAATTGTTTTATAAATGTCATAATTGTCATTTTACTACTGACCTTGCTGAGTCACAGCCATTTTCCCCCATATCACTTCTCCTTGATTCTGTGCTCATATTTGCCTATAAATCGGTGAAATGCCTAGCATTGTATTTTTATGAAAAAGATAGTTTAATAAAAATAATTTAATTTAGCCACCACAACTATTTAACTATTTGAAAGTGGCACCTCTGATTTTATTTATTTACCCTTAAGTTGTTTCACTGAGAAACTACCTTAAAAAGTTCAGTAATAGGTGGAGCAAATCATGATTCCATTCTGTACTATATATTCGCTTGTTGAATAATGTCACGTTTTAGGAGAGAACAGTAAAAGTCTAATAAAATAAAATAACATTTGAAGCTCCAGCAACCAGGTTAGTTGCAATAACTGCATCAGCCATTACATATATATATCAGCTTACTTTGGATAATTCTACTAACCAAGCTGGCAGAAAAGAACAAAAGAAAGCTATTCTGGCCAATACACAGGTGTGCACAGCAGATTTCATTAGGTTATGGAGTAGAAAGCACTCTGAAACCTACACAGTTGATCCACTTAACCAGCCAAAAGGGATTAGCTTCAGCCTGAAAGAGACCCAATCTTGTTTGGGGCTACATTATCTCTCCTGAACCCTTGTCAGGTGAACTACTTAACCAGGCATTAGATGACCCAGTCCCAAGACTCAGAAAGCATCTTCAGAATGGGGCAAGATGAAAGCGTGTGTTGGTGTATTTTCCAATCTGAGCATTAAGTGGATCTAGAGACCCTTGGAGAGTATGGCTGCTGGCATTTAGAACCTTCTCCCATAAGTAGGTACCACACATTTAGAGCTGTATGCTAGAAAGTTCTTTTTTCTTAATTCCTCGAGATTTTTCATCCTACTACATTTTCCTGTTATCTTCACTACTATCTTTCCAAGGACTAAGACGCACATTATTCCTAACCCTCATTTTGTATTAATGTATTTACTGTAATAGTGAACTTTGGTTTGGTGAACATTTTTACGTCAAGGCTTCACTGCAATATGATTACCATTTTCTAAAAGATGAAATGGGGACATACTTTTATATGTCTACTGCACATTAGTGAATTATTAGATGGAAATATCTAAGTTACATTAGCATTCCCACAAATATAACGGTTCATATGTTTTTATCACAGAATTAATGAGAAACTTAACAATAGCTTCATCCACTATAATTTGTTCATTGTTTCCCTTGCTTATTTTTGTAACTGAAAATTGATAGTTGCTGGCCAGTCATTAAGGATAGTCTAATTACTTATTGATTATCCATAATGTATTTCACAGTTAAAGTTATACAGTGCTCCATATAACTCCACAAACATTTAGAAAATTGCCCTTTCAAATGACCTTAATAGGCTGCTTTGAAGTACAGTACATCATTTCAGAATCATGGGGTTTGGCAAGTCACTTTGGAAAGACAAAGGGATTTCAAACTTATATGGAATAAATACTTGCCTGATGTAATAGAAATATGTTCAGAGGCACATGCTAATAGTAGAGCATATGCTTTGCAAGGAGAAAGTCCCAGATTCAATCACCAGAACCTCCAGGTAGAGGTAAGTTTCCCACCTTCCAATATTCCCCACTAAAAAGGAAATATGCTCCTGTTCAATTTTGCAATAGAAGGTATTTGCTTGGATGTGACTGGACTCATTAAAATGTACACTATTTCTTTCCTCTAGACATTTGTTGGCTAGGTCTTCATCATCATTAGTATTACAGTAGGGCTTTTTCCCTTTAAAAAGGAATATAATGTTTGCTTATTTGAAAGGAGTCAAAAGGAACCCTGAGCTGCTGGATACTAATTTGATCCCAGTTCTTCCTCATTCTAGTATCTCATAGCTTGTTATGCTTGTTCCACTAGCAGTGGTTGGATCTTATCTGTTCTGTCACTGCTACATGGAGCTTGTCTCCCTGTGCAATTGACTTCTATCACTACTTGAAGGTTCTTCTAGCTAAGCTGTAATATCAGTGAAAGTACGCTGGAAGGGAAAATGAATCATACCTCTGTAGAGATGTTTTGCTTGGTCAACCCATCTTCTTTTGAGAAGCTTTTAGGAATAATTCCTAAGGATGTAACAGTTGGCCTACAAAGCTGATGGCATTTACTTAGCAATTTCTGAATAGTATGCCATGTTCCAAAAATGGAAAAATACTCAAACTATGTATTAGCATTTCTTCTTCTGGCAATTAGCTGTCAGAAGAAAAAAAAACTATAGTTAGTGACTTATCATAAATCCCCTTATTTAGAGTAGATATGGGTGGCTGAGGGGGGAATCAGATGTTCTTAGATCAATAAGCATTCTGACTGGTGGACCATTGTTTTCATTCTCTAAGCTTTTTCCGCAGGGGACACAGTGGGAGAGAGGTTTTTCAAGTAGGGTCTAACTAATACCCTTCCTCTGAAGTATATCCTTGCACCTGTATCTTTCAGTGATGCTAACTGAATCAAAAGTTGCAGGAGCTCAGACTGAGTTGTAGTTGTAGAATAAATACTTTATCTTCAAAGTATTTTCTGCGATTAAAAGGTGAATGCCTGTATAAAAATAGCTGCTTCAACTGTGCTAGCACGCCTTTGGGTTTAAGGTAATTTATAAATACCAGATTATGAGGCATTAACTCTAAGTGCCAGGATTTGTTTGACAGCCCAGGAGGTCATGCATGATCATAATCCACATCTTTAAGGATATTGCTCTGACTGGAACCTCGGTCTTAGATGACAGCTCCTACATTACACTGTAATTTGCAACCCCAACTGTCTTTAGGATGTTAATTTCCCTCCTGTTCTCATCCCATGAGAGAGCTAAGGTCTCAGTTAAAATTGTTAGTCTTTTACTTTTCTTTGTTGACACATTATATTTCAGATAGATTTTTGCAGAATAAAGCTTTCATGTTCTCACTCTTCAAAGCACACGCAGGCTTCATTTTCTTCTTTGCCTTTTCCTCATTTGTATTATACGCTTCTTAATGTTAGGTTTTACTTGGCGATTCAAATTATTTATACTTTTGTCAGACGAGCCTTCCCTGAACTTCTCTAAAGGCTTTTGAAATAGTTTATTAGAATCTGCAGGTTCTCTTTCTGAGTTTGCTTAATGCTCTATCTTAGTGTAAGACATACTTTTTCTACTTAGACAAAAAAAGAGGCATTCTATTATGAGAAGTTAAGTAGCCTTGTAATTATTGTGATTACTAAGCCAATTAAATGGGAGACCTTGCTCTGTGAAGATTCTGATGTAGAGCAAAGATGACATGCTTCAGTTTGGCCCCATCTCACCCTCCCCTGAGGCCTCTTCTTGGCCTATATCACTGGGGCCCCAAAGCCCATGCAGACAGATAGTGCTATCTCATCAGCTCTTGCTCATCAGCTCAACTCAGATTTAGGGTAGAAAAAAATCTGTCACTTTGAGCTGATTATGTGTTTTAACCTAGGATGTAACACCTTCGTGATAAGAACCAATTCTAGATTACATCCTACTCATAAGGACCAGTTTGCATGATAAATGCAACAATGAAATGAACTCGTATTACATCTAATTACTAAAACTATATCCATTTTAAAGTTGATTCATACAGTAAAAAACGGTCTGATCCATACGCCAACAGCCCTTAGCTTGTGCCAAATGTTTGGGTATCTAGCAAAGGCAACCTTAAAATAGCTGGGAACAATTTTTAAATTGCAGATTGATGTGAAACTGTCTTTGCCCATAGTTAAAAGTTGTTTCTATGCCTCAAAGGAACTGAAAAATAAGGAAATTCATGGCCCAATTACCTTATAGATGTGCCCTATAAGCAGTGACAGCGTCTCTAGAGAAGAACTGATTTATTGCTTAATATGAGAAAATTAATTCCACTCATGCAATATAATTTTAATTTAAAAACAGAATTAAAATGTTCAAAAACCAAGGCTGTATGCTTGCTTTATTTAATTTATTTGAATTTATTAGCCGCCCAACTCTAATGGATTTAGGACTAGCCTTGTACTCTTTAAAAATATTTACTGAACATTTGCATAATTTGTGTGTTCTCCCTTTTCCCTCACTGGTGATATGAAGAACAGTTGCAAAGTGATTCCAAAGGCTCAATGGAGCACGTATTGGGGAGAGGGAGATGCTATAATGGATGCCTGCAGCATTTCAAGCAGCAGCAGAAATAGCCATGTTATATTCTTGAGAGGCCATGTAGGGTTTGCCTGAACTACTATTCCCAAAACCTGCTCTCTTATTTAAATAAAAAACCCAAAGCAGAAGAGAGAAAGAATGCCATGTTTTCAAGTCACCCCCAGCCCTTCTTAGTTTGTGGTTCTCTTCTACTTTGACTCTTCCCCTCCTTGCTTCAGTTAAAGAGGATCAGAGGGAGCAGTGCACAGTAATGTGCAAAAAGGTCAGGAAGAGGATAATCCAATGGCTTCCTTTCCTGTCTGGATGAGCAATATTTGGAAATGGCGTCCTGCTTTTAGGGATGAAGGGGGGAACCTAGATTTTGGTAATGCACTCTTTAACAGTGATTTTGAAAATATTTGTGTATGCACCTATAGCTTCCAATAGAACATTCTAAAGTACATCTGTCCAAGTAGGACAACATTTTTAAAAAAAAACTTCTGAACCTAGATGTAATTGATGGAAGAAAATCCATACATGTGTCCTGTTTACTGAAGTAGAAAATTATCATGGTGCTCCAATTAATTTTATGCAACATTGGCATGAAGGATGAAAATATCTTCTTCTGTGGCTTGGAACATGTACGTAAGAAATTATTTTTGTCCCTTTTTATTTTATAGTTCATTCTATTCTCTAAAGCAGGGGTAACAGTAAATCATGCAGAGCAAAGACCAAAATAACTTGGGTCACCTTTGATCCTTAATGAAGTTTAAACTATCCACAAAGTTTATGTATCAGCAGTTTGTAAAATAATTATCAACACATTCTGTCTAATATAATAAATGCATTTTATTTGGTACCATTCTTATCTTTACAGTTTGTAGAAACATACAGTACATGTGAAACTGCTTTCTCCCTTATACAGTCTGTCTCTTCTGCCTTCCACTGCAGTTAAGTCATCCATCTCAATCTGGAAACACTAATCCACTCTGAAATTGTAAAGTGTAGCATTACTTCCTTACAACTTCTATTTCTTGGGTCCTGGGTTAAGTGCTATCACAGAGCCCCTGAGAATCTAAAAAATATCAGAATTTTGAGCAAAAAACTAAAAATATGTTGGTCATGGAAAACAGTGTCCTGAACAATTTTGGGTGGGGGGCAGGAGAAGGAGCAGAAGAGGCATATTTTTCTGTTCAATGTGATTGCAAAAATAAACTTTAAAATGCCTGGAAGGGCAATATCTTCTGTTTACACTGAAGTAGGTGAATCTCAGAATTCTGATGATCAGAAAGCATGAGCGTTTGGCAAAGCTCAACATCACTACAACCTGCAGAACATAGGCAAATTTTAGAAAAAATAGTTTGCATAATTTATATAGTCATGGAACACTGCATCTATTGATACAAAATGTGTACGCTCAGACTACACTGAGTCATCAGTGTTGACACTAAAATGGAACAAACTTAAACTGCATTTATAACGGGTTATTCTGGAGCAAAGCCTTTGAGAGAGTTGACTGAAAACAGTACCTTGTTTAAAGAGTTTAAAAAAAACAGGTCATTAATGAGCACCTTCTGGAGACCTGCCGCAGGCCTGCTTAAAAGCAACAATTCTGATTTTTTACATTGCAGCAACAAACTGGTGCTAAAGTTGAAGCAAGCTCTCTTAACAGTTTAGGATGCAGCTAAAAGAATACATTTACAAACAGGCCCTTAGAGATTTATTTTTATTGTATTTTATTCTTTCATTCAAAGTATCTTATCACAGTACTGTCTGACTATACTGTTAAGTAAGCTATTGAAACAATAGGATATACACTAGCTGAATAAACCAACAATAAGCCACCTAAGCCATTTATGGTTTGGGACAGCATGACTCCACCTTGTTCTCCCTCCAGAGAGAAGTTCTTGCTGAATGTCACTGTTTTCATTAATGAAAGGAGCCCTTCCATTCACAGAATGGCCAGTCTACGTGCAGCTTGCTATTTATGATCAGAATTCAAATTATTTCTTTCAGGGTCTGTCTTGTCTCTCAGCCGGACTACGGTAGATTCCCTGAAGCCCCTGAACCTTTCACACATTCCTAAATATAGTTCTCTCTGTATTTTGCCTTGCAAAGAAGGATCAGTTTCTCTGCAGTTTTCCATAATCAACTTTCTCCAACAGACCTGCCGGATAAAAGGGTTGGGGGGAGAAACAGTTAATGGTTACCTGTTGATGGATTCCTGCCCATGACTCACCTACCTCATGGAACAATCAGATATCTGTAATAAGTCATAGAATGAGATTTACCTTTTACAGTTGTCAGTGTACATAAAAATAAAAACAGAAGAAAACTGCTGAGGAACTTAATGTCATTAAAGTGGGGCGGTCCAATGCCTCTTAATGTTTAAATGCAGTACCTGTTACGATAAATGGCAATCTGCATATGCATCAAATGGAATTTGTTTATTATTAATGGAGAAACATCAGGTGATAAAGATATACCCACTGCACATAAAAGAAAACAGTATATACATACAGATCTATTCTCTTCTGTAATTTAACACACATTTCTTTACATAAAGATTCTAAATTTCCCTTTGGATTTTATTAGGGATTGTCCAGAACAAATAATCATCAGGCAAACTGTGTGAGGATAGCAAGTCTGTCATTACTTTCCTGTAAAATATTGGGAGATGCTGAAAGAGTCCTACATCAACTTTCTACAACCAGGCACCCTCTGGAGCACCACTACTGTAATCCATAGTAAGAATGGGGATAATGGACATTTTAGACAAAATACATTGGAACACAAGGTAGGAAAAGAATGTCCTAAAGCATGCTGCTTGTTTTGGGTGGGGTGGCAGATAAATCCAATTGACCAATATGGAGTGTCCAAACAGAAACCAAGCCTTGGGCTGGGCCCCAAACTTTCTGCAACATGCAATAAGTCAAGGTTTCTTCAGGCAGTGTGAAAGCCACTGATCTGCATCTTCGACATAAAAGGAATTGCTCTTTCCCTGTCATAGTGACACCGCCACACCAATAGACATTTGCCATTTAAGCTGACTGCTTTAGATCCAGTAGAATGGTGTCGTCTTCTTTTGTCTCTGGTTTGAGCAGGTCCTTTTCAGGAGGAATCGTTACCTTCTCATCTGCCTGAGAAAGGCTTTTTGATCCACCCCCTTTGTCCTTCTTCACTTTGGTTATCACTTCAGTGTAGGAAATTTCTTCAGTGGCTGGTTCAGCATCCCTACTTTCTATTGCTGTATCGGTGGCAGACTCTTGGATTCCTTGTTGACCTTCAACCCCTGGTTGCTCTTTAGTTTTCTTATGCTTCTTCAAAGTCTCCTTAATTGGTGCCACATTGGAGATATTTTTCTTGAACCGTATCCCAGTTTGCCTCAACCTCTCTCCTGATTGCCTTATTCGTTCCCTTCTCTCAGGTGTTACTATTCGAGTACGAAGTCTGTCCACCTTCTTGCCAAAATTTTGCCTTGTTTTCTGAAGGTTCTCTCTTGAAAATGCCTTTTTGATGTTGTTGATGCGCCTCATGCCTGATTTCTTAAAACGGGCTGCTCGGCTTTCTTCTATGTAATACTCCTCATCAGAAGAGAGATCATCGGGTGGGCAGAAGGCATCTGTGCTTTCCCCTTGTGTCCGGTCTTTGACAACTGTCAGAGAAGATGGACACTGAATGTCTTCCTACAAGTAAGAGTACAATGTTATTTCTCTACCACACTTCTCAAAAATGGCTCAAAGTAAATTTAGAAAGTTCCAGATACTTGCTCCCTCAATAATTCTATTTTACGCAATAAATATTTTATAATGTTCATAAAGATTCAATAGCATAAGGGCCTGGCATTATTGTTGCTCTGCCCCCTGTACAGCATCTTTTAATTTTCCAAACAGCATTCTAATTGTTCATATGTTCTTGGGGTTAGTGCAGACCATACCATTAATAAGAAATTAACCACAGCATCACAATTTTCTTACACCTCATTGCTCCTTCCCCTTTAACAATGTCAGTGACTGCTTGAGAATAACCAAGATTTGGAATCAGTTTTAAATCCTGGTCAAGAAGAAACCCTAATGAGTCCTTGTAACACCTAGTTATGGTAATGAATGTTAGTCACCAAAAAAAAAAAAAAACTTATGGGGAGCGAAGCTTCAACAGCCCATTCCTGATTCATTAGAAACAGTTACATGATCAATTGCTATTTTGTCTATTGCAGCCTTTTTTCCCCATTTTTATCCCACCTTTATTATTTTTTATAACTCAAGGAGGCAAACATAACTCCTTCCTCCTCCTATTTTCCCCACAACAACCCTGTGAGGTGAGTTGGGCTGAGAGTGACTGGCCCAAAGCCACCCAGCTGGCTTTCATGCCTAAGGTGGGAGTAGAACTCACAGTCTCCTGCTTTCTAGCCTGGTCCCTTAATCACTAGACCAAACTCTTTTCAGTTTTCAGTACAGCTACCCCGAAAAACTGAAGAGTTGGGCTACAGAATCAAGATCAAGAATAAAACTCATATGCAGATCAAATATGGGCAAGTAATCATGATCAAGACCAAAGAGGCACCTAATGGGGATTGTGCCCATGGAGGAAAATAGAGCAGCAAGGCTTGGAAAACTATAGGTGACATTCCAGCAGTGGCCAGATCACCAAAAGGCTGCAGATTTGTGAAATAGCAACATGGCCTGCAAATTTTCTGTTTGATCTATCTAAAAGGAAGAGAACCATCTTTCCCAACTAGGACAGCATTACACATTTCCAAATCTGGAATAGACTTGCAAATGTGGCAGTTACAAGACCTGAAGGAATCTATTTTTAATGTATTTATAAAATTTATATACTGCTTCAATCAAAAAAGACTCTACACAAAGAGCAGTTGTAATACCAGTGCAGCATAAACAACAAATATTACAGGTATAAAAATTAACATATCTTGGCAACAACCTTCTAAATATCATACTAACAACCACCAGCCTCTCAAGGCCTTCCAAAACAGCCAGGTCTTTACCAGCATAGAAGCATAGGTTGGAAGGGACCCTGGAGGCCTTCTAGTCCAACCCCCTGCCCAGTGCAGGAATCCTCACATAATCCCAGGCAAGTGGCTGTCCAATTTCTTTTTGAAATCTTCCCCTGATGGAGCATCTACAACTTCAGAGGCAGGCTGTTCCATTGATTAATGGTTCTCACAGTCAGGAAATTCCTCATTTCAAGTTTGATCTCTCACTGTAAAGCTTCCACCCACTGGTTTTTGTCTTACCCTCAGGTGCTCTAGAGAGTATCCTTTTCCCTTCGTCCATTGGAAGACTGCTATCATGTCTTCCCTTAGCCTTCTCTACTTTAGGTTAAACATATTCCTTTAACCACCTTTAGGATAAACCTTTAACCTTTAACCTACTTTAACCTACTTTAGGTTAAACAATTCCTTTAACCACCAAACCGCTTACCATTCTTGTTGCTCTTCCCTGCACTCTTTCCAGTTCCTCAACATCATTTTTGTGTTGTGGCAACTAGAACTGGGCAAAATATTCCAGGCAGAACATGTTCTGACCAGTGTAGCCTAGAATGGTACTATCACTTTCCATGATCCTGACACTAGACAGATGCAGCCCAAGAATGCATTGGCTCTTTTGGCAGCTGTGGCACATTGCAGGCTCATTCTTAACCTGTGGTCTACTGAGACACCCCGATCCCTCTCACAAGTACTGCTGCTAAGCTGGATGCTGCCCATCTCATACCTGTGCACCTGTTTTTTCCTGCCTAGGTGCAGAACCTTACATTTCTCAGCATTCTCATGCGTAAAGCTCTGAGATTTGGAGGCTTCCTTGCTTTGGGGAGAGGGACAAACTGTCCCAAAGGAGGGGAGCTCTCACAGAGAATGCTTGCTTCTGTGACTACTCCCATCGCACTTACAATGGGGGGGCGGGGCGGGGGCTTTAACATTTGCTCAGATCGGGCAGGCAGATTCTATCTGAGAAAGGCAATATGAATTACAGTAACCCAGTTGGTAAGGCTGCTATTGGCTCCCAATTGCTCTTCTAGCAGGAGTTTGAGTCCATGATGAGCCCAAGTTATAACCCTGTGCTTTGTTTGGGACCACAAGTTTGTTGAGAGGCAAAGTTGATACTATTCCAGAATCATTAGGCCTCTGAACTGTAGAGTGTAAGGAAGATGACCTTGATGGAGACATGCAAGCTCTGTTGCCAAGGTTACAAGGAGTAAAATATAGTTTAAGTCCAGAACATCCAGATAAGATTCGGAAGTGGCAGACATTGTCCTAATTCACTGAACTATAAGAAGGAGGAGGAAGTACAACACAAGGAAGAAGTACAACACAATCAGACTTGCAATTTGTTATTGTACCCAGTCTCAATAAAGGTAACTTTAGCCTTGCTATGGAGTTGATGTCTTGGAGTTGATTTCTTGGTCTGGGCTACCTAGCAGAACTAACAGAACCAATAGCCATCCCGTTTTGCTCAGGGTGCATCTGATCCTCTTTCTCCTCATCCAGACCCTGCCATCCTCCAGGCATCAATTTAGAATTTCCACTGCATTCTCCATTCAACTTGCAGTGGAGATACCTAACTGAATAACATCAGCATATTGATACCTCACCTCCAACTGGCAGTTTATTTCTCCCAGTGGCAACATGTAGATTTTTATCAGGATAGGGGAAAACACTGTGGCATCCTCTACTGTAGTGCTCTAAGACCCGGCCTCTCCCCACCCACCCTGGTTACAACCACTCACTCAAGGAACAGAAACACCACAGTATGGTGACTCAGGCAGCCCAGAAAGATACTGTGGTCAACAGAGTCAAAAGCCATTGAGAGATCTGATAGAACTAGGATTGTCATGCTCCTCCTACCCAAGCCTTGCCACAGGTCATCCACAAAGGTAACCAGTGTGGTTTGGGCCTCATAACCTAATCTGAAACCTGACTGCCATAGGTCCTGATGACCTTCCCCCAAAAGAGATTGGAGGTTGATCCAATACCATTCAAAGTAGGTCTTTTTCAAGGCTGCTGGTATCTGCCCCCTGCAGAGTGGCACTGACTACAGCCTGGATGCAAGTACAGTGGTACCTCTAGTTACGAACGCCCCTCACGAATTTTTCAAGATATGACCAGCTCCGGCCCCAAAAATTTACCTCTACTTGCGAACTCCGCCTCTACTTACGAACCGGATCCGCGGCCATTTTCCCTGCTGCCACGCGGTCGTGGCTTCCTGTGGGCGAGATCGCAGTAGCAAGGAGACGTTCGGTGAGGCTTGTGGTGTGTTTTGTGGCGTTTGGAAGGTTTTTGTGGCGTTTGGAAGGTTTTTGAGGTTTAAAAATAAAATGCATATGTTTCAGAACTGTTTAGCCATATTTACACTGAACCTTATGGGGAAAATTTACCTCGGGGTGCAACCAAATTCGGAGGGCGGATTAGCCGTATTTACATTGAACCTTATGGGGAAATTTGCCTCGTGGTGCGACCAAATTCGGAGGGCGGAACGGATTAACCGTATTTACATGGAACCTTATGGGAAACTTTACCTCGACTTGAGACCAACTCAAGTGCAACCAGAGTCACGGAACGGATTAAGTTCATAACTAGAGGTACCACTGTATCTGCTGTAGATTAATTACCACCTTCCTCTTTGTTCTTCCTGAATCTGAAAATGTCAGAGACTGAACCTGGGTCTTTCTATCTGTATGCCACACATTCCTAGTATTCTCTAGAAGATATTTTGTTCTCTAATGGCACTTACAACAGGGGAATGGAAATTCAGGAAAGGTCAGCAAATAATTCCAATTCTGAGATGATATTTTCCAAAATTCCACCCAAACGTTTGAGGAAAAAAATGTAATTTACTTAGTTTTACTTCAGCAGACTCAGTTTTTCCATGGGAAAGATAACTATGCTGATCCTTGAACTATTAAGTGATAAACAAGTAAGCCAGAATTCATTTGTTTCTGATACAAATATAAAGTACATGATAAAATGGAATAATGTGATAATTTTTCTCTTTTTCAAAATTAAAAGAAAAAAGAACAGACCCAAACTATGCAACAGCCTGAAAAGAAGGTGGAGTTCCTTAACGATTGTGTTACTGATTTTAAGTCTGAAGTTGGCTTTCTTGAAATAAATTGATGTTAAGATTAACCAGTTTTGAAATTTAGATAACAAACACTATGCTTATCTGAACTTGAATTGAAAATGTAACTTTCCCTCCCAATTCTGGGGGAAGAACAAGCATGGGATCACAAGGTTTCTTGTTGCCACTCAATATGGCTTTGATGGAAATCAATCCACCTTCACAAAATCTCAGAGAATTTCAGCTGAGCAAATCATGCAAGAACTTAATTCATTTTGTTCCTTTTTTTACACGAAAAAAATATACATGGAAGTCACAGTCAATTTCCCATTAACCCTAAGTAGGAAATTATGGCATTGTCTCCCAAATAAAAATATAAAACCATTGCTTAATATTGGCTTTCAAATCCTGATTCATTTGGAGGTCATTAACCATACTTCAGCTAATAGCCAATTGCTGTTCCCTCCAACAATATTAAGTAACTCCTTTTAAGCCTGTCAAAATCACAACAAAGCATATTTTAATGTGAAGAATTTGAACTCTTGCACATGATACAAAAATTTAAATAATATTTAAGGCAATGTGACATTGGATATTCTCCCCAATAAAGTAAGATGGTTGACCAATTGTCCAACTAAACCTCTTGGAGGAAGGAGAGAATAGTCAGTTAATTGGAAACTAGTGAGGATGTTTGCTGGATTTCATCAGACCTCGTATCCAATGATGATCAATCACTTTTGGTGAAGATGCTTTCATTGTATTGCTACAGCAGTATTAATCAACTCCCTTGCCATAATTTGGTTCAATTTTGCTGCTTGTTAAGTTGGGGCATCCACTATGCATCATGAAAAATGTAACCATGCTGCTAAACCATAGGTAGGTCCATGGACCATTCAGCCACTTGGCTATTGATACACTATCTAGTAATCATTAATTTTCCTTCCTGAATATCAGATCTTGCTCTGTGCAGAACACACATAACTAAGGATGTGACATTTCTAAATTTCATAACCCAGATACACTAACATAATTCAGAGAATGAATATACATATACATAATTGACTGAGTTCCACTGTTACAGCATTAAAACCTGTATGTGTGAGAGGTACATGAAGAGGTACATGTATCTAAGACTAGAATTTATTGTTAGTTGATCATCCTGAAGTAATTTTTATAACAGCGAGCCATACCATCCACAATAAAAATAAAAGCAAATAATAATCCAGGATGATAACATTTTTTTCCTTCCCCAAACATGAGAGCCAAAATGTGATGTCTTTTATAAATTGACTCTAGAGTTACTTATCTGGAAATAATAATAATTCTCATGATTTCAGTACAACCATAGGAACAATCCAGCCAAAACTAAGCACTATTAAATTCCATTGTTTTCAAACATCTATAACTCTCCCTTAGAAAGAAACGTGAGTTCAGTAGGGCTCAGCATCTCAGCAAATTTGGTATAGAGTTGTAGCTGAAAGATATTTAGATTGGATTGTGCCCACTATTTGTTTCCAATGCAGCATATCACATTTTCAGTGAACGTGATATGTGAACCTCCTTGAAGTATTAAAAAAAAAGATTACACAAATGAAGGCATTTCAGGTGTCAAAGCATTTTGATGAGCTAAACCAAACAGCAATATTTTTTCCCCACTACCACTGTTATTCTTTGAAAGAAATACATGTTCCAATGGCTAAAATCTAAAACATAATACCTGGTGACCTTAATGAGAATGAAGGAGTCTGAACCTCTAACAGGATTTGGGGATTCTTAAACACACTACTACATTTGCAATTTCAATGCCCCTGCAACTAAGCACAATATTAATTATTTGGACACAATATATGATCATCGGTGTTACACGCAAAAAATACTTTGATTAGTAGAGAACCATTCTTAATAACAAATTAATTTAGCACCAGAACTGTTCACTTCTCTCCCATATAGACGCTTTGAATTTTGCAAGGCGATTAACTTTATTTGCCCACTTTATTTTGAGATATCCATTTAAGTGTCAGGATTTTGTTTTTACTTTCTTTAGACAAAAAAGTTATTTCTTGGAAAAAAGGGAGCTTCGAAGTAAACTGTTGCATAGAAAGCAGGCAGAGAGATATATTAAGGGTTATTAGTGAGCAAAGAAAACACAAATGAGCTCTTAAATGGGAAAAAAACACACAATTAATGGAAGCATTACACCATGCAAAGAATTGCTGAGGCTGAGTTCTCTACTTAATCCTCTGAAAAAATAAGAGGGACGACAGTCACGCCTGGAATACTCTGTCATGATACTCAACTGCCTGCCTCAGATTGCCTTTCACAGATGCAACACAGTCTTGCTGATCTACACTTAATCTTATGCTGGCTGGCTGAGAAACTTCCCGAACTAATAATAGACTGCCTGACTTGCCACCAGTGGATTCAAACTCCAACACGTTCAGAAGCAAAAATCAATGCTGAAAAGCCACAAGGCATAACACATTTTGAGACGAAGAGGGCTTTTTAAAAACCATTCTTTGAGCTGTTAAGCAACTAGAAAGTGTGAAGTTGCAATAGCAGGTAACAGCATTTTTTTTTAAAGAAAAGGTTTTACCTGGTAAATGACAACACGAAACTTGTTTTTCCGCAGCATTTCTTCCTGTTTGGTCTCTACCTTCTGCACATTAGCATTCTGCTTCTCTACTCGGGCTCTCACTTCTTTGACATGAGCACTAACTTTGCGAGTTTTCTCCAACAGCCTGTTAACTGTGAATCCTGTGTTGCCGTGTGCCTGAGCCAGCTTTAGAATGTCAATCTGAATTGTCTTGATGGCGTCTTCCATTTCTCTGTGGCGCTGCTCAATGCGTTTTTGACTGGCCTGCACACTGTCTACTATGGTGGCTACCTTGTCCAGGACTCTGACAATGGTAAATGCAGCGTCTTGTTCTTCTTCATCATCCGTGACATTCGACTGGCGATTCGGGTTGATTTTGTCCATTTCCAAGGCTGCACGATGATCCATACTGCCCGTCTTCAGATCGGTCTACAGGAGTTGAAATATAATAGCCGTTCAAACCTCAGTGGGACAATTCTGGCACTGATGCAAGAAGGTTGCTGAACAGCTGTCTTTAAGGGAATGTTCAAAAGCACGGTCTGAAACTCCACCCAAAGAGACTTGTCAAATATTTATACCCACAAAATAGCCACGCCTGATTGTTCAAGTGCCTTCTGCAACATGAACCCTCTAAAATTAGGAAGCAGCACTGGGAAAGGAACATGCACGGAAAGAAGCACATTCCTATAACCAATGAACCTATCTGAGTTAATCTAGGAACAGTTAAACAATATACCAGTCAAAGAACTAACCCACAGCCTATTAAAATTTATGTTGCTTCTATTTTAATTAATTTTTTTCTTGTGTGCAGGTGGTGGGGAGGGGATCAATGCTTTCTAACAGACCTCTGGCAGTTGAAAGGACATTTGCCACTTCCCTTCAAAACACATAGGCTGTTCCTTCCAATAATGAATAAACACACTTGGAACAGATTGAATAAGAAGAGAAAACATTGCATTGGCATACCTTTCCAGTTGAAATATTCAAAGCCTTTTTATTGAACAAATTATTTATTCCTACATGCAGAATCGGAAAGCCTAAAACTACATGTTAAACAGCTGGAACACACCCTAGTTACATTTTAGCTCTGAATCTTCCAAACAATTACTAACATCCTATTAATATAATAAATACAACCAGCAGACTTTATTTGGAGACACATTCTTAGCTCTTGAAAGTATTCTTGACAAGAGCACAAAATCTTTTATATTATTTTTGTTTTTTGCATTTTAATCACAAAGACTATACAATTGTGTTTGCTGATGTGAAAACAGGTATCTTCTTTAGAAAACTGTAGTAAGTATGAAAGTTGTTTAAACAGTGGCTAACACAGCTACATCCCAATCATGTATGTTGGTTATTAACATAATTCTTAACAAAAAAGCAATATACTTGTCTCTCCAGGACAAATGTGCTCTGCTCAGTTGAGCAGTCTTTCAAATAATGAACTGTATATTATAATTATTATTTTACAATTTAAAAATAAAGTGTCAAATATTTATGAAGATGGCGCTGCAACCCAGGCCATATATCTTGGATTGGATCCAGGCTAAAGATACAGTCCTTTACATACTTACCTGGGAATAATTTCCATTAAACCGAATGGGGCTTACTTCTGAGTAGAGATGTATAGGATTGCACTCTAAGTTAGTTGTACAATTTGTTTTCATTGAAAACAATGGGAATTTAGATTAACCCGTCCACTGATTCCTATGAGCACTAGGTACAGCTAACTTAGTCTGGATTCAGCCCACTCTAAATGTTACAACTACACACAAAAACACATCTCCACATTTCATGCGATTGGCAGTGTCTAAAAAAATCCATTACTAAGTTTTAAAAACATTTAAATATCTACGGTATTTAAACACAGTGTCTTCTAGTTTCTTGTAAGAAAAGTATGTTGTAAACATCTTTACCCTTAAGTCATGCCTTTTTTGCTAGGAAACATGGTGGGCTCCATTTTCATTTGCTGAATAACCATTGGTGAATTGTCTCTCTTTTCAAAATTCTTACATTCCATGATTAAAGCACAAGTCTATCAATATAACCATGTGATACAAATACAAGAAATAAACTAACATCTTCTTCAAACCATGAAATGAGAAGTTACTAGAGCAGTCCATAGCTGTTAGCTGCTTCCTGGAATAAAACGAAACAGAGCTACACTAAAAATAATAATAACAATAATAATTAAAATGTCCAAAAATAAGGCCTCTGAAATAAATATTTCCATTGTTTTAAAAAAAGTTAATAAAATTGTACATCACATGGTCAATGTAGGTATAAAAAATCACGCTAAACCATTCTGGATGACGTATCTGAAGTAAAGTGGCCTAGATTTTGCTTCTGCCGACGTCCTCTGTTGTTTTGGGGACATTTCCTGTTATCAGAAGCAAGTGGGAGAGAGAAATGATTCAGTAAACCAAAATATTTAAAAGGACTTCTTCACAATTACAGGTAGTCCTGGCTTAGTGACCACAATTGGGATCGGCAACTCTGCCGCGAAGCAACACAGTCCCTAAGCAAAACGTCATGTGACAGCAACGAATTTATGCTGTTACTTCCCATTTGGTTGTTAAGTGAATCACCATGGGTCATTAAGCGAGACATCACATGACCGCGACTTGCAGTTTTAATGCTGGCTTCTCCATTGACTCTGCTTGTCAGAAGCTGGTTGGGAAGCACGCAAATAGGCTATCATGTGACAACAGTTCTCTGGCATCTCTTTAACATGCCAACCATTCTCCATATACTGACCCCTCTTTTTTTACAGCCCTAGATATACCAAGTATTTTACTCCCCCCCAAGGAAACCCCCAAGTTAAAATGCTTGCATGTCAGAACAAATAGAAAGGAAGATACAATGTCAATATTGAATGAATGAATGAATTAACAAATAAATGGCAATACTATAGCTAAGAATTCCATCCCTGCCTCTTCCACTGATGTCACTAACATAGTCCTTATGGCCTGTGACAGATGAAAACAATACTTTTAAACATTCATTATTGGGGGGGAGGGACAACTAGTATTTCTTTTGGGTACATACATTTAATGTAAAACTTCTACAAAGAATACATTTGAATGGAGAACTTGATGCAGTCATAATGTAGAACCTGATGCCAGCTCCTAATTTGGAATTTCCATATTACACACTTGTCATGGCACAGTTTCATGAACCCAAGATGCAAGAAACTAGGTTCCCCTTCCTTCATGCTTGGAATTATCTGGGGGACCTGTAAATGGGCATGCACAATGAGAACAAACAAAACATGCCAGGAGGAAAATTAAGATTCTCTTAATCAAAAAGCCACTGTGAATCATGCTCGGCATACTTAACCATAATTAAAGCTCACTAGCTTTGCTGGATATCCTCTTTCTCCCTCTCTCTTGATAACCTTGTTTGGCTACAACAGTGTTCCAAACAGTAACAGAGTACTGATGGTTAAGTGCCAGGATAAGAAACCAAGATCAAAAGCTTATCATCAAAGGTTGTAATCCTATTTACATTTACTTGAGATTAAGCTCCATATAACTCAGTGGGACTTACTTTTGAATACGTATGAATATGTATGCGTAGAACATAAAGTGAACAAATCTATCTAAGATAACACCTCTAACTATATTTGGACAATACACACACGTACTTTATTACTTCTATTAGGGTTTATGGGCAAATAAATGCATTTATTGCGTATAGCAAATCTGATCCTTTAACTCATTTTCTGGAAAGCCTTATTGCTGAAAAGCTTGTAACACTGCTTCACTTCAGTATATCAGCAGAATGAAAAATGAAACATAATTTTATTTTGCTTTACTGAACAACTTCAAAAGGCTTTTCCAAACTAATTTCTTTATTATTAGCCCACTCTGAGTTTGTTGCTAGAACACGGTCTATTCGCTATCATCTATCAAAGAAGAGAAGCCAAGAGAATTCTAAAAAGATAGGAAGCCCATTCCAGCTGTGGGGGACTTCTCACACTCACTGGCTCTGGGGTAATTTCAGCAACTGGAGGCAGTCTGTATTGGGGAATTTATCGCTTATGTTGGCCATGATATGTCATCCAGCCAAGCAAGTGCTGACCTTCGAATAATATTTTGTTAATGCTGTGGGATAAAGCTTTGGGAATATAAAGCAGGAAATTATTTTGAGCACAGTTATTGTCCTGCAGGTTGACTGATGTAAGAGATTGGTTTTTCTTGGTTTTGAAAAGCTATGCAAACTATACAAGGAAACAATAAACACAACATTTGAGAATAGGTAAGGTACGTGTGTGTGTATGCGTGTGCCTTTGAGTCAGTGTTGGCTCCTGGCAATTGCCTGAACAAGTCCCTGCAGTTTTCTTGGCCAGGTTTTTCAGAAGTGGCTTGCCCTTGCCTCCTTCCTAGGGCTGAGAGAAAGTGACTGGCCCAAGGTCACCCAGCTGGCTTTGTGCCTAAGGTGGGACTAGAACTCACGGTCTCCTGATTTCTTGCCAGGTGCCTGAACCATTACACCAAACTGGCTCTCTAAGGCACATAAACCCAGTTTATAATTCCATTAAAATGGTTACTACTTTGCAAGATGGAGGAGAGGCCTTCTCCTTCAGTCCTGCATGCCAAGCAAGTCAACTAACAAATGAGTAGGCATCTACAACTTCATATGTGAGTAGGCATTCTTGATAGCCCTGTACTCAAAGTGGGATATTATATGGCGATCCAAGCACATAGTAAATGATACACACAGATGGAGAGGAGAGGTTCAAATTGTTCCTTCACCGTGAGGAATTGGAATTCATCCTGTGAGTGTAAATAGGGCCACAGAGAATCTATCTTTGACATGGGCGTGGATGAGCAAGCAGCAATCCTGTAGAAGTATTTTAAGCCATAGCATGGATTAAAGGAACAAGGGCTGGCATGTATATCATATTCCAGAGCCTGATTTCCCTTCTATTTCTTTGCTGTACTTATTCCACCCCTAGAAATAACTGAGATGAATGAAGCCAACATGCCTCCTTGTAAAAACATTTTAGCAGTTTGAGATCGATGATACAGAAAGGGGGACAGGCAGATAGGACGGTGAGCAGATAGGAAATGAGTTGATGCCATTACAGTATTGATGGATTCAGACCTTAATGCCAACATACTATTGTGGATGCAGGCTAGTGCCAGAGCGAGAAATTCTCAATTTTTCCCCTGAGTTTTCATTCATTTTGGTGAAAGAGCATCTGTTTTCAAAATTATTTCAAATAAGAAATTCTTATGTGGCATTCTTGCACTTATTTAATTACAAGGTGGCCAAGGAGTAAATGCTCATTTTCTTTATATAACTGTATCTTTCCTTATATAACTCTGTCTCCAGTGATTTGCATCCTATGCTTCAATTAATCCCAGGAAAACTTGGGGAAAGAATTCCTCCCTTTGCCTGTTTTCAATAGCAATGCAGCTGTCACCACTAAGGGGGAGTCCTAGTTTTGACAAATTGCTGGAGAATTTCTCTTTCCCCTTTCCTCTGTCCATAAATTTGGTAAACAATTTTGAAAGGCCATTTGCGCTGAGCTCTAATTCAAAAATCTTCCTACATGTAGAAGTTTGATTATAGGACTGTGGCATCTTGTGACATTTACATCAAGAAAACTTACCTAAATATTTTACCTTGTTAATAATAGAACACATGCACTTACTATATATAGACTCAGAATGTGTATAAGTGTGTTCACACATATACACCCACTTCCATGGAAAGAGAGTGAAGTGAAAGAGACAACACTTGTCAGGTAACAAAAGCACTTATTATCTCAACAATCCATGAAGAGAGAAGGTGGGAAGGTATGAATAGTGAGCTTAACAAAATAAAAACCAAGAAACACCAAAAGGTACCCCTTGTTATTTTCTGCCTGTGAGCTTACCGGGTTATACACATAACAATCGCAACTATAATGGCAATCTGGACAGCTCCAATTATTGCTGCAATAAGGACGTGAGTGAGCTTTTGTCTGCTCGGGACAACATAAAGTATACTAAAGTCTGTTTTTTCACAATGTTGTCCTGTGTATCCAGATTCACACCTAAAAAAGAAGAGTAAAATTCTTAGTAGTAGGAATATTCTTTTTAAAATATACGTTCTTCCTGCTAGAATAGTAAAATACAAACAAAAAAAGTCTACATTACATAATGACAACAGACAATAGAATAAAACAAAGAGGAACAACTATTAAGCATAAATAAAAACGTTATGGAAAGACTTTCTAGTGACACTTTCCCCCGTCCCTTCCCTTTGTTTTCCCAACTGCTGACTACAACTTAGATATTTATACTTTACACTGAACATTGAAGATTATTGCTAATATCTGTTTAAATCCTTTTGTCTAGTTTTTTTTTTTTAATTGGTCTCACATCTTATTTCCTAGCAACTATATTCCAAATGTCTAAATTTGCTCTGTTGTGTAATGTGTAGTATATAAGGAAGCCATTCCTGCTTAAATTTGGTCAGACTTCTGTTATGGATATATAATCCATCATTGGATTTCCAATGTTCCTCTTTTCCAACGTTCTGTCAAATATTCTTGCAACTCTCAGCACATACTTTAGTAAATTGTGACATACTGTATATCAAGTATGTTTTCTGAGATTCGACCTAATAAAAAGATTTGTGCTTTCAGACCAAATTTAAAAAATAAATAAAAAGATTAAAGCAAGAGCATCTTCAACATTCAGATTATTTTGCGGATTGCACCATACAAGTGAGAAAGATTCAGCCATGAGCCTTTATACTCATGAAAAAAGCGTAAGATAACCTCCACCAAGATTTATAGAAATGTATAGATTGTACAGAGATTTATAAAATTTAAATTGTCTACAGAAGACAAAGTAAGAGCATACTCTGTACTAATAAAGTGCAGAAGATTAGAAACAACTATTTTTACAGTGTATCTATGATCACAGTATTTATATACTTATGGTAGACAGACTTATTTCTTTCTTCTCCCTTAATGCCTTTTTTTCATCCTAACAATCGTCCTCTAGGTGAGTGTATGTGGATGCCTGTGTGCATTTGCTCAGTTCTCGGTTTCTTGGGAAGAAATTACTGTTAAATCAGCATGACTATTTCTACCTCTCCAAGTAGAACGTTTACATCTTGATAATTTAATTGGAGCATTCTAAGCACAGGTTAATCCAAATACAGAATCACAGTTGCTTTTAAAACTCTTGCAGGCATAGTTGCAACTTTAATTCAAGGCTGGTCAATAAAAAGTGCAATGACATTTATTCTAATATGAATACAACAGCCACAAGGATTTCCCCCTTCCTTTCCTTAAAAAAAAAAAAGTGCAATCCATGCCTATTTATGCCAGAGAAATGAGCCAAAGCCTTCAACTGATATCTTTATCCTCTCCAGAACATTTCAGCACCATCTTTTATCATCTCTTTATGCCATCTAACCGTATCAACTGCAATTGTACTGAAGTTTCCCCAGGCAAAGAGAAGGTTGGAAAGGCATACAGAAATGCATATGCACTTCTGGCTCCTAATTGGAGTGGGGAGAAGTATGTGAACCAGGGTGGTGGAGGGGAACACTCATGCAAGTAACCCTGCTTGAACTGCAGCAAATCAAATCAAGGTGAGCGCTGTCCATATTTATTCTCTTTGTACCCCAACCTTTTGCCACCTGCTCTCCTGCTGCCCATGGGGAAGGGGATAAAAGCCATAGAGCGATTCAAAGAAGATAGGGAAAAAAACTAATAGGCTTATTTTTGCTGGGTTTAAGCAGGCTGGCTGAAAAGGATAATAGGAAGTGCTGTTACTAGAGGACTTTCTTGTCTATTTTTTACAGTTTATTATTATTATTATTATTATTATTATTATTATTATTATTATTATTATTATTATATAATAAACTGGTAAGAGTTCTAGGGATTCATCCCTATGCCTATATCTATGTCTATATCATTTATAATATATAATTTCACTGAATAATAGATCTTCTGCCACTTCCTCTTTGATCTCTGTCCCCCCAGAGATTGCCTTGGGAAAGAGAGCAGTAATTGACAGAAAGCTGCCATCAGTCAGCCCTTGGTGATTTCAGAAAGAAAGAGCCCACTCAACTTTAGTGCAAGCATCAGGTTGTTCATGCATCCTTGTGCATGAGTTGGGGGGAAGGGGGAAGAGAAAGCTGTGGTGACCACTTGTCAATGGCCCCACAAACAGAGAGAAACTGGCACTCCTACAAAATGAAACCTACCTTTTTTTCCCTGTTACCTCCTTTCTTTAGTTTTGTTCCAACAATTTTATAAAGAATCTACTCTGTTTACATGGGCAGGCAGGAGTAAAACAGAGGTAAGTCTAGCAATCCATATTTAGAAAATAGTAGCATAATAGAAATTAAAAATGGTAGTTTAACAAAAACAAAACATTGGATTTGCCTAAAACCCATCTGGACAGGAGAGAGGAGAACCTCCTATCAAACTATCTATGGCTATTGCCTCCAGGACCATACTTAATATTATAACAGAACTGTAGATTTCCAGATGGTGCTTTTATTGGTCTAATTGACTTACCGGCAGGAAGCTTTCTGTGTTGAATAAATGAATTCACATTTCCCATGGATGCAGTAGCCACTAAAACTATCGGAGCAAGGAATATGATTTCCAATATAGATGTCTTCTCTTTGATCATTTGCATCTTTTGTATGAAACAAAAATACAAGAAAGAGTACCATATTGTTTTACAAATATATTTTTTGAAGAGATCATCCCTCTACTTAATACTGTAAATCTAATCTGTGGGTACTTTCTCAGGACCATATAAACAATACGGCATCTCCACAATAAAATTGTCACCCCACCTGCTATTTTAGTAATATTTAAAACAGATATTTTTTTGGTTTTCAACTAAGTCAACTAATTTAGAAAAAAATGACATAAATATTATCATATATGTTTTGATTTAATTTAAATATTCCTAAAATATAGAAAGACAGGATAATTCTAAAGTAGGCAAGAAATATCAAATGCAATTAAGGCATTTTGAAAGTTCAGTATATTCATTTGAATTTTAGCACATCTTTGATCTCAACGTCTTGAATGAACATTTACACTTTTTAGGTGATAATATTAGTTTTAAAATCTAATAATGTTAAATCCAGTGATGAAAACAACTAGTATCCATATTAAATAACAAAGATAAATCATTTATTTACTGTAAATGCTTAAAACTAGATCTAAATAAAAATATGCTGAATTGCATTGATGGATCAAATTGGGTTGATTACTATAAATATTGAGAATGTTCAAAGGATTATAGATCTAAATAAATATTTACAAACCTCATTATTTGAAAATAATATTTCATTTATTTATCCATGCAGAAAATACATTTCATTGCCTTGATAAGAAGTATATCACTTCAGTCATAGGACAGTTTCAAATAGAGAAAAGATTACCACAATATTAATTTTTATTCAGAATGAAAGCAACTTGACAAATGGACAGTCTTAGTATTTTTAAAACTGGAGTGAGAGCAGAGTCATCTTTTAGTCACTGATTGCACCACTGTCCACTATATCCAGACTTCAAACTTCATCTGACTTTAACATGTCTGAAACACTTGTCCTGATTTTTTGGACCTTTTCTTCTCCATAACCTATTTTTGGTAACACCTTGCTTAATAAAGAGTTCTTGAGAACTCCAAAGATATTGTACTCTTTTGTGCCATTTTTATCCTATTTTAATTGATCGTATATAGATTCAGTTTGCTTGGTTTTTTTCCCCATCATATGGACCAATTCCATAGAGATAGCTCCATGAGAGCTTGAGGGGAAATGAGGAAAGTGTCTTTATGGCTTTGATAAACATTTAATTAGCAGGGAGAAGAAAGAAAGAAAGAAAGAAAGAAAGAAAGAAAGAAAGAAAGAAAGAAAGAAAGAAAGAAAGAAAGAAAGAAAGAAAGAAAGATAGAAAGATAGAAAGATAGAAAGATAGAAAGATAGAAAGAAAGAAAGAAAGAAAGAAAGAAAGAAAGAAAGAAAGAAAGAAAGCCAGCCAGCCAGCCAGCCAGCCAGCCAGCCAGCCAGCCAGCCAGCCCAATCCCTCTTGCTTTTAAAGAGGTAGACCAGCAGAAAGGTGATGGACTCAATTATGGTGGTGATGGGTGAATTTTTTGGAAGACTTGAAGAACCAGGTTGGGAACGGATCTTCCTGGAGAAAATCTATCTATGTGGTCTAAGTGCCAACTCTGACTTGATGGCACATAAGCAGTCAATCAATCAATCAATCAATCAATCAATCAAAAAAGGCTCTGAAATAAAGCTTCAAGTTCAAAGACAGAGTGTCAGGTTCAACAAAATAAACCACAGCAGTTTTGGTCTGTTTCTGTGCCTGAAGGGGCAGCCTGTTTTGGATCAGCATACGAAACATATTGTTAAGATGTAAATCTTTCAGCTTAAACAGTGCAAATATTAAAAAAACAAGATAGATTAGAAGCAAGGATTTGCAAATTTCAGAAAAACTGAATGATTTTATTCTTTCCACTACAGGAGGGTTTATGTGAAATAGGGAAGAGCAGATGGAGAAGCCATGATTTCTGCAAGCAAGGTCAAAAAAATCAAGACGGTGGTCATGACAGCATGGTCAAAGCTCTGCCCCCTTTTTTACATGCATTGTGGTCATAGTTGCCATCTTGATGTTTTTTACCACCACATACACATCTCACAGTCTACAAGCCAGTTTTTACTCTCCAAGAGATCATGGTTTAACTGGTAAAGATACATACTGTATAATTAAGAACACATTCACCTGTACTTCTGATTACTCTGTACCAAACTTCTCCAACCTGCTGCCTTCCAGATATGCTACACTGGTAGTAGCATGTCATGAGAACTGCACCCAAGCCATCTAGAAAGCAGCAGACTGGATGGAATCTACTCTACTTGATCCCTGGCTTTTGAATGTGCAAACTCACCCCAAAATATGTTGATGATGTAAACAGTAATTTATGCAAGACTGTCAGTCTTCATGACAGTCTCTTCACATCTCCAAGTTATCACCTGTTGCTGCCGTTATGAAATTATTCATATGAATACTATTTGTTTTTTAAAAAGATATTTAAACAGTCTTCATCAGTTAAACAGTAGGCAGCACAAAGAAGATTTAAAAACAATCATTTAATCTTAAACATATTAATATAATCACAACATTATGAAATGTAAACATAAACATTTAAAAAAGCAATTCAGTGGAGCAAACAAGCCACAGTCAAGATGCCAAAACTGATAAAATATACAGTTTATACACCAAGGGGAACCTCCTCAGCAGATTTTAAAACCTAGCACAGATAAGCTACCCTTCAGATTAATTTTCCAATTTTGATATACTTATGGAAAGTAACCATGTATCAAAAGATTAAATACAGGCTAATATTCCTGGTGCATGTTCAAAGAGTTAATAGTGATTTGATTAATGCAAAAAATAAGCTGCTATTATGAATCCTCTTAAAAATCCACTCTATGTCCCAAGAAAAATTTCACAACTTCCAAGTTTTTCTCTTTTCTTCTAGCACAGTTTTTCCAATAAACAATAAAAGGGTGAGAAGAGAATGTGACAGGAGGAGGAAATTGCTTTTCTGTCGAAATAGCTTCTTTTCCACATTTTCTCCAGCTTTAAAAGTCACCTTTAAAACTGAAGTGCAGAATAGAGGAAATCTATTTTGTTGGAGTCAGCCATTGCTCAGAACAATATATGAAAGCTTCCTTTCCAGTCTTTAATAGCAGGATTGTGTTTAGCGTTAATAGAAGAAATACACATAGGGCTTAGGCACATCATAACTCTATTCTCAGACTTGTTATGGGGGAAAAAGCAAAAGAAGTACAAGATCAGTTCATTTGAAACCATTGATATGCTAAATTTTCTTGAATAAATAAAAATGGCTTCATTATTCAAAGTGCATTACTGTGCATGGTGCAGAACTGCCAAGGCCAACAGAGTGCTTGTAAAATTGTGTTTGAGCAAAAATGGATTCCTTTGAAATAAATTGGGGACAGCAAGTTATTTTAACACTTCTTTTATCGTAATTTTTATTGAACAAAATTAAAGTATTAAAACCCCACCACACTAAATATTTTCTGGAGCAAGGAAATATTACTCCATATATATCTAAAGAAGAATGCCAGACATGCCTTTGATTAGAATTAGCCATCCTTATGTGATTTATATCCTGCCTTTCATTCCAAGTCAAAGTGGCATATATATTCTTCCTTCCTTCATTTTTTCCCAACAACAGCTACCCAGTGAGATAGGTTGGGCTGAGTGGGAAAGACTGGCCCAAAGACACCCAGTATGTAATCATATTAATAGAGTAATTAATATATATACATACTAATATATAGTTATATAAACTAATATACAGTATACTATAGTATAATTTAGTACAGGGGTCAGCAAACTACAGCCTGGGCCAAATCCAGCCTGCCATCTGTTTTCGTACAGCCCACAAACTAAGAATGCATGGGTGGGCTAGCAACAGATTGCCAGGCATGAGCCTCAGCTGAGTTCTCAGGGTGGGGGGGGGCTGAGGGGCAGGGTGTCCTAGGCAGTGGTAGTGGCCAATCAGCAGCCTCCCTGCTGATGGGCTGGGGATATACAATGGCTGCCACACTTCTTAGCCTGCAGACCTGCTAGCCACGCCCACATAAGCAGAGGAGGGATGGAATCTGGCCCTTTACAGAAAAAGTTTGCCAACCCTAATTTAGTATATAGTATTACACTATAGCATTACATTGCACTACTGTATAGCATTACAGTATTAGTTACACTATGATTTATATAGCATATAATTAGTAATCTTTTAATTCATTATGCATATTAAGTATGCATAATGGTACTTAAAATGGTAGATAAAAATGCTGCCCTTCTCCCTATCCCAGTCTTCCCAAAAGCAGCATCCCCTACATGGTTTCTTAGCTTGGCCTTTCGCTGCCCTCAGTCTTGCTGGCTGGCAATTGTGGGAGTTAAGAAGTCTCAAAGCAGCTGAAGGGCATCAGGGATAGAGAGTAGGAGAGGTGACCATGACAGAAATATGGAAGAATTGTTACCCAGGCAAAGGGGGCTGAAGCATTCTTTAAGTCCTGGGAAACAAGATTGTATTCAGAAGCCGCTCAGCCCAGTGCCTCCCTGACTCACTGGAGTATAAGGAGGAGGAGGAGGAGGAGGAGGTACAGCGCAATCAGACCTGCAAGATTCAGTTACGATAGCTAATCTCAGACAAGGGTAGTTTTGGTCTTCCTGTGGAGTTGGTTTTCTGGTCTGCTCTCCCTAGGCTTGGACAGACTGCCAGTGCATCCTGCCATCTCGGCCATGTTGTGAAGAGACAGACACCTGAGTATTTGCACCCTACCTTTCACATCTGGCCGATACTGCATTCCATCATCCTTCTTCCCCAATAAGCTGGAGTCATCGGAGTCTATTGGGAGGAAGAGAAAAAAGTACCAAAGGAAACAGTAAAATAGAAGATGACATGCACTACATTCCTCTCACATGGCTAAAACAATTATATTATCCAGGACTGCTTTTACTGTTCCAATCTATTAAGGTTTAATTTTAGCAGAAGTTGGAAAAAACAGTAAAAACAGCACAGATTTCATACTTTCCTATTTTCCCACCACAGTGTAGCAGTGAAACATGTAGCAACATTTAGGCATGATATGCCACCCTTAAAGTGTAATCATGAGAGTGTAGTGTAGTGTAGTGTAGTGTAGTGTAGTGTAGTGTAGTGTAGTGTAGTGTAGTAGTTAAGGCATCAGGCTAGAAACTGGGAGACTGTGATTTCTAGTCCCACCTTAGGCATGAAGCCAGCTGAGCGACGTTGGGTCAGTCACTCTCTCTCAGCCCTAGGAAGCAGGCAATGGCAAATCACTTCTGAAATCTTGCCAAGAAAACTGCAGGGGCTTGTCCAGGTAGACTCCAGGAGTCAACACTGACTCAAAGCCCCTCCCCCCCCCAAATTGACAACACTATGGACCTCCAGTATGGCATATGAGGAAGTAGAGAAAGGGAAAATCAGAGGTACATGGGCCAATTAGACATAGAATGCTTGAAATCAAGGACAGCGCAATTGGTGGTTGACATACTGGCCCATATGATCTTCCTAGTGGTTTCTCTCCTGTTCTTATCTGGACACAAAACACCAGAAACTAGGTGTTCTGTGAGCAGAACTTTCTGCCCATCCCTAGAAACCAGCAAACATAGAAATTTGCTTTGGTTATGATCAATCAGAAAATATGCATCTCAACTTCAAACTTCAACTGTTCTAACCGGCCTAGGAACAAAATTTATATGAATACGTGTGAATACGTGTGAATGTGGGTGAAGAACAAATATGAAAAATATTGTGGTTTAATTGAAAAATTATTAAATCAAAATTATGTGTATGTTTTTTGCCAATATATTGAGATATTTGGTTTTTTCCTATACTGTCAGTAAATTACTCATTTTCAGCAGAATCACATATGTATATTTAATAAATGTAACCTGAAATATGAGCAGGGACTTCTAATATAGGGTATATCCTGATGCCAGAAATATGAAAATCATTGTCTTTCATTTGAATATAACCAACTGAATGAATAAACTATCCAAGATCATCTGTAACATCCAAAGTTTCTGTCTGCAGTGCTGTTTTTGTGTCTGGTTTTCATAAAGGATTAAACTTTTGGCCGCATCTGATAGCAGTGAGGAATGCATCAGATAACCTCCATTCATTACCAGCACATGTAAGCCATTTTAATAGTAAATGTAGTTAATTGTGAAAAACAGAGCATGTTCATGTTGGCACTGAAGTGTGCCCAACAGCATTTAATCCTTGAATATTCCTTTAAGCAATGAATCACCAAGACATGGTATGGCAGAGGGGAAGGGAAAAGGGAGGAATAGCCTTGCCATCTTTGAAGCTATTGAAAGGCAAATGTGCTGACGCTTATATTGAAGAATTCTTTAAAATAAATAAATACATCAGAGCTCACATAATGGCAATATTACTTCCAATATGAACAATGTTGCAAACAATATCCAATGAGACAGGCGCAATGCTTCAAATAATAGGATGTCCCTATGTCAGTCTCCAAAGGAGAAAGCTATAGGCTACGACCAGTGAATGTGAATTTCTTGTATCAAAAGTCAACCAAAGACACACTAGTGAAATTAGAACATAAAATGTGAGAAGTCCTGACCATTTCTGGCCTTGAATATTAACTGAACAGCACTTAAATTGATCACAGTTTCAGGCCAAGACAATTGAATTGTAATACTTTTCATAAATATTCATCATGTACATATTATTTTCTTTCAGGTTTAGGACTTCTAGAGGAAGAAATGGTGGACTGAACACCATAGTGATGAAGAATGAACTTGACAGAGACTGAGTTGAAAGTGAATTTACAAATGACAGGCTACAGGAATGACATGGAAAAGATGTTACACTGGACATACAGAAGAAACTGGCTGATATTTTAATAATTAAAAGGGACATACAAGCAATAAACTAAGAAAGTGACCTGGATAATGTTTCTGTATTGGATTTACAAAAGGGACTTGTCAAAGCTTTGAAAAATCTCATGAGAAGGGACAAAGAAGAAATTAAAAGAAATCATGTTCTGTGACATTATTTGAATGGACTAAAGATTAGGATTGTTAGAAGTAAAAGGAATGTATATAAAGTTGATTTATTTGATCAAAGTCAAAATAGATAACTTGTTATTTCTGGTAACCCTTAATGGACTTTTGCTGACACAAGGACTGAAATGACAATGCTTTATGGATGTGTTTATAAATAAGAGATGGGATATGGGTAGAAGAGATAATTTGTTGTTATTTACAAGGAGGTGAAAAATTACTAAAATTGTTTATACTTGTGAAGAAGGTTGGGTGTTACTTCTTTAGATATTTTTTTTCTTTTTCTTTACTATATACTTTTTCTTTTCTTTTTTCTTTCTAATCCTTATGTCTTTACTATTTTTCCCCTTTGCATCTTTTACTCTTTCTTTCTATTTTTCCATCTCTCTCTCAGTTTGTATTAGTTTTTACTATTGTAATTATAATCTTTAATAAAATTACTTGAAAAAAATATGTTATTTTCTTTCCTTTGTAGAACACATAATCTACTTTTTTACTAGTTATGCAGTTTATTCTGTTTCACAGATCACAAGCCCTTCAAATATAACTTTTTATATTTCATTTAAGATTAAAAAAAAAAGAAGAAAACCCAACCAAGAAGAAAAGTCTAGAAATATATTTGGGTACATGTTTTTCAATGAAAGCAAAGTCTTTCCGGCATTTTAATTCTCTATGAAACCCAACATTTTACATATTTTCTATGCTTCTATGGAAGCAGAACCACAAAGAAAGCCCTATCTCTGACATTAACAACATTACCTCTAGTCAATCATCCAGTGAACATAATCACTATTGAAAAGTAAAGTTAAAGGTACCTGAGCAATGTCCAAGGTGTCTGATATCGATCTGTTCCTGTCTCAGGCAAGATGCCTCTCGAACAAAGCATGGGTTATTATAGGAACTTCCATCAGATGCACAAACAGGGTTAAAACTGTAGCCGCTACAGTCTATGTTGCATACACACCTATTCATATAAACATGAATTAAATCATCAGTATTCTACTCAGGGCCTTGCATAAATGTTTTATTTGCAAGGCATATATGAAATGAAATCACATTATCTAACACAAATAGAGTTTATAACTGGGGAGAGGTTGTTAAAATGTGTCCACAAGTCACTCAAATACTGTAGCGCAGAAGAGACAAATGTGTTTTCTCTCTGATAGTCAAGCATCGCTCCTGATAGATATTATCAGTTGTATCCTCTAAAGTCTGCCTATAGTACTGCCCACTAATCTACCTATACTTCCCCCAGCCCCTCCCTACTGCTCTTTTACATACATTTGGTTCTATTTAATCCAACATTAACTTTTAACAGCAACCAATCTGGCCTTTAAATGCTCATAAATAAAACATGACATTATTCCAACCTGTATGTTTACCACATTTAAGGCACAGCCTGGAGAAAAATGATATGGTTCAGCTGCTGAAGCTAAGGAATCCTGGTTCTAAGCACTGTGTGGATTAAAGACCACAAGGAAATCATTTATAACTCATCTTCTTAGCAGGAATGTGGTTATTAAACACAGCTGAATCCATAGTAAGTTAATAATACTCTGACTGCAGTAAAATCAGTGTGAAAGGTTAGTGAAAACCAGTTTAAGCTCTACTGATTCAATATCATAATCACTTTAGTCTATTCCTGCCTTCCTTTTTGTAGTGTGCATGTATAATTTTGAAGCTTTGCCTTAGACTCTAAATCTTTAGCCATCTCTACTTGCGTGGCAAAATATTTCTCTAAAAATTGTCAGATATTGGCTTCACTCCAAAACACTGTGAAAAAGATAAAGTAGAATTAACTTCTGCTTCTTCCTGTAAATCAAGACGAAGTTGGTATTGTGTTATTTGAATTTTAAAGTCCTACTGTTAGAAAAAAAAATCTCCAGTAATAATGAAATATTAATTCCTGCTTTCAAAATCCTTGCCACACAGGCTTGATTATGAAGTCCTGAAAGACAGGATTATGCAATCTGGATGATTTGCTATTGTATTTATTTAAACTGATAGTAGCCTTTTCAACAGCAACCTTTTATCTTACTCACTACAGAGAACTTTCACATGCAACATCTCTATAGTGGGTCTGCAGTCTTGCACAATCATATTAGGGTTACAGACACATGAACACACAGAGCTGAAAATCTGCATGACATGCAAAACTGAAGGGGGAGATGCAGCATTAGAATGTGCAATCCCTATTTTAATATGGCTGCCAGTTGGATATTTCTAGTCAAATGATCAGTTTAGAATGCATTTGTCTGAGTGAATGCAGCTCTAATATACCCTAGAATCCATTTCTGCTCTCAGTGAAATTACAGCTTAAATAGTGCAGAAAAAAGCCATAGGAGAAAAGAAATAATGGGATGGGACGTTTGCACCACAATATCATTAGAGAAAAGACATTGTAAGGCATAAAGCCAACTGTTATTTTTTTTCTTTAGAATGAGTACAAGGCTTAAAATTCAGCTCATGCTTATTCATTATATGATGATTGTTACTATCAAGTGATAATTTGCTTATGTAAACGAGGCATCACAGGTAAAATGGCACAGAGGTTTCAAATAAATTTAAATACAGCTTTTTTCGGCTCAGCCATTCAGTTCCCTTAAACTTTGTTTTATTACAATAAACGTATGCATATCATCCAACAATTACCCAACTATTAATTTCTTATAATACAGTTATTCTGGACTACAATGGGTGTTCATGCATACATATGAATTTGAAATCAGATCTTAAAGTTTTGAATTCTTTTGTTTGCCTGAACTTTGGATTCCAACTTTTGAGTCCATTTTTCACATATTATGAAAAATAAAGGTGTGCCTGAGAGTGAAGTAACTTTGACAGCTTTCTCACAGTTTAGCATCTTTTTTAGTCTCAAATGCAGACTAATGGATCAGTTTGTCAGTTTTAAATGGAATCTGCATACAACACTACCAAAATTATTGAAACACTACATTATTTTTGTTTTCCTTATAGGAGAACATGTTTTAAATTTGCTAGATTTTATAACCAGTCTTTAAGGAAATATGCACACCCAATGTTTTCAGTACTTTCTTTCACTTTCTCTCATTTGCTATTTATAGTGGGGAGGGAATTGTTGGATATAGTATCTCCATCCACCAAATTGTTTCTTTAATGGTGCAGAATAAAGGAAGAATCACCTGGTGTCCTGTTTTCCATCTCTATTCTGCTGCTAAAGGGTTAAAGCTAGATCAACCAAAGGCCACTTCCTTTGAGATTGTCCATGCTAATTACCCACAGTATTGGCTCTGGAAAGTTCTATGCTGATTGATTGACTGCTTATACATGGAAGGAAAGAAAGAAAGAAAGAAAGAAAGAAAGAAAGAAAGAAAGAAAGAAAGAAAGAAAGAAAGAAAGAAAGAAAGAAAGAAAGAAAGAAAGAAAGAAAGAAAGCTGAACTGAGTGGTGTATGTGCTGCTCTCATCGAGACACAGGAATTGACTGGGAGGGTGGTGGGTGCAAGCAACCCTGGAAATCACGGACAATAATTTTCCAAAAGGGATGAAGTTAAAGAGCCCTTCACCTGTGACTCAGCGAGCATGGGAGTGGGGCAACACATTTGACTGGGGTATTTTATTCCCACAACAACTAAAATCTTTGTCCTGCAGCAGTGTAAAGTTCTACAGTTGGCTATTTTAAAAACAAATCGGCTTGTGATGAAAAATTGGTTTCTCTTTCTCAGTCAGCAACCAAAGCTGCCTTGGGAGAGGTGATGTTCCATCCCAAGGGTTGCCATGGATACATCCAGTCATAAGCTTCCAGCTGTGCCATTCAACCCTGTCAGTGTCATTGAAGGGTAATTGGAAACAACAGGTCACTAAGCAGAATGGCATAATTTGTTCAAATGCCCATTTGGAAGGGGTCACCCTAACTAAACAAGGAAGGATGCAGCAATGCTCATCTTTTTGGACCTTCAGAGAAAGAAATCTGCCTTGACAAATATTTCCCTTGAACAAAATGTAGATTTCTTTGTGATATGTGCAACCCGCTTTAACATCCCAGGAGTTCAAGGCAATATCCAGCTCAACAACCTTCTGAGGTAGATTTTGCTGAGACAGAGAGAAGCTGGCTAAAAGTTACCTGGGAAGTCTGCAGCCAGGTTCAGATATAACATCAAACCACAATGTGCCTTGCTTGTTTTTGGTTTAGCATGAGGTACCAACAAGGTCACTGAAGCAGCTTTACGGCATTAACTAGTTGGACACCATTACTGAATATTCAGCAAATGTACATTCCTAGCCTAAACAGTATTTGTGCCCTGCCCTCTATAGATCAGTCCACAAAGATACAAGGCAAATACGGCTTTAAAAGGTAAGAAAATAAACCAAGAATTGACCAAGATATCCATGAGACTGATTCTTACTTGCTTCCCAAACATAACTAAAACAAATACAATAGGAGTTTTATATCTACCCCACAAACAGCTCCACTTATCACACAGGTCTTTTGAAACTATCCTTGGTATAACACATGACTCTACTAGGTGTCACGAGAGACTGTCATCTGGGAACTCCAAGAACAAAGTAGCCTGTGATATGTGCCTCTATGTATACAAATATAAGCATATACTGTCTTGAAATAACCAAATCCTAGGGTTGCAAATCTGATCAGACACTATATTTTCAGTTCTGGAATATTTTAGGGGTGGCAATGCAATGTTCCATTTAAAAATGTGTAAAGTATCTATAAAGCATATCACAAATTAATACTGCATGCTCACTTGTCCATGTACTAGGAAAAGATGATGCCATTTCTTAGTTTCTTAAAAAATTATTTTTAAAAAGTCACATTTGAGAAGTTGAATCAAATTATCCTTGGTACAGCTGGCTTTTGAAATATAGATGTGAAAAGGAAAGCAAATCTCAGTAGGCCTTAAGTTCCAGTAATGTTTCAGCAAATCTCTATCAAATAGCATTTAAGTTCAGCAATCTAGGTAATTAACATTATTACAGGGATCAGGAAGATAATTATATTTAAACAATCCTCCTTAGAACATAACAAACCAAATATCACTGACAAATTTCATATGCACATGGAAAATTGCATGTGTTAATATAACAACAGAGAAGTACTTGTTAAGTAACTTGTTCCTTAATCCATACAGACAATGGCTGCATCTCTGCTCACATTTTATTCACATTTAAAAGCCTGTCCCAGAAATCATCTTTTTCTTGAGGAACACAAGGAATATGTTGCAGATTTCAAACATTTGAAGGAAACATGGCGTAAGGGGAGAAGCCAAGGATCTAGTTCTTCCACTTGTTAGCAGAGCAAGTATGGAAACAGCCGCACTTCTGCTAGGAACATTTAAATAATTAAAAATGGCATTTAAATCACCTTTCAGAATATGCTACTATGCTTGAAGATCCTTAGATTCATAGACCTTAAATAGATATCACATATTTAGTTAAATGTGCATTTATTTATTTACTATTTGTATCTCACTTTTCCCCCAGGTTCTTAAAATGGCTTACATGGAAGATTATTTTATCTCCACAGTGATAATGCTGCAAGATAGATTGGGCTGAGAGAGAGTGACTGGCCCAAAGTCACTTTGTCACCTACTGAATTCCTATGGCTAAGTTTCCATGAACCTAGGTCCCTCCACCTCTAGTCCCTTAACCATTACACTGCACCATACAACTTCTAGGTTTCAAATAAGACTATCTGGATACTGCTTTTGGTGTAAGCTGAACATCTAATTTCTCTACATAATTTGATACTTTTCTTAAAGGGTATTAATTTTCATTCCAGAGACCTATTGCCTAACCAAGCAGAGTGGCTTAGCATGATCTCTTAACTCTCAAAATTGAATCCAGTTTTTAGTCACAGTTAACATTTCAAAACAGTAGGACTAAAATGAATTAAATCTTAGTGATTTCAATATGTCTCCTCTAAGCATGATTAAGACTGTATACATCCTTTCTTTTTCATTAGGTCAAAATGTTATTTGAATCGGCTAGCAATAACTGGCTTTGGCTCTTGTTCCTTTTTTGGCCACCACTAGTATTAAAATCTTATATCTGAAAAGTTTTTGTTGCTGTGGATGTAATCAACTAATACAATATCCTTCTTGTGATTATGGCATGGGTACATAAATTTGCAGAGGTAACTGTGGGGCCAAAGAAAGTGTGAGACAGCCAAAAGAAGCAGATGTAATCTATTGGTGCATGAAACTCATTGGCGGGGAAAACTTTTTAGTAAGCAACAAAGAAAAGAGATCCCTGGATTTTCTTTTTTCCATCCTCTTTATGCTACAACGTATTAAACATTTTTGAGACAGTAATGGAGTTTCTGGTTGTGATAGGTTCAGCTGCCTTGTTATAATGTGGAAATCAAGAGGACATCTATGAGTTTTTAGCTGTCACTTGCACATCTTGTTGATCTGAGATAGAAGGAAAGTAGATGGCCCATCTAAAAAAGTAAGGAGAAGAAATAGGTCTTGGGGAAAAAGTCTGGGTAAAAAAAAAAAGCCCCAAGTGTGGATTTTAAGAAAAGGGCTAACAATCAGGGGAAGAAAATGTGGGTGTAGAAGGATTAAGGAGCACCTCCACTACCATCCACCAAAAGCTTTTCCACTGAAAATCTGATCTGAGTCCATAATTTAAGTGGAAAGCTGAATTAAAGCCAGGAAAGCTCTATTTCTTTACCCGAAGCAATCAGCCAAACCATAGACACCAGACCAATAAACTATAATCTTTGTAGGCAATATCTGTCTCTTGATTTCATTCCCCACAGGAAATGGAGAGGCATGTGGTCTATGGATCCAAGCTATAATTTGTCCTACTTTCTGTGCTCAACTGTTGTTGAGGGTGCTGTGAGCATGTAGCCTGATGGAAAGGGTGTTGTTGATATGGCAGGGAGTTAAAATAATCAACCTTTTTTTCTTCCTAATGAAGTAACCAGTACAAGAACTAATTATTCGTGCACCTTTTAAAGCTAGTTCTCTCTCTCCCTCTAATCAGATTCTCAGCATCGCTCAATATAGTGATTTATGCCAAACAGAAGATTGGCTGTTAAGAGATACACATTAAGATATTGTAACTCGAGAGTTTATGCAATCTATAAGACTTCCACATATTTGGGAGTGTTTTATATAACCTCTTTCGTTTCTCCCAGAAGCTATATTATCTGTTGTTTATTTAAACCTGAAATGGAAACCAAGGAAGAATTATATTTTAGTGGTATTTTCTCAGTGTGATTCGCTCACATATTTATATGCAGTAATATCACACACTGTACTCATCTGAATGTATCCAAATGTTAATTTTCCAACTGTGCTGTGCAGCTCATGACAACCACCTGCTCAAAAGGCACTGCTTTCTCTTAATAAGCCCAATAAAAGTTAAAGGAAAGGGGGAAATGATAATAAGTGCAATTGTTTGTATCTCTGTGCTGAATGTAATGAGTTCTGGTACAGCTGACAGTCTAATTACAGACTACTGCTAGGAATGAAAAATGCAAGTTTGCATAGTTAGTATAGATATTTCCCAGAATGCTACTTGAGGTGACTCCCTCATAATGGTTGCATGCTTCAACAGATTATGGAAAACTGATGATCTGCAATGATAGGCAGGCAGGTGGAATAAAATTCTTGGTTCTTTAATTCTCAGAGCATTTATACGCTTTTCATCAACTTCGTTTTTTTTTAAATCACTGAACCAGACACAGCAAGCAGTTATGTTTATATTCCACTTCTTCCATATGTACACACCCATGGATGTGCAGATATGTGTACTTGTATATGTGTTTTTGTGTATGCATGTATATTTGTTGGCTACTCCATAAATTATTCCATCCAGAGAGACCTCCAAGATACTGCAGAGGCTCATGACTGGTAGAAGTAGTGAGCATAGCCAATCACTGCTGAGTCCTTCCTCCTCCTTCATGCTGCTTCAGACAATTCCTCTCAGAAATTTCCAGGGCAGCTTTTCTGGAGGCACAAGGTGTTACAAGAAGGAGTTGTTAGAAAGATCAATTTCCATCCTTTATTTCCAGAATGAGAACACTGAGAAGTGCTATACTGCTGTAAGAAGATCTAGGCCATATCCTATGTCAGTTAATCAAGGAATAAATTAAAGCATGAATCCATAACATGTAAACTGAGAGAATGATATGTCATCATAACCACCACCATTAACACCAACTTTATGACAGAGGAAACATTTACATGAAGCATCCCTAATCCAGGCTCCACTTGTGATTTTATCCCAAGAAAATGGATAACTCATTGGGCAGATAACATAAGGAACACTTTCCCTTTCAGCTTTCTGCTTCAAAGCAACAGACTGAGAGCCACTTCTATTTTTTCAGATAGATAGATACACATAGAATAGTTGTATGTGTATACAGTGCTGTACTATGTAACTGTGAATCTAGCCCTTTTTCCTGTTCTCACTATTCAATGATTTAAAAATGACACTTTAATTTTTTTATAACATGAATCCAAAATGTTATAATGCACACCAGTAATATAGATAAAAGTTCTGTTCATGAAGAAATACATCAAATCCCCATTGTTACAGTTGTTGTTATTAAACTGGCAACATGCCACTTTTCAGAGTTCAAAATAGGCTAAATAACACTGTGTTAGGAAAAGCTAAGACTAGTTCCTATCCCTGGCCATCTTAACTATTGGGAGAAGGCAGCATGTGTCTTTGGGGAAAATCACTACTTACCCAACATTTTCTGCATCTTCATCACACTCAGCTCTATACTTGCAAACTCCACATTTGGAATGTTTTCTATGAACGTCTGTCCCAGATCCTTCATACTCTAAAACAAAGCCACATCAACAGAGAGCGTTATCTAATGAACATTTTTAAAAGAGAGAAAAAATATTTTCCATGTTATACTTCTCTATAGACATAGACTTAGATGGCATTAGTCATTCTACCAGCACTCTACCACTTAGTTCTCATTATTCTAACAATTTTCATATTCAGAATTCACTGTATGAGATCTGTATGCTGTATGTGGCTGATTTATTCTATGGTCCTGACAGAATCTAAATATCTAAAATAGCAATAGTTTAGAACAACAATGCATAGATCGCCCAGAGTCACTTTTTGTGAGATGGGCGGTATCTAAATTTGAAATATAAATAAATAAATAAAATAAAAACATATAGTTCCTAGGGATGTATTGCTGTAAATCAACTATTTTACTGAGCTTTTCCACTACAGCTTAAATGTCTAGAATACAGTGAATGTCAGGTTATTACCTTGAAATAACAGCAGACACTTTTCTTTAGAATTATATAAACCCCATACCCTTATACTAGTGATAATAATAATAATAATGTAGGGCATAACTGAGCTGAAGCCAAATTATTTTAAATGTCACTGGTTTCATTGGGAGAGCTATGTGTTCAACTTCTTTCCATTAAACTGGGAGACACACTTAAATGTACACATAACAAGTATCCTTTAAACTAATGTGTCACAACAGTGGCTATAATAAAATTATATAATATATGAGTATAAAGTAAAAAGATACTTTAATGGGGAAAGCAGTGGCACTTTACATGTTATTTGAGGCAGAGATGTGAATCCACAAAATTGTGCTTACCAACTCACAGACAAAGTTAATTTCAGGCTTGTTTATACATAAAACTGGTGGAAACAAATGTTTAACTCAAGTGTTTCTCAAGCAAGGAATGAAGCAATGCTTATTATGGAAAGAACACTCTGCTCAGTTTGTCCTATATCTTCATAAATAAAACCTAGAAACTCAGGAGCACTGCTTTTAAATATCACTGATTACAATAACAGAATTAAACACGAAGCCACTGAAAAAGTATTCCGAAGACAAGACAAAGCCTTCAGGCACAAAGCATTGTCAAAAATCAGCAATGCCACAAGAATGGCTGGGAAGGATGCAAATCAGTAATGCTGTAGTAAAGTAATGTTTAGCTAATCTGAGTGCCTTCAAATCCTCAGAGCCTCAGGAAATAAAGACATCCTGGAATACCAAAGGAACTGAAGAGCTCTCCAAAACCTTGTCCATTGTCCTTGAGGAGTCCTGGAAAACTGGAAAGGTGCCAACAGATTGGAGAAGAACAGATGTAGCTCCTCTCTTCATGAAAGGAAAAAAGAGGATCCCAGTGAGCCAGTGAACCTAACTACAATTCCTGGAAAGATATTAGAACAGGTAATAAAGTAGACCATTTGTAATTATTTGGAAGTTAATGCTGTGATTGCTAAGATCCACCATGACTTTGTCAAAAATAAATCATATGTGACAAATCTTGTCTCCTCCTCTGCTAGTGTAACTATTCTAGTGGAGAAGGGAATACTGTGTATATAATCCACCTTGATTTCAGCAAAGCTTTTGACAAAATTCCACATGGCATTCTCATTAACGAACTGCTGAAGTGTGGTTTGGATAACAATACAGTAAGGTGGCTCAACAGCTGGCTGGCCAATTGCATCCAGAAATTCAGCATTTATGGCTCTACATCATTAGAAAGCATTCACCAGTGGCATCCTACAAGGAACAGTCCTGGAGCCAGCTTTATTCAACAACTTTATTAATGACCTGGATGATGGGATTGATCGGTTGCATATCCATTTGCAGATTTCCCAAAGTAGGAGATCTGGCCAATACCCAGATGACAGAAAGAGAATGCAGTTGATCTGAACAACTTTGAAAACTGGACTGAGAATAATAAGGCATGTTAGGTATTGTATTTAGGGAGAAAAAATGTATAATATGCATACAAGATGGGGAATTTGTGGTTTGGAAAGATAACATCTGAGAAGGACTTGGATGTGGCCACTGACAATAAGCTGAACAGCAGCAGGGTGGGGCAGCTTCTAGAAGAGCTAACACATTGTAAGCTACATTAGATGAAGCACTGTATTAAAGATAGATGAAATCAATATATTCCTCTTTATTCAACACTGGAGTAGTCGATCACACCTGGAGTACTGCTTACAGTACTGCTTATAGTTCTGAGCATTGCATTTCCAAAAGGATATTGACATGTTAGAGGGGTTCAGAGAACAGCAACAAAGATGATACAGGAACTTGAAGTAATGTCCTATGAGAATAGGCTGAAGGAACTTTTGATGTTCACTCTGAAGAAAAGCAGACTTAGGGGAGGCAATGACAGCCATCTTCAGGTACATAAAGAGAAGCTACAGGCAAAATGGTCAAGAATTATTTTCTATGTCCACAGACACTAGGACTAGAAATAAGAGGTGTAAGTTGCAGCTACCTAGATTTCATTTAAACATAAGGAAATAATGTCTGAACAGTAGCAGAACAATCTAACCATGGAGGTTATGGGTTCTCCATCTCTGGTTGAGACTAGACAGACCTTTCTCATGGATGGTCTAATTGGTTTTCCTGCACATTGTAGAAAGATTATTCTTATGGTCCCTTCCAACTCTACAACTCTGATTCTATGACTGGAAAAAATCTGATGCTTCAGTGTTGATGATTATTATTAACAAATATTATGCAGTGCTTTTGAATATATGTATATGTATGTATGTATATATTTCAAAAGCACTGCATAATATTTGTTAATAATAATCATCAACACTGAAGCACAGATTTTTTCCAGTCATAGAATCAGAGTTGTAGAGTATGTGTATGTGTGTGTGTATGTATGTATGTATGTATATATACATACCCATCCATCCATCCATCCATCCATCCATCCATCCATATCGGTATGGATATATCAAATAGTATGGTAGAGGATGCCAAAAGAGCCTTTACAACAATCCCTAGTACCACTATAACTCAAACCAATCAACTGGTATACACTACAGCCACTGTAATCCTGGAGATGCTTGGCTACATGATCAAGAATAGGAGTAATACCTCCCCTAGAAAATGAGGCTGGAGGCTAAGATCAAGGCAACTCAGAGAGGTTAGTCAGCTGGTGGAACTACAGAAGGGTGTGGAGATTAAGGATAAGACTCAGCTACTGAAAAAAATACAAGGCCCTGCCTCTACAAGCCCTAGAGACTGCTAAACAAAGGCTCACAGCACTGGCTACCAGGTTAAGGAGATACACTAGAGAAACAGAGGCCAAGAAGATAAATGCTCTATTCTCCAAAGAACCATCCAAGATGTACTCCCAATTGCAGTGCAACAACACAGTAACAGCAGAGCCACCAACAGCAGAAACTGAACAGTACTGGAAGAACATATGGGAGAAAGAGAAAACATATAACACCAGTGCAAAGTGGCTGCAGGACCTGAGAGCAGACCACAGCAATCTCCCAGGACAGGAACTAGTCACCATCACAGTTGTGGACATCCAACAGCTGGTCAAGAACATGAAGAGCTTGACAGCACCTGGGTGGGACATGATCCACACCCACTGACTAAAGAAACTAACAGCAGTGCATAAACGCCTAGCAGCACAGATGAATCAGACACTAGCAGCAGGCTCCCACCCAGACTAGAATGACAGTGCTGATCATGAAACAGCTCCACAGGGGAACAGCACAGTCCAACTAGGGGTGAGAAGTTTGTTTGTTTTTGTTTTTTAAAGTAGTTCCCCTGGGCAGGGACTACTAAGTGAATTATGATGAACAGCAATGGCAAAATCTGAACTGAAGTTTTCCAATTTTAACCCAGACTTTCAGGCCTTATGCTATATCAATTCCTAAAAGGATGAACCACATTTCACTTGGAAAGATATTATTCTATTTCTAATTAGAGAACCATTGCAAAAACGTACCTTTTCAAATGTCTAAAATATGTCTAAAATATATTTCTGTGTTTTTCTATATATAATATATATTCAGAGAAATATGTAAATCTAATCCTCTAATAATCACAAGGAATTGTTCTGCAAAGTAAATGTGACAGATGGCAGTCAGCTGTATAGTACATGATGTTTATCAATTTATTAATCAGTAAAACCAATCTGCCGCAGCCTCTCTCCACTACAATACTTCAGCAACTAGATTTTAGAGAGAGGGAATTTAAAACCAATTATCCATTATAAGAGAATATATGTAGCTCAGGATTGAACTGTGGAGTCCTTGGTGCTCTCTGACTTGGTTGTTTGCTTGCAGACATTTCATTACCAGACTAGGTAACATCATCCATGCTAGTGAGTGTGTGGTTTGCTCTTTGTTTATATAAAGCAGCTTGCCCTGCCAGTGTTGGTGGAGGTACGGTTTTCTCCTTGGTAGTTCCTTGATTACAGTATTGTTTTCTGCTTGATTGTTTGTCTGGTGTTGATCTCTGCTTATCTGGGTGTAGGCTGCTGGAGAGAATGTATTCTGGTCTTTTTTTTTTCCTTCTTAGTTTTTTTATTGTCTCTTTTGAATGGTGTATAAATGTGGTTTATCTCTATGTGTCTATTGATAGCTGATTTGTCTGAATGTCAAGCTTCAGGAAGGGTGTGCAGGGGTGTGGTGCGGGTTGGAAGGGTGTGTGCAGGGATGCAGCATGGGTTGGGAAGGGTGAGCAGAGGTATGCGAGAGACATTGTGTAGGTTGGGCAGGGTGCGTGAGGATGTGGTGTGGTTCAGGGATGTGCATGGGGGTGTGTGGGAGGGAGGGAGGAAGGAAGGAAGGAAAGATGGTTTCCAACACTCCCTGCCAGCTTCCACAAGGACAGTCAATGGGGAAACTAGCAGGAAGTCACTCCCACTCCCACTGCTTTTTTGCCCACTCGTGGTCATTCTGTTTCTCTGTTTAGTTAAGGAAATATCTCTAAATGATGACCCAACAGATCACGGGCTGTCTAGTTCTTGTACAAAGCTGTGAGGCTGCTGCAGGCTGGTTCAAATGTAATGTGTTATGCAAATAAGTCTAGAGTGAAAGTGAATCTTGCTTTATCTGTTATTTATAGTATTAGCAGGTCAGCCGAACAGCCCCAAATTCACCTCTATGATGCTAATTTTGTTTCATCTTTGGGTTATGATTTAAACAGGCTTATCTTCCTGTTTCACATAGCACAAAACACAAAGAAGAGTAAATAGAGTTAGGACCAGGCATCATTATAAAGATAGTGCTTCCCATTGCCACTACTAGCAGTTCTACAGAGGACTGGTAGTGAGGACAAGATTCAGGGTCAGACCTGTGGGTTTCTTCTCTCCTCCTCATCCTGCATGGCTGGGAGAATAATTCAGGCTATTTTTATAGATTAAAGGCAACAGAATGTAAAATTCATTGTAAACTCGTATGAACATAATTCTATCCCAGGATTTTTCTTTTTTTAATCAAATGTATTAAGTTCTGCTGAAGTCCTTAACCCAGTTAGTTACCTAGGAATTGCAGAAAGGAGTGCAAAAGTCTTAAGCTTCATTCAGCCATGCACTAACCAATTCATGTAGCCAGAATAATTCTCCATGCAGCAGCTCAGAAGCTCAGCCAAACTATCAGAAACTAGAATAATCTGTGGATTTTAGGCCAACCATCCTGGCACAAAAAAGCTCTTCTATCCAGCATTGCTTGGAAAACTAATTTCAACCTTTCCCAGCCTTTCAGGCGTGCTAGACTGCTATCCTTATCATTCCTAGCCAGCATGGTTTTCAGCTACAGTGATGGGGATTGTTGTCCAACACATCTAGAAAGCACCAGTTAAGGAAGGTTCAAAATAGTCCAGAGTACACCTACCTAATTTTATGGGGCTGTCACCATTCTAGGTAATTGTGAAAGCATCTCCAATAAAAGAAAAAAAAAAAACCCTAACTATAAACTGAAATAACAGAAACAAAGCAAAACATTGGGGACATTTTGCTTTATTTATGTAATCCAAAAAATATATAATGAAAAGCACTCCTTCCTCATCTTTCTCCTAGATCATGTATAGTACTCTTGCCCTATGATCCTTCACTATATGTAGCTAGTTTTGTTCATAAATTGTTCATTCAGTCTGGATTACTTCACTCCAGTGTTTCTCAACCTTGACAGCTTTAAGATGGGTGGACTTCATGCTGGCTGGGGAATTGACAGCTTTAAGATGGATGGACTTGACAGTTGGGTAGAGTTAACATGGGTGGACTTGACAACCCATGCTGGTTGGGGAACTGACAGCTTTAAAATGGGTGGACTTCATGCTGGCTGGGGAATTCTGGGAGATGAAGTCCACCTATCTTACAGCTGCCAAGGTTGAGAAACACTGCTTTACTCATTCAGACACAAGATTCATTCATGTCAATGAGTTTTAATTTCAGAGAAAAACATATAGGATTGTTACCCAAATAAAAGTTTGGCTTTCAAATAATTAAGGGAAAATTAGGCATATCCAAGTAACAATGTCATAGATAAAAGATACACACACATGTATGTATAATTAAGCATTCAACTCTTTCTAGGAGCCTTCCCCAATCTAGTGCAGTTGACTTTATTTATTTATTTATTTATTTATTTATTTATTTATTTATTTATTTATTGAATTTTTTGATTGACTTTGACTTCAACTCCATCACCCCAGAAGAGTAGTTGGTAAGGAACCACGGTTGGGAAAGAATGACTTAGTAACTTGGAATATTTATCTACAATCTAGCATAAGGTTTCTGCAACTGGCAGGGGTTTTCCCTGGACTTATATAAATGTCTTTTCGAGCCCTACTACCTGAGAACTATTTGAAATGAAGATGCTAGAGCTCAAATTTCTACTAAACTGCAGGCTCTCTTTGAATGAAATATCCGAAAAATATTTTTCTTTATCATCCAAATAAAGCATAAATTCTGTCTATAGACTTTTGAAGCCAATGCATTACCAGGTTAACTGATACTACATATTGATTTATTACATACATTTGTATACTACTTCCATCACAAGACTCTAGGTAGTCTATGACATGCACCAAGGCAGCAACGATATAATAAATAAAAATCAAATTTCTAGCAAAAACTTCCACCTAAAATATATACAGAAACAAAAAGAATCTGTTATCCAGATTAGGCCACCCAACCGTCCCTAATTTTCAAATGTCCAGTGGAACAAGTGCCTCCTGGTCTTACTCCCCCCACCCCACAATGGCAGGTTTAGAAGCTGGATTTTTAACATGTGCCCATATACTGAATTTACTTATTAAATATATATATTTATTTAGTCACTATATTAAGTGAATCTCTGTTGGGTTCTTGGTGTTTTCTAAGCTGAGAGAACACTAAGAGCCCAACAGTTCAACCCTGAGCTATATATATTCTCTACTGTTGTAAGTGCATCTCTGACAGATATACAAAGGGCCCAAATAAAATATGTTGACATTTATAATTTTAACCAGATTGTTTTAAGTGCATACTTAAGCTCTCATTTAAAAGTGCTCTTTTTTAACCATTCTCTTCAAGGAAAGTGAGAGATTTTGGAAAAACAAGATTCGAGGAAATTAATTTGTGCAAAGGAAAAGAAACTTGTGCTGTTGCCAGTTTGTCTGCAATGCACAAACATTTCAAGCTAGATTTCAGCATTCACACAAATGAACAGAAGAATCAATACTTACCTCCTTCTCCTGATCCAGAGCCATTATCTGCAGACAGAGATAGAGACAGAGAGAGACAGACTATTATTCAGGATGGCACTTTTTCCTTTTTAAATTTAGAAGTGTATTCTAGAGCAAAACAGAGTTGCATCGTTATAGACAGATCACTCTTCAATTTTTTCAAACCCAGAAGTCACCTTCAATCATAACTGGCAATGCACTTTTATATTTGCAGTACACATACATTTCTCTCTCTACAGTGTTTTAAACGGTGTGGGAAAAATGGTGGAGGAACTGATAGTGAAATACATCTGAGTCTGGGCATGAACTACCAGAAGAAGAGCAGTAAGGTGGTTGTACTTGATTAGGAGGAAAACATGTACATGTGATGGATGGAAAGCGCAGGCTGTGATTAAGTATTCTTAAGACTCACAGTTCTTATTCCCTTTCAGCTCTTTTACAATAATATAACTGGCTAATGAGAAGCACTCAATTATAGGTGTGATTTGTGTGATTGAGTTTGTTATAAGCTGTCTTGGTTATAGCATTACGATTGTTTTAATTGTTTTTTGCTTGATGTATAGAGGTTTTTTAATATTGTTTTTGTTGTTAGCTGCCCAGAATTCATATGTAAGAAGGGCAGCCATAATTTTTTTCTAAAATATATAAAATAAAGTAAAAATAAACCTATTAACAATAGCTGCACTCTTCCAAAAGTAGGCACTTAACAATTAACCCCAAAGCTCCACAGCTTCATACCACTTCTTAGCCTGCCAAGGCTGCTATTCAGAGGCTTATTCAATACATGTAGCATCAGGGGTACACAGGAAATGCAGTCTCAACTGCACATATAATGCTGGAGGGAAAAGCAGCTCTCCTGAGTCCAGATGAACCAGTTTCCTGGGTTCTCCAACCCTTTCCTCCTTCCAGCAACTGAATCCTTTGGCAGAGCTTTCTCCTAACTGTTCATTCCCATCTGATTAGATTTTGGCCCCTTACAAAAGTGAGCATTCAGTTGTATATGCAAGAAATTCCAGCAGGGGATTGATCTTCATAGTGAAAAGTTGTGTCAAAAAGCTGTTTTTACTTAGCTTCAACCCAGGAGACAGAAACAGAGTAGCATAATGGGGACAGAACAACTTTGAAATCAGCACCATCTTGATCAAGCCAGCAAAATTATGTGGTACCAAACCATAGATGTAATGGGGACAAGACTAACAGATAGTATGTATCCAGTGGAATAAATGTGCTGTCCTTAGATAAGGAACTGCTTTGTTTTGTGTGTCACAGTTCAATACCCCAATACATAAGATACATATATCCTCCACGACAGCTCTGTCAGTGGTGAACAATTTTTTTTTCTCATAACAGAACGGAGGAGGGAAAGAAACATTAAGTAGCCGACAAAATGACTGCAATTTATTTCCTAAAACTTTTATAGCCACAGCAGTGACTTAATGGAATGGTTCTCATTTTATTTTTTCCTTCCTTCCACATCTACCTTGATCCTTCCTCCCTCATCCTTTAGAATTTTTCTGCCACTGTAAGTAATACCTTCTTGAGATGCTCTACACTGCATTCAGTGACCTGAAAATGAAAATGAGGCAGCTACTTGGAAAAACCAAGTGTGATCTATTACAAAGTCAGAAACACAAAGTGTCACAAAAAAGCTCTACGGAACATCTGAAGGAAAAATAGTTCATATCAAAGAATGTAATTAAGCTGCACATAATGACAGTAAGTCACCCAACACCATAGCCAAAGTTATTTTGTTATCAAAATTACAAGTTGTTTCTGGAATAATATGATTTAACCAATGAAGGTCTGTCAGTATAAGCTACTCAGGCATTAAAAGTAATGGAAACAGCATAGAGTTTCCTCATCTCCTATTCTTCTTCAAACAATAACTAAAAATGGAAGCATGCAAGTGAAATGGAGGAGATTCGAGATCTTGAACAAGCACTGCAGATTGTTGAGTGCAAAAAAAATCCTCCAGAGCAAATGTACCACAGAAATTTTATTTAGTTATTCAATTTGTATAGCCGCCTATCTCAAACCAGTGACTCTGGGCGGTGAACTATCATAAAAACAATTAAAACAGTTAAAACACAATACAAAAAAGAAATTAAATACAAATAGCAGCCAACAGTTATTATAATCCATTTAGTGTCAACATAGCCAGGAAACAGGGCTCTTTGCACACTCAGGACCCCAAGCTGGGCAGATAGCCAGGTCTTCAAGGCCTTCTGAAAGGCCAACAGGGTTGGGGCCATCCTAATCTCAGGAGGGAGGATGTTCCAGAGGGCCAGTGCTACAGCAGAAAAGGTATGTCTCCTGGTCCCTGCCAGCCCACATTCCTTGGCTGATGGGACCCAGAGCATGCCCATCCTGCCAGATCAGATCGACGGGTAGAAACAACTGAGAGAAGATGGTCCCTCAGGTAACTCGATCCCAAGCCATTAAAAGCCTTAAAGGTGACCACCAGCACCTTGAATTGCACTCGGAAACACACTGGCAACCAATGCAGCCCCCAAAGCAGAGGTGTTACATGTGCTGAATAGCTGACACAGTTTACAACCTATGCAGCTGCATTCTGTACCAGCTGAAGCTTCCAAATGCTCTTCAAGGGCAGCCCTGTGTAGAGCACATTGTAGTAGTCCAAACAGGAGGTCACAAGGGCATGAGTGACAGTGAGCAGAGCCTCCCAGTCCAGGAACAGGCACAACTGGTGCACAACCTGAAGGTGTGTAAAGGCCCTCTTAGCCACAGCTACTACCTGCTCTTCCAGCAGGAGCTGTGAGTCCAAGAGGGCCCGCAGATTGTACACCGGGTCCATCTGAGGCAGTGCCACCCCCTCCAGGACCAGAGGTGGAAAAACCGGAAGACCCAAGCACCCAAAGCCACTCAGACTTGCTGTGTTGCGCTGAGGCGTTTCAATTTTTTGAGCCAAAATATTCTTATGCATTAAACTGGACTACCACAATGTGAGTTAATTCAAGTTTTATTTTGAAAATCAATGAAAACAATTAAAAACTCTTCGTTGTGATTTACATTATCCCCATATCACCTTGAAAATAGTGAGTAAAGATGATGAATGAAATCTTCAGATTCTTTCCCCCTGCTTTACCAAGCTTATTTTCTTGTATCTAAAAACAAATAAGGGAGGAATTTGATGGTCTTTCAAGTGCCAAAAGACCCATGATTTTTGCTATTACAGACTAAAAAGGCTACTCCTCTGCGAAGGAAAGAGTACTACTTTAACTGCTCTCAAAAGACCTGATAAACCCATGTTCTGGTCACAATGAAGATACAGTATTAGTCGTGCCCCTGGGAATTCTGGGAATCTAATTCCAGCCCATCAACCTCAGAGATAGGAAGCCTCTAAATCCTAGAAAACCACAATGGGGAAGAGAGTTATTGATCTGATGTTCTTCTTGTAGGATCCACCAGGCCTATTTGTTTAGTCACTGTGGGAAACAGTATGGTAGACAAAATAAGTTTTAAAGTCATGTGCAAGAAAAGGCAGGGCAACGAAAGGGATGCATAGAAGTCTAGCTATGAGGCCACTTTCAGCTGTAAGTTATCCAGTCTCAAGGAAGGGCATATCATTCTCAGGTTCACCTGATTCTGAGGACTAGAAAGAATACATTCTGTAGAAGTCATATTGTATCTTGAATAGCCTGCTGATCTCTGGCTGAACTGCTACCAATGTTTATAAACATATTTTATACCAAACAAAGAGCATTTACCTATACTGAAGAAATATCTAGATAGCTGGAGCTCAATTGTCTAATGTTCAGCTCTCTTTTCTAACGTTCAGTGAAAGGTTTTAATTTTTTCCTAAATCATTATGTCATCCTTAAAGCATAATCATTCTTTATTTTAAAAAAAATATGCTTTTTTTTTTTTAAGTTCTACCCTTTGGATGAAGACATTCTTCATTTGTTTTTCCCCCTCAAATTCTGCAATACCACTGAAATGCTACAATTCCTCTGCCAAAAATTCTGTGTGGGCATGAACAGGTCACTTTCATAGCTAAATTAAGTACTTCTAATTAAACATGATTTGCACCTGTATTTTTAAATGACACTACATTTGGCCAATTAACCTATTAAACAAGGGTCAACTCAGTGTTTTAAATTAGAAAAAGGAGAAAGGAAAGAATCTGCACAACCAATTCAGTCTTTTCCATATGTAAAAACATTCCGTAGCTAGATCTCTCCCTCCAAAATGCAGTTTGAATTGCAAACTACAACCAACAAACCATAGTCCCATGGTCCACTCTATAGTGGAGGGTGCACATAAAAAATCAAAATGCTCGCATTGGCACGACAATCTAGGTAGCATCATTGCAGGGGAAGAGCCAGTGAGAGTTTTTATTTTTCCCTGAGGTTAAAAGCAGCATGGATTCAGGATTTCATCGGAAGAAGAAAAGATGAAAATTACTCTCCCTGCAGCTGCTAATAATTTAAACAAATAAACAAGCTGACAGGGCTAGTGAGGCATTGAAGATCACATCGCCTTTGGCACTCAGGCTGCGTGCGGGGGCTCATGGAATCAAATGTTCGCCCAATCTTTTTAAAGAGCTGTATACCAAAAGCGAGATTCCAGGAAAGACATTTGACAAAGACTCTTCTCCTCAACAGCTCATTTTCTCTGTATGGGAAGAACATTCAGTTTCATGTGCTCCCACCTGCCATCTGAAATTACACATCCCAGGCACAAGTTTACAATCCCAGTGAGAATCCGGCCCAATCTTCTAGTAGCATCATTTCCATCTGCTACCTGTCCTCTTTATATCCCTTCTCTCTCCAATCCACTGCATGCCTGCTGGCAATTAGCCTCCAGTCTCAATGTCAACAGGAAGGTTTCTACCTAATTGCCCAGAGCAGGGCTGCTGAAGATAGACCCTTAAACTATTGCTTGGCAGGATACAAAGGGAGGCTCTTTCGTATAAATCTTGGCAGAGTGTTTAAAAAGTTCATTCTGATTGCTTATGGCAGAGCCATTTCCTCCTCCGTGGCAGAAAGCACAAGACGGCTTTCTGTTCACATGCAAAGACAGTGTGGGATGTTCACAAACATTTCCGACAATGTACGTCTTTAGATCTGAGATGGCTTTTACAAATAGCATCTACAGCATAACAAATATTTTCAAAGCATTTTCTCAGAATCACTTTTCCAGAACACATATAATGTATCTTAAGTATATGCTTTAAAAATATAAAATGTGGCCAGACATTCTTGTACATAGCTAGATTTTGTAGTTTGTCTGACTAATAATCGTTTTGCACCAGTGGAGATAGATCTATCAGTTCAGCAGTTAACACCAGTATATACCTAATTAAGGAACCTGTCCAATTACTTAGATCAGTAGAAGAGACCCTTTTGAAGATTCCCCCATTGCCAGAAGCTTGTCTATCTAGTACATGGGAGTGGGGCTTTCCTGTGCACTCCCAAGGCTACAGAATGCTCTTCCCAGGAAGGTGTGTTTGGCCCCCACTCTCCCAATGTTTGGGAAAATGGTGAAATCCCATATTTTTCGCTGTTTACTGGTTAACTGGATTGGTTGTAATTGTACTGATTTTAATTTTCCCTTCGTTTTAATTGTATTGTTTTTATTCTTAGTTTTCATCATTTTTTTTATTGTAAAACAACCTTGGGTATTGTATGGATAGCAAGGCAGGATATAAATTTAACATATAAACTGTGGCAGGAAAAGAGATGTACCTTTCTGAACACTCAAGAACATGGAGGGAGCCCATGCTTGGGGGCTGCATAGTAACTGAGTGATCCACTTGTTCCTTTCATACTTTATGTGCTCTGTGTAAGGAATGTCAATGTAAACATAGCATGCACATAGGGAAAAGGCATAGGCAATGGCACATTTTTTTTTTTTTTGTCTGCGCTCAGTCATTGCTGACCCTGCAGTGACTGCTTGGACGAGTCCTTGCAGTTTTCAAGGCAATTGTTTTTCAGAAGTGGTTTGCCAGAGCCTCCTTCCTAGAGCAGAGCCCAGCTGGCGAGCGCAGGAGGCGGGGTTTCCATTGCTTCGCGCCCTTTTCGGGCGCACGCGGTTTTTCGCGCTTACCGGCAACTGCTCCCAATTCCTTTTTGCAAGGCGCCGCCAGCATTTTTCCTCCCACCGGAGTGAGAGTACCCATTTATCTACTCATGTGAGTTTTCGACCTGTTGGGTTGACAGGAACTGGGGAGGAAACAGGAGCTCACCCTGTTTAACGCGAAGGCTGGACTCGAACCGCTGAAGCGCCGACCATTTCTGGCCGGCAACTTTCAGCGTCATTAAGCTGCTGCGCCACCAGGTCCCCCTAATGGCACATATATGCACACACATATACAACTCTCATTAAAAAGTTGCAAATGAAGCCTAATGAGTCCTGATAGCGCATGGCTCTAATAACAATATTGAAAGGCAAAAATGTATGTCTGTATGAATAGATGTAGGCTTTTGGATATAATTCAAGGTGCTAGTTGTCACCTTTAAAGCCCTATATGGGGCCAAGTTACCTACAGGACTGCCTTTCCCCAATGGTTTCCCACCATATCTGGCAGAGTGAGTGTGCTCTGGATCCCCTTGATGAAGCCTAGAGCTGATGGGCTCTAGGAAGCATGCCTTCTCTGGTGGTACAGATGGCCCTGACCAGGCTGACCTTTTGGAAGATCCAGCTTTTTCCCCAGGCATTGGGGCCAGGGTTTTAATGGAGCTCTGGGGTGCGTGTGTGTGTGTGTGTGTGTGTGTGTAATATGTTGGCAATGAGATTTTTATAGGGGCACAACTTGATTTTTCTTGTTTTTCCTTTTGATTTATTTGGATAACCGTATTATGTTTTTATCTCTGTTTGCTACATAGAATTCCACTAGTTAGATGGGTGGCCATATACATTTGTTTAATAAAGAAATAAAAAACAATATTCCATTTTATTTACAAGGTTTAGTTCCTGCTTCAGATTGGTCTTAACTTCTTAGCTATGGAATTCAACAGCAAAGGAGATAGTTTAAAATCTTCTGAGTAGCCCCCCCTCAAAAAATCACCTAGCAACTCTTAATTAGCAATTAAATTGCACTGCTGCCATGGCCCCCAGCCTCATCCCCCCAACAATGTTGTCATCGTTGCATTTTAAAAGTTTAAGCATATGTTACAAAATCCAGGATGCTCAGCACCCCTAATAAGGTTTTAATTACCTCAAAATGTGGGACACTAATTTGAAATTAAGTGTTGTCTTAGCTTTCTCTTTGATAAAATGTTGTAAAAGAAACAAGAGAACCAAATAAATACAATTCAAGGTGCTAACTGTCACCTTTAAAGCCCTATATGGGGCACATTACCTACAGGACTGCCTATCCCCAATGGTTTCCACGCATCCCACCACATCTGGCAGAGTGAGTGTGCTCTGGGTCCCCTTGATGAAGCTGTGTCACCTGGTGGGCTGACACAGATGTAGAAGAAACAAGAGAACCAAATAAATATCTGACATCCATAAATAAACCACTGTTTACTTTTAATAATAGAAATAACTAATAGTTGTGCTTTTTCAGTTTAAGACCTGTAATTAGAAAGCCAGAAGACTGTACTTGCTAACGAACATAACTTTCTGACAGTGAAGATTCAATTCTATTATAAAAACCACGTTTAGCAGAAATGAATCCAGGGAACAATTATTTGGGCTACTGTAGTTAAATAAAAAATGTACAGCATTGAAAGAAATAGTAAGGGTTTAAATTCTATGACTAATTAGTCAACATCCTGTAGCAAGGGCCTATTTGAACTCAGAATGTGAGAACATGCTAAGATATAACTTGTACAACTAGATGTAGCAATTTAGGAATTACTAATTGAATAAGTAATGAAGTTGCTTAGTAAATTACTAGAATTTAGTAAGAAAAAAGAAGGAAGGGCCTATTTTAGCTAAAAGTATTGCTTGGACAACTAGGTATAATAAATTTAGAAACAAGTGGATAGCATCTTGCACCCTAAGTAGACTGTAACAAAATGACCTAGAGCAGATCACAGGTTCACACTACAGGATCACAAGCTCCCTCTGCTGACACAAATTTCCTGCCATCAGTAGAAGTTATTTTAATTGTGCTATACTGTAAAGTTAATTCCTAGGGTCCCCAGCTTATTCAGGATTTCAAAATAAGTTTTGACACTAAGAAGTCCTACTATACATTTTCCCAAACCTGGGATATGTCCAAATCACACTTTATTTTGAAACCTTCCTGCCTTCTTTTTCAAATGTTATGTGGGACCAGACATAATCTTAATTTCAATATTACCCTCCTATGTTTTCCCACCATTTTTAATTTTCCAGAAAAAACACCAACTTTCTGTCAAGAATGGAAGAAGTAGCACGTAACAACTTTGACTAGCAGTAGCCAAAACCATTCATCTGCAATTTTATATAGCTTTACACAACTTCAAACCATCAAAAATATGCTAGGTTTTAAGACAGATGTGTGCAAGTTCTTTTGGCTTGAGGGCACACATCAAGCTTTGGGTGGTATATTCCTCAGGGCTACACTCCAAAAGTGGATAGGACCAAGGCCTATTTGGGGGCGGGGGGATGTTGAACTGTTACAGAGGGTGACATGGATGTCTTACATATCTGCTCCTTATCTTCCCCTCACACTTCCTTTTTTCTTTTTTTTCCCCCCTAAAAGCCCAATTTTTGTCCTAACCTATTCTGGGGACCATGCATTACCCAAGCCATAATTTTTGCATTGTAGCTTTAAGATATCATGGAATACTTGGCTGTTTCTGGTTATCACCCATTTTTCTCTTTTAGAATTTCTCTCACAGCTAAAGCCTTTGCAAAACAAATCTATTCCCATCTTTTTCTATAAGCACAGGAATACCAAAAAATCAAGTTCCCAAGAAGGTCATTAGAACCTCATAGCTCACATCTGCTTGAGGCAAGAACCAGAAGCACTGATGAGTCCTGGTCCTTACTCTTGTTTTAACAATAAATCCCGCAATAAGGTGCAACAATGTTGTGATAATAAATATTCCATACATTGTGAACTTGCAATGTTATTGCAGTAATATTAAAATAAACAAATATAAATAAAAACAACAATAGTAAGACTGATCTCTCTTAACATCTTAAGAAATGCATTGGCTGCCTGAATGCAGCTATAAAACAAGCAAACAGTGCTAAGATTCTGCCAGCAGCATTTTAAATACTTTTCATTTGTCACCTTTCATAAGTGGGATGTTCTAATTTTATCCATATTCTGGGACAATTTCTGAGATCAAACAAACCTTGGTTGAGTCTGTCCGTGTGTCAGAAACAGGGAGTAATCCAAATTAAGTGCATTTATTTCAATGTAAGGTAATCTTTTAAGTGAACGCAGCCTACTAGCAATAAATGACTCCCCATACAGTGTATGTAAAGCCTCCTATTCTTACTGCCTAGGAACAGTAAGAAATGTTTTGCAATCTCAGTTGGTATTTGGATTTGGAAAGCTGCAAATTTTTGAGCTTGCTTTGGTTTCTTCTGTAGAAGACACTGTAATTCTCAAATGCACATGGTATAAATTAACCAATATGAAGCATGTTAAGAATTCAACTTAGACATGCACTAACAGTTACAACAGAAACTGATAATATGCACTGACACCATAACATCCACAATACCCCTAGGATGTTTCCATGGACTACTGAAAATTTTAAAAACACATTAATTAAAAAAAGCTAAATCTCACAAGATGAACAACTCCCTTTAGACTTCAGCGTTTTTGTACAAGTTTACAGAAGATCCCCATGTTTTCAATTTGGTGATCTTACAAGATTTCAGTCAATTTTTAGTTGTTACAAAGGGTTTTAACTTTTGATACCTGTGACCTCATGCAAGATTGCATAATGGTCTCCAGCTTCTCAAAGAGTGCCAACCCAAGTTACAATATCAAGGGAGGAAGCAAGGGAGACTGCCTAATGTTTTGAAGAAATATAATCTGTAAAATATCCTTTCAATCCTCCAGCCAATGCAGCCCATTTGATGGCACCAGGCTGAAGAAAATCTGGCTGAACTGCTACACAGTCAATAAAGAGCTACAATGAATTGTGAGCATGATTTTACTCTCTCTTTAGGCAATTAAATTAATTTAATCCACTTTATTTTATCATCCAAACTGCAAGTGAACCAAACAAAGCAGCTTAACAAACAGCACTCAACTTTGCCAGAGAAAGAAAATAAAGGAAAAATCAAGACTTATTCAAATAGCATGCATTAATGATACCCATGGGAGGGTCTCAGAGACTGCATGCCTACTTGGCTCATCCCATTATTATATGGATGCCAGCCAGTTAGCGTATTTCCGATCCAAGAATTAAAACAGTATTTAAACTAGTTTGGGGAGTAGAAAGGCTGGTGGACTCCTATTCCCTCTAGGCTTCAATTATAACTCACCAGATTTCAGCCTTCTTCCTGCCCCAAACTAAATAGTCTTATTTATCCTGCCCTAACCCACTGGAGGAAGGGGCGGGGGGACGACAATATTTTTTATTATATTCTTTAATATAACAGACTCTTTATAATGTGTATTTTATTGAGATGCATTTTTATCATGATAGGTATGTTTGAAAGCATATTGATTTATTCTCAATCTCAAAAGGAGCTCAAATTAATAATAGATTAACTGTAATCTAATTCACAAGAGGATGAAAGTGGTATTAAAAAGAGATAGGGAAAATATTTTATTTTGTAATCAAAGACTAATTATGGCCATAGTTCAACAAATAATACAACTAAAGCTAAGTTTAAAATTTTAAATCAGCACTTTTCTCTTCAAGCCAACAAGGTTATAATCATATAGCAAAAAGAATACCCTACAATCTTCTTGCATCCATGCATAAATTAAGTACTGAATATATCTAACACTAAAGCCTGTAATCATTTGAAGCCTGTAATCATTTAACACTACTAAATATTTCCCCAAATAATAGGTATTTTAATGAAGTGACATCATTGGTGCAATAATCATTGAACAACTAAACTTAAATACAATAACACAATCAAAATAATTGAAAATTAATTTGACTGATATTCTATACATACAAAATTCCTCTAGATTAATTTTCAGTCAGGTCAATAAGTGGAACACACTTCACTTAACCTCTCTGTTATGTTTTTTTCTCCATAAATAACTTCATAACAAAGTAAGATATTTTTAATATACATATTTTGCATTACTATACAGTATAGTACTGTAAGTATTGCTTACCATATCATCAAAAATCCACTACTTCACATACAATAAATATCTAAAACCCTGAACATTTATGCATCCCCACCCAAAAGTCATAAATTCCACATCTAACTATTACAGAGAGCACACATATAAAAAGCAGCATTATAATAAATAAAATATTGAGACAGTTAACAAGGCCAAAAAATAAGAATTAAATGAGCTGTACTTTATATTAAATTTAATGCATGTCTATTAATATTCCAAGCACCTCTTCTGCATAAAACTTAAATGTTTTGTTCAGCTTCTTCTTATCCCATAACTTAAATTGTATTTGTTTAGCAATTTCTGCAATGTATCAAATGTTAAATAGCCATAATTTAATAACGGGAGCTTTGCCACTTTTCTTTTTATAGCAGTCAAATCCCTGCTGCTCTTTGAAACTCCAAAACATTTCAGAGCAAAAAGTTTTATCTGTTAAAGAGCACATATTTTGGATATCCAAATTGCAAAATCTTTAAGACTCTAAAATTTTAGCTGATGAGCCCTCAAAAACTAAGAAGAAAAACCCAGCACATATCTTCTTCCAAACTCATTTCAACCATGCTGAAGAAGGTTTCATTGCTTCAACCACTGGAATAGTATAGCCAAATCCAAAACTTTCAGGTACTGACATAGGCATCCAAAGGAGAGAGGCACAAGGCAGGCAGCTAATGAAATGTGCATTACAACATCATGACACAAACTCTGCTCCTTATATCCTTGCATGTGATGCTAGTACAAAAGGGCAGAACTGATCTTGTAATGTCACAATGTATGTTTTCTCACATTAGTGTTACTGGGATTAGGAATGATACCTATGGTTATTGACCCTAGCTTTAGATCCCATTGGTTGGATTTAATGCCTACATAAAATGATAAAGCCTATTGTAGTTAGAGAAATCAAGAATAAACCAAAATACCTGTACTAAGTCCAATTCTGTAATTCCCAAAGAAGTAGACTGGGTCCTCCAATCTGTCAGTTTGGCCAACTAGTTTATTAGATCCTGGCCCCTCCTGATTTATCAAGGTGGCCCAGGAGGTGATCAAGGGATGACTCCATGCAGTGGTGTCATCCTCTTTAAGGGAGGGGTGGTTCCTCTGGCCTTGAAGGAGGCAGTGGTATGACCCCTTCTCAAGAAGCTCTCATTGGACCCCTCCGTTCTGGACAACTGTTGTAATGGTATGTGGGAATGACCTTGGGAGACAGGGAGAAGAGCCACAGCCAAGGAAACAGTTGGACAAAAGACATATGAGCCCGCAAAAGGAATTTGGGCATGACAAACTTCTCAGAAGGGACCCTCCCTAGTTTCTTGGGCTATTAAGGCAAAGGGGGAGAAATGTACTTTCAGACTTGATATCAGCCTAGCAAGGTAGTCCAGACAGGAAGCATGATTGGATGGACTAATTCAACTTTATTTAAGGTTACATTAACAGAATCTTGGTGGGGAAAGTTGTGGAGGAAGTAGTTGGATGGTAGCTACAGAGTAACTTGGAGGAAATGTATTATTTGGACCTGTTTCAGTAGGGTTTCAGCCTGGGGCATAGTATGGAGACAGTGTTGGGCATGCTTGTTGATGACCTTTGACAGAGCCAGGATGATGGTGGTACACCATTGATCTCTCAGCGGCTTCAATACCATTGACCACAGTATCCTTCTGAACCGGCTGCAGGAGTTGGGAGTGGGAGGCACTGTGGTTCACCTCCTTCCTCAGTGGTTATTCCCAGTAAGTGTTGAGGGAGGGGAGAGATTGTGCCCATGGCTCCTCATTGTGGGGTGCCTCACAGTTCAACACTTTCCTTCCTCCTGTTTAACATCTACATGAAACCATTGGATGAGGTCATCTGTCGATTTGGGGTAATGATGACATGGATGATAGCTTTACATCTCTATTGCAGATATGCAGATAAAGCTGTCAATGTACCAACCCAGTGCCTGGAGGCTGCTTGGGGCTGGATGTGGAGGAATAGATTTTGGCTCAATCCTGACAAGACTGAATGGCTGTGGCTGTTATGGCCCCCCAGGTTGGGAACTGTTGATCTTGATGGGGTTGCATTTCCCCATTCCAGACTGTTGAGCAAGCTTGGGATCCTCATAGACTCATCACTACTGCTCAATGACCATGTGGCAGTTGTGGCCAAGATAGCCAGGAGGCCCTTCAGACGATCACTCATGCCCCATTCACCTCACAACTGGACTATTGCAAAATGCTGTACATGTGGCTTCCCTTGAACACCATCTGGGAGCTACAGCTGGTTCAGAACGCAGCTATCAGGCCTTCAAGGTAAATCAGACTAGGAAGCCAGAGTTATGAATACTAATACTACTTTTATTATAAGGTTATAGTAAGATAATATTGCAAGTCTGAATGTGCTTTCCCCCTTCCTCCCTTTATCCTCATGAGAACTAGGGAGGGTTATGTCTGAGACGTTTTCTCAAATTACATTTCTGCCCTGGACCCAGATTTTATTTAACTGACCATTGCCTTGGTTGTGGCTCTTCCTCCTGTTTCTCAAGGTTATTCCTACTGCCCAATACATTAGTAGAACAAGCAGTAATGGGCAGTTCTCATTATGCCCATGTGTCACTACTGCTTCATTAGCTACATTGGTTGCCAGTTGGCTTCCTTGTGCAATTCAAGGTGCTGGTTGTTACCTGTAAAGCCCTACATGGCATAGGGCCTGGCTATCTGAGGGACTGCCTACCTACAGTCTTTTCTGTCCACCTGGTACATTCAAGCAGAGTGAGTGTGTTCCAGGCCCCCTCAGTTAAATGTTGTCATCTTTTAGAACTAAGGAAGCATGCCTTCTCTGTCACTGCCTTTTGGAACAGCATCCCCTCAGAGATACATATGGCATCTATTCTCCTGAGGTTCTGGAAGGATTAATTATTTTTTTGGATATTCTTCTGAAGTGGGCGGCCATAATAAGTTCAATAAATCATCACCATCATCATCATCATCATCATCATCATCATCATCATCATCATCATCTAAATCTAAATCTAAATCTAAATCTAAATCTAAATCTAAATCTAAATCTAAATCTAAATCTATGAGTTTTCCAAGACATGTCCTAAAGCAGCTTTCTCAATCTGAATGTCTTCAGATATATACATTTCAACTCCTTGAATTCTCAGCAATAGCCATCTGGAGTTATTTAAGGTTGCAGAAGGCTGCCCTAAACAAATGGGCCCTGGAACCTTCACTGGAAAAATCAATCAAAGAAATTTTAAAAAATGGTTCTGCTAGCTGCCACTCACCTGAGTAACATGAACCTCTGGCAACCACTGTTATATCTTTTTGATGCTTGCAAGCAGCTCTTCTGAGAAAGCATTCATTTTGATAGGTGTCTCCATTTGAACCACAAACAGGAATATAATTCGTGTGACACTGGAGAGAGAGAGACATGGGGGAAGGAAGGAAGGAAGGAAGGAAGAGATTTATGCAAACCTCTGCATATATACAACCTACAGTAATTCTGCAACAGAAGTTCACAAGACTTATAATGTTTACCTGAAAAGACAACACTGAATTTAAGACACTCCAAAAAAAGAAGCAGGCCCAGGGGCAGGGAGGGGTGAAGGAGAGAGATAATTAGAATTAATTACTAATAAAGATTAATAGCCTGTAAAATAAGATACCACATTTACAAAATTAATTGATTGACATATACCAAGCATTCTTTCTCACTCACTCAAATCATTCCACACAAAGTTTACAAACACACTTTCATTCCCCTCCCTCCTTCCAGCAGAAACAGCAAAAATAATAAAATTGAATGAGTTCTTTTTAAAAAAGGGAGGGGTGCTTGCGCAGGGAAGGAATGTGTAGGGAAGAAAACTAAATTGGGGCCAAGGAAAGAGGTAACTTAACAACACAGAGCAAAAAAAACCTCTGCGTAAGCATTACAAAAGAGTTAAATTCACCAGGCAAGCAGCTTCTCTCAAGCAACAGCTAATTTTAAAAGACATCTCGCTTTTCAGCAGTAGGTCTTCAGCCTATTCCTTAGTTTTCAGCAGCTTCTGTTCTAATATGGGAATGTAAAAGGTTCCTCCCAATTCACAGAATTACTTGGGGAAAAAGTGGTATTCTTATCAAATACAGTATCTGGAAATTACACACAAGTTGCAGGGGTGGTCAGAAAGTACTGATTGGAATACAAACAATCCGTGGAATTTGTTAGAATACTTTAAAAAACTGTTTAAAATAAAACACAAACATATACTCACAGGCAGACACAGAAAGCATTCCTAAATAGTTTATTCATCAGACATTAAATTAGGTCAGAGGTGTTCCTCACCTGTGAGAAGAAAGTATGTATCTTCTCAAATACGCTACTATTATGAATTTGTGCTTTTTGCCTCTGTGATATAATTTCTGATAATATGATATAATACAGCATTTAAAGAGAACTTCAGTGAGGAAAAAAGGTTTCTGAAAATTACACTTCAGCAAATTTTCACTGAATTTTGAAAAAAAAAAGTAATTTTGCAAAGATACTATCATATGATTGTCTCTGATATCATTGTTAATACACCTTGTGTCCTTGGCATATTTGACACATTTAAAGAGTTAGGTTCTAGAGCAATCTGCAAGGTAAGGGATAGATATGTAAATCAATCAATGTATATGTACTAGTCTAAAGAAAAAGAAAAGGTAAAGAATCAATCCACAAATCAAAATGAAACACAATACTTAAAGCTGATCCGGGATTCGAATTACAAAGGCATGTATATCTATAAAATTGTGCAGCAATGTTCCCACAAGAGATAGCAATTACTATCATCACAGTAAGAAAGAATATTATGTCTTTCTTCACTTTATGTTTATATTGTTTCTAAAGAATATACTATTTTTAATGTTTATTGCACAGAATTAATCAATACAATAAAAGTATTTATACATTCCACATTAAAAGTAAGATAACTTCAAAGTTAATAATCATAATAATGAAGAAAAGGAAAAAAAAACTCTGGCAAATTCAGTTGCAAGCAAAACAACTCCAAAAACTTTGATCATGCTTGAAAGTCTCCTTCCTTGTCCCTTTGTCAAAAAAACATATGGACTGTAATTCAGTTCTAAAGAATATACTATACCAAATTATGTGTTTCCATGAATCAAATTCTCAGAGTGACATATTTATATATTATCTCAACAGTTCAGCTCATGTCCAATCATAAATATGAAAAATCCTTACCTGTAATTGGCATATACATTTCCAACTCTCTCCTTCTTCCTTGCAAACACCCCCATATTTACATGATGATTCATCACATACTTTCACATCCAGTTCCTTAACATTTAACTCTGAAAAAGGAAAGATTAAAAATATGATGTCTTGTGTGTTTTAAGAAATAAGAACTAATTTTGCTGTCCTGATTAAGGAGAAATCCACATAACAGAAATATGTATAATGAAGCCCTGAAAGGTTTTTTAAAAACATTAATAAAAAGCACCCAGGAAGTTGCAACTTTGATCAATGGAGCATATTGAGTAGTTGCGGTGCTAAACTATCTCCCTGCTTTCCATTTTCCTGTACATTATCAGTAGATCATAACTTGCTTTTTTTCAGGAATATCAAAGGTCTAGCTACCTTGTCAAACTGAATCTTGGGGAGGAATTGGCACTTTAGAGAGGATTTAATTCTGGGCAGGGGAAAAAAAAGAGAGAGAAGGTGCTAGGAAATATATTAACTATCTCTTCCCATTTTCTTGCTCAAAATCAAAGCTGCCTTGCTTGTGTTCCCTTTAGAAAATAATTTCTGGTAATGTGTACTTTGCCCTTTCCTATATTGCCATTTCTTAGGAAGATGTCTCAGTTGGTGCTGTTCATGGAACACCAGAGTGTGAAGTAACAAGATGAACTAGATGGCTGTTCAAATAACAGGGCTGCAGGAAGGCAAAATACTACCAATATTTGCTGCCATATATTTCCATGCCTCTACAAGCAAGATAATAGTCTTTCCATTTCAAGGAGGAGTTGGGAAGAAACACAGTGGAAGTCAACAAGCTGCTAAATACTGCAGTAAATGAGAACCAGAGATGTATCTTGCATCAACTTACATCAACTTGACATTGCCTGTTAAGATCTGTGATTTATGCACAACATATGTATAATAAAACATTTAAAGATGACTAATAGTTGCTAACATACAGTACTTCCCTTTCCTCGTTTAAACCATGAACCAGGAAACTCTGGGATTCTGCAAAGGAAGATCTGTACCGATGAATGAGCCTCATTGAAGCTACTTTGTTTATCACTGCCTAGCTTCCCCCACCCCAGTTCAACTGCAATAGAGTAAGACTGATAACGTACTTGGCTGATATCCTATGGGAACTCAAATGTATTTCACACTGAGCTGGAGGCACACATGGATGAATGCTCTTCCTTACAAGACAATGCCTTGTGCATGGAAAAACCCGACATTTGGAGAAATGTTAGTCAAGAACCAGTCTCACTGGCATCTATTTTTCTGTGGGACTTTTACAAATGTGGTATGAAGGAGCATTCTGTGATACAAACCCTCTCTCACATATCTGAATGGTAGTGTCCATACATGGGTTTACTACCTCAGCGATATCTAGACCACTGTGTGCATCTTAAAACATTCTGCAATGGATATTGAAAATGTGCCCTGAAAGTAGACAGTTCCAAACTGTGGTATTTAAAACTGCAAAGGCTTTTATTTGCAAATACTTGTAACATACATGCATTTATTTTGGTTCCCTTAAAGTTAGCAGTTCATAGGATTATATTTTAAGTCACTCAACTGTCAGGATAAATGTAACTGAAAATGTACAGTGGACTTATATGTGTATGTATTTTACACCATCTGTATGCCACCCTCTTCACCAGGCTGCTCAGAGCACTATTTTCCTTCCACTCATTCTTGAAGTATAATTGCAAGATTCTGATGGTGTTCCCTGGGTCCTCTGGGTCTTCCTAACTCTAAAGGGACCAAGTGGCAGCACTACAGATATCTCTGCTGGAGACATCCAGAATGGTTGTACTTCTAGTGAAGTGGCTGTGGAGCAGGCTTATTCTGAGTCTCCTAGGCTAGTTTGAAATAAGCTTCAATGCATCTAGAGATCATGGTCAGTGAGGTTTTGTGGCCAAGGTGGGATTACCAAAAAGCTACTAGGAGACTGTCAGAATTCCCAGGTAGATCACGATAGCCCTTCTAATGTCTAATTTATACCATTCCTCCTTTGGTTGGATTGAAGCTGGGGCAGAAGGAAGGGATGATCATATCCTGGCCCCAGTGGAAAACCAAATTGACCTTGTGAGTTGACTGGGTTTGGGAACAGTGTAATGGTATCCAGGTAGAGAATATTTTGATCTACACACATCCTGCCATTCTTGTAGATTTATACTTTCCCATTCACACTCATCAGCATCTCACAATCTCATCTTCTTTCTTTCTCATATACTCTTTTTTATCCAGTGGCTTAATGCCGCTGAAAGTTGCCGGCCAGAAATGGTCGACGCTTCAGCAGTTCGAGTCCAGCCTTTGCGTTAAACAGGGTGAGCTCCTGTTTCCTCCCCAGTTCCTGTCAACCCAACAGGTTGAAAACTCACGTGAGTAGATAAATGGGTACTCTCACTCCAGTGGGAGGAAAAATGCTGGTGGCGCCTTGCAAAAAGGAATTGGGAGCAGTTGCCGGTAAGCGCGAAAAACCGTGTGCGCCCAAAAAGGGCGCGAAGCAACAGAAACCCCGCCTCCTGCGCTCGCCAGCTGGGCTCTGCTCTAGGAAGGAGGCTCTGGCAAACCACTTCCAAAAAACAATTGCCTTGAAAACTGCAAGGACTCGTCCAAGCAGTCACTGCAGGGTCAGCAATGACTGAGCGCAGACAAAAAAAAAAAACACATCCTGATGTTCATCTCCTGCCTTTTCTATCTGAGCTTCTGATTTTTCCTTTCCTAGCTGTCCTCTGATTTTGCTCTCTAATGTGCTCTCTAGTTATACCAATTATCTATCACACTTCACTTTCCTTTCACCTCGTACTCTCATCTGTTCCAATCACCTGCTCCACTCAATCCTCCATTAATGTGTAGCTCACCTCAACCAACAAGGATAAGCCTGCATAGTTACTGCCTCACTTAAAGCCAAAACTGAATAACTGCTTGCTAATGGGAGTCTAAGCATCTGTAAGAATGCCCTTTTGCATATTCACAGAGACCACACTTGAAAATGTGGAAGGAGAAATGTGGTGAAATACTCACCCAATAAGAGCCAACAACTGGAAATAAACCCAAATGTTCATTTTTTAAAAGCTGCCAGGTTACAATGAGTCACTGGTCTCTTGCATCCAGACAAGCCAAGACCAAGCACCCCAGAGTTATACAGGTTGTAGATATGATGTTGATCAAAGACAATTTGAACATGAATAGACATTAATAGGAGACTCTGATAGAGAGAATTGCTTTACAACTGATAAGGAAACAAGAAAATTCAGGCATCCTTCATGGTTTATAAAATATTATAAACATAGTCTCTGAAATGCAAGGTAACAGCTTTGATATACTAGAAGTGTCAAGGCTTTAATTGTTATTCTGACAAGCTGACCCTGTACTTCACTGTGGAAGGATGGTGAAAGTTAAAGATGCAGCATTACACATCCTTAAATCTAAGGTTTCTACTTAGAGTAGAAATTCTATAGGTATTTATAGCAACAAACCTGCTTTGAGAAATCTGGATAATCATGTTTTTTCAAAGTTCATTTCCATAGATTACCATAAGGAAAATAACTGCCTGCATAGTCTGATCTTTGTAGGGGCACCTTTAGTATGGAATTCTTGTCACAATGCCAGTAGTTTTCCCTATGACACTGTATGGAAATGAAGTTTGGAATTTGAAAAAACAAAATAGAATGACTATTGACACTTTTGAAAGTTGGTGTTGGAGAAGACTTCTAAGAATACCATGAACATGCAGGAAAACAAATAGATCATAGAACAAATCAATCCAGATTTCTCACTAGAGGCACAAATTACCAGACTCAAATTACCGTATTCTGGACACATTATCTGAAGACACCACTCCCTTGAGAAGCACATAATGCTGGGAAAGGTGGAAGGAAAGAGAAGAAGATGACCAGCAGCAAGGTGGATGGACCTGGCTACAGTAACAATGGTTGCATCATTGCAAGACCTGAAGGGCTAGGTTGGGGACAGGGCATCTTGGAGAAGATCTATCTGGGTGGTCCCCTAAGAGTCAACAGTCACTTTATGGCAAATAATAATCATAATAACAACAACAACGAACATATATGCAATATTTTATTTGTATATAAATAAATGATTATAAGATATAATTAATTCAAGCTAAATTCCCCATTCTCCACAAGAAACAAGGCATTGCTTAAGCTGGATCAGACTAGGGTTGTGTGCCCAGGCTTAAGCAGATGAGTGGGACCTGGGAGAGGAGTCAATAGGTGTAGGGTTTAGATGGGCAAGGTGGGAGCCAGCAGTTCCCAGGGCAGAGACAGCCCTGATGTAAATATGTAACTGCTTAGCTTCAGGGCCACCAAATGAGGTGTGAAGTATCCATTAATTCAGAAGAGTAGGAGGAAGAAGCTTTAACTTTAAACCCTTCAGGGGGAAAACAGTATTTTATATCTTTGCATTAGCAGTATCTGAAATAAAGATTGCAACCTAGACAAGCTGTGTCTGAGAATTTTCATCAGTGGAACTGAGCTAAGCTGTTATCTGTCAGAATATCTATGATTTACTCCTGAGCCCTGACAGCAAACTGAGCTGAAATATTCTGCTGGCTGTATTTGACTCACAAGCTGCCTGCCCCCCACCTATGTCTTAGGACATATCGTCTCAACAGACACCAACTAATTCAGATTTTCCTCATTCCCTTCTAAAGTTGGAATGATCATTCTCTCAGATGAAAATGACACCTTACAAACTACAACCCCAGAATCCTTTGGATGAAGCCACAACAATGAAACTACTTAAGCTACTAATGAATGTAAAGTTTCCAGTTGCTTCTTCAGTTAGATTTAAGAATGTTCAGTATAATTCCCAAATGGTATCATTTCTGAGAGAAGGAATAAATGGGTATGCCAATACAGTACCCCATCAGTCCACCCCCTTATACATCATAATCTGCTTCTGCTACTGAAGCCACCCATTCTGATTTTTTGCTGCATAGCAACACAGACTTTCCATTACCTGAATTGCCTTGTCAAATCATCTAGTCTGGCTTCCTATATATCCAGCCTGTGTAACTAATTCTTGCTAAATGAGAACTAAAAAACAAATTGATAGAGAAAAGCCAAGGAGATAAAGAATTTCTCACTTCAGGCTTCTATTTCTCTTTTTATTATTGCATCCAATAATCAAATGTCATGTATGTGTGACTGCTAGTAATACAGGTAATGACTGTTAGTGGTAAGGCTTGTTTTTCAAAGAAAACTTCAAGGGGGAAAAAAGAAAAATTTCAGTGGAAATTTCATTTGATTTTTTAGGTGTTTTTCTTTTCAACCACTTCAAGTAATCCTGCAGGAAGACAAGTGGAAATATTCATTGTACTGAAAAACACAATTCTCTAATTCTGTGGATGGAGAGGGATATTTGCAGGAGAGAACCAGAAGGCAGAAGGAGGTATTTTATTTTCTTCCTTCTCTTCCATTATGATGATCACTTCTCTGTAAATCCAGGTAAGGAAAAATTGCCAGGAAGGAGTTTCAGAAAAAAGTGTTAGGTGAGGGAAGAATTATACATATGTGCCTCCACATAATGAGTAATACCAGCTCTGCATTTTTTTATTATTCAGTAACACATAATTAATGTTTAAGACCTGTAGAACTATCATCTGTAGAACAGCTTAGGGTCATGCAAGAGCCTTGAATTTTTAAATATTCCTTTGACCAACAGAAATCCCTCTCAGGTAACATCAACACCTGCTTCTGAAATCACATCAACTTCTAAGACAGTTTGCCATATACAGTATCATTGTGGAAACGGGGTTACAACTCAAGAGGAACATTTCAAGAGTCAGCATAGAGACAGAGATCCAGGCTACCAATCCCAGTCACTGAAAGCAGCGTTTCCCCAGAATTGTCCCTTCATGATAGGCAAGGAGAAGAACAGTTACTTATTTGGGAAGTGTTCCTTCAAAGCCCTGACAGCAGCTTGAATGGAACTTTTCCCCATGGGATTCTCTGACTCTTTCTATATGGAAAAAGTCTACATGGAAAAAGACGGCCCTGCTTTTCTTGCAGAGTGGGGCAGAGGGCCCAACCTATTCGGAGTATTCCCACAACCCTCTGTCACTAGATAAGCTAATGTGACTATTTTTTGTCCAGGTAAGTTGGTAGGTAGGTAGATATAAAATTATAATTATTATCTGCCTCAATCAATTAGCTATGGCATGGAGGCCTCCACTGAAGATTACAGACCATAATCTACAATGCTAGTCCACTGCAGGTTATCTATCTATCTCTTTATCCATCCATCCATCCATCCATCCATCCATCCATTCACTCCAGATCTCTCTCTCTCTCTCACACACACACACACACACACACTCACACATATACATACACATACAGATCTCTGGAAATGTGTGTGCATCTCTCAATCTCTCATACTGGATCAGGCTAGATTCCCATTATGATGCTTTAACAATAGGAACTTTTATCAGCAAGAGTTGCATAACTCATTGCTACATTTCATTGTGAATAGAGAAGGGGAGTGGGGTTGCTGCCACTGAAAGATGTCTTTGCATTGTTACCAATGAGTTCCAGTGAGAGAGGAGTTGTAGAAGGTGGCAGAAGAGGGAAAGGAATGAAGAAAGTTCTCTAACATAATGATGTGTCTGGTAGCTACAATACATGTAGAAAGTACATAGCTGTGATCTACCTTTCCCCAAAGAAAATCTCCTGATACAGGGAAAGGATGGGGAGGAAAAATTTAACCAACTAATCTTCAAAAGCAACTCCACAATCCCTCTGAAATTATATGAAGCAGGCTTGGCAAAATCTTCCTCTGAGATTCATAAAGTCCTGTGCCTCGGTGGTTTCATTTATGCAATGGTGCAGTAGTTTCATGGCTAAATTGCTCTCAGGCAGAAACGTACCCTAGGCTGCACCTAGTAGGGAAATGGCTATCTGACCCCTGTTTGAACACGTGGGAAAGAAAACTTGGATCTTCATCAAACTAGGTGAACCTTTACAGCAACTCTTCCAAGCTACTGGCTACTGCAGTTTGGTACAGTGCCAAAAAACATCTTTTCTTGAGAGCAGCTGAGGAGAGCAAAGCCAGCATGGCACATTCCATCCACCTGGCTGGGATTGTCTGCTCCCCTGTCAGTTCACTTAGCTGCAGCGGCAAAAAGTATGAAATAGCAATATCACATAATTGTCCATCTGGTATCAGCAAGAGAGAAAGAGGTGGGGCCTCTCCCACAAAACGCAAATCACTTTAGCTCAGCTAGGATTGATTGCCATCACCTTATCCCTTCTTAGAATTGTCACCTGAGTGGCCATTCTAACTGGTCACTGAATGTTCTGTTGGTTGTTAAAAATGGAATGCCTGGATTTTCTTATTGTCCTGGCTGTTTTCCTTTTTCCCTTTAGCAGCTGGGTTCAGGCAACACATCAGTGGCCTGTTAATAGGTGCATACATGCCTCCAACTTCCCTTGTTTCACTGAGAATTCTTTAACCAAAGTCTTAGACTTAACATGTGGCCGAGTCCGAAGCAGCTGACCTTTGGGGTTTAAGAAAAGTAGAATTTAAACATACCATGACCCTTGTTTGTTTTTTTAAAAAAACTTTATTTAACAGTGATACAGCATATACAGATATACAGATATAGAGATTTCCCTCTTTTAAGAAGTACATCAACAGTACACTGTGCTTATTTTATTATTATTAGTCTTGTTATAATCCTTTCATTTTATTTAAAACAAAGGTATATTTTCAAAAAAGATATTATCTATCAATAAACAGATAATTACTGAGGTTGTACAATTATTACTCAATGTGACATTGGTAAAAGTTCCAAGCAGAGTATATTAAGTTATTTTTATGATATCAAAAAGTATACACTTCTGAGTTTAATGCCAAAATCTCACTATATTACTGCTTGTAAATGTTTTTTAATTTTTTTTAAAAAACCTAAAATAACATAGGTGAATATTTAATTTCTGACTTCCTCCTTCCTTGTACTCCAACTGACTGGTAGTGCCTCTTGGTGTAAATATTTGTATTTACCTTGCTGCATAATATGTAATATATATGGAAGCCATTCTTGTTTAAATTTAGTTAAGCTTCTGTGTGTGTGTGTGTGTGTGTGTGTGTGTGTGAGAGAGAGAGAGAGAGAGAGAGAGAGAGAGAGAGATTGTCTCATCTTGTCAAATGTGGAAAGTAAAAGGGATATATATATATATATATATAAAATGTTAATTTCACCATTGCTGTGTGTTCTGCAAGCTTAAGTTCCCAGTCAGATATCACTGGTACTGTGTTTTTTTCCAGTATTGTGGAAAGTTTATCCTTGCAGCTATAAATACATATCTAAATAAATTATGGGGTTTTTATATGTTATGGAATTATATCTAATAAAAGTAATTGTAGTTTCATTTTGAAATTGATCCCCGAAATTCTCTGGATAGTGCTATGTATATCTTTGGGGGGGTTTTGTATGTCCACCACATATGGTAGAATGTTCCTTCTGTTTTGTGGTATTTCCAACATTTATTGCTGTATGATTTGTCTATTTTGGCAATTATTGATGAGGCTGTATACCACCTGTAAAACATTTTATACCAGTTCTGTCTCAAACCATAAGTTGAAGTGAATTTTATAGATTTGTTCCACAGTTCTTCCCATTGTGTTATTGAGATGGTTTCTTTGAAGTTATGCATCCAATTTATTATACATGCATTTGTTTGTTTTATCTCTGTGTCATATCTTGTTTGGAGGTTCTAGCAGGGAAGCACAGCTATCATATACCCTTGACTGAAGATCAGTACACTCATTCTATCTGGGATGATCGTCCTCTTCCACCAAGCGAGCAGCTTCAGGAGGGACGTGCATGGAGCAGTGAGGAAGGAAGGAGATACCTGTCTAGCCAGCCAGATCACCCGAATTAACCCTGATGATCATTGGGGTGACAGATGTCGCAGCCAGATCGCCCACAAATCTAAGTAGTCCTAATACGTGGTCTGCATTCTGTATAAGCATTTCAAATTCTGTCATTTTTCTTAATGTCCCTCCCTCATTTTTGAGGTCAGATTTCATTCTTCCAACAATTTGTAAATACATCAACCATGGTATATTCCAGCCTTCATTGAGTCATTCTTGCTATGACTTTAATCTATTCATGGGGTCTGGGTAGACCATGTTTGCATATGTAATTACACTTTTCTTACTGTAATTGTCTCAAGCATGGAAAGCATTTAAGGGAAAGACTAATGGGGAAATTGTTTGTCTTATTATTTTCCTCCTGGAGTTCCATGCTTTTATCAAATTTTGTCTTATAATCTGTCCTTTTAAGCTTGTATCCTCTTTTATGTCCCTGTACCATAAGTATCTGTGAAGCCCATTAGCTAGGCTGGCTCCTTCCAGTATTGACATTCTACTGCTCTGGAGATTTAATCCGCTCTGTTAGCCATGACACTCTGTAGTACAGCTCAACCCTTGGTTATAATTCCCAGTTTCTGCAAATCCAAAATGGAGGCAGCTCCAGGATCAGGCCTGAAAAGCCTAAACCTTTAGATAAAGATCAGCACACAGTGATGGGGCTAAAATTGCTTTCCATACAAAGTCATTAATCAAAGTTTTTATTTTAGCATGTCTTGCAAACATCACGTATACCTTGTCTATGAGAAGATATGCCTACAAGTAGAGCTAAGCATTGTACTGCTTTTTTCATACTTTAAAGTACATATACATATGTATGTCATGTCTTTCTGTCTTAATTATGTTTGTAGCTGAACACTTCATTGTTTTATTAATACAGCTATGGAAACAAAGGTGTGAAACATAGCAAGGCGTGATGGGGCATATAATGTGCAATAGATCTTGGCTCTTTCCAACCCTTGTCAGAAACTGACTGGAGTCATCTACATGTTATTCTTTTGGCCAGACTATGTAAATTAAGGAAAGAAAGCTAAGAAACATGTTAACATGATTGTGCTTTTTGTCACGTACAGGAAGGTCCAGTAGGTTATATTACTGTTCAGAGTAGAAATATATTAATAATCACATAACATTTCACTGCAGGCCACACTGCAGGTAGCAAAGTGCTAAACAGACCACTATCATTGTAAGCGGGATCTCCAGTTCCATCACATGAGCTGTCTATGGCCAAGTAGAGAAAGAATGTCTCTTTGTTCACTAGACTTTTTGGAAAGATGTCTGTTCAAGGATTATGATCTAAAGGAACAGGAGGCTGCCATCTTGCTGAAGCTAAGCTGGTTCAGATCTGCCTGGATGGGAAACTACCATACTACAGAACAATCTAAACAAACAAATAAATAAAATGTAGTTGGTAAAGTATTGTTGAATTTTAATTCCCCTGTAATGCAACTAAAGTGCTTTGTGGCAATCAGTGAAGGCAACAAAGAACAGAATAAGGTGGGTGGGGGCCATGCAATCAGCAAATTTCTTAAATGAAATACCACCACTGGATGAAATACAGTGAGAACTCTTAGTTTTAACCTAGGCCTGTACACTTGAATCAGTGGATTAATGAACTAAACCTTTAATTGATTAAGTGAAGACAAATTATAAACCAGCAGAGGCAAATCTAAATCAATGGGACCTGCTTCCTAGTTATTTTAGTTCAGCAGCGTATTTCCAGTAGGCCCATATTCATATAAACATACTTATTATTCTCAGAGCAGGATTGTTATGGACCTAGAATATAAATTATAATGTATATTGTATAAAGTAGACTTTGTGCCTTTATTTTCTGATTTTAACAATTCATATGAAATATATTTATGTATTACTTCATCTTGATTCTACCATTTCAATTGTTTTCTAATTATCTCTCTTTGGATTTTAAAACTGTTGCAAGCCAATATATCTCAGATTAGCTTGCCTTTTGTTGATTCCCTGTTTTCTCCCCCTATTATGGCTCACATTAATTTTCTTCAGTGCAATATCCAGAGAGAAAATATCTCAAGTTTGTATTCACAAACAGATGGTTTCTTTCCATTTTTAAACTAAAAACTGATAATCACAAAAAAGCTAGTTATTAACAAGATGTCAGAGGAATAATTCAGCATCTTATTCACACATGAAGCCAATTTCCACAGCAGAGGAGAAGCTTGATCACTACTGGCCTTATGGCCATAATAAAGGCATGAAAAGTTTGATCATTCTTTAGCAAAACTCTACAGGGTATGTTCTGAAAAATGGAAACGTAGATTTTCCATTTCACTGGAAAAGTAGGTCAACCACAGAAAAAGCATGTAGAGTATGAAGATCTATCTATCTATCTATCTATCTATCTATCTATCTATCTATCTACCTACCTACCTACCTATCATCTCTCCATCCATCCATCCATCCATCCATCCATCCATCCATCCATCCATCCATCCCATCTTTAGAAAATGATATTACATTAAAAATAATAATGCTAGTGTGTGGAAATCATGACTAAGTTTTACATCACAATAACAAAACAATACTCTTGCTTTCTGTAGTGAAAAAATATTGCATATAACATGCAAAACTGATAAGGTTGGCTCTCTAGTGCAAAGCTTTCAACAGTATTAAGCCCTCTAAATGTCTGATTCATATACTCTACATGAAAACAATCCTCTTTGTGTGCTTAAGGAAGTACAACTCACACTTGCTGGAATCATGTCACATATTAACTTACTTGCATTGGGAGGCAAGCCACACGAAGAGGACGTAGAAATGTTAGCATATATGCTAGCTAAAAACCTCATTCAGCTGCATAGTAGCTATTGAAAGCTGGATTAAATGCAGTGGCACACTACTTTAATTACTGTGGGATCTCATCTCTGCAGAACAAATTCTTCATGTCCTCTTTAACTACTGTATGACCAAAATTATCCAGGTTTCCACAGGTAGCATGGATTGTAAATCAGCCTCAAATTGCTGTTAGAAACAATGAGTAGATGACAACCCTACCCAGTTAACTTCAACTTACAATTACAATAAGAATGCCAATCTAGTTTTAAACATGGTTAAGGTAGAACAGCAGAGCAATAAGGACATTCTTTAAACCCAATGTTAAGAGTGCACTGACCCCTAGAGCATAGGGAGACATGCATCATTATTCAATTAGTGATTGGATAAAGGGGTAAAGTTGAGCTCAGTTCCTGCTGATTGCATTCATACAGCTTTCTTGGCATGTTACAGAGTGGTTAGCATCGTCTTCTCCCAAGATGCTTTCTTTTTAGCTTCCCACTGTAAAGTTTAAACTGGAGCTGGAGACAATTAACGTTAGTATCACACACATTCAGCTTTACAACTCCTTGTGCCCAACCCATTGTCCATTTTATTAGCTCTTACCCATTCAGCATTTCCTGATAGTAAGTTGTTATGGCATTCTTTTGGGGTGGGAAGTGCCCTTTATGGGGAGGTTTTCTAACAGATTTTTAGAGTTTGCAAATCATGGAATTGTCCAAGTCAAATTATCTAATCATGATGCAGAAAGACTGAAATCAGCATTGTATATATATGATGACAACAACCCTTGAAAGGACTGTTGGGTTATGTGTAGACTACTTAAATGAAGGAAACTTCCAATTCACAAAAGACTTTTGTAGAAAAGAAAATTGTCATTTACGTAATATTTTGCAAAACAGTTTTAAAAATCTTAAATTATAACTCCATATTCTTCAGTGAACCACAAAAGAGGCTTGTGCTTCTTAGGATTGATGCCTGCTTCAGCTGAGTACATTTGTAAACCGAGTGTGTTTTTGGTTTATACGGTACATCTGTGTGGAACTTAGGCCTAATGTGCACACATCTGTTTGCCACTAAACAATTCAGTCCTGATAATAGGTATACTATTCCATCTGCAGTGAGGCCAGAGACTCAATTTTGCACACGCAGAGCTTTCTCATCAGATTAAAATATACGCTGCCTCTCAGAAAAAGGTACCAGAGTACTAGAAGCACTGAGAAAATGTTGAGCTCTTGTATTATCAAGCTACAAAGATAGTCACAATTCCATTGTTAATTTGAACAGTTGTTTTATGGAGATGATAATTATGATAATACATTCTTTTGACCAGTAGAAATAAGCCACAAGAAAAAAGATTGTTTTAGAGAGACGCTCAAGAGCTACACATTCATAATTGTCCATTATAATCCTTTTAAAGCCACCTAAGTTGGAGATCATCAATTCTTCTCATGGAATTTGCTGCCAGAAAAAATCCCATGTAAAAGAAGTACTTCTTTTGACTGGTGCAAAACGCAGGACAATCAACTTCCCAGGATTTATCATTATAAAGAAAGAAGAAAAATGTTTACCCACCATGCATAGGTTTATTCATGCTGATCATACCCTCACACTGTTAACTTTTATCCAAATTAAAAAAAGGTTTTCTGAGGAAAAATACACTCATTTTGGTTGCTCCATTATACTTCTACAATGTAATTTTTGAGATGCACCAAACAGTACTATACACAGCATTCTAAGTATAATAACAGCAATATTATGTTTTTTATCCTTTTCCTAAGGTACCTGACCTGAAATTTTTTTTCACAGTACTCATAAACTGACATTTTCCATCAGTCACAGTTCCATTTCTATGCTATTTAGTATCAACACCAAGGATTATATGAAAGTGGGGGGAGAGTTCCTATGATGTGCATTGCAACACACTTCTGTACCGTACTTATGAGTAAAGTACATGAAGACAGATGTGCAAAGTTCATGAAAACAGTACCAATTACCTTTTCATTACTTCTGACAGACAATAGTTTGCATGGAAATCCCAGTTGTGATCATCTATTCTTATGCAACAAAAGTCTTGTTTCTCCTGGCAGGTTCATAAAAATAGTGCCTTTTTGAGTTTTGCTTCATTTGCCAATTTAGACTGAGAAGGCAATTTGATTACCATCACTCTTGAAAAGAGGAAATAATTTGGCTTGATTTGGTCTGATGTTTCCCTGAAAATAGAAGGCATAAATGTCAGACTTTACAGTCTCAATTTGTATTCTTAAATACATGTTCACAATTCCCTCTGAAGTCAAGAAGACTTTTATCCTAGGAAAGCATTTTGGCTAAGAGCCAGTAATATCCTCCTTGTTAAAGCAAACCTTGGAACATGATGTTATATCACTTTTGTCCCCTTTATCAGACGAAATGGCATTCATATGCTCTTATTAATCCTAATCTTCTTTATAAAAATGAATTAGCCACCAAAGCAGTAGGATAGTAGGATAAAAATTGCAGATACAATCTAAAGAAAGTTGAGCATTCTTAAGTCTCATTTAAATTAGCTGTACCAAAGTACTTCCTTTGATCCTCATAGAACTGAAGAATGCCCTGCCCTGCATCAGAGAAACACAGTGTCCAATCCCTTTACTTGACCATTTGGTGCATTCACCATGAGTTGGGGGGGCAGGCAGCTAACTATTTGGCCACTAATCAGTACCCTGGCCATATGGCAGAATGAGAAACTATTGCGGGGGGGGGGGCAGTAACCTTTTCTTATCTCTGCATTAGAATACTGTACAACTATGGCACTGGATACGTGGAGCAAGTATGAAGCATATCTCTAGCTAAATCTACAGCAGGTGGTAAGTTCACTGCTTAATGCTCCCCAGTTTTAATAACTATCACTATCAAGTGTCCTGGGAATGTGCCCAATAAACTGGATAAAGTCAGTATATGGAAAGGCAGCAGAACTATGCCTGATCCAACCTGGTTTTTACCAAATATTTATCCTAATACCAATAAGAAACCTGGGAACATTTGACAACATGAGTTCTCTTCTATGCCTAGTGTTCAGTTGCACTGAACTCTAACATGACATGCACCTTCCCAATATCATGATGAATGTGTGGAGGTACCTGGACAGATTCCACACAATTTTAGTTCTCACTCAGGAAGGATTTGGCCAGGACAATCACGAAGCACAATCAGTTGCTCTATTTTAAAAGGAGATTTGGGGGTTATAAGAAGGCAGGAAATTATAATGAATTCCTATCAGATTGGACAGACAGACTATCAATTTCTAATCTTTCCTCCACTCATCACCACCTCACACACCCATTTTCAAAGTGGGTAAGTCCTTGCCACAATAATGTTCTGAAAGCCTGTAAGAAAAGAGGTTGCACACATCCATCTTTATATAATGAGAAAAATTCCAGATAGAAACCTGAAGTTAGTAATTCTCAACGAGATGAATTTCTCTACCCCCTTCTTATTCCTTCACTACAGGATGAAATAATCATTTAGCACTGCTGCTATTATCACCAAAGGAAGAATGGAGATCTTTTGGATAAACATCTCTAGTCATTGGACTTTCTCCTTATTTAAAAAAAATATAGTTTTCTTCATTACCCCAAGATTACTCTTGGGGCATATCTTTCCCAGTTTTAAGCAGCTCCCGGTAACCCTTCATGACTGCCATTAAAAACCAAAACAAAAAATATTTTTTCGCCTTTCCTACATCATAGAATAGCATAGAAGCTACACCGCATACTTTAGAAAGAGTAAGAAAGCTCCCCCCCAAAGATAACCAACAAAAAATATTACTACTTTATACACAATAAATAAAGGCTCAAATTAAATTGGTTCGCAGAATACAACTTTTGCTGTATCTGAAAGCTTATTTTTTGTTACCTAAGCAGGTAACTTTATCTTAAGTTACAAAGATTCTGTAAGCCCGGCCATGGATGGGCCAACACCCTAGCTTGCTAGCAGAATCCATTCTACCCTAAATACCCTATCTGGGATATTTAGAAACACGCTTCCCTGTGTTCCCTAACAGCAGCAACAACAAAATCCCATGTAACACTTGTCTTTTGTTTCCAAAAAGCTAGTAACTTCTCAAGCTTCTAGTAATTTTTTCCTGTCAGCTTCCAGTTAGCTCCTCTACTGTTTGCATGATTTCTTACCAGAAGGCCCAGTGGAATTAAAAAAGCGAAGACATTTATATTTGAAGAGATTTCCTTTCTGCTCCTGCCTGAAATTATGTCACTTAAATCCAGCCTAAGAGGCTAATGTATATACCAGCTCTGAAGCACAGACAAGAGTAAATCAGAAATTAACCAACAAAAATAAGACTGCCTCACCAGTTATTAATAAATGCTAATTGGATGCTGGCCAAATTATCTGTGCAGGGAAAATCTTGAGACCAAACTCTGAGGTAGGATTATCTGGATGACAACCCAGCTATCCACTGTCAAGACTGGTGGGAAGATGCTGCATCGACCTCTTTGGCAGCAATTTAAAATAGGGGAAATTGTGTACACATGTTCAGGTCTTCTTTTTTATCTTCGACTGTAACTCAAATAAACAAGAAACAATAATAATAATAGTAATAGTAATAATAATAATAATAATAATAATAATAATACCTGCCACATAACACCCCAGGCTTAACAATTGTTGATAAGAAAGACAAAAAAGTCTGGATAGCAGACACTGCAATACCTGGAGACATGGAAGAGAAAGAACTGGAGAAAATCACAAAATACAAAGATCTGCAAATAGAAGTAGAATGACTGTGGCAAAAGAAAACAAAGATAGTACCAATAGTAATATGTGCCTCGGGTGCAATTCCAAAACATCTGGAGCACCATTTGAACACCATCGGCATTGACAAAATCACCATCAGTCAGTTGCTGAAGGCAGCTTTACTTGGAACAGCTTACGTCCTGCGACGATACCTTCAACACTATCAAACTACAACATCTGCCTATCCCAGGTCCTTGGGAAGGAGTCAATAGGTGGATAACAATGCCAAATCCAGTCAAAACACATGGCTGACTGTGTGACTAACAATAATAATAATTTAGTAAACTTGCATGCCACCCAACTCTCAATTACTCTGGGGAGCTCACAACAATCACACAAAGAAATTACAATAAAATCAATAAAAAATAAAGATAAAAGATGGCAAGCGTGATGGAGGGTCTCACTCTCCCTTGCCAAAGGCCTGGGTGAAGAGCCAGGTCTTCACAGCTCTTCTAAACAACAGCAGAGTGGGGGCCATCCAGATCTCGGGGGGGAACCTCATTCCAGAGGGCATACGCTGCTACGGAGAGGGTGCACTTCTGCGGTCCTGAGAGATTACATTCTTCAGTCAAAGGAACCCAGAGCACACCAACCCTGAAGGATCAAATTGTCCTGACAGATGTTATGGGAGACAGTTGGTCTCTCAAGTAACCAGGCCCTATGCCATGCAAAAGGTCCATTCCAAGACCCTCTTAGGTCAAGGACTGTATATGTTCTTCAGCCCTATCTTGAGTTCTTCTTTTTAGTTGCATGAACCAAATATATCAGAATACTGGAACCAGACTCTCACATATGTGTGCATATAATATATGTCAGATGTACAGGTAATCCTCGCTTAATGTCCATTCATTCAGTGACTGTTTGAAGTTAGGATAGTGCTAAACGAGGGGTACTCATGACAGGCCCTCATAATTGCAGCCTTTGCAGCGTCCCCATGGTCACATGATCACAACTCGGGCACTCAGCAACTGGCTCACAATTATGACATCACAGCATCTCAGAGTTACGTGATCACCATCTGTGATCTTCACTGATGGCTTTCCACAAGCAAAGTCAATGGGGAAGCTGGCAGGACATCACAAATGGTGATCATGTGACTGTGGGATGCTGTGACCAGGCAGAATTCACCTAACAACAGCAACTGGGACTGCTGGAACTGTGGTTGTAAGTCAGCACAGTCACATGACTTGCCTTACAACCATGTTGCTTAGTGACAGAGTTCCCGGTACAATTACCGTCGGTAAGCGAGTACTACCTGTATGCACGTTACAACCTTAAACTAGGATTTCATTTTCTGTTATAGGAATCAAAATGTCTCTTAGAAAGTATCCAGTAGTGCACATAAAACCTCCTCAAGCTTTCAGTGAACTCAGCATCCTAACATCACATTACTGCAGGGATGTAAAGAAAGGTGTATTATCTTTAATATCTAGCTTTCCTTAGGCTAAAATCCAATTGCCAGTTTCAGGTTTCATTCACAGAATTCAATTTTCTTGTAAAAAGCAATTTTGGTACTAATATATGGAACATCTCAGTTTTAAAGGAAATAGCGAAATACATTTAAAATACCAACAGTAATAATTCCTCTGAGCTCCTATTATGTCAATTCTGTTTATACAAGCAAATACATCCAATATCTTAATTCAGTTCCCAGTTTTATTGTTCAGAGTTATATATTTTCATAGAAATATTACAAAATCCATGTACTGAAGTGCTTCTTTGGTGCTGCTATTTCCTTCTTTTCTAATACACAAAGGCAAATAATCATGTTCAATCATATTTTATAGGAAAATTCTTAGGATTTTTTGAAGCTTATTTCTTGAAGCATGTTTAAGAGGAAAAATTCAAACTACTAACCAAAGAATTCAAAAACTACCCTGACTTCTATTGCAGTTTCCAAACCAGTCCGCAGAACTCCATCTTAATGGAACAATGGGATTTATTATCATAATATGTTTTAAAATAAATAAATAAATTTAATTTAAGCATTTATGTGGCTGCCCAACTCAGACGTGACTCTGGGCAGATTACAAAAGGTAAAAAGAAAGAAACACTATAAACAAGCAGTACGAAACAACATATCTCCTACAGACTAACTTAAACAATAAAAGAATAAAATGGCAATTGGAACTGAAATCTCCAATAACTCATCAAGTTGGGAACTCTGCTTATCTGACCTCAAAGCCTGGGGAAATTGTGATGAACTGCTGTCCTCCAGCAAGTGATGGGAGGTTTGAGTGTGTCATCCATCTGCACTGCCATAGCCACTAATTTCTACAGCCAAGGGAGGCTCTGAAGAAAACACACATATAACCTGCACCTGTTACGTTGGCAAGGAAAGCACAGATACTATATTACAAGATGTCTTTTCCAGTTAGTGCCTGGGGCAGATGGCAACTATTGCAGGAGTATTTAAACACAATAGGCTTCTCTTGTACAGTTTCCAACAAAGCACCACTAGGGATGGTCCATGGTCAAGGTGGGTAGCTAACAACTCCCAGAAATGGTGGGCTATATATTCAGCAGCATCTGTACAGTGTGCTGCAACTTCCAGTTCCACTTTCAGAAAATGCTGCACCTGCCATTCCACTATGCACCAGCCTAAAAAGCAAGCTAACCCATTCAGATGCTACCTGTGGGGTACCTGACCCGTGAAGGCACAGGAGCATTAGGGAGCTGGCTCTGCATCAGTGCCATCATTGGCTCAGCATCCCAAAGGCAGATAATAATTTAGCCAGTTTGCCTCTACAGTAAGAAAATAATGTATGTTTTAAAATGATGCACGCTTGCAGTCTCAACAGGCTGGCTGGGGCATCCATTGCCAAAGCCAGAGGAAGTCACCATACTGAGCATGGAGGGGAAGAAGTGGGAGGAACGCAGCACTGGAGGGAGGAAGCAATTTCACACAGGGTGGTGCTTCTGCCAAGACAGCAGTTCTGCAGAACTCTGAAGAGAGAAATAAACACAAGTAAAGCCGGTTTTATATACAAATAATCCCATGAGTTAGATCAGCGTTTTTCATACTTGGCAACTTGAAGATGTGTGGACTTCAGCTCCCAGAATTCCCTAGTCAGCATGCATGCTGGCTGGGGAATTCTGGGAGCTGAAGTCCACACATCTTAAAATTGCCAAGTTTGAAAAACAATGAATTAGATTATAGGGAGCCTGGTTTCTCAAACCATGCTAAAGCAGACATTTATTGAGCAACTATAGCTCAAAATAATCTATTCCTGGACAGAGGTTTTGCTAAAAGATACATTCTAGTATATGTTCAGGTTATAAATCAAGTTGACCTGCACCCCAGTTTATCTAGACTAGACCTGAAGATGGAATTTAGGCCAGACCATCTACAGAAGCAGACTATGTTGATTTTGCTGAAAATCAGTGTGAATAAAGCACCTAGAAAGCTAGGAGTGAGAGACAGCAAAGAATATGAATAATAATATAACAAGGTAATGAATTATAAATAAGTGGAGAGGACAGGACTGAGCATGAAATTGCAATTTTATACTCAGGCAACATCACGCAGGGCATGAAAGATATTGTGCAACCTGCAAGGCATGAGCTCCTGGAAAGCCTTATTTGGTACTCAAGATAAAGCAAGGAATTCATCCATTGCCCTGTTTTGTCTTCCACTGAATCTGGTTCCTGTGATATTGTTGTCCATAAACTTAAGCATAAGCATTATCTGTGCAGTCTTGGTCATATAACTTTGTAATTTAGGTAATTGTGTGTGGATTTTGTTTCCTAAAATAAGAATTGTTCTATTTTGGTTTGGGATTTTGCTGTTTTATACAAAGGGAAGGCAGGGCACATGGTCCTGAATTCAACAACAGGATAGTAATTTGAAGGGCTGTCCTAAAAAGTGCAAATTAGACTTTACTTTTTGCAGATTCCTTTCTTGTACTGACCAGCAGGATCATGGGAAGTATTTCAATCAATCAATAGCTATGCCTAATTTTGATCAATCCTCACTGTTTATCATAACACATGCTGAATCTTCTGAAAAAAATATATATATATAATTAAAATGTGCCTATTTTTGAATGAGGATCTACATAAAATCAGCATCTCTAAGGCAGGGAAAAGTTTTTTTTTTTCATCTTATTTGAAAATAATTACTCTCGTACAATAGATCTTCAAAGTAAACTCAGGCTTTTTACAGCAACCCAGAGAACTGCTGGCAATTCATCAGTTTGGCTAACAGAAGTGGAGCTATGAGATCAAAACAGAAATCCATCTAATCAAACATTTTGTTCCCAACAGTAGTCAGTTAGATGCCTTTGGGACTTCAGAAGGTTCAAAAGCCAACCATTCCCCTATATTGCTGTGTTTTCCTATCATACACTGCTCAAATGCACACTGTCCTTAAGCTAGGCAGATAATTGAACTAGCTTAGACACTAGCCAGCATCTAGAATGATTTCTGAAAGAAGCACATAAGAAAATGCTAACAATATAAGATGCATAAGCATGAATAGCTCAGCACCCATGGAACTTTTTTTTAAATGCAACTTTGGGAGGCAGGAATTTATAGCAAAGAAATGGGTTACATAAGGGGAATATAAGGTTAAACAGAGATGGTGTCTGTTGCAAAAGAAAAAGAATTTCTTTAGTTTTTCATTGATGATGTGCAAGGAGGAAACTGCTGGAAGGGAAAGGGTAAACCATAATTTCCCAACTCTAGTTTCTTACCTTAAACACTTAAAAAAAAAATCTTTTTTTTCCCATCTAAAGCAAGTACTGGGGGTATATTACACTGTACATCTGAAGGTCACAACAATTGGTCATCACCACAGTCTCCGATTGTGAAAGTCAGGGGTAAATTGTGCTTTATCTGGAGAACGAATTTCTCTCGCTGGTGCTGAATCTGCTGTTCAACCAGTTTCACTGAGCTGCTTCCCAGTTCCAGCATTATCAAAGGGGAATACTTGCTTTTTCTTAAAGGAGCTTGTGATGCAAGGCAAGCAGCCATAAGTTCTTTTGAACTTTCTTAATTAGAGCAACTTAAAAAACCTAAAACTTAAGAAAACAAGTAGCTTTCAAGAGGCAGCTTTCCATTTCCTATTCTTCCCCTTACTGCATGTAGCAACTCCCTGCCTTTTTTTATTATCTCAGTCTCACTTTCTTCCTGTTTGTCAGTCTTGCTCCTCTTCTGGTCTGATGCCCTGCCATTATTACGTGCTCAACTGTCTCCCACATGTAATGCTTCAAGAGCATTAGCTAAGTGGCATATTCTCATTGAATGGCACTGAGTTACATCCTGGAATGGTGGGGGGAGCCCTACAGTGAAATTGATCAATGACGCAACTGGCAGTGGAAAAGCCGAAACAATCAGCTCAGACAGAAGAAGATAAACCTGCAGGTGGGCAAGCTGGCATGTATAAAGCTGCTTCTACAGCTTAATGTGTCTTTTTCTGCACCAGAGAAGCTATGAGTACTGCTTTCTGTGACAGTGAATTGTGGTACTCTATGGACTCTCAGTATGCAGATGTTTCGCCTAAGAGATAGAGAAGTGCACACACTGAGGTACTGTATGTATCAAATTTTACCTTTGACATAAACTCTTTAGAGGATCACTGAAACTTTTCTTTCACAACCTCTGTGTACTAGGTAAGATAACTGTCTTACCTTACTAGCTTATTGCAAAGGTGATAACGTGGAAATGCTCAGACATATTAATCAAATGTTAAATATTATTATTGCATACTTTGGAATTAAGAAGAACAGACAATGCCTAGTTAATGCCTTGTTTCCTTCTTCAATAAGTTGCCCAAGCAGAAAGCCATCAGAGATCTGGGAAATTTATAGCAGGCAAAGACCCAAGAAAGGCTCTCTGATGTCACCTGATCCCCAAGTCCAGATTTCTGGGTTGTGTTAAGGTCCAAAGTCAACTACCTGCAGGTTCATCTTCAAACCTGAAGAACCCTTTCAATATACAGTACTACATAAATAGACCCTTCTATTTATCAACATATTTATGTTGATTTATGCAAATCAACATATTTATGAGAAAAAAAGTCAGAATACGAATGGAAGTCAAAGGGAGGAGCCAATTTTGTTCAGGCCTTGTAGAAAACTCCCTTGCTGTCTATCGCTAGCTAATTAAGAAAACTGCTTATTAATCATTCTTGACACCCATTTCTCTCAGCAGAATTAGTATAAAATTAAAATGTTGTAAACTCTCTCTCTTACATATTCTAGAACGAGGGGTGTTCTGACTGAAACAGAAAAAAGCTTTTTACCATGAGTAGTTAACCTGATTCTCTCCCATTTCTCTAACACATAATCATTTCAAATCAGGATGAACAGAGAAATAAAGAGAATAGCAGCTTTGAACAATAACAATCAATCTTTAAAGAGAATATTAAAATGGTAATTTGAACTCACAATGCACATTATAGTCCAAATGCATACGAGCACTAAATTATCACTTCTGCATACATGGGAGGGATATGTAATTAAAATGGTTATTCCCCTATAGTATCTAAATAAAGACTATGTAGTTACTGTAGGAGGACTGAGCCCATAGGGTGGATGTCTTAAACCTCCTCTCCTTCAGATCCTCGGTGTCTTTGCATCCTGTTCCTACATTCTGCCCTAATGTAGCAACTTGGTAATTTCTGCTGCCACCACCTCTCTGCCAAGGGGGCTCCTCACTGGGCATCTGCTGCTGCTAACCTCCAGTGCGTGAGAGAGATAGAGCTCCCACACTTTGCTGCCTTTTTGGTGAATAAAAGGTAATAATGAAATACCTGCTGTGCTGGGCATAATGCCATTTCCTGGGTATACAACATTGAAATATGTGACTAGCATCATCAGCCCTTCTTCCACCCTCCACACACACCCCAATCTTGGAAAATAAAGCAATCTCACAGAGAAAAAATGAAACTTTATTTTAAAAATGAAAAGAGAAGTATATAAAATCATTTTGAACTTTAAAATCGTAAAATTGTAATTATGCAGTGCTGCAGGATCTAGGGTATAGAGCTGCCCAATTTACAATAAGCAGCAGCTGGCAAGTTGGTTAAACTTCAAGTTCAAAAAAAGTATAAGATGGTACTCATATGTTACAACTCCCCCAGGTGCCAATTTTAACAGAGCCAAAAGACTTTCTCAGGGAAAAAAAAATAAATTCAAAATATTTGAAAAAAAGGAGTATCTTTATGCACAATCTAACATACAGTATGTACAAAAGACTCAGGTTTATACGATCACTGAGCTTGTTCAGAGTTATAAATAATTCTGGACTTAAGGACACACAGAAACAATAACCTAAAGCTTAGCACAACTTCTGCCTAACCCATTGACCTATTTCTTAGAGATGATCTGAATCCCAAAGCAAAATCCTCTCTGCTTCTTTTCCCTGGACCCGCTCCAGTTTGGTAATTGATGGTAATTCTACCTATCAGAACTGTTGGGGAGATGTTATACTTCACTCCTTTCCCCAGCTCAGGCACAGCAACTTCTTTCTCTGTTTCCCCAGATTTCTGCCTTTTAAAAGAATAAAGCTTTTTCCTACCCAGGAGAGGAAGGGGCCGGGGCTTCTCCCTTTGCTCTGTGAGACAGAAGTCATGCCTCCCCCAGTGTTGATTCTGTTTGAGATGAAAGAATGTGCATTCCAATGTACTCCTTGTATAAGAAGCTGATGGATATTCTTGTGAATCCAGGCAGACATCACAACAGTCAGTAATGTATATTATTTATAATAGATGCAGATGGTATTAGTTAAAGTAGAATATTTTATCTGGATGACTCAGAATTTTAATTTAGAATGTATTTATTCTGATCAACAAATTAGTGATTAAAATCCATAGAAGCAACTGCTTCCTGAAGCCTTTCTTTTGCCTTATTTCATGACATGCCAGAAATTGGAACGAGATCTAGTCCTGCTTCAAGTAACCCATAGAAACCAGCAGGACTTAAGTTATAGGATTAATGTAAATATAACTAAGTCTAGATCGAACCTTTAGTACCTCTGGTATTATTACCATAATTGGATTGCCTTTTTCTTGGACTTTCTTTACATGTGGAAATGGGTTTGTAGTTCAAGAGGAAAATTTCAAAAGTTAGCTTAGAGATAGAGATCCAGGCTACCAACCCCATCCATTGGAAGCAGTGTTTCCTCAGAACACTGTCTACTTCATTGGGAGGCACATAATCAAACTCAGTCTAGATAACATCACTAGACTGAGCCCCAGGTAACTCATTTGGTCCTGCCCACTCAGAGACTCACTGCAAGCGAATCTGAGCCACTTTATCTGTCAGATAGCATGAATACTCCTCAGAGCAACCCTATAGGCGCTCCTGGAGCACATCTCTCTCCAGCAGGGAATGAGTCACCCTAAGCTGCCCTGCAGGGAAGTAATAGTAATAGTAGTAGTAATAGTAGTAGTAGTAGTATTGTGTCAGTAGACACAATAAGGGCAGAAAACACTGGTGTTTCACCACCCTTATTGCCATGATCTTTACCTGAATATGGGCTCTTTCTCTTGTTTGATTCGATTCACTCTTTTTCTTCCTCCAATGGCATTCTAGGTGTCCCTTTTGGTGCTTCATCTCCAAGAACGCCTCAGAAAACCAAGGCTGGCACACACAGAGAGGCCGCATAGGAGCAATCAGTCCAAGGCCATGGTCACCCGCCTATTCCAGGCTGAGCCAAGTCCTCCCACCAGATCCCCAGGGAAACCCCAAGCTCCCTCTGTAATCAAACTGGGTCCATCAGTCACCTGGGGTGAGCTGATCAAATCAGCCCTATCTCAGGGGTGGGTGGCACTAGCAAGCCAGAGGGCAATCAAATGGCAATATTCTCCAAAACCAGATCACTTCAGAAGCGGTCTGAGATGAAAACTAGATCTAGCGTGCAACCCCAAGTATGCATCAGACTCTCAATTACTTGCGACTAGCCCATTATGTCTGATTTCACACATAACCCTAAGCCATAAGCAATGGTTTACAAACAACAATAGCCACCCATAATGTGATTTATTTAATGTCTTGTATCATCCCATACTACCTATTTTTTATTTTGAAATACATATTAATTGTAATTTAAGTTTTATCAATCGCTGATATATATTCCTGTATATTTATTTGTGAACTCTACACATAAAATCACTAGGCATGATGAATGGATTTTACTGTATCTGGTGAAACCAAGGGATAATTAATTATCCACCCAACCAATTTCTCATAACACTTTATTATGTCAAACTGAATATTCAACAATAAGAACACTGCTTTTATTTTTCCTGCATAAAGCTCAACCTTTCGAATAACTTTAAGCTAACAACTGAAGTTGTTCTAGCTCAGGCCTGCATAGCTGAGGGGAATGGGCCACATTGATAAATTAAAAATCATTATGGGCCACAAAGGAATACTTGGTCTGCCAATCTGCTGTTTGGCAGCTGACACAGCTGCATATGGCCCAAGAGCCACAGGTTAGGCAGGCCTATTCTACTTGTTGTTCTTGGGGAATTAAAGATGAATTGTGGTGCATGTACCCCAATCCAGTAATTTTTACTCTAGCAGACATCAGGTTTTACAGATTTTGTAGCCAGGCTAACTGCAATATTAGTTTTAATATTCCATGGAGACAACTATGTCGTTTTCAAATTCCCAGTCTTGGTTATACAGTAGTCCTGGTATTTCTGGTGATTTCCCATTTAAGTACTAAGTTGATCTCGCCCTGCTTACCCTTTCAAGACCCACCAATGCCAGCTAGGTACCATCACCTAATTGAACAATTAATATAAAGAACCCTTTTTCATATTTTCATAGGATGATTCCATTAACAAAGTTAGAATTCATAAATCCATGCTTGTTCCATGATGACCGCAGCCACTGAATGGTATTCTGCATGTGGGAACGATTGTGGATGCAAGTTGTTGCCACTTCATGTTTCGGATCGTTTTTTCAGTGCATCCCATTAGCCACAAAATACACTGTATGTATGAACTGGTTCTTAGTTGTCTTCAAATAGTCATTTGGGCCTCTCTTTTTACCCTCTTTCCTTCAGTAAATGCTGACTACCAGTCTTCCCAGAAATGCTAACAAGAATCCAGAACGAAAAGGTATATAATGTTACCATACAGCAGCATTTCTAGCACTTAATGAGGCACAGTGAATTCTTTCTGTTTGCACATGAAAGACTTTGTTTGCACTGCACCTGTAAAACCAACTCCTGTTTATGCTTTAAAAAGGTCAGCCTGGAGTTGTTTGGTTATGGACAACTGGGACTCTCCAAAGATTAGACAAGTGTCATGGGGATATGAGAGCAAGTCTATGCTGGCCTATAAAAGCAGCCAGGCCAAGGTGAAGAAAGTGACATAGTTGGTAGGGGCACAAATTCCTTTTTATAATAAGATGTAATTCTTTTGTACCTAAAAGATGCAATAAGAACTTTGTTTTTGTTTTTTTTTAATCCTTGAACTATGTCACTCTGAATATTTTCCAGCTCCTCTCCAATATTCAGAAATTTTAGCTATAACCATACCAATGACTGGGAACATTTATAGGGAACAAGTGATTTCTTTATTATAACACCCCTCCAATATTCTGTACTTGGACAAGATACTGGAGAACAGCTCCATCTGAGTTGAGGAGATTATATTTCTTTCCAACTATTTTAGGTCTCATTAAGAGCCAGAGTCTGCTTTGGCCACCTTGATGAATAATTTATGCTAGGATCAGATTAAAGGAAATGTGTTCCTATTAGTTTTGTGGGAACACTTGTTGACTTTCCATTACCATATTATACTTCAGAATCACCTGGCTAGAATGGGATGTCAAGGCAATGGTTTACTGTGGCTCCAGAGGAATGATTTCAGAAAATTGTGCTCAGAAAGTCCTATTACAGTGGCATCCACAGGGAGTCAACAACGTGTGTGACAGAGTGATTGAAGCATTGCCCCTTTTTAACATGCATTGCATTCATTGCATGCAAGTCGAAAGAGGTGGCGCTTTGATTGCCCTGGTTGCACCTGCCATTTCAATTCTGTTGACCTCCCTCCAGATGTCCATGCTACTGAACTATAATGTCTGCCCCCTATGCAATTAACATATATCTGAATCATTAGGAGAGGTTGCCCATAACTCTGAATTATGAGGTCATCGCCCAATTTTATATCTCCATTCCATTAACCCCCCAAAATTGGTATTTGATGTCACCATGGACTGAATGAGAACACAATCTGAAGCTTAACTTGGACACAAGACAAAGCACTTCTGGTCAACTGAAGAACAGATCAAGAAAAAGGTTCCTTCAACTTATGCTGAATGAGACTCGAGTTTGTAGTTTGGGTGTTCTCCTAGATTCAGCCTTGACCTCTTATATCCTTTTTTTCAGAAGTGGCCAGGAGAGCACAACTATACCTGTTCCTGTTAATGTCAGAGCTGGTCACAATGGTAAATGGCTTAGTTGCATTCTGTTCATACTACTGCAGTGCACTCAGTCCAAGACTCCATTACAAAGAATTCAGAAATTTTACCTAGTGCCGAATGCTGTAGCCATACCATTGACTGGGGACAGTCATAGGAAACATGTGATTTCTTTATTATAACACCTTAACTGGCTCATCATCTTTTTTGGGGATGATATAAAACACTGGTCATTATTTAATGAACGTACATTAAATATATCGCACACATTTAAAAAAAAAAAGTATATCTGTATACTTTTGAAATTAAGCTGAAAAGATGAAGTTTCCCACTGAGTTCTTCACTCAGTTCCAGCATTGTTAGGTACACCTGGGGGAACATGAGGGAGGATCTTCTCGGTAACTGGCTCTGGACTTAGGAATTCTCTAACAACAGAGGTGATGCTAGTTCCTCTCTAAAATTTTTCTGCCTTCAATGAAGTACCATCTGATCCAGGTAGGCATTTGAACTGTAAGCTGTTTGAATTCAATGGATGATTTTTCTCTACATATTGATGTGTTTTTCTGTATGCTTTTAACTGGATTTTTATTATACTTGTTTATGTTGACCTATTACTGCCCTTCATTTCAATTTTTATCTTCCTTGTGCACAGCCAAAAGCATTTTAAGGAAGTAGCTCAACCTTTCCCAACCTCCCATTGGTCTCCAGATGTGTTGCCACTGAAGTTCCTGCAACAGCCAGCTGAGCATGGCCTCTCCAAGTTGTGGAAGGCTGCTTTGTCCATTTATTTGGGAATGATTATTCCCTGACAATAAAAAGCCCTCAGAGAACAATCAGTCCAGCAGACCATCCTAAACTTTGCGACTTCTCTCATAGGACTTCTCTGGTATGCCAATCTATCCATAAAGAAAGGCCCCAAACCAGCTCATCAGCAAAGAAGGAACATCTAGCAAAAGCACAAAGCCAGAGACTAGATCTACCAAACAAAAGCAAAGAAAGAACCCAGCAAGACCAATTCTCAGGGGCTCATTCAACGGCTCATTTGCCAATGCCATTCTACTATTCTAGGATTAAAGACTGGGACACCCAATGGTGAAAGATGCGTCCCAGGGGGACGGTTGGGAGGAGGGAGGGCTTGTCTCATGCCTATCTATCTCTATGAGCTTTTATATACTTTGTGCATTTTTAAAAGATTTCCCCCTAAAGTGCTTGATTTTAAACCTAATTTTATCTTGGTTTGTATTGATTTTATGCTAGTGTTTTATATGTCAAGTGCTAATTTTGTTAAATTTGAAGTTGTTATGAATTTGTTTTATACTGATGCCTATCTAATTATTCCAAGGGCTTTGTTGACAAATGGTATTAACATGTTGTAAAATGCTAGAATGGCAACATTCAGAATCTTTCAAGAGAATATTTCAGTTTCCCAGAATATTCTGTTGCTTATTTCAGAGAAAAAAATATGTCTTCAATAGGACTCCACAATAACCATAAAATATCAAAAGCCCTTATTCTGTACACTTAAGTTCTACTTAGGTCTATGGTTTTCTCTTACATTTCAGTTTGTAAGACTATATAATTTATGCTCTTTTGAATAAAGCATGCTCTTCCTACGCTGAATGTTTTTTTGTCAGTTTGCACAGAAACTGAAAATTTTGCATATCCTGGCCTGTTCTTTTTATACTCATGTGGATTATCTGCCTAATTGTGAACAACACTTATACATCTGAAAAAAAAAAAAACTTGCAGTCAAGCTATGCCAAAAAAAAAAAAGTTAAAATATAATAATGCTTTTTGCTTCTCTGCTGAAAGAAAAATGTAAAATGGCTATCCAACTGGAATCTGTGGTAATATATTTCCTTACGAAGTACACTACTGTAATACACTACTGAGGTTTAAGAAAGCAAAGCAGTGAAGTGGGATGGAACAAGAGGTAGCCAATGTGTCCAACTTGAATTCCCATGAACCCTACTTTCATCCATTAAACAAATGATGCCATTCATTCATATAGCAAAAATGAAACAATTAATAATAATAATTTATTAAACTTGTATGCCACTCAACTCTTAACCAACAAAGAAATCACAATAAAATCAATAAAAGATAAAAATAAAAGATAAAGATAAAAGATGGCAAGCATGATGAAGCGAGGGGGTCTGTCACTTGTGAAAGGCCTGGGTGAAGAGCCAGGTCTTCATGGCTCTTCTGAACAGCAGCAGAATGGGGGCCATCCGGATCTCGGGGGGAACCTCATTCCAGAGGGCAGGTGCTGTTACAGAGACATAGTGGATAACTGGATATAGTGTTAAAATAGGGGATAAATCCATCTAATGCTCATGCAAGCAGATGGCCAAGCATCTACAGGAAGCGATTTGTGGGACTACTGTGCCTGTGTGCAGACTGCCAGTGCACTGCCCACTCCCTGGGAATAATGCTCTTTCTCTCCTTATACATACACACAAACCACTTCATAATGTCAGCATTTGACTAGGTATTTAAACAAATTTGAGATTAAAAGTTTATTATTAAATGAAACGTTATATTCACATGACAAAAATGCAAGGTGTGTGGCATTCAGCTTTAATGGAAAACTGTATATTATTTTATGTACAAAACATCTATACACATCTATATTAGCGTTTATAGAAATAATCTCCAATAAATTATTTGAATATGATATAATTAATTAATTAATTTTATTTAAGACATTTACATACCATTTCTCATATTTAAAAAATCTCAAAACATTTTACAGTTAAATTGTAAAGAAGGAATCCTTCTTGGCAGTCAAATATATGCCAGTCATTTTAGAAAATATTCAAAATTTTAAAAAAGGTAATAAAATATTAAACTATAGTACTAATGTATTTGTTTCATCTTCTTCAAATACATAATACCACATATAGTTTCCATCTATTACATATTTGATAATCAGTGATACACAGGAATTAACTAAGGAATATAGTAAACATAGCATTATGTTGGCTATATATGCACTCTGACATTTGCACAGACTCATTGTTTGTTTTGGTCTCATAACGTCGCTTATTATTTATAAAATAAATAAAGTTTGAATCCAAACTGAACTACATAAAGACAACAATTATGCAAGCACTGTTCAGGTTGGGGCACATGGATAGAACATAGAATTCAAACTTCTCTTCAGCCTTGGAATATTCTCTCTCATGTATCTCCTTTTCTCTGTCCCTGTTAATCTAAGTCCCTCCTTTGAGCTGCATAATTTACATTAATCTAAATTGAGATAAAAGTTTAATCACCTATTTTCAGTTGGTTGAACAAAGAGAATTAGCATTAAATAGAAGTATAGGATATTCACTAAATTGTAAAGAATAGGACTATCAAGCCAAAGCTAGGAATTTATATACCACTGATTTTAACAATGGTGTTGACATGTATTTAAAACTCCTGTTTTGGAATCAGCTCCTCCATCTACTCAGCTCTCTATGTTAGTTAAATGTAATTAAGTCAGATTCAACTCTTGGTGACATTATGACAAGTGTTTGCCATCCTGACCTCCTTTAGTAATAACTCATAGCTCTTCCAAGAACATTTTTGTAATTTCTTTCATCCCATCAATCCATCTTATCTATTGTCTTTCCCTTCTACTTCCTTTAACCTTGCCAAGATTAGTCATTTTTTCTAGTCCATCATTTATTAACATCACTTGTCCAAATTATGTGAGTTTCTGCTTAGTGATCATCATCTCAAGGCCACAGTCAGACTTTATGTGGTCTAGGACTGATTCATTGATTCTTCTTGCAGCCCATGGTACTCTTGGTAACCTTCTTCAAAACCATAACTGGAAAGCATCTACTTTTCTCATACTGTCAATTCACAGCTGTACATAGCCACTATTTTAACCGGTGTCATTGAAAGTTTTCAATCCTTCATGGTCTTGTTTGCTTCCTCCCTCTTCTTTATTTCTCCAGGACAATCCATCTTATTTATTCTTGTGCCCACAAAAACAAAATGATGTAACACCTTAACTCGTTCACAATCAACTATTGACTTCAATAAGTGTGGAATTGAAATCATCATTGCCTCCTTAATATTTATCATTAACCCGTATTTTCATGTTCTAGTTTTACTTTCATCATCATCATAACAGTAACTTCTTAGTCTTCTTTACTTTCAGATAACAAACCCATATCATCTGAGTATCTCACATAATTAGTGTTTACTGCAGCTGTCATCTCTTCCAATCTTGCTAGTCTTAAAAGATCTTAATTTTATAAGTTAAATGAATATAAGAAAAAAACACATCAGTGTCTTACCTCTTCCCTATTTTGAACTACTGTTTCTCCAAATTCAGCTTTTATACTAGCTTTTCTTTCACTGTAAAGATTCCTCCGAAGAATAATCAAGTGTTCTAGTATACCCATTACCCTTAATATGTTCTGAATTCTGGCTCTACCTAGTCAAAACTTTGCTGTAATCAACAAAACAAAGCCAAACCTCCTTTTTGTATTCCCTTGCTATTTTCCATTCTCCACCTTGTGTTAGCTATCTAATGTCATGTCCCTCTAACTTTTCTGAAAAATACTCACCTGTCATTCCCCTTTTCACATACAGTATGGCTCTATTCTTTCTTAAGCAGAACTTAGCTTACATGAGGCATTCGTGCAACTGAGCATTCACTTACATCTCCCTTTTTAATATAGCTATATATATGACCATATAACTATATTAAAGACCATATAGTCTTGTTCCATATTTGTTGAAAAAGAGTGGTTAGCAGTTGAGCAGCCTCTCCTTCTGCAGTTTTAAATAATCTAAAGAGTATTCCATGACCACTCAGAAGTAGCATCAATGATGGGCTAGAGCAACGGACTAGGTTCCCAAATAAAGACTATTAAACTGTATACCTATCTAAACATAGAGTTAAGATATATAATTACCCTCTTTGTACCCACCCAATATTTAAAATACTGTATTGTCAAGTTTTCAAGATACCATTTGCACACAGGGCCTATTGTTTATTTATTAAGATGTATCATAAATGTATACTTAATAAGACTTTGCTGTGTAGAAACATCCACTTTATGTATTATTTTGTAGCCAAAAACTGATTAAAGTCATTTGGACTCAACTGAGTTAGACCCAGCACAAGGTCTTTCCAAACCATATTTACAGACACAGCAGCAAGATCTTTCCAACCCCTACTTACAAACTCTAGTAAACCCTAGTTTACTTCCATGAATTTGGGATTGGATTTGGATGTGGATGTTTGGGGTACGAATTTGGATATTTCAGCAGCTATAATTATAAATGTCTTCTGAAAAGAGTCAAGCATATAACCTTTCTATCTGTAACTGCTGAAGAATCCCTTGTGGGATTTCCGTTCAATCCAAGTCGCAGTTGCAAATGTTTTCACTCTCCAGTCTCAGGCAGAAGTTCTACAGATTCCAAGAGTGCCATCAATTGCTCTGTCTACCACTTCAGATTGTGCAATGCAGAACACTTCAGAACATATTGAATAACTCTACTGTATATAACTGAGGAGCTATAACTTCAGGAAAAATAAGTATCTTATCTAAAGAAGTGCAAGAAGTAGTACTAACCATATACCAAATTACTAATATCAATGAAAAGATTTTACTTTAAACTGTCTTTGTATTATTTCAAATCAGCTTTCCAATTTAGAGAATTGTTCACGCTATTTCTTTGTTATTTCTTTTTAGAATAAACTGCAATCAGCCAATGTTTTTCTTTTTAAGGGCCTGGAAATTCCACAGGCTGCTAAGCAATGACAAAATGTCAAGGAATGGGACAATTGACATGAGAGGTGGCAGAAAAAGCACCTCTCTTCCCCCTACTTTTCCCCTTCCCCTTCACTTTTCACCCCTTACTTGGGTTCCCCAAGCAAGTACTTGCTGCATCTCCAGGCAAAGTACTGGAGGAAGGCACAGCTCAAAAAAGCAGTCATCAGGGAACAATTAAGCATCCTCATTTATACCACTACAAAAAGTCCCTATACAAAAGTTCTCCTTCTCTTGTTACTTACAGTAAGAACTATATGAAAGAGTCCATGATTTTACAACATTTGTCTGGAGCTGAACATCTCATTCATCCCTTTAAATCCAAAGTGAAAATATAAACCTTGAAACAGTTTGCAATTTCATCTGAACTGCTATAAATACTAAGACCATGAAAAGGCCAGAGGCAGCCAAGAAGCACATTCTACAGTGGTTACTTGTGGCTACTTGTCCACTGAAATAATTGATGGTATCTTTCAATTATTGGCATCATCTGTCAGAAAAGCTCATGATTCCCTTATTTCTCATCTTCTGTAACATTTAATTATTCTATGACCTACTTCATTACTTTTATTTCCCGTATGCCATTATTAATACATTGTTATGGAATGGCTTTTTTTTCTTGTTCCTCTTCATTGCACTTGGAGGGAAAAGTAGTATTTGAAGAGTTGAAACAGATTTTATGATTATTTCATACTGGAATACTTATCAACTCTAAGACAAATGCTTTACAGTAGAAAATGTACTTTATTGTTCTACATTTAGGCAAGCTCCTTAAAATTGTTCATCAGATCAGACAGAACTATTTCCACAATGAACAGCCCATATGGAGTAAGGAGTACAGACTGATCAGTTAGAAGCATCTAATGTTGCAGCAAGATTGAAGATAAACAGAGGTGGAGATGATCAGCCCTTTGAATGGGAAACTGCCAGAAGATCCAGGAAAAATCAAAAGACAGACAGCAAAAGGGTTTCAAAAAAATATGTAAAAAGGGCATAGCTGGTATGGCCAGCTATGATTTTGCATGTTGTATGCCAATTCATGTGATTACCAGGATAGTACCAAAAGAGTAGACCATTCTGGGCTTAATGGTCCCATAATCCGTCTCCAAACATGGCAGATAAAAGGAAATACTTCCTTATACCAAATATAGTCAAGCTATGGCATCTGCTATGGCAAGATAGAGTGGCAGCTACCACCTTGGACAACTTTAAAGGGGATTAGACAACTAGATAGAAGGTTGGATATCAATCATTGCTAGATATGATGGTTATATACAGTACATTTCTCAGTATTAGCTTCTGGGGTACACAGGCAGGAGGGGGATTTTGCCCTCCCATTCTCTCCTTCCCCAAAGCACTTGATATTTTGATATGATTCAGCAAGCCTTGCTTTTCTTTTCTTTTCTTTTCTTTTGGTTCAAATATACACCAACAACAAAAACAATGCAGTTTCTATAATATACTAATTAATAATATTTTTTAAAAGTTTTCCCAAGTAAACCCACTATCTGACAATCCAAACTAAATTTAGCAGTCAGCAAGAAGTACATACATTTTAAGATGATCATGACCATTTTTACTTATTGTTTCTATTAGGCATAAAGAGGATTAAGAAATTATACAACCCACTGAATCGCCTTCCCTCTGAACACTGGAAAAAATTACTGAGACTGCAACTTGGTAATCACTTCTGCAGAACAGTACCCAGTGAAAACAACAGTACTGAACGTATATGTACAGGATTTCACTGTAACTCATTCAAATAAGGATGAAGTCATCCACCAGGTTAAATAAAAAACAAAGAAATCACATGGTGTTATGCCTGAACCAGATCTGTGCATTTCTAATTTGGTTTTCTTGGGGTTATCACAGCTCGCTTTCCTCCTCCTGCATGCAGCATTGGTGGCTGCTCTCACTGGGTAATCTAAGCCAACACCAAATACCCTCACTTCAGTTTCAGCACTGCTTGAAAAGGAGCCGCTGGCTGAAAGATGCAAAGTGTGATGAAGCTACATCATCATCATCATCATCCCACTTATTGTATTGTCGAAGGCTTTCACGGCCGGCATACGATGGCTGGTGTGGGTCTTCCGGGCTGTGTGGCCGTGGTCTTGAAGTTTTGTTCAAGCAGCCACTCAGTAACCCAACCCCACCCACACACCCCCAATCCCCCCCCCCTCAGATCTCTATAAATACCCACAAAAAGGGTCACATCACCCTGGGCACAGAGAGAACTGCTCCTGTCTGTGCTCCTGCACTCTGAAAATGCCGGTCACAGGTGCTGGCGAAACGTTAGGAAACAAAACTTCAAGAACACGGCCACACAGCCCGGAAGACCCACACCAGCCATCCCACTTATTCTTAAAACTTCTTTTTGAAAAGCAGGACAACTGTTCTGAATCAAGAAGGTCACACTGCCCCCTCCCCCAATTCATGCCTCCTCCCTCTTGAGAAGAACACTATCGCAGCAGAGGAAGTTTAGCCTGGCCCCAGCCAGGCCCTATAGGAGAAGGAGCTATAGGATCTGCTCCATCCCTCAATTGCCCTATAACTGCAGTTCAGAAGTTCAGCCTGAGAACAAAGAGCTGCCATGTTTCCTCAAAGCCTGCAACTGGCAAGGGAAATTACCTCCTCTTGCTGCTGCTAGCAGTTTTATCAGCAGAAGGGAAGCATTTCTTTAAATTAATATTAATGCAACCTCAGTGTACCACTGCTCTCCATTGTCTTTGAGGCTGTATCATGCCTACTGACCAATCACTTAACTGAGTTATCCTCTTGCTTTCAGAAAACAAAAAGTTTTGTTCTGAACAAAAAGAATGTGAGGAACATCATGCTGGGAACTCTGTCCCCATGAAGTTTCCACTTACTTTTGTTTAGTGTCCTATCCTAAGTTTTTAACACGAGTAATAGGGAAAAGCCATGTTCTGCATTTCACAGAGAATAAACACGAATATATATTTATTTTTTATTATTAAGGGGGAAAAAACACATAGAAAGTGCTTTAAGAAAAAAGTGAAAGAAATACAACAAAGAAAAAAACATGTCAATGTCATTGTAACAGTAAACAATTACAATTCTATATATACTTATCTAAAACATGATAGTCATATAACTGTATTAGAAATATATATGTACTTGAATAATATTTGCATCAGAGAATAAACACTAATGAAAACCTGTCAACTCTACATGACTTTTATCTTCAGTGGGAGAAGGAATCTTTATAAATGATACAGAAAAAATCTGTATAACTGATACAGCAATAGCCAAAACAAAACTATCTGAACCAATGGATGGAGTTAACTTTGAAATTAGATTTACTAAATAGCTCAAATTTTAGGTAAGGCAGACAGACTCCATGCACTGATGTACAACATGAAGCTAAGCAACAATCTGAAATTATTAGCTTCAATTCTAAAGTAGGTTAACAAGTCACAGAAGGAAAATAACCCATCTCCTTCTTGCTCCCCCCAGCAATGTTGGTTGTGAGGCAGAAGATGACTGGGGGTTAAGGAAGATGGGGAATTTTGCCTCTTGGAGTCCCATAAGATATTTTGTCATCTAAGCCTAATTCAATCAAACTACCTAGGAAAAGGGTTTGAAATTATCATACTTAACATTTGAAAGGGGTTTTTTTCCCCTTAAGAACTTAATTAATGTGTTACTATTATGCTTTATTGCCTTATGAAGATGTCTGAATAATAGAACGACATGATACAGTGAGGAATCCACTAGAATTGCTCATGCCAGGACAAGAGATTCTCATGGAAGAAGAATGTCAGCATGGATTATGCAAATATAATCCTGGTGCTGTCTTGTAATTCCATCATTTAAATATTAACAATACAGTGAGAGATTAAGTCACAAGAAGGGGAGGGTGTACATAAGGAATAATGGATTATTTGGATGACTGGAAAGAAAAGGGGAAGAATTCTAGTTGTAGTCATATGGCATCTGAATGACTTTATCAAATATCTGCATAAGCAAAACATAAAGAAATGGGAAAGATGGTTCCCTAAAAGGTAATTTATCATCACTGGACATAGAAACTGCACAGTGAAAAAGACAGGACCTAAACTTTGAGAAGAACATCAGCCATAGCATCCTAGTATACACCAGATAAATTAATTAGATTTGAAAGTCTGTGTTGCATCCAAATTAAGCAGCTCTGAGTATAAAGAAGACCCTTGGGAGGTATTTCCATACTAAGTATTATAATTTGCAGAATATGTTCACCAATTATACAAGTAAACCAAAAACTTTGCAGTCTTGTCTTTTATGTTATGCTTGTTCAATTTGTTTCCTCATTCTTTATGCTGAATGCATGTGATTTCACTTTTCTTTTAAAATAGTACTACTATATTTATTATAGAGAAACATTAATTTGTATTTAGCTCTGAAAATCTGCTTTGTATGCCAGCTTTTTAAAATGAATCTCATTGACTTTCCCATGCAGCATGCAGGATATATATGCCTGTTAGATGAACTGGCATTTGGCAGTACCAAATTAACCTACTAATCTTTCTTTGCACAAAACATGATCAGTCATTATGTGGATGCAAAAGGAATCCAAGTCAAGCATGCAAGAGCAACACTTTGCTCAAATACACCATCAACATGTCTATAATCACAGCATGAGAAACTCAACAAGCAAGGATCAAGAGAACAAACAAAGGTGAAATTTACATTGTGGAATGACTTTTGAAGGTTTGCTTCTGTGAGAAATTGCTAACCAGGCTAACCACTATTGTCAGAGTTGTCTATAACAAAGACCACAAAGGCATAGTGCAGCATAAATATTTTTAAAGTTAAAAATCCAGTATAATAGTACTTCCAGTTATGACCCTATGCCTGCCTGCGTGGAAGTAAGCCACTTACTAGAATCCTAGAAGTATGCTGAATGCTACCAGGCTTGTAACCATTGCAACTGCTCCCTCCCTACTCACTAATTTCTCCTGATTGTAATTTAAGCCTGGAAAAAAAGCCAGATTCAAAAAAGTGCAACTGTGCATAGAAATTTGGAGGAAATCTGCAGGAAAGGAAGAGTTCAACATTCTACTCCTTCCTTTCACTGGCCTTCCTCATTATGCTTCAGTATTCTAAGTCATAGACTATTCCACTGTTACATCTGTTTAGGGCCTTAATTGCCTGCTTCTTCAATAGTCAACTCAACCCAATCCTATACAGTACATGTTTACTTTAAGGTTAATTCTGCTACTTTCCACAGAATTTACTCTTTAGCAAGTATCAGAAGAACTGCAATCTTAGATTGCAATCCTACACAAACATACTTTTTTAAAAAAGCTACATTGGAACTTATTTCTGAATAAACAAGGAATTGTGCTGTCAGTAACTTACGCTACCAAAAGGGAGCATTATATAAAGTGCTCAAAGCTGTTTAAAAAGTGGCAGCTGTCTTCATCTCTCAGAGAAGACAATGAGATTGGAGGACACCAAGTACCTCTTATGAATCTCTCATGAATCTGGCACTAGCAGTTGCACGTAATTTCTAACTGGCAATCCTTTCAGAGCAATCATCCATGCTTTTCAAATGGGGGAGGGAATGCACAAAAATGACAGCTTGAATGCTTTGAGGAAGGCAAAACACCTAGTCAAAAGGAGCAACAAACTAGAAATATGCTTAAGAAAAAATTATTTTTAGAAAACCAATCCCAGTTGTAAACTTAATTTCCTGTAATTTCCTGGATCTTTCCATTTAAGGTCCTACTAATCTGGAAAAATAACTTTTTAAAAAATAAATGTGAACTAAAAGAATAGCATTTATTTCTGCAAGGTATTGAAAGACAGAATAAAGTAACCAGTTATACAATGCAATTTTTTAAAAAAGAATTACATTTACTTTGATCACAAAGCATTTCACAACATGTCTTTCTTGATAATAGAGGCTAGATTTGATCTTAGGCTTTGTATTATATTTATTAATGCTGCAAACCTGACAAGAAACAGGCCAATTACCTAAACATGTTACAGAAACAACATCTCTGCATTTGCAGTTTCACAGGCAACCTTTTTAAGAAACAGAGGTGAGAAAAGAGTAGGGAACTAAAGGTTGGTGGGTATGCAAACAGCAGCTGTGCTGATGGGCCTGATAATACATTCAGCAGAGAGAAACAAAAGAGATGCCACCTCCTGTTTGCTTTTTTCTTTTGCTGCCTTTTGAAATAATTTTTGCTTCTTGTGCCACAACTAAAAGAAAAACACATTTCAAAATCAGAGCTGCACTGTCTTTGTTCCAGCAGCAGGAAATGAACTCACATCACCTGGCCAGTAATTCCAGATGCGTGAACTGTTGACACTTCACTGCCCACACAAGGTCAATGTTCACATTCCCAGATTTACCTCCCCATTTTCATGGCCTCAGGTCATACACAAGGGAACACAGGGCTCTGAAATGTACGCATGTAAAAGGAGCAGAGGGAAAGAAGATGGAGAGACTGTCTTTGTACAGAAAGGAGATGTGGCTGATGATGGAAAATGTGTGACTGTATAGGCCGCTTTGGACCCCGGCAGTATTCAGTTTCTACAATAAAAAGTGTTACACACCTGAACTAAAAAAAAAGAAAATCTTCTTGAACCCAGGCTTCTGGAGAAGGTTTGAGTGCCACGAAACTCAGTGGGACTTACTTCTGAGTAAGCAAATCTAAGAAGAAGGTGTTGCTAGTGAAGAGGACTGTACACACATACCTGAAAGTAAGCCCAGGTGAATTTTGCTTACTTTGGAATATAAACTCATAGTATTGGGCTATGTAGTAGTGAATACCATTTTGAAAATTAACCAGAAATCCTTTGCGTGTCTATTCAGAAAGAAAGGCCTGTTGAGTAATATCTTGTTCTTAGGTAAGTACAGAATTGCATCTGAAGGCACTCTGTTATCATGAAAATCATGTTCTATAGGTCAGGGCTGACCCTTCGGTCCGATGCAGACTGGCTGAAATTAAGCTCTTGGCTGCATCCATCCACCTTCATCTGCACAACCTGGTGATGGTTTCGGGCCAGCCGATTTCTGGAGAGTTGGGACTACACTACAATCGGCTTCTCTTCTTTAGGATTGTGCGGAGAGACACAGAACTAGATCCATAAAATGAAACTAGCGGGAAGGAGGCAGAACCGGCGCGGAGTCTCTGTCCATGGGATGAGAGGCAGGAATCGTCCCCCAGCGCTTGAAACACGGATGCGGGGGAAAGTGCCTCCGATTTGCAGCGGTTCTTGCTCCTCGGAATTAGAACGCGGCGCGGGGAATTCGGGGGAGGGGAGAGAGAAGGAAGGCAGGGACGTGGCGTGCGGGTTTTCAAAAGTGTGACTGACAGCCAGACAAAGATGGGGCTGGCTAGTGACGGAGCTATTAAGTATGGAAGGGAAGGGGTGGATGGACAAGAAACGAGGAAGGAACGAGCCCATGTGGTGTACTGAGATGGGCGTCTGTGGCGGAAAAAAGACGATCGGATAAGAGCGCGAAAGACGGGGCCGATAACGAGGAAGGATGCTCGGCGTGGGCAGCAGGAGCGCTTGTGGGCCGTCCAACCCTCCACTCCCCGCCCAGCGCCCAGCCCGCTGGTCCTGCAGCTTACCTGAGCAGTTGCTGCCCGCCTTCCCCTTGCCGGCGCAATCAGTGGCGGGCGCGGCAGGGGAGAGAGGGTTGGACGTCCGGACGGGAACCAGGGCGCAGAGAGCCACCGCCAGCACCAAGAACACGGCACTGTTGCAGCCGGGCGAGGGCCGGGGCCGGGCGGTGGCCGCCATGGCGAGGACTTGCAAAAGGGGACTGCAGGCCCTTTGGGTCTCAATGGGCGCCGCCGGGAGGAGCGCGGACCCACCGGCCTTGCTTCCAGCCAGAGCTCCGCATCCCGGGCCGCCGCGCTCTTTTCCGAATTCGCTTCTGGCGTTCTTTTTTCTGGCTTCCGGGACTCCGGCAGGGACCGCCTCGCCTCCCCGCGCCCCTTTGTGCGCTGCTCCTGCTCCCGCTGTTGTCGTCGATGCTGCCGCCGCCGCTGCCGCGCGCCGCTGCCGCTGCTACCGCTCGGGCTACAACAAAGGGAAGGGAGGGGGAGATGGAGTCAGTGGGAGGGGGAGAAGATGGGAGTGGGGTCCACGTGATGCCTATGCCGCCAGCCTCCTCCCCCGGGACCGGGACAGAAGGGGGGTCCGACTCCGGGCCGCCACGCCCCCTCTTTCCCGACTGCCACCACTTGCCCGTGCGCGGCGGCAGTGGCGGCACGTTCGGGAGCGCCTGGGCACCTCGCTCAGCCGCGCGCCGGTCCTGGGATTGTTTTGCAAAGAGGGCTGAGGACAAACACTCGGGGCCGCTCTTTCCCGCACGCGAAGCCTGCCTCACGGGGGACTTCTCTGCTGCCTCGACATCTTCTCCCTCTCCTAAACCGCCAGAGAGCAAGATTTGGGCTGTTTTGACCGCTTCCAGAGGAGGGGAACTTAGGAGAAAATAAAAACGCATTGGCTGGTCACAGAGTTTTTCCTCAGGAGTAGGTGTTTGTTCATCTCCTTGCAACTAGCGGACCCCTGTGAACTGGTCAAGCAGGCATAGAATTGAACTGTGTGATGGCAAACTCTAAATCCCAGGAGCCTCCATAGTTGGGCTGCTTCCCCAAAAAGCATGTTCACAATTAGGCAGTACCTCACTTGGGGGGGGGGGGGCTGATCTGGGCCCTTTCCTCACTGCTGAGGTAGTGCTATCCACCAGGCCTTGAGTTGGCAGAACACAATAGTGACATGAAATGTGCTGTTCCCATTGCTGATTCCTCTCCTGCCTCTTTTGCTTCTTCTGCTCTCAATCACTGCCAGTCACTCAAGGCAATGGGTGTAGAAGCGTAACAGATTGTGGCTGTCCATGGACAGTGTTGGAATAAAGAAGAAAACACTAGTATCCTGCTGATACAACTAAGAATGATTTAAAGCTGTCTCCCTCATAAGCCGGGGATGAGGTGACATGACAGGAAAAAGATACTGCCATGGCATGTTTGTATGATGGTTAGGTTCAAGTGGGAAAGACCTGTAAAACACGGCTTTTTATAAACAAGATATCAAATCAAATTTATTATTACAATCAAACAAGGTACTATCTAGGGCCTGCTTTGCCAGCAGCTCTCAGAACATTCACTGTGTGGTGTTTTTATCTGGAACAAGTAGCGAGAAAAAGGACAATTACTTGCAGAATCAAATGCATGTACTTAGGGTGCTGGTCACAATTCAACAGAGAGTTACAAACATGGTAAGAATTAGAAGGTTTAAGCCTGTTTAACTCTGCTGTTTTGTGGCCTGTAAAATTGATTCTCCTCTACAGGAGAATAAGATTGAGGTTGATAGAATATGGAAGCACTCTGTTTAGACACAGTAGGCACAGACCTCTGCAGTAAGTGTATGGCAGGCCACTGTGTGTCGTTTGTGGTTGAGCTGAGATTTGATCTAAGGCCTTCCCTGACCTAAGTTCAATTCTATTCCCTTCACCACAGTGGTGAGTGGTTATTAGGGAAGACACAAAATAGATACCAATCTGTTTTGATGCAGCCAAGTGATAAAACATGCAACCTCTCTTTTCCCATTATCCCAATCAGTGGACCATAAGTGACTGAGTGTCTTCCATTTGTCACGTAGAAAAGTATGTTATAGAAGATAAATATGGCAAATCCTTTTTTGTAGAAGTCTCAGCTTTAAGCTTCTGAAGCAGACGAAGAGCCTTCTGCTTTCCAGTAGCCAAGCTGTGTAGATGAAAAGAGTGTGCAGATTGATGGCCAAATAACCTTTGTTCTTGATCTGGAGGGGAATAATCTTTTTACTAGATAATTGTTAAATGAACAATTAACATGTAAGCAGTACAGTAGCAGATATGCCCCCAACTCTTATTTTTGGTTTCCTGGAAGTTAGCAAGTCATATTAGAGAGACTTCAACTCAAGCAAATGTAGATTTGTACTCCTTTGTGATGACTTTTAATGAAAAGTGAGCTAAACGTTTTATATATAAATAAATAAGATCATCTAGGGAGGTCCTCCTCCAAGCATCCCTAGATCTAAATGTTGGAAGTTCACCATGAGATTTGTTGATGCTGGCATCCCAACTTAGAAATGTTCTCCTTTGGAAAGTGTGTCTGACATCCACCTTGTTCTTCACCCAAATTGCCATGACAGTTTTAATTCCTTGTTGTAGAGGAGTACAAAGATGGACTTGAAGAAACTATGCAACAACTAAGCACTAAAACATGCGCTTAGCCCAGAAAAACAGGAAAGCCTGTGAAAGAAACTCAAGATTGACTCTCTTTGGTATAAAAGGGATGAAAGGGGAAACGCCAGGCTCTCAAGATTCTGTTATTATAGCCTATATCAATAAAGTAAAATTCTGGTATTTCTTGTGGTGTTTCTTTCCTGACCTGGCCTACCTCAAACAGTAGACATTTGTATTGGCTATTTGTTTTTAGATCCTATGGTCTGAACTGTTTTCAGTCAGGTTGTATTTCTGTTTTTCAGTAGAATTCCTGTTGATCTTAATTATAATTTTAATAGCATCTATTGTTTATAAATGCCTAACAACTATAATAAAATAGAATTGCAGCCTGTGAGAGTTTATTTTATTTGCAATATGTTTTTTCTGTTAGTGGCTTTAGTTCCCAACTTAAATGTTGAAACTTTCTTATCTGAAAAATAACTTTTCAAGTTTATGGATCTTTTGTTATTTTAAAATATGTAGTCTTACTGAATTAGACTGTTAAATGGTTAATAAAAAGCAATAATAACTGCAATTAACCAAAAGACAAATGTGTTAAAGGCAATGCAATTAAGTAGTGATACAACATTCTTCAGAATGTTCATTAGAAAAATAAATAACAGTCTTGAACCATCCTAAAAGTATTTTCATGATGAGCCATGAGAACCTAGTGGTATCAGGTAACCCAAATATTAAAATGATCATGGGACCAATGGAAGAAAGGTGCTCATGGACTTAATCCTTAGTGGCATCCAAGATCTGGTATGAGATGTGATACCAAAACAAATAGCAATAGCATCCATCATGTATCTAATTCAGCATGTACATAAATGGAAACTATAAAGCTGCAACATAATTCCATTCAGTTTCAAGATAAGGAAGTTGAGGTTCAACAGAATGAAACAAAAATAGCTTGAAGATTGTTGTGACTGTGCCTACTTGCCAGGCATTCACAAAACTGCAGGCTGCTTGCTAGACACAGAATATACATTTTCATGACAGAGATGTTCCCTGTCAAGTACACAAAAGCAGATATCCCCAGTCTCTCTCTCTGCTGGACAGAGAAAAATAGACAAGGGTCATAACTGTAGAGAAGCAGGAGAAAGAGACTAAGGAACACAGGCTTCATTCTTCCCAAAAGCCTCTGTGAAGAACTTGGGATCTCCAAGAACCTGGAACAATCCAGGAACATTGAAGCAGAGGATCATTTTGCTTCAGGAAGTCTTCTGTCTCTATAGAAATAGGTAAAATGTCTAGCCAGAAATATTGTGCTATGTTTGATTTGGTGCTCAGCCTAATTGTCTTTATATTTTCCATACAATACAAGTTACAAAACTCTGTGCACTCTCACTCTTTATTAATTCTTTAGGCTGGGCATTAAGATAAAATATTGTGTTTAGACTATTCTTATGATTTGTAATATGATTTGGAAGCTTTGCAAACTCTCTTCTGAGACCTAGCCAAAAAACATTCATTTGTAGCATTTTGTGGTCTACCTGGAATACTGCATTTTCCACCTACAGCCTTAGCCAGCCAGTAAAAAGATAAAAACAAAAACTTTAAATTTAATACAATAAGAGTTTGAAGCCAATAGAAATAATAATACAGATGATAGGTTTGAAGAGACAGGAAGAATTATTAACAGAACATAATAAGCAACTTGGGGTAGAATGAGCTCCAAATAAGAATTAGAGTTAGTAGAATTTGGAAATATTATAGGAAGAAAGCTGATATACTTTAATGAGACCACTAATAAGGCAACTTAAAAAAAAGAATAAAAGATACTTCCCAACTTTAAACTGTTGAAAAGAATGCAGGGAGATATTTCAAAATAACAACAAATGCATTAGTGAAGGCTTTCTTCACCAGTTATGGAAGAGGAAAGAGGAAAACACAATTGCACTGATTGGTTGCTGAGACAGATGATCATGATTATGAAGATGGTAACCTATTGGATTGATCATGATCACCTCTCGAATCAATGCAACTATGTCCTTCTCTTGTCACCAGGGCTGGTGAACAAAGTATTGCTAGGCACCCTAGTCATGGATAGAGAAAGCTGAAGGTGATTCAGATAGCAATCTGGTGTTTTATAATTAGCTTGTATCCCATGATTGATATTTTGTGAATGGGAAAGCCCCCTCATTTCCAAGTGTGCCCAAACATGATCTCAATATTCCAAATGTGTCCACCATCCCCAAATATTAGGCATCTGTGATGAAGAAGTCCCATAGAATTAACAGAACTATCTCTCCTTCTCCTTCTCCTTCTCCTTCTCCACCACCACCACCACCACCACCACCACCAGCATCATCTTAGTTGTAACATGTGCTTTAATCCTTTTTTCCTGCTCACTATGTGTATGTTTGTTGCTATACTCAAACTCTATTTTCTTTGATTGTGTTTACATGATTCTGTGATATGTAATTACTAGCAGGCTCCTATATAGATTAGATTATTGACTTTTTTTCCTAGAGTCTATCACATTGCATGCTGTGTGCAACTTTATCAAAAAGCAACAATTTGTATTTGTCTCTGAATCTAAAATCTATGTAATCATGTTAGAGCAGAAGACAATTGCCAGCATCCACCTTTATTTAATTTCTGTAATGTTTAAAGGGTATCTGTGTGTCCAAAGGCACACAGAAAACATGTGCTAAGACTTCTCAGAAAGTTGTAGTTCCTTGAGACACTTTAGCTGCATGTTCTCAGAAATGGAAATATCCTCCAAAACTTACCAGAAATATATGATTAATCAACTAGCGCTGGCTCCAAGCCAGTTGTTCTAAGTCTTAGAGAAAATGCCCCATATTGGACCCTTTAACTAATAGGGAAAAGCCTCCTTGCTTTTTATTAGATGCTTGAAAAAAACTGAAAGTAAGGACAGTATGTGCCATGTTACTTAGCTCAAAACCAAAACCAAAGAAGAATACAGAATATAGATATATTTAAAAGCTACCATCTGGACTTAGACTATTTCCTCAGTACTGGTTTATAGTATCAGCCAGATACAGGTAATCCTCAACTTACGACCATCCGTTTAATGACCATTTGAAGTTTTGACAGCGCTGAAAAAAGTGACTTACGACCTTTCCTCACACTTATGATCATCACAGCGTCCCCACAGTCATGTGAGCAAAATTTGGGCACTTGGCAACTGGCATGTATTTACAACAGTTGCAGCATCCCGGGGTCAAGTGATTGCTATTTGTGACTTTTGCAGCTGGCTTTCAACAAGCAAAGTCAATGGGGGAAGCTGGATTCACTTAATGACCATGTGATTCACTTATCACTGCAGCAAAAAAGGTAATAAAATTTAGCGCAATTCACTTAACAACTGCATTGCTTAGCAACAGAAGTTCCAATCTCAATTGTGGTCATAAGTCGAGGACTACCTCTACTGTTGTAGTGATATAATGTCTGCATTTATCACCAATACAGAAGTACAACAAGAGTGATGCTACAAGAGGCTAGAAATCTGTAATAGAGAAATGCCAGTAAAGATGCATAACATTTCAAAGCTAAATTGTTAACATCTAAAATTCTTGTAAAAAATGGAATGGAATGTTTTCACATGGTCCTATAAGATATTGGGGGTCAACTGAATCTCTTTGAAAAGGACCTTCCATAAACAAGGTTACACAGCTGGGAAGACTCTTTTTCTTGTAGCCAACCACCTATGTTTATTCAATGGAGGTAATAAAGGAGGACTCTAAAGATGACCTCCATATTTGGGCAGCTACATTTTGGACTGGTCCTAGAAATATCCTAAGCCAATCCCACTTAGCGATATAGAAGCAGTGTCTTCTTTATTTAAGCAATTGCTTGTTTGTTTAGTTTTTATGTAATTGCTTTATAATTGGGTGTCTCTTTTTTATTTTTTGTTTATTTTTAAATGCTGTATGGATTCAGTTAACATGCTAAGTCATAATGTGGCTGATTTCATTTTGGTTTAGCATACAGTATTGTGCAGACCTTGCCAGTTGAGGTTTATTTAATCCACAAAATGTAATCATTTATATATTGGGGAAGGAAGGAAAGGGAGAAAGGCTTCACTTTCTGTGATGTACACACATTTCTTTTCTTGTATGGTTGCTTCTAATCAAATAGCTTTTAAAAACAAAAGTCAGGTACACAGAACGTGTTTACCAGGGGCAAAAATGGGATAAGGGTGTCCACCAGTGTGTCACTCCCTTCCTCTTTCAAATTACCTCTAATTCCTTGGAAAAAGATATGTTCTGTCTGCAAGATCTCAGAGCACCGATATTTGACTGACTATTTAGCAGAGATGCATTTTTGCTGTAAGAAGCATACTTACAACTGGCCTTAATATAAGAGAAAGGAAATAGAGGAAGCAGTTGAGAGAAACAAAGCAAATGTATTTCCAAAACAACCGCTAACTACTTCATATATCTTGCCTTCTTCACTAAATCTCTTCTACCAATTGAGCAACTCGAGCCAAATTCAGCTAGGTTCTGGACTTAATAAAATAGCCTTTGGAATATCACCCACACAATTTCTCATTGCTAGCATCTACTCTCTTATTCAAAGGAGCTCATTTAGTAGTGATGCTCTACCTCAGGACCCATACAACCTTTATTACTCTGAGGATTTCTTTTACCATTGTATTAACTCAAGAAGATTATACTTCCATCTTCCATGCAGAAATGCATTATGGTAATATGTTTTAAGTCAGTGCTTTTAAAAAACTTTGTTAACCCACCCCCTTTTTCTCAAGCACTCCCCAGCATGAGCTGTCTTTTCATTTTGCATCCCCACTGATCCTTCTCTTTCCCACTCCTTTCTCTTCCTTTTCTTTAAACACCTCTTACTCTAAATCACACGTTCTTTCTTTCTTTCCTCCTCTAAAGATTTGATCCCCCTTCATCTTTTTCTCTTTCTCCACTCCCTATTTCCCAAACAGACAAGACGCTCATTTGCCCAACATTCCATATATTGAGCAGGTATCAAATGCAAACAGATTTTGCAGCACAGTCGGGCTGACCGGCTAGCTGGCTTTGCAGACTATAAAAGCTGGCACCAACTCCATCATGTTCTTTTGAATCCAGGGAGAGATGCAGTAATGTAATTACAAGAAGAGCTACCCTGTACATTAGCATACAAAAGAAATATATTCTAAGTTTCTGGCAAGTCTTCTTTCTCTCCCTTGTTACTGATGTTATATGAGATTTCCACAAGGAACTGGAAACAGACAAGACATATTGGACATTTGGAATTCCCTAGATAGCTACAAATAGAATGTGGCATGAAAATAGTTTGAAGCTAGTGCTTTGAAGATGTTATCCCATTTTTATCTAACTCCTGTACTCAATTCATAACTGCACTGTGAACTGAAATGGGTGTGTTCTTGACTATGCTTGAAATGGGAACCCACTGACAGTGCCGTGTAAGTCATTCTAAGTTTTTTTTTTTAAAGGGAAAAGAGAGATACTGATAAAATGGCATATTTAAGCCCTGCCTCATTAAGCCTTTGGAGTTCTTTGAGGCTGGGGATAGGGGTAACCTGTATGATTTAACAAAATCAGCTTTTTAAAAGGCATTCAACAAAGTCTGTAACCACAAACGTCTAAACAAATTTAGCAGTCATGGGATACGAAGAAAGATCCTCTTATGGGTTAAGTACAAAAAAGAACAAATAGGAATAACAGGCTATTCTCACATTAGAAGAATAAAAACTGTAAAAACTGAGATGCTCATGTTTTCTGATGACATCAATTTAATGACACATTGAAATGCTACAAAAAAACAGCTCCCAAAGAATGTCTCCAAACTTGGGAGTAGACAGAAGGGTGGGAAATGCAGTTCAAAGCAAGCAACTGTTTAGTGAGGGTCACTGGAATAAAAAATCATAAATGCCCATGTATCTTGATGACATTTGAACTGATCAGGAATACGCAAGAAGGAGGTCACTCACTACATTGTCCTCCCAGTAAGGATGGATTGCTCAGGGAATGTTGGTGCAGCTATTGAAAAAAAAGGCAAATTTAATAAATTCGATTTTGATTATTATTAGAAAAAGTATCCAAAATTAAAATGTGAATATCATAATACTTGTATACAAATCTATTGTATATACATATTTAGCTTTTTAAAAAATAGGAAGAACCAGATAGTGGAGATGTATAAAATAATGCATGGTGTTGATATTTTTCTTTCTCCCTGTAATCTGGAGTCATGCAATGAAACTAAATGGAGATTCTGACCAAATTGTCTCTCCATCGTGTAGAATTTCCTATGGAATCTGCATTACAAGGTGTAATAATGGCTGCTAACTCAGAAGGTTTAAAAATGGAATTAGACATGGAGGATATTGAGGTAGCTATATATTAACTAATATGGAGAAACAATACCTCTCAATATCAAATTCTTGAGAACATGGACAGGAACGAACCATTACAGTCAGGTTCTGCTTGTGGGTTGCCCAGCATGACAACAGAATGCAAAACTAAATCAATCATGATCTAATAAAACTCTTCTTATAATACGCATATACAATATAGACACATTCTACTATTTGGGACACCAAGCAAAATGAAAGATAAAAATCAATGGAAATGAGAATAGATGGGGATATTTTTAATATACTTTGGATGAAAAGGCAAGATGACTGGGTTTTTTGGGCTGGAGGGAGTACTTATTTACCAGGATGAAGAGAATCTCCTTTTCTACTAAGCTGCAGAAAAGTTGGACGACCAAGTTTGAAAACTGTGGGTTTGAAAGCAACTAGTACCTGCCTTGATGATCATTCTTATTTTGAGCCAATTGGATATAATATCTAAATAAAGTCTTTGAAACAGTGTCATACCTCTTACTAGGGTAGCAGTAACATGCCATTTCCTCTTGTAGCAGTTTCTGAAGAATTCATGCCTGTAAATGCATACTCTGGCAGCCATCCACCAGCTACATAAAATCTTCAAGTTAGACAATAGAAAAGAGTAAAAATTAAAGCCCCAAACAACTGTTACCATGGCTGAATATTTTTAGAAACATTATATATCAATTGCTAGAGATATCCCCACTTTTAGCACTTAAAGCATTTGGAGATGTAATTCACACCACTCATTTTCACGCTGAAGGGGGGTGGGGTGGGTTCCATTCCACTTATGCTCTTTTTAACCCAGTTCAGTAATTGTGCAGGCATAGCTAACGTGGCTTTAAACTATTCCCTTATGCACTCTAAAGTCTATGCTGCAGCTGATCTATATTGATTGTAATTACCCTGAGTGCGTATAGTAAGATTCTGATGCTAACAGTTCAACTATTACAAGTAATTTTGTCCAGTCCTGTCAGCAAAGGGTCTACAAAAAGCATCAGGAACAGAAGATCACAAGAAATGGCTTGCTGGATAGCACCTAGGTTGGATCTAATTCGGCAATCCGTTTCCAGCATAACCAGCCAAATGACTTTGGCTTCCAAGTCACAAGTGCGGCCAGAAGTAATAACAGCCATGCTCTCTTTTTTCTTTCCTCAGAATCCAATCACCATGATGCCACTGCATATATACATGGAGGTTTTATTTGGCTTAGTTAATTTCTTTTGGTAAATTTATTTTCTATAATTTTATTTAATTCTTTACAACTTTACAGATATACACATAACTAAGTTCCTGCAGAGGTTGGTATTTATCTGTTTGTTTGATTTAGCCCATCTCAATATAGAGGGACTCTAGGAGGTTTACAGATATTAGAAAGCATAGTAAAAACAAAGTAATAGACAATTATAAATTACAATAACGAACAGTCATAAATTACAAACTTCATGAATAAATTGACTAACATGGGCACCGATGACCCCACAACTGGTGTGGAGGCTGCAAAACCATTTGCTTATACAATCAACCAACCTATTATTGGCTGATTTGTTAAAAACATGCAAATTATATTCTTAAATTTATCACCACAATGTTACCAATAATGTTAGCCATCATTTTATAAAGACTTGAGAAACTGTGTATTCCTGTGTCTTGCTTTAAAGATGACAAGTTGTATATATTTCTGAAACACCTTAGTATGTTGATTGATCTGCATTTAAAATTTTAGTACAGTTCCCTATGTTTAATTTCACACCTGAAATACATTAGGTACAGTGCATTTTAAAATACTCTTCTCATTAAAAAAGCTGTCCAATTGGAAACCATATTCAGTAGAGCCTCTTCATTTGTTTTGGTTCTTGGGTATTACCATTAAACTTTATTCATTCCTACCTAATCATATCAACAACTTGTTTTCGTCATACTGGCGTCCTACCTCTTACAAGGATAACCTAGTATTTTAAAAGGCAAGTTTTAAAATCTGTGAAATGTATCCTTTAATATTTCTGGCAAATGCAGCTGTTTCTTTTTTTTTAAGTGACAGTAACCGTAAATGGGATTGTGGCCTATAAGAACAAAGAAAATTACATATGATGTGTATGTAACTGAAGCTAATGCTTAACATTTAACTGTAAGCTAATGCTTACATTCTTCTACCAAGAATGAAGAATAGGACAGAGCTGATTGGGAGAAAGAATCGGGATTTGATATTATTCAAATGTCCATGCCAAGATAATCCAAAGAAAAGGGAGATTACGTTAATGCTATTCTTCAATAGGATGACTATTAAAGTACAAATTATATAGAAGAGGAGTTACAGAAAAACCAGATTATATATCTATATATCTATATCTATATAGATTTGCTATTTGTATCTTGCATAAATGTTTTGAATGATATATTTAGTTCAGAACTGAGTATCTGATATTTTGTAGCATTATGGGATGGGACTCTTTATAGTCTCATTGTAGGAGGAAAGCAATGGTAGCAAAAAAATCACCAGATTCCTTCTGATTTTATAGTCTCATGAAAGTTTTTCCTCTTTCTTACAGCCCCTGTAATCCTAGAGATGCTTGGCTACACAATCAAGAAGAACAGCAGTAATACTGCTCCCCCCCCCCCGGAAAATGAGGTTGGAGGCTAAGATCAAGGCAACTCAGAGAGAAGTTAGTCAGCTGGTGGAACTACAGAAGGGTGTAGAGATTAAGGATAAGACTCAGTTACTGAAAAAAACACAAGCCCTAGAGACTGCTAAACAAAGGCTCACAGCACTGGCTACCAGGCTAAGGTGGTACACTAGAGAAGGAGAGGCCAAGAAGATAAATGCTCTGTTCTCCAAAGAACCATCCAAGGTGCACTCCCAACTGCAATGCAACCACACAGTAACAGCAGAGCCACCAAGAGAAGAAACTGAACTGAACAGAGGAAGAACATATGGGAGAAAGAAAAGACACATAACACCAGTGCAAAGTGGCTGCAGGACCTGAAAGCAGACCACAGCAATCTCCCAGAACAGGAACCAGTCACCATCACAGTAGCAGACATCCAACAGAGGGTCAGGAACATGAAGAGCTGGACAGCACCTAGCCCGGATATGATCCACACCTACTGGCTAAAGAAACTAACAGCAGTGTATGAACACCTAACAGCACAGATGAACCAGATACTAGCAGCAGGTTCCCACCAAGACTGGCTAGCACAAGAAAGGACAGTGCTGATCATGAAAGACCCCCATCAAAGAACAGCACTGTCCAACTACCAGCCAATAACCTGCCTCCCCACAACATGAAAATTCTTATCAGGCATCATAGCCACCAAGCTACAGGACCATATGGGCCAGTACATGAACACAGCTCAGAAGGGCATTGGGAACAACACCAGAAGCTCAAAACACCAGTTGCTCATAGATAGAGCAGTCACCCAAGACTCAAGGTCTAGGGACAGACCAATCTGAACCCAGCCTGGACTGACTACAGGAAAGCCTACGACTCAATGCCACACACATGGAACTGTGAATGCTTGGTACTATACAAAGTCAACAGGACACTAAGGACCTTCCTCAAGAACTTAATGGGACTGTGGAAATCAAGTCAAGACAGCTTGCACAAGTGGCCATCAAGTCAACATATACTAAGGTGATGCACTGTCCCTGCTGCTCCTCTGCATAGGCTTAAACCCCCTCAGCCAGATAATCACAAGGACTGGATACGGGTACAAGTTCAAGAGTGGAACTACCATCAGCCACCTCCTCTACATGGATGACATCAAGCTGTATGCTAAGAATGAATGAGACATCGACTCAGTGATCCACCTGACATGGATCTACAGTGAGGACATTGGGATGTCATTTGGGCTGGAGAAGTGTGGCCAGATGGTAGTAAAGAGAGGGAAGTAGTTAAGACTGATGGGGTGGAACTACCACTGGGCACATAGCAGACATACAGACCAGCTACAAGTACCATGGTATCCCACAGTCACATGGGAACCACGATAAGGAGGCAAGGAAGACAGCAACATCAAAGTACCACCAAAGAATAAGACAGGTCCTGAAGAGCCAGCTCAATGGGAAGAACAAGATCTATGCCATCAACATGTACGCCCTACCAGTCATCAGATACCCTGCTGGTGTAGTGAGCTGGCCAAAGGAGGACATGGAGGCTGCTGATGTGAAAACACAGAAGCTCCTCACAATGTATGGGGGGTTCCACCCCAAGTCCAACACCCAGAGACTGTACACTAGCTGGGAAGAGGGTGGACAGGGTCCAGTGAATGTCAAAGTCACTGTTCTGGATGAAACCCAGAGCATCCAGGAGTACATCAGTAAGATGGCACCCAAAGATGAGCTGCTGAGAGAAGGCCTGAGGCAGCAGAAGACATGGGAGGAAGTTCAAGCAGAGGAAGTGCTATGGCAAGACAAGACCCTGCATGGGACATACCATTGAGAGATAACTGAGGTGGCTAACACTGGGAAATCCTGGAAAGGTCTGGACTAAAAGACAGCACTGAGGCACTGATCATATCAGCACAAGAACAGGCAGTAAGCACCAGATCCGTGGAAGCAGGGGTCTACCACACTAGACAGGACCCAAGGTGCAGACTATGCAGAGAGGCCTCAGAGACACTCCAGCACATAGTGGCAGGGTATAAGATGCAGGCAGGAACAGCATACACTGAACAACCAAATCACTGGCATTGTGTACAAGAACATTTGCACAGAGTATGGACTGGACCGTCTCAAGTCCTGTGGAGTCCTTGGGGTTCTCTGAGCTTGGTTGTTTTCTTGCAAACATTTTGTTACCTGGCTAGGTAACATCTTCAATGATGTTATCTAGCCAGGTAACGAAACATTTGCAAGAAAATAACCAAGCTCAGAGAACCCCAAGGACTCCACAGTTCAACCCTGAGCTACGTATATTCTCTTCTATTGGTACCTCTCAAATCCAGATGGGAGATTCTCCAGAAGGTCATGGAGAAGATCCTGTGGGACTTCCAGATCCAGATGGACAGGCAGGTACTGGCCAACCAACCAGACATCGTGGCAGTAGGCAAAGACCCGAAGACAGCAGTGGTGATAGATGTAGCAGTGCCAAGTGACAGCAATATCACGATGAAGGAGTATGAGAAGCTAGAGAAGTACCAGGGTCTGAAGGAGGAACTAGAGAGGGTGGAGAAAGTAAAGGCCAAAGTTGTGGTAGGAGTACTTGGGTCTGTGACTCCTAAGCTGAGGGAGTGGCTCCAACAGATCCCAGGAACATCAGAGCTCTCTGTCCAGAAGAGTGCAGTGCTAGGAATAGCTAAGATACTGTGCAGAACCCTCAAACTCCCAGGCCCCTGGTAGAGGACCTGAGATCGAGGAAGACACATACCACCCATAGGGGTGAGAGGGGAATGTTTTATATATATCAGTACTGATAAATGCTATTGGTATCTTGCATAAATGTTTTGTATTATATATATATTTTGTAGCATTATGGGATGGGATTCTTTATGGTCTCATTGCAGGAGGAGAGCCATGTTAGTGTACTATAGCAAAAATTCACCAGCTTCCTTCTGATTTTATAGTCCCATGAAAGTTTTTCCTGACCCTAAATCTTACAGTATTGTCTTTCCTATTCTTTTCAAATTCTGTAACTCCCATAAATGCATTCTGGGCTATCTTCATAGAAATGGTTGTTAAGAACTTAATAGCATATTCTTCCTACATTCCTACATGTATTGAGAACATAGTCATCTAAAGATGCAATTGTGCACTTAGAAAACCATCAACTTATAGCAGCCATCGTTCTTTTAAAATGCTACACGAATTAATAGAAGAAAATTATAAAAACATTATTTTGTATTAACAAAATAGTATACACTTCAAAATTAATAATAATTACAATAATAAAGAAGAAGCAGAAAAATGGAAAGGCGGCTGGAGAACGATGTTATAAACAAAACTACTCCCCCCCAGAATTGACAATATATCTCAAATGTCTCCCTTTGTCAAAAACAAAGCTAACGTAATTCAAATGTTGACAAACAACACATCAAGAATCCATTACTGCAAATAAGGTATAGATTTCTCCTTCCAGAGTCATGTAATAATCCAAAATATACAAAGCAATTTTTTCATTGCAGTAACCTCATTTTAAGAATATAGGGAATTTATTTAATGTTATTTAAAGTGACCTTCCATTGGTTTATCAGGATAGGGCACTCATTATGTAGAAGTCATATAAGTAACTAATGTTAATTACATCAACTTCCTATTACAAAAGTTTACTGACTTAAAAGGCATAATTAATTCCTCCATAACCTCTAATCATCTTTGTTATTTATGAGTTGCAGGCATTAACCACAATGCCAGCTTGGTCATCTGACAGGAATAAAATATGACAGGGAGTTTTCAGTCATTATGAAGTCGGTTCTAAGTCTTGGTTGAGTGGCTGTCTCGCCATCTTTCTGTGTAACTTCAGTTCTCTTGCTACTCAGGCTGAGGAGCTGTCCAACAGGTTCGAGAGGAGGATTTTCTGAAGAGGAAGGGAGCTGTCCGATTTTAGATACAGGAAACTGAGCTGAGGAGCTGTATCTGCAACGGCAAAGCATCAGTTGCAGAGCTTTATATTGGACGACTGCTCTTGCTGTCTACTCCTTTCTAAACATCAGCAGGTACATCATCATTCAGAGCATGTACTTGTTCTGGCTTTCTCCACCCAAGTAGAAATCAGAGAAGCAGCTGCCAAGGAGGAACTGTGTATTCTGGTCTGGTTCCTCATTTGGATGTCCCATTCTATAATTGCAGTTCTGAGGTGGACCTTGAGAACTCTGGGACTGAGGGCTGGAATCAATCAGCAGTTTTCCAGGTACTCCTTCTATTGCTCAAGGTTAGTAATCTCTTATAAAACTGCCTTACATAGAAAAGGGTTACGGGAATAGTAATTAATGAATGAAGTGTCCCATGTTTAAACTGATAAATTAGCTGTTCCCCACCCACTTTTGCAGTGTGGCCTCCAGTGGGCGGTCAAAGATTAATGTATCCCTTAGCCTAGGAGATTGTGTTCCCTTCCCTGGATCCAGTGTTAGCCCAATCTCAGGTAATTATCATTTCTAGTGACTCCACTTGAACCCCAGAACAAGCAGTAATTGCTAAGTCCTTGGCCTCAACAGTTACTATTAATGGTTTTACTATGCAGAAACAACTGCATAGTAATTAGATCTACAGAAACAACTGCAGATCTGATAAATAAAACTATCTTTGACTAGGAGGATAGATGATAGGTAAGTAGGTAGGTAGATAGATAGATAGATAGATAGATAGATAGATAGATAGATAGATAGATAGATAGATAGATCTGCCATCCAATAACTGCAACTTGCATGTTGAGTAGAGGTTAAGCATCAACTAAATTATGATTGATGAGAAATTAAGGATTACAAATGATATCTCATCATATTTTGCCATTATCTGTTTTCTTCATACAAATGCAGAAAGTAATCAATTTTTGTGCAAATCATGCACTTCCCCATTAATTTAATTAAGTTAATAATTTTATTAAGTTTATTTCAATGGACCATACCAAAAATCACAAATAATAGATTTATTGGGTTTTTGGAATGTAGAAGACCACATCTCCTGGATAATAAATGAGTGTGCTCAATCTTTCTCAACATACTACTGTCTAGGAATAATATAATAATTGTATCTTAAGTACAGTATCAACAAATAAAGAAGGAAGCCTCCATTCCTTACCCAGCCTTTTCCTCCAGCTTCTCCAGAGTTCTGCTCCCAGAAAATCTCAATATTTAGAGAATGCCCTCATACAGACTCCTGATGGTTTATAATCATACAGAATCCATAAAAACATAAAACATCCCTTCCCCCAAACTACATAAGCACTGATGTCTGAGTGATTCCCACACTCTTCAAACATCAAAAGATCTCTATCTTGACTGGCCCTCCCCCTGAAGACAATTAGGGAGAGCATTGTCTGGATCTCTGGAGGTAAGGTGTTATATAGGAGAGGGACATAACTCAAAGAGCAATGTGCTCTCACTCTCCCCTCTGATTCCATGGGGGGGGGAACTCTCAACATGCCCCCTATTGTTTGAACACACTGAACCAGGCAATACCTGGTTACCTAGAGGCCTAGATGCCAGAACCATAAATTTATAAGTTAAAGCCAGCATTTCAAATTATACTCAGAAGCCTATTTGCAGACAATGTAGTACCCCCAGCACTGGTGCTATATGATATCAGTGGCTCTCACCTGCCAGTTAAGTTGGCTCCCAGAACCTACCAATTGCAACTTCTAGATAATTTTCAAAGGCAGTCCCATATAATGACATTGCAGTAGTCAGTGCAATGCAAGGTGCTGAGGATAGAAGTGACCATTGCCAGAGCATCATGCTTGAGAACCACAACTGGCACACTAGCCAAAACTGGACAAAAGTCTTCCTAGGCAGAGCTTCTACCTTCCTATCTAGCAGTAGTCATGAATATAGGAGGATCTCCAAGTCATAATCTTTCTCCTTCAGAGGAACTGCTTATTATCACTGCAACAGGCAAAGTACCAAATGGTTGCTTAACAAACAGCACCTCTGTATTGCAGGGATTAATTCTCAGTTTGCTTCTATCCATCCAGACACTAACAACTTCCAGACAGTGGGACAGGACTTCCACTGCCTTCATAGCTCAGCCTGGGGCAGTGATGTGCATTTAGTATCATCTACATACTGATGTACTGAACTGTGAATCTATGGATGATTCTCCTAATGGTTTCATGCAGGGGAAAGAAAGAGCTAGAGACAAACCCTGCAACACCCATAAGTCCTTCTCCATTATTGACTAGTACTGCCCACTCAGGAAACAGCAGACCACTGCAAAACAGTTACCCTCCCTTTCAACTCTCATAGACGTTCTAGAAAGATACCATGACTGATGGCATCTAAGGCCACCAAGAGGTTTAAAAGGACCAAGAGAGATGCATTCTCCCCATCCACATCTTGATGGAAGCTATTCATTAGGGTGACAGTTCAGTTACTATGCCATGCCCAGGTCTGAATTCTTATTGAAATAGGTCTAGTTAACATACTTCCTCTAAAGAGATCTGTAGTTGGAACCCCATCATTCTCCCACAACCTCCCCTAAAAAGAAGTAGTTGACAAGATTTACTGCATGCAGGAGGATCTCTTCACGACAGCGGGCATAACTTCTTTCTAAGAAAGACTTTGTCAGCCTCCCAGATCTAGTTCTTCATACCCATCCAAGCTTCCCAGTTGGGGCATGGGTCAAACCCACAGATTACCTACTTCCTTGGTGTCCCCACACCAAAATTAATTCCAGATAACTTAAAAGACACTACCAGAGTCACCTCCTTTGATCTGACCCTTGTGGAATCCAGGCCATGGTTATTTCATCTGCAAGATTAATCATGGTGGCAGGAATACAAGAAAAGAACATACTAGAAAAATTGGTCTTTCTAAACTGTGGTTCTTTAAAAATGGTAAAAATTGTAGTTTTGCATATGTGTATGTGTCTATGAGTATGTTGTAAACATAGGGACAGTATCCATATTTGACCTGGATGAAAGAAGTAGCAATAGCAGTAGCAAAATGGAGAATGGTAGCAATGTCTTTTATTAATGTTCAGTATACATATTTGGAAAATACATAAAATGATATGCTACTAACTGGTTGTGATGATGAGTGGATTTCATCATGATTACACTTGAACAGGCAGATCTTGTAAGCAGGAGAAGGCTAAAGGGAATGTTCAGTTCAGTACTGAATCTTTCAGACAAAAGAAAAAAGAAATCTGTCAGTTCTGGTTTGATTAAGTTGATAGACTTTATGAGAATGTCCCAGTTATTTAAACAGGGTAGGCAATGCATGACAGCCAGTTTGGTATAGTGGTTAAAGTACCAGGCTAGAAACTGGGAGACCATGAGTTCCAGCCCTACTTTAGGCACAAAGCCAGCTGGGTGACCTTTGGCCAGTCACTCTCTCTCAGCCCTAGGAAGCAGGCAATGGTGAATCACTTCTGAAAATCTTGCCAAAAAAACTGCAGGGACTTGTCCAGGCAGTTGCTAGAAGTCAAGACTGGCTTGAAGGCACACACACACACAGGCAATGCATAGCAATTCAAATGTTGTACAACTAAAAAGGCAAAGATAACCTTAAGTTGAGCTCAGCTGTGGTGACTTCATGGGAACATTCATGTAGATTTCTTGTCAACAATACATAAACAGCCTGCAGTTGCTTTCTTCTGGCATGTTTGGGTTTCTCTGGCATCCCAGTCTAGCCAATAGCCCTTTTCTTCCTTGGTGGTCTCCCATCCACTTATCAACCATGGCTGACCCAGCTTAGTTTTGAAATCCAGATTAGATCTGCCCCTTGCTGCTACCATTTCTACCCTCATCTCCTACTAGTAGACATGATGGTTGATGGTGATGGAAGTTGGAATTTAACAATAGAACATATACTGTCCAATGTTACTTAAATGGGAAATTAAGCACACTGTTGTTAGATGTCCAGTGTGGCTATCAAAGTTAATAGCTTTCACAACAGCACAAGTTCTCTTTGAATGTGATATTCAGAAATATTTTTTTCAAATATACAGTTCTTGAGTGGTCAGACTTATTGAAAAACTCTTCTTTCATAATTAAGTATCATTAAAATGTTGGGAAAGAAAAGGTGAGGAACAGGCTTAAAACAATCACCTTGAAAAGCAATATTGTTTCTAAGTGGCAAAGACTACACACACACACTAATTCACGAAGCACACATCTGAGAATAATCTGGTCTGAGATTTTACTTACTGACAAAAATAAATACAGCAGGATTCATTTTATAGAATAAAAATATAATACACTTGAACGTTTCCCACTGCCTTCTGGAGCAATGTTTCATTTCTTCCTCCTGCCTAGGCTTAGTAAACCCCAAGCAAAATTGGAGCTGAGAACTGGCAAACTTCAGATTTAACTGGTTGCAGCAATTACTTCTTCTGACCAGTGAATGAGAAGCCGCTGACTTATGGTTCCACGGCAGCATTTTTTATGGTCATGTAACATCTGACAAGCCCAACTCTAACTCGTATTCCAGAGCTTGGGAAAGCTGGAGGGCAGGAAGGGGCAATGCAAGACTTTGCAGTACTAGGATGTTCTGCAGAATTATGGACTGAGCCTTGGCTTTGCTGTTAATTACAACTGAGAGTATAAGAGGCATTATTAACAATAACTGCAACTGATAGAATAAAAGTGTGTGTGTGTATACACTTGCCTACACAGAAGTTAAAGCACTGATACATACTGATAATTAACATACTTCAGTGCCAATTGTCTCTTGATGCGAGTGAAACTAGCTAAGCTTAATGTGTTTATTATAACTAGCAGCCCATCCTCAGAACTCCAGAATTGGTTCACAGCATCGTGGTTAATGGAACTGAGTAGAAAAAATATACAATGAACACTTAAAATATTCATGACCACTCATGAGAAAGGCACAATGGGCAAAATATCTTGTTAGGCCATTCTTTTAAACAAGACAGGAGATTGCTCCTTGGTATAGCATTTAGCTATGATTGCAGATGCTGCAGCTGAATGCATGCCCAGTATAAAAGTTGCCCTAATTAAAACTGATAATCAAGTCTGAGAATGTGGTGATTAAGAATGTGCTAGGAGAGCTGGTGATAATTTTTCCAACAAGTATCATTAGGTTATGATGATCTGATCCCAACTTTGCTTGGAACTCTGCTTATAATTAGGATGAGGTAATAATTAGGAAGACAAGTATCCAAGAGAAACTACCTGTTTATTTAATAAGGACATACTAATGAAGTAAAGGAATCATCCAAGTTGAAATTTTGGTAATTTGTCTTTGAAATGAGATATAATTCTGCTGAAGATGCCTTTCCCTGTATGAGAAGCATGTTATTGCAGATGCTGGCTATTCTGTGCCAGTGAAGCATTTTACTAGACTGTTAATCCTGCTAAAATAGTAAAATATTTGCTTTAATCCAAAGGAAATTTAGCACTCTTCAGCTAATATACACACAAAGCGTAGACCTTACCAGAGATAGTAAACCTAATGAAGTCTCTAGATGAGGCTTTAAAAGTTTTAATCAGTCAACAGAAAAGCTGAAACAGGCTAGTCCCTGGGCTTTCAGCACTTTCAAAGTCATCCAGGGAGCTTCATAGAAGTGAAACTCTGAGATGGCAAGGCGTGTTTTTTTTATTATTATTCTCAACAAGACAACTCTGTGAGTAGAACTGGCTATAACTGAATGTCCACATATTTAATGACAGATGGTCATTCAACAGTAAACAGAAGTATAAAGATTACTGATCATTCTCCAGTCATAACTGATTCAGGACTGTCACCCATGGCCCCTTCTAATCTGCAGCGGAAATAAGTAATGCAAGAGCCTTGGGATTGCCCTTGGAAATGACTTTAAAGAAAATACCATGGAGTAAGTCTCTAGTCAATTCTCTGGGAGGCACTGAAGGCTCCTGCAAGGGAACAGTGCATGAAAGAATTGGCTTCTTCAAAGTCTAGAAGTAGAGTTCAAATAGCTAAATTAGAAGACCAGATCAACATTTACAAAGAAAGATGCAAGAAGGACAAACCGTTATGAAATCCTTAAACTGAAAATAAAAGGAAAATTTCAGATCCGTGGAAATGAATTCTACCGTAGTAGATCTTTGCTAGATTAAGCAGTACTAAAATGAGTCTGACAATGAATGTTCTAGACTTTTAGCTATCATATTGAAAATAAAAATAAAAATGCAACTCATGGCATGCAGGGTTCAGATGGCTAAAAACGTTTAATCCAATAGTAGTTCATGAGATGTTTAAGTATTATTATGTGGCCGTATATATAGTACAATCATCACAGGGAGATCAAACAAACAGTTATCACATGTTATAGTAGCTTGCCTTCCATTTCTAAGGAACAAAAAGAAATATTGAATGAGCCAATATCATCGCAGGAACTGAAAAAAATAATTAGGGTTTAAAAGTTGTGTAAAAGATTGTGCTGATTTACTGGTTTTTTGTTTACACATACCCTGCACAAAATTCTGGAACATGATCCACTCAAACTCCATCTAGTATTGTATTAATTCCAAACAGAAGGAAGGACCCATTGATTCCAGAACCATATAAGCTGATTTCTCTTTTGAATCAAGACTTTAAAATATTTTCTTCATTTTAGCTATACAACTCAAGCAAGTGATAGGCACTATTGTTTATGAAAATTAATATAGCTTCACTCTGGGGCATTTCATTTCTGAACCCACCAAAATTACTTAGTAAAATTCAGATAGTAAATCTAGCAATTTTCCTGTAACCATGTTCTCTTTTGATATACAGTTTAAATTGTATGCCCAATTGTTTGAATTGGGCTTTGGTAAAAAATGGTTTTGACTATGCTAATGGAGCCATCCAATGACTCTCTTAGAATAAATTATCTTAGCTTGTATCTCTGTCGTATAAGTCAGGGGAAAAATCCTGGATGTCTCTTGTCCCTATTATTATTCATTTTGACATCAGAACCTCTGGCACATTCTTTGAGGCTAAATACTAATATTTTATGTGCCAAAGATGACTTGTTAGGTATGTATGCATGCAATATATTTCTGATGACTAATAATGTCACCAAGGCAGCAGTATAAATTTTAAGAAGAGTTTCTAAGCTCTGAGAGATCACATGATTTTAGGGGAGCAGCAAGGGCAAAATTAAGAAAAAATCCTATGACTGGCCTTGATAAAAATGTTTGATGGAGCATTTATTTATTTATTTATTTATTTATTATGTTTATATATTGCCAAACCTAAATTACTTACAACACATCATTAAAACTAAAATTTACAATTCTAAGTCCATAAAACAATAATCACAATATAACCAATTAAATCTAATCCAATCAATGCACTTAAGGCAACCATAACTTTTAAAGGCCCTGAGATGAAATCCATTTTGGTAGCCTTATAGAATGATGCCAAGGTGGGTGCAAGTCAGACCTCCATGGGGGGAGGCTGTTCCACAAGGTGGGGGTCCCCTTGGAAAAACTCTGTCTCCAAGCCCCCACTCCCTCACTTCTCTTATGTGGGGAACATAAAGCATCACTAACTGGGATAAAGATATAAGACAGACCAGTTTTACATGAAAGAGGTAGTCCTGAAGCTTAGCCTATGTGCTAAGCTATGCAAGGCTTTATAAGTTAAAACCAGCACTTCAAATGTTACCTGTTGGTAACTAATGCAGCAATGTAATAGAGATATTACATGTTTGTTACAAGTCTCAGCTGCTAGGATGCAGACTATTGTATTTTGTACCAATTGCACTTCTGAGTATTCTTCAAAGTCAGTCCCAAATAAGGCACATTGAAATAGTCAGAGTGGTAATGAGGGCATGAGTCACTGTTACCAACGTTGGGTGAAGGCTTTATTGGGCATTGCCTCCAACTGCAAATACACTAGTAACTGTGGAGTCCTTGGTGCTCTCTGAGCTTGGTTGTTTGCCTGCCGAGGTTTCATTATCTGACTAGGGTAACATCATCAGTGCTAGTGAGTGTTTGGTTTGCTCCCTGTTTATATACAGTAGCTTGTCCTGCCAGTGTTGGTGGGGGTGTGGTTTTCTCCTTGGTAATTCCTTGATTAGGGTATTGTTTTCTGCTTGTTTGTCTGGTGTTAATCCCTGCTTATCTGGGTGTAGGCTGCTGGAGAGGATGTGTTCTGATCTTTTGTTTCCTTCTTAGCTTTTTTATTGTCTCTTTTGAATTGTGTGCAAATTTTATCTCTATGTGTCTAATGATGGCTGATTTGTCTGAATGCCAAGCTTCCAGGAATTCCCTAGCGCTTTTGGATTTAGCTTGCTCACAGTTTCCCAGTTGAAACTATGGTTGAGTCTGTCCATGTATTGTGAGATTAAGAAGTTTTCATCATGTCTTCTGACTGCTAGTTAGTGTTTGATGGATGCGCTCTGCTACTCTTCTGCCTGTCTGTCCTATAAAGTGGCTGTTACACTCCTTACATTGTATGTTGTAGATGACTTCTGTTTTTTCTTCTTGGGGTCCTGGATCTTTTGGTTTATTTAAGAAGTTTTGGAGGGCTTCAGCTGGTTTGTGTGCTTTGGTGATGTCATGTGGTTGTAATAGTCCATTCATCGTTTCTGAGATCTTTTTGATGTATGGTAGTGTTAACCTTCTCATAACTTGTGTTGGTTGTGCTGTAGTGGGTTGAGTGGTCAGGCACTTTTTGATAAAGTTGCATGGGTATCCATTTTGTTGGAAGATCTTGTATGGGTGGTCTGTTTCCTTTTTCCGGTGTTCTGGGTTGCTGCAATGCATTTGTACTTGTCTAAATAATATTCTTACACAGCTCCTCTTGTGGGAGGTTGGGTTGTTACTTTGGTAATGGAGTATTTGGTTAGTGTGGGTTGTTTTTCAATAGACTTGTGTTTCTAATTTGCCATCGTTTCCTCTGCTGATGAGGATATCCAGGAAAGGTAGTGTGTTGTTGTTTTCTTCTTCCCTTGTGAATTGTATTCCTTTGAAGATGTTGTTGACGTTGTTGTTCATGTGCCTTCTCTATTCCTGTTCCTTTTTTATTATGACAAAGATGTCATCTACATACCAGATCCATACTTTTGGTTGTATGTATGGGAGTGCTATAGTTTCCAGATGCTGCATTATAAGCTCTGCTATGAGTCGTGAGAGTGGTGATTCCATGGGTGTTCCTCTGATTTGTTGGTATATTTGTCCATCAAACTAAAAATAGGTAGTGAGACAGAGGTTGATGAGGTCCAAGATTATGGGTATTTCAGTCTTAGTATATTTGGCTAGATCGGGTTATGTAGTATTGCTGCCATGGATTCTTTTGCTAGTTCTGGATCTATGGATGTAAAGAGTACTGTGACATCGAATGAAACCATGATTTCATCTTCTTCTATTTTTGGGTCTTTGATTTTCTGGAGGCATTGTAGTGGGCAGTTGATAGAATATTTGCTCCTTTCTATGAGATGACCAAGCTTTTTTATAAGTTCTTTCACTATGTTGTATGTTGGGGTCCCTGGTAATAATACAATTGGATGAAGAGGTATGCTGGGCTTGTGTATTTCTGGGCATCCATGGGAGGGTCCATGGGAGGGTCAAATACACTAAGCCAAATATACATATATTTTCTTCTATTGGAACACTAGTAACTGTAAATCTAGGAGGACTTCAACCTATTTTGACCCAGTCAGGCTCCCATAGCCTATGGACACCAGTTCAAGATTTCCACAGCCTGAATCTGGGTATCATTGGCATGCTGATCATTCCTAATCCCAAACTAATAGATAACCTCTCCTAGCAGTTTCATGTAATTATTGAAACATAGAGCTGAAACAGCTGAACATTGCAGGACCTACCTCTTTTCTCTGACCACCAACAATAGCTTTTGCCTACTTAGAAAGGAGCAGAACTACTGTAGAACAGTAACCCATCCCGTTTTCAATCCTAGTGGGCAGTCCACAAGGATACCATAGTTGATGGTAGTGAATGTCACTTAGAGGTTGAATAGAACCAAGAGGGACACATTCTTCCCATATACATCCCAACACAGGTAATTCCCCAGTGATTAATGTAATTTTTAAAATTTAGCTTACCTGTTTATAGCTGCACATATGGTTATTGCTAGATATTGGTGTGATCTAAAAGGGTTATCTATTAATAGCTGGTTTGAAAAGTCTGGCTAACTGCAGCAATGGAAAAACTAACCTCCAAACTTCAGCTTTTACATAATATTATAAACTCAAGTATCTTCTAGATAGCATGTTTTTCTCTCATTAAATTATAATGAAATTATATCTGATGGCTACTGTGACTTTGGGTAAATTTAAATGGTGGAACATTTACTGACAATCTTGATCATTATACTCCTTTGTTTCTAATAGTTTAAATTAATGTATTTAAATAGTATTTTCTAAGATTATAATTACTCGACACCCTCTAATATGTGCCTCTCATGTGATAAAGCAGAAAGTGTTCTAATTGGAGTCCTTTTGGTAATCATTTTGCATTGTTGTGGTAATTCTTATGTTACTACTCTTAATATATTTGTCATATATTTTAAAAAGCTGCAGTTATGAATTGAGTATCCCAATTCCTATTTAATACTACTCAGAGTACCACACTATGATAATTAGTCTTCCATTAGTGAGCTAGAACCCTCTACTGAGTTAGTCTCATCTATCATTGATCTCAGGAACAGCACTACTGTCATACTAATACAATATTTTTAAAAAATTAAGAATGGATCCTTAAGTACATCTTGGCCCAGAAAATGGATTCTAAATCTAAAAAGGGGGAAGATTACTGTTCTAGTTTAATCAATATCTCTCCCTTTTTATATTATAATAATTCTTTAAAATAATGAATTGGGTTAGCTGAGTACCTATCTGTTTAGAAGTAAAATAAGGCCATCCAAAAACAAAGGGTAATTAACAAATATATTTGTACAACTCCTTATATCCAGAGAAGTATATAAAGTTTAAAATTAAAAGAAATGTATTTATCCAAAGGTCAAATACTGGCGAGTTTTTAGCTAGTATGGAATGCTGAGCAGTTGGGGAACTGAAGATTGTGGGGAGAAGAACAAATTAATCTCTATAAGCCATTTATTTATTTATTTATTTATATTTATTTGTTTATTTAAATTTATTGGCTGCCCAACTCCAGTGGACTCTGAGCAGCATACAAATCTTTAAAAACTTCAAGAAACAGGCAGACCAGACTAAAATACTCTGCTAACAAACCCACAAAACAAAACAGGGGCCATTAAACAATGACAAACATCAACCCCAGGCCTGGGACCAGAGCCAGGTTTTCAAGGCTTTCCAGAACCCTAGGAGAGGGGGCACCATCCTTATAGTTTATAATAAGTATTTTGGGAGGGAATTTGGAGTTGGGATTAGATACATATTATGTCAGCAGTTCATAACCTTTTATTTTATGGTGATCAATACATTATCACTGAATATTTTTGTGGACCACCACATAAGCCAGGGTCTGGCATGAGCGTAACAGTGGGCATCATGTCATATGTGACTTCTTTTAAATGACATCTGCAGGACTGCCAAACCAATTTTTAATGTTTAAAATTTGTAAGCCCTATCCACCTGAATATCTAAGTCTTGGACTCTCTGCTTAAAGTATCAGGGCCTATGATAAGTAAGATTGGTTTTGACAAACCACAATACATCAGATCTTGCTCAATTTGTCTTTACAGAATAGATTCAGATCTATTGTTCAGGGCAAGGTGAGCCAAAGAAGTCCCCAAAAGTATTTGCTTTGCCAAAGACCTTAAGTGGCATAATCTTGTGTGAACCTTAAAACAGATGCAGCCCAATTCTAATTGCATTAGGACGTTAGAAGTCAAATGAGGGATGCATGCTACTGTATTGGTTTAAGAAATTTAAATTGTATGGAATCCAAGACTAAGATCTTATAGATACACAACTAAGTTCCATAAAGCAAAATATTCAGAACTTTGGCAACTGGGTCAAAATTATTCCCATGTCAGCTTGCAAATTTAGTAATAGCTAGAAATGCTTTTTGGGCCTTTGTAGATAATGCCTTTGCTTGATTTCCCAAACAGATAGAAGATTGTAAATAAATGCCTAAAGAGTTCTGGAGGAAAAAACATCAATTATCTGTGCTATGCTGATGACTCTACTCTGATAGCTGAACATGCAAATGATCTGTGAGCTCTAGTAATGAAAGCCAAGGAACAAGGAGCACAGGAAAAACATGGGACTACAAGAAAATAGAAGACCAAGCTAATTATAATAGGTTATATTATATTATATATATTATAATAGGTTCAGCAATGAGCCTTGGAAGTGACAGTAAGTATACTGAAGTGGTGGCTAGCATGTGGTAGGGGAGCAATGAAAGACTGGGAAAAGATCTCAGATGCCATGACACACCTATATCTACAAAGATCAGAACTCTGCAGGTAACCGTTTTCCCCATGACACTTTATGGAAGTGGCAGTTGGACTTTGGAGAAGCAGGATAAAAAGAATATTGATGCTTTTGAACTTTTGGGTAAGAGAAGATTCCTGAAAATATCATCGATAGCAAGGAAAACAAATGGATAATAGAACAAATAAATCTGGTGTTCTCATTCAAGGCACAAATGACCAGGCTCAAATTATCATAATTTGGACATTCTATGTAAAGACCTAGCTCTCTAGAGAAGTCTATAATGCTGAAAAAGATAGAAAGAAAAAGAAGAAAAGGATGATAATCAGCAAGGTAGATTTACTAGATTACAGCGACAATAGCTGTACCATTGGAAGAACTGAAAGCTCAGACTGGGGACAGATCATCCTGAAGAAGTTCTAGCTGTGAGATTTGCCCCGTTCGACAGAGAAACTCTCGTGACACGTGTGGTTCACAAAGAAGTTTACTCATGCGTAACGTAGTAGTCACAAGCAAAGCCAGGACTGGCTTGGTACAATTGCATCACTTGTTATATTCCCCCCTTCCCGCGCTTTTTCCCGCCTCGTGATCGCGTTGCGGCTGTGGGCTATTAGGCCCCCCAATGTCCCCCCTGATCGTTCATGATGGCAGGGTCGGTCAGAGTCCATTGTCCTTGATTGCCAGTCCCCCTCCGGCTGGGTTGGCCCCTCCCTGCTACGTGCAGACCGCAGGTTCTGTGCTGCGTTGCGATCTTGTTTCGCTGCCCTGCGGCCCCGTTCCTTGCTTGCTCGCGCCGTTATCAGTTCGTAATTAAAAGCTTCCGCTGTGGTTTTCCTGTTTAGCTGGCCGCAGGTGGCTCGTTAATTAGCGGCGCTTTCGGTTCCTCTTTTCCCCGCTAGCTACCTCCGGTGGATTCCGCGTGGTCTGGTTGCGAGCTTCCCTGCAGCCCCGTGCTTCCCTGAAACCTCGTGCTGACCGAACCTGACATGCCGCCCCCCTGACGACAACTCCCCCCCTCGGTCCTATTTCGGCTTCCCGGGGTATTTCCTGTAAAAGTCCCGCACTAGGTCCGGCGCCCTTATGTGGGTTTTACTCACCCATTCGCTGTGGGACTTGGGGAAATGTTTCCATTGCACTAGGAGCTGGGTCTGCCCCTTGTGCCTCCGGGCGTCCAGTATCCGGTTGATTTCGAAATGCTGCTCCCCCCCGACCATGATGGGTGGTGGTACTCCCTCCGCCTTGTGCCAGGCGTTCCCCGGCTGGTGCAACTTTAGCAGGCTGCAATGGAACACCGGGTGGATCTTCCCGAGGCTTTTCGGGAGCGTCAGCCTGACGGTCACCGGATTGATGATCTCCGAAATGGGGAACGGCCCCACAAACCTCGGGCTGAGTCTTTCGATGCCTGGTGCGTCTTTAGGTTTTTGGTTGACAGATACACCTGGTCCCCCACTTTCCACTTTTCCTCGGGGAGCCTCTTGCGGTCCGCGTGCTTCTTGTAGTCGGCTTTGGCTCTTTGCAATGCCGCGTGCGCCGCTCGCCGGGTCTCGTCGATTTGGGCGAACCAGGCGTCCAGGGAGTTGATCTGGGATTCCGGCTGAGGCAGCTCCGGCATGGGGACGAATTCTCTCCCGGTGGCTACTTTGAACGGAGAGAACCCGGTGCTCTTGTGGACGGCGTTGTTGTATGCCACCTCCGCGAATGGTAGTAGCTCCGCCCAATCGTCCTGTTGGTGCCCCACGTAGCAGCGCAGGTACTGTTCGAGCCCCCTGTTCAGGCGTTCCGTGGCTCCGTCCGTCTGCGGGTGCGCCGCGGAGGATAGGGCTTGTTTCGTCCCCACCCGCTTCAGGAACTCCCGCCAGAACCGCGCGATGAAGTTGCCGCCCCGATCGCTGACGATACGTCGAGGTGCGCCGTGGAGTCGGTAGACATGTTGCACGAACAGTTTCGCCAGCCCCTCGGCCGTGGGGACTCGCCGGCACGCTACAAAGTGCGCTTGTTTGGAGAATAAGTCCGTGACCACCCAAATGGCGGTCTTCCCCTTACTCTCCGGGAGCTCCACTATGAAGTCCATGGCGACCTCTTGCCAAGGGCCGTCGGGTTCCGCTACCGGCTGGAGTAGGCCTCTAGGTTTGCCTTTGGCTCCTTTCGCTGTTGCGCACACCGGGCAACCCCCCGAGTACGCCTCCACGTCCTTCCGGAGCGTGGGCCACCAAAACTGCCGCCGGATTAAATGGAGTGTCTTTACGAAGCCGTAATGCCCCGCGCTCCGGCTGTCGTGGGCTCTCTCCATGACCTCCCGTCGGCAACCCTCGGGCACGTACAGCTTTCCTTCGTGCCACCACAACCCCTCTTGGCCGGTTAGCGCCTCTCGGTTCTGCTTGAGCCAACCGTCCCGCTCCGCTGCCTCCGCGAACCCTTGCCTTACTTCAGACGCCGCGTCCCGTCGCTCCCCCTTGGTCTGGCTTCGGGTCACCGCCTTTGCAGCCAGCCTGCTGGCGGGGATGACGGAGTCCACGATCTCCTCCCGTAGGCTGGCGTGCTGGGGCATGCGAGACAGTCCATCCACTAAGAAGTTGCGCTTCCCGGGGATGTGTTTCAGTGTGAACCTGAACCTCCCGAAGTATTGGGACCACCGTGCCTGTTTGGGGGATAGCTTACGCGGGGTCTTCAGGGCCTCGAGGTTCTTATGGTCCGTCCACACCTCGAACGGTTCAGTTGCCCCCTCCAGTAGATGCCTCCACGTGGCCAGCGCCCACTTGACCGCGTACGCCTCTTTCTCCCACACCATCCACCTCCTCTCCGTCTCGGTGAATTTGCGGGAGGCGTAGGCGCACGGGTGGATGGCCCCTCCGGGCTGGGTTGGAGCAGGACTGCTCCCGTTGCCACGTCTGATGCATCCACTTGTATTATAAACCGCCGGTCTGGGTCGGGATGGCGCAGGATCGGCTCCGCGGTGAACCGCTGTTTTAGTTCCTCAAACGCCCCTGGCATTCTGCAGTCCACGCGAGTGCCATGCTGGGCTTGGGGGTTTCCCAGTGCCCTTGGTTTTTAGCAGGTCGGTTAGGGGAAGGGCGATTTGGGCGAAGTTCGGGATGAACTGACGATAGAAGTTCGCAAACCCTAGGAAGCTTTGGAGTTGCCTCCGGGTTCGCGGCGCTTCCCAGCCCAGGACATCCCTTACTTTCGCCGGGTCCATCTCAATTCCCCGGCTGGATATTCGGTAGCCGAGGTAGTCTAGTTGCTCTCGATGGAACTCGCATTTCGAGAGCTTTGCGTACAGCTGTGCCTTCAGCAGTCTCTGGAGCACCGTGCGCACCAGGCTCACGTGCTCCGCCAGGGTCTCGGTGTAGATGAGGATGTCGTCCAGGTAGACCAGGACGCCCCGGTAGAGTAGGTCGTGCAGCACCTCATTAATTAGCTGCATAAATACCCCCGGGGCCCCTTTTAATCCGAACGGCATCACGGAAAACTGGTAGCTTCCGAGCGGGGTGTTGAACGCCGTCTTCCACTCATCTTTTGCGCGGATCCTAACTCTGAAGTAGGCTTCGCGCAAGTCCAGTTTTGTGAACACCCTCCCCTTCGACAGATGCGACATCAAGTCCTTCATCAGGGGGAGGGGGTATTTGTACTCCGTGCTGATTGCGTTCAGCCCCCGGTAGTCTACGCACATACGGAGCGAGCCGTCCTTCTTCTCCCGGAATAACACCGGGGCCGCTAATGGTGACTTCGCGGGTTGGATGAATCCCCGTGCTAGGTTCTTGTCTATGAACTCGCGCAGGGCTCCCATCTCCCTCCTCGACAGGGAGTACATTTTTGGCTTAGGCAGGGTCGCTCCTGGCTCTAGCTCGATGGCGCAATCACTGGGCCGGTGTGGTGGGAGCTGGTCAGACTCCTTCTCCCCGAATGCTGCCGCCAGGTCTCGATACTGCCTCGGGATTCCGCCGCCCGTCGGGGGTTCCCCGGGTCCGGCCCCTCGTTTTGCGGTTGCCTCGCCAGTCGCCGCTGCCTCCCCTCGCCTCGGGATCGTGGCGGGTCTCCGGGGTCCCGGCGCTGCTGCTGCTGCTGTTGCTGTTGCCGCCCGGGTCTCGGGCCCCATCTGCTCTCGCCCCGTCTCCCGGTGTCCCGGACCCTCCGCTTGTCCGCCGGTGGTTGCGGCTGCCTCCGTCTCCACGGCTTGGTCCCCTCTGCTCTCGCCCCTCGCCGGTCTGTCGACCCCGAACCGCACTGCCTCCGCCGTCCAGTCGACTCGTGGGTTCCGCCGCCGCAGCCACGCCAAGCCGAGTACCACCGCGTAGTCGGCCACCGGGACCACCACGAACCTCAGTTCTTCCCGGTGACTCCCGATCGTCATCTGGACCGGCTCGGTGTAATACTGAGCTGGCCCCCCCCCTGCCAGCGTGCCATCTAACTGGCTGAATGAAATGGGCTCCCGGAGGCGCCTCAGCTGTAGCCCGAGCCCCGAGACCACCGCTGGGTGCATCAAGCAGTGGGTGCAGCCCGAGTCCAGTAGCGCCCGTAGCTGCGCCTCCCTCCGGATCTCACCCCCCGGACGTGTATCCTCACCCGGAACGGTGGGCAGTCCTCGTCTCCTATTGGGTCCGCGCGCCTCGACTCCCCTGCTCGCACTGGGACGCCGTTCAGTGCGAGCGCGCCTCGTTTCCCGCCGGCTCCGAGTCCTCTCCGGAGGATGCTGTCTCCGGGGTCGACCACCCCCGCGTCCTTTCTCGGTCACCGCCGCCACTGCCCCCTTCCGCGGTCGGTCACCGGTCCTTTTCCCGTTCGCACGCGGGGTTTTGACTTCGGGCCGTGGTGGGGCGCCTTCCCGCTCCGTCGGGCACTGCGCCGCTCGGTGGCCTCTGCCTCCGCATCGGAAGCACAGATTCGGGGCTCTGGTCGCCTCTCGCCTCCCGGTGGACTGCCGTCGACCGCTCCGTCTCTCCTCGGGGGTCCTCTCCCTCGGCCGGTCCCTCGTCTGGTCCCGTCGTCTTGTGCTCTGTTGGATCTGCCGCCACGCCGATTCCGCCGTTCCGGCCAGCCAGATCCAATCCTTCACTGTGGCCGGGTCGTCCCGCCCCAGTGCCCGTTCCAGGATCTCTGGGTTGAGTCCCCTCTTAAAATACTTCACCTTCAGGGACTCCGGCCAGTCCGCGAGCTTCTCGGCCAACCTCCGGAACTCCAGGGCATATTCCGATACCGATTTGCCCCGCTGCCTGAATTGTAGGATGTCGTCCTCCGCCCGCTTGGCGCTCAATGTGTCCTCGAATCTGTCCCGGAGCGCCTGCATGAAGTCCGGGAAACTCCGTAGTTCCGCCGCGTTGGCATCGTACAGCCCGATCACCCAGCTGGCGGCTTGGCCATCTAGCAGCTCGGCCACGTAGGATACCCTGTCCTCGTCTCTAGCGAATAGGTGACCACCCCTCTGCATGAACCCTGACGTGCGTCAGAAAGTGCGGCAGCTGTTCGGGGTCCCCTGAGAACTTCCCAGTGATACCTCGAAGTCTCAGGGCGTCTGCCGCCCGTTGGTCCTCCGACCGGGGCGCCGTGGGTGGTGCCGGCGGGGGTGTCGGACCGCCCCCCTGTCGCTCGCCTCCTCGTTCACCGCCGGTGGCCCCACTCTCTGTAGTAGGGTCTGGAGCATCGCCTCCACGGCGTCTAGGCGTCGCTCGACTCTCTCCTCTAGTCGGGCGAATTTCTCGCTCCACTCACGGTTCCGGAATCCCGAACCCCGGGTCATCGTAACGCCCGAATCGTCTGGTCCTTGATTCACGCCCATCGACCACCGCTCGGATGGAGTGCGCCCGGCCCTGGCCGCTGCCCCGTCGCTCCCGGGCGGCTCCGACCGCCCTTCCGCGAGCCTGGATCCCTCGCGCTCCAGCTGACCCACGGATTCCTCGTCGCTGGTCATGCCTGTATTGAGAAAGAAAACGCTCCTCGGTGGTACCGGGTAGCGCTGACGGTGAGTCCTGGCTTTATGTGAGATTTGCCCCGTTCGACAGAGAAACTCTCGTGACACGTGTGGTTCACAAAGAAGGTTTACTCATGCGTAACGTAGTAGTCACAAGCAAAGCCAGGACTGGCTTGGTACAATTGCATCACTTGTTATATTCCCCCTTCCCGCGCTTTTTCCCGCCTCGTGATCGCGTTGCGGCTGTGGGCTATTAGGCCCCCAATGTCCCCCCTGATCGTTCATGATGGCAGTGTCGGTCAGAGTCCATTGTCCTTGATTGCCAGTCCCCCTCCGGCTGGGTTGGCCCCTCCCTGCTACGTGCAGACCGCAGGTTCTGTGCTGCGTTGCGATCTTGTTTCGCTGCCCTGCGGCCCCGTTCCTTGCTTGCTCGCGCCGTTATCAGTTCGTAATTAAAAGCTTCCGCTGCGGTTTTCCTGTTTAGCTGGCCGCAGGTGGCTCGTTAATTAGCGGCGCTTTCGGTTCCTCTTTTCCCCGCTAGCTACCGCCGGTGGATTCCGCGTGGTCTGGTTGCGAGCTTCCCTGCAGCCCCGTGCTTCCCTGAAACCTCGTGCTGACCGAACCTGACACTAGCTATGTGGTCACTATGAGTCAAATCAACTTAACGACTTATAATCAAAAATCAAAACATGCTTAACAAAACTCTTTCTCTTCATTGTATACATAAGGTTCAATATTAAGGAAAGAAAAAGGGAAAACAAGAACACTTTTACCCTTTCCAACTTTCTAGTCTTCTCCAAATATGTTCTACCTCAATTGCATCCTTTTATTTCATCAGAAGATGGCATAAGAGATCTGTTTGTGTTCATGTCTGTGTGTGTGTGAGAGACAGCGATGGGGATGGAGAAAGGATGTAATGGGCTGTGAGAATAACCTTGGGAGATAGGAGGAAGAGCTGCAACATAGGCAACGGTCTGATGAACAAAATCCAAAGGAGGGATGGGGTGGAGAAAGCATCTCAGAAGGGTCCTTCCCTAGTTCTCTGGAAAAGGGTAGGGGTAGAGGTGTGAGATGGATGATGGGTTGCTATGACAATTTCCCCTTTCATCTGGTAGTGCTGTTGATCAGTGCCAGCTCTATCTAGAATAAGACAGCACTCATTGGTGTGATGATCGAGGACAGAAGGGTTGATCTAGATTTGTTTCACTGAGATTTGGCTGAGTGAGTGTGAGAGTGTGTGTGCATATCTGCTCAACTGAGTATTTCGTGCAGCACTAGGTACGACAATGCCAAAAATAGTCAGATTCAGGGCGGGTCATTCTAAAGAAGTTCACAAGAAATGAGAATCCATGATTTGGATCATATCTGGGACACACCAATAATTGTCAGGTCCCCAACTGTTACAGCTCTGTTTAGGCAGATGGTTGCGATTTGTCCAGGGTTTCAAGTTTCAGGTTTCATGTCAAAGTCCATGAAGATTTTATGATTTGGTTTCCTGTTTAGTATCAAGGAGTTGCTGAAAAAATGTCAGATCCATGATTGTAATGGCTCATTCTAAACAGATGGATGTGATCAATTATAGCAGTGTTTCTTAACTTTGGCCACTTGAAGATGTGTGGACCAACTCCCAGAATTCCTCAGCCAGCCATGCTGGCTGGGGAATTCTGGGAGTTGAAGTCCACACATCTTCAAGTGGCCACGGTTGAGAAACATTGGGTTATACGGAGGCTTTCAGATAGATCCAATGTAAGTCTCGTGAGGAGTGATTGGATCTGGCTGGATTTCCCACAAGGTTAGTTGAAACACTAAAACTGTACAGATCTCTCTCAGCTCCGTGGAGGAAAAGTTTAATTGGTGTTAAACGTTATGCCACCAGCTGGACAGAAAGCCCGTTTTAATAGATATTTAAAAGAGACGGTTGGCGCAAAGAAGAACTCGTCAAATCGCAAACGTAAAGCGACCGATTTGCCTACTAAACCACCGCCGAAGGAATCGCGTCATTCACTAATATTAAAGCGCCTCCCTGCTCACGCATGCGCAAGAGGCCGCCGTCCTTCCCACGTGGGCCGCCTTGTATACTCTTTTGTCTGGCTTCGACGAAGGCCCTCCTTTCTGAGAAGGAAACGCGATTGAATACTAAATGCTTATTGGTTCATATTAGCCCAGCTGACCAGAAACCGCATTCTGATTGGCTGCTTTGAGGGACGGCGTCCCTTTTCGTCCGGAGGCCGGGTTGCTTCTCTCCTGCTCCGGGCGGTCAGTGAAAGCGGTTCCGTGCGAGCGGTTACCGTAACAGTTGGAGAAGAGGTACGGCTTCGCGGTTGGCGCTTTAGGTTGGGGAGGCGCTTTTGTCTGGGGAGCCCTTAGCCCGGCAGCGCCGGTTGCCCGGGAGTTGCTCCTTTGAGGGGGAGGGTCTTAAAGGATCAGCAGTGATCAGTCAACTCTTTTCATCAGCCTCTCTCAAGTGAGAAAGTGGCTTTAGTTGGTTAGTACAGTTCAGGCTTCAAAAGCGTCCACGTCTTGTGGTATATCCATCTTTGGGTACTATATGCTGGTGAAGGAGGAAGGAGAGGGCCATTGTCGCCTGTGGCCCTTCCTTGGGGCCATCTGTCTGAATAAACAGGCTCTTCTTTGGTTTTAATCAGAGAGGCAATTCTTGCATAATGGAGGGCAAGATATCTTTCTAATAGTTGAGAAGGAGGAATGTGTAGGAGAGGAGTTTCGCCAGGTGCAGGATTTAGTCATGAACTAGTAGGATGGTAACTGTGATATGCCTACCATCATTTACATATTTTTAACTATGAGCAAACTGAATTGTTTAATTCGGTAAAATAAATTTCAGACAGCTGTTGAAAAAGCACGTGAGGAAAAAAAACAAATACCCTAACTGCTAGTGAGAAATGAATTTACAAAGCAGTGAAATCTTTCAAGTGGCAAATCCTAATGGTAGATTGTACAGAATGTAAGTTGCAACCAGGGAGACCCAAATTCAGTCTCCACTTTGCCCTGAAACTCACTGGGTGAGCGTGGGCCAATTATGAACTCTGCCTAGATGGATGTCAGAATAAAATGAGAGAGATGGGAAGGACCATGTATGTTAACTTGGATGATTTGAAAAAAAGGAAGAATAAAAATAAAATAAATTGTTATATAGGAAGCAAAGTTGCTTGCAATTCCATTATAAAAATGTAGTAACTTGAATGTTAAACATACTGTGCTAAGAAACTTACCTTCTAAGATCCATGATTTCTAAATTGTTATATCCAACAAGGTTTCCTCTGGGGCATTTGTCAATGCAACAGTATATTAAATCAGTACATAAATATAATTGTGAATTATTTTTAATTAAAAGCTATATGTAGGTTTTCCTTAATGAACAAAGATGGGAAATCTAGAAGAAAGAAAAAGGAAGAAATTAACTCACAAGTGATAAAACTACTCTTGCCTTAATCTTTTAATGAGGGTTCATTAAATTGTAGGTGGAAAGTAAATACATAGGTAGTATTCATGTATCTGCAAATAGGTCATCTGGTTGCAGCCATAGCATGGGATATATATTTTGTTATCTGCATGATCTAGCGTCACCAAACAGGAAATGTTTGCAAAAGTCCTAATATATTTCTAGTAGTGCTAAGTTACTACTCAGTACCTGTTATAAGTTCAATTTAAAAGATTGGAATTCTTATTTTAGAGTCATATACCACTTTATTTAGTGGTAATTAACTATAAAATGCTTATTACTCTTGGACTTAAATACTTCTATTTACTGTCCTATCTCCTCGGTGACACTTCCTCCAAACTATTATAAATTGTGTATATATTTATACTTCATCTTCCCAAGACATTAGATTGTTGAGAGTGCAGCAAAGTGTTTCAAGTATCATAAAACTGATACCTTGTTATTTAAAGTAAAATTGATAAAAAGGGATTAAATAAATATTTGAAAATATTAGATGAAAATTCAAGATGATTTTTAGTCAGGCTACTTTTGGTGGTGTGTTTCTTTTGGAAGTCCTGAATATCTATGCTGATAATAGAGGAGATCTGTATGTAATAGTGAGTTGGAACAATTTATAATTTTCACCAGTGTCACCCTTTCCTTTACCTTTACCTTTACCTTTACCTATTTATTTATTTATTTATTATTTTGATTTTTAAAGCAGCAGTAGCCATGTACAAGATATCTACGAACCCTAAGGCTTCTGAAAATAAATAATTGTTCAGGTATGTAGTTAGAAAAAAAATTATGCTCATTGGACACAGAGTGCTCATTGACAGTTCACAAATAGGGAAATAGAAAATTGAGGATGAGAGAAGAATGGAATGAAGTATGGATTCCAAAGCAGGAATACTACATTATCCAACTTTTTAAGCAAGTTTTCTTGTAATTATGTAACTTTCATATAGTAAAAAGTGTGCAATTTACCATTTGCGGTAGTTTGCAGAAGTTTTTTTAAATTAAATATTCATTTTATTTTATATTGAATTAATTGAATAGCATACTTGAGCAGTTTTTAAAATTAATTTTGTGTCATTCTCTTCTTACAGGACCTTACTATGGCAAACAAGCTTTATATAAGTTTTCTTCACTTACTTTCCACATTCTTGTTTTGTCATGCTTCCTACCCTAGCTTGGAACCCACAGTTTCACAAACTACAGAGAAACTCATTCCCGAGAAGGCAGCTAGTATCAATATTAGCGTAGCTTTATGTAGGCAGAGACATCATCTTCAGGAGCTCTTCTCTCGTTATGGGGAGAACAATACATTGAATATTGAAGGGTTTAAAAAATTGCTACACAATATAGGCATTGAGAAAGTGAAAAGAATTTCTCTAGATCACAATCATTACCACCATCATCACAATCATGCTACGCTCAGGACAAACTCTGACAAAACCTATTGTCCTAGTGATGAATCTGGTAGTGGCAACAAAGATTTTTTGAATAATCCAGCAAAAGATGTGCCTGGAACAGAGAATATGGAGCACCATCAGCAAGAATCCATGAATAACAAGAGCACAACAGTTGCTATAACAACATCTACCTACACCACGGCTACAGAGGACAACTCTCTGCTACAACACTCAGAAACTGCAGAATTGTCAGCACGCATAGGCTTTGCCAGCCCCAATCCCAACATTGTTCTAGGAAGCAGCAGCAATGTGAGTTTGCTTGTAAACAGAAAAGCAAGTGTATCACTTGGTGAGGGAGGCTGAAACAGGAGGGTAAAATTAGCAAACAAATTACACAAGAAATATTTGGAAATAGGCTTTTAGGTTTTTTTAAAATCTGACGTTTGATGTACTTAGATTTTATTCTTTTAAAACCTTATTGGTTATTTAATTAGCTCTTTAATTTCTGGGTATTCTGACTGTTATTCCACTTCCAAAGAAATACCATCTAAGTTGGTTCAGATGCTTTCACACATCTTGCCTAGAGCTGCATGCTGAAGTTGTCTTTGTTCATAAGCCTGGTTAAGTGTTCTGGATTTCTCAAGGTGTGGATATTCTATCAAGATATCCATACTTTAAAACAATTATTTTAGAAAAATGGGCAGTATCTTCATCCTGATATGAGTATTATAACTAATACTTTTTATTGGTAAATCACACAAGAAATTAGCAATTCATTCTTGATTGCTAGAAGAATTTCAACTCAGTCAACTTTACAGTATATTACTCTGACAATAGCACTTTTATTTATTTTTTAAAAAGATTTTCGTGATCTTGAATAGAAGACAAGATTAATTTCAGAATAAGCCAAAATGCAAAACGTTCTTATGCTTCGTAAAATAAAACATGATAAAAATAGTATTGTAGTCCATAGCTGGAAAGCCTGCTGTATTATCTATTCTCTGTCAATAAACCGACATAACACAATGTTTCACTTTCAGAATTAACTCTAATCTCACTCAGGCATTCCAAATAAATATGCATTTCATCACTAATGAATAGCTTTTTACAACTCTTTCATGCTCACATTTAAATGTACTAAGTATATTAATGCTTACATGCCAGCAGCTGGTGATTTTGATGAGTGTACTGAGATGTTTAGACAATCACAGGTTCACCAGTACAGTGGTACCTTGGTTCACGAACGCTTCTATTCACGAACAATTCAGTTCACGAACAGCTCCGTTCGCAAAATTTTGCCTCCGCATTCGCGAATGCTAGATCAGGTGACGAACAGGATCCACAGCCATTTTCACTCCCGTGACACGTGGTCGCGGCTTCCTGTAGGGAGGGGGACTCTCCCTCCAAGCAATAACCGACTTCCTGTCCTCCATGCCAGAAGTCGCGTCGAGCAAGGTTAGCTTTCTCTCTCTTCGTACTGTACCTTGTGTCATATTTTTGCGGTTTAAAAAAAAAACCCACATATGGTTCAGAATGGATTAACCATAATTACATTGAACCTTATGGGGAAATTTGATTCAGGACGTGATCAAAAATCGGGTTGCGACCAAATTTGGAGGGGTCAGAATGGATTAACCGTATTTACATTGAACCTTATGGGAAAATTTGATTTGGTTCACGACCAATTTGGTTCGCGACCAGAGTTGCGGAACGAATTAAGTTCGTGAACTGAGGTACCACTGTATATAGAAAAAATATTTTTAAACTCCATAACTGATTTATCAGCTCATGGAGACAAGAATTTTCCATGTGGTCTGCTTTGCTTATAATTCAGGTATGAAACTGCTAAAATATGGTTCTCTTGAAAATTGTATAGCTTGAATAAGAACATTTATTATATAACTACCATTAAAAGAGTATGAGAATTTTCCAGTTATGTAGGCCACTTAAACAGACAAAGGATAGTTAATTGGTGTATTAAGTACCTTTGCCAGTTCCACCCTCAACTTTGGAAAGCTTTCACTTGTCTAAATTTTGAAGACCATATACCTGTATTAGTAATTTTTGACATATTGGCCTATGATGGAGGAATAAACCCTATATCCATCCATTTTGCAAAATCTTACCTGATGCTTGTTGAAGAAATTTATTTGCCTGGAGATCAGCTGAATTTATAAAGCTAGTTTAATATTTTAAAAAGCATTTTAGTTATCACACTGTTTTCCTATGCTGGAAGCCATGTTTTAAAAAATAGTTGTAATATTCTTGATTGTCAAACAAGTTATTACTGACATACAGAATGAGTTGGCTCTGTGGAACTAGTCTGCCCAATTACTTCCTGTGATGCTATGAAGTAATCCAATATAATAGCTTTTGGTGCTAATCTATAATCCACTTTTTAAAATTGCTTGTGTCTTGTTTCTGGACTTCATTGGACATTAAACAGCTTGTTTGATAGTGCTAGCCCAGTAGATTTTTTTTTCAAAGCTGTCACTCTCAGCAGTTTGCCACGTGTAGGAAGTGATGAGGGTGGAGTGGGAATAGTGGGGATTGATTGGGGAGGAAATAATACTCGGGTATCAATTTGGGCGTAAGGAATAGATTGCACCGTTCTTTCTTACGTGGGCAGTTAACGCTACATATAGGAAACCAATTAATTTTCTTTGCTTTTGCATGACAACCTTGCCCTGTGCTTGTTATATTTGCTTTTCTGACAGCATGAAATTTATTGGTTAGTTGAGAGAAGAGCTGTTTTGAAATTATGTCTCTTAATGTGTGTATTTTTCTAACACTTTTTTTTCTATAGTGCTTTAATGCATCAGAAATGATGCTTTTCCATGGAATAAATACTCAGGTCTCTTTGACAGCCACAGAATTTAGCTATCTTTGTCCAGCCATAATTAGCCAGATTGATGGTAGAAACTGTATAATTCATGCAACAAGCGAAAAGGCTGAAACAGCTCCAAAAACATATTCATTGCAAGTAGGTAAGTATGATGGTGGAATCAAATTTCCCATTCAATACTTCCACTTTCTCTTGTTTATGGTGGTGTAATACATTCTTATTCAAGAATTGGGTTTAGTTTGGATTGATTTATCTGAATCAAAATATTTGTATTTCTTGTCTCAAAGAATAGGTCTTTTTATAAACAACAACACTAATATACAAAATGCTATATGTAATCTTTTAGGTTAGAAAATTCTTTTAGCTAGTTGCCAAAATGGAAGGAAGAAGTATGTTATTCAATAAAGAATGTATGTTTGAATCATTTGATAGAAAAAAAATCTTCTTCTTTTCAGCTTGGATTGGTGGCTTTATATCCATTTCCATTATCAGTTTTCTTTCATTATTGGGTGTTATACTGGTGCCACTGATGAATCGTGTATTTTTCAAGTTCCTCTTAAGTTTCCTCGTGGCATTAGCAGTTGGAACGCTAAGCGGAGATGCTCTTTTACATCTCCTTCCACATGTAAGTACAGTGTTTTTTCTATTAATAGTGTATATGTCCCTGTGAAGCATAGTGCTCTTTGGTCAGTGAAACCCTGTAAGTAGGAAAGGGAAACGTGGTGAAACAAAAGCAGAGGTCCTAATCTGATGATTTTGTGTTGTCCATCAACCTTTAAGCCTTCTCTCTGTTGGATGCATTTTTCTTAACAATATTATGGCTAAACTAAATGGAATATTAATTGCATGAACACAGTGCACTTACACAGTTTTATGGCAGCTGCTAGAAAGGTGATGAAGCAGCTGCAGGACTATGGGGAAAGGGGAGTTTAGCCAGCTCAAGTCCTGTTGAAAAACCACTATTCACTCCCAGTGGAAATACTGCTTGGACATCATCCTTACTATTTACATCTTAAAAGTCACATTAATTCACCAGCCCCCTAGTGGATTAGATCACAGATATGGAGCAAGAGAAATATACTTGCTTCAATTTTATGTCTTCCTCTCTCCTGAAGTCACTCTGGTTCTACTGTTCTCTCCTTGTGTAGTCAGTCTTGTGCCATTAAAACTCAGAAGGTTCCATTGCGCCTGGCCTCCTCTATTTTGTCTTGTTTCCCTGTTTCTGCTCCCTATTTGTTCAACCTAGAAGCATTTATGGTAATATAAAACCTGTCAGGTACGGTTCTTTGTAAACTGTAGTGTTTGTGCATTTTTCAGGAAAAGATTGCTTTGTGAAACTTTGTGCATATATACAAGGGAGACCCTTCCCTTCCCTTCCCTTCCCTTCCCTTCCCTTCCCTTCCCTTCCCTTCCCTTCCCTTCCCTTCCCTTCCCTTCCCTTCCCCATTCTCTAAAGTAGCTTCTGGTGGGAGAAAAATCACCCCCTCCTGCTTTGGTTGAAGAGAAAAACTCTTGGGAGAAGAGCATCATGGGATGTTTATAGCATTGCAGTTTGTACACGTGACAAGGGCATTCAGTAGCAATCTGATCTAGTAACACAGAATTTATTTGGCTAAGCTTTTGTGGTATGGAAACCAAGGAGAGACATTAAATAATAAATTGAATATGAGCGTTTGTAAAATCCACACTTTTGAGATCTTTCATCTTTTTGCCTTTACATTTGGTGTCCAGGATCATTGGCATGTTGATCACATATTTTTCTACCAACATATCACTTGTATGAGCTTGTATTTTCCTGAATCCAGTTGGAGCACTAGTTTAAGCTATGCTTGGTTATACAGTACAGATATTGGTTCCCAAAATAATACCATTGGAAAGAACTTACAGTTAATGTTGCCAATTATGTTAGACTTGTCGGATAATACAAAGCTATTCTATATTGTCATTCAGTTTGAGGGGATTGAAAGGTTTACTATCATAGTTGACTATTTAAAGGAAAGAACTCTTCTAAGGATCAGATGAACCTTTGTAACATTTTGGCTAATAATAAGCAAGTAATACATTTTGTATAATTTGGAAATATAGCTGGCAAAAAAAAGATTTTGAGTTTGTAAATGTAACTATTATGCTAAATGTGTAATTTCACAGCCCTCTGAATATTTTAAATCTCATCCCTGGAATAGTATGAGGTGGTATAGTCAATTTTTTGTAAATTTTTCTGCTACAGGAATCACTCTTTTTTTAAATGAAAGTGAACAATCTCCTGTAAGTCAAATCAATGCAACAATTCCTTTCCCCCACGTCACCCCCCATATGCTATATTTTTCTTGCAGGGAGTTTTTATACGAGGAAGCATTAGTCTAATCTATTTCCATATTCTTATCTATAGTCTGAAATTATACAGTTTACTGATTTAGCTTCATCTCAGTTTTCTGTATTTGTGGTCAAGGCCTTTGTCAGTTTTCTTGTGGCTGGTCACTGATTGCAATAAAGTTATGCAACTTTCACCTTTTCTATTTTGTTGTTTATATACAGCTCTGGAGCTGACAGACCTTGCTATTTCTCTACTCATCCTATCTCATCTTCTTCTATACAGAATGTTATCTAAACTATTTTTTTTTACTCTCCAAATTCAGTCTCATGGAAATCACCATCATCATCATGAAAAATCTTTAATGGAACACAGTAAAGATCTCCCTTTTAAGCATCTAGTTTTCCAAAGTTCAGAAGAAAGTGCTTATTTGGATTCTACATGGAAAGGTCTCACAGCCCTTGGAGGACTATATTTTATGTTTCTTGTTGAGCACTTGATCACATTAATTAAACAGTTTAAGGATAAGAAAAAAAAGGTAGGAAACCACTGGTTTTCATAGGAATTTTTTTTCCCTTAATTTTCCTCTGTTGAAATATTTGAAAATAATATTTATAGCCAATTTATAAAATAATACTTTCATTGGATATTACTTTTCGGTATCACTTACATGGATTTCACCATTACAGAGGGTTTTTTTAAAAGAAAAAACTGATACATCCTTAAGTATTTGCGATTAATAGTGAACTTTAAGTCTTAGCTGATGTAAGGTTTTAAAACTAAATGCAATGCTGCAATTGCAAAAAAACTGAATTGTATTTTTGCTAACCAATCTGCTATTTTTTAAGAGATTTCTCATGTATTCCAACTTTTTTCTTTTCTACATTCTATATTGATACTTTCTATATTCTGTTGATGTATGTGTCATTCAGGAGGTATAGCCAAAATGTTAACTACTTAAATGTATTCTTTTTTCGGAGCCAGAAAAAAAATGATGATGATGAATTAGAAATCAAGAAACAGCTGTCTAAATATGACTCTCAGCTTTCAGCAAATGAAGACAAAATAGATGCAGATGATAGTAAGTTTCAGTAAACTTCGTTTAAATATCTTATAAAGTCTTTGCGAATTGTATTTATGGAAACATAAAAGGAATCAGCTTATCCAGTACACCAGCTTGGAAACTTTCAGAGTTTAGACAGCAGAAACTGACACAAATCCCTGTATACAAACATGCCTGTAGGTTGGATAAATACTGGCTTTCAGTTGTCTTCTTCAGGATCAGCATTGTCAAGAACCTTCCTCTTGCTTTGAAGTTTTGAGAAGCTTTGTATTTAGTTTTATATTTAGTAGTAGTTAACTGTTACCAGACCCTCACTTGCCACTTGTACAGAAATGTACCTGTATGTGAGCTCTATACACCTGAATACCAAAATCTAGCTTCAGTAAACAAGCAGTGATTATTGTTTCAACCAGAGTGAATGGTTAAAAGCATGGCTAGCAGATCTGAGGTGCAAAACTCTGGATGACCCCAAGATGGGCAAAGAGGTGTGGAAGTCCCTGAACTCTTTGCCAGTGGTCATCTTGAAGTTTGTAGCCCTGATTTGGTATCTGTAGTTAAAAGGTAAATTATTTCCTTGATACATTCAAACAGAAGTTCTTATATGTATTGTTACTGTGTACTTTTAGTAACAAAGATACTTACAAACCTTTACATCATTTTAAGTTACTTTTTTCAAATACTGCATGTATTTATTTCTCCTATTTCCTGAATTCACCAAGTCTTTTCTTCTGTCCTTACTTAACTTTCTTTTTAACCACTTACTAAAAACTGCTTCAACTATCTTGCAAATATTCTTCTAGATCTCAACCCTTCAAATATGAACTCTCCCTACTTGCATCTTTCACAGTTTTTTAAATTGACTGTAGCTGACCAGAGTATTAAATTCTGCATTCCTTTGTTTAAACAATGTCATCTATCAGGACTTTGGAAGTGCTCTTTCTCTGAGGCAGTACCTGCCCTCTGGAACGAGGTCCCTCCCCTAAGATCAGGATGGCCTCCAACCTGCTGTTATTTAGAAGAGCCGTAAAGACCTGGCTCTTCACCCAGGCCTTTGGCGTGGGAGAGTGACACCCCTCGCTTCATCGTACTTCCCATCTTTTATCTTTATTTTTTTATGTTTCATTGAAATTTCTTTGTGAGCTGGCCAGAGTCATCAAGAGTCGGGTGGCATACAAGTAGTAGTAGTAGTAGTAGTAGTAGTAATAATAATAATAATAATAATAATAATAATAATAATAATAGCTGATAATAACTGATGTACAGATTTCTACATTAAAACAATGTTTTGCTGGCTTCTGGTCATAACATTTTTAATATTACACATTAAAACAGAATAATTATTTATAAGCCCTTCTTCACATATTTTTATTTTTCTACTTGCATAGCACTGTCATCCATTTCTGGATGCAGTTAGTGAGCAGACACATCATATTTGAGGAATGCAAAAATTTCCAAGTTAAGATTGCAGTGTTCTTCCTAGAAAATGTACCTTCTGCCTCCCTGAAACAAATCGTTGATTAGATATTTAGTCTTCCTTTATTGTGGACACAGTTGAACCAGTATTTACTATCCCTGAAATAATAGCATCTTTTACCACAACTGTTTGTCTAATTTTTTAATTAATTTTTTGTCTGTCAGTTATTCTACAAACACAAGTATATTTGTTCCTTCTTTCACCTTATACAATTCTTTAACTTTTGGTACAAGTTTGTTATCTGCATTAGTCTTCTTATAAGGACATTTATTCTTGAAGTGCCCTTTTTTTATAACAGCTAAAACACAAACTCTGTAATTCCTTTTCACTTACTCAAATCTTTGGGTGACTTCTTTTTCTTTCCAAGGAAATCCATTTTCTTTTTTGAGGAGAACTTTCATTTTGCAACAAAAATGAAAATCCTTTTTTATTCCCCCAACCCCATCCTAATACCTTTATAGGGAATCTCATTCGTATTAAAAATTAAGTGAACCATAATTTTTCTAAACTTCAGCACTGTATCTGTAGTTCAGTCCTTTATTTGTACAGTGGGGCAAAAAAGTATTTAGTCAGCCACCAATTGTGCAAGTTCTCCCACTTAAAAAGATGAGAGAGGCCTGTAAGTTTCATCATAGGTATACCTCAACTATGAGAGACAAAATGGGGGAAAAAATCCAGAAAATCACATTGTCTGATTTTTAAAGAATTTATTTGCAAATCATAGTGGAAAATAAGTATTTGGTCAATATCAAAAGTTCATCTCAATACTTTGTTATATATCCTTTGTTGGCAATGACAGAGGTCAAACGTTTTCTGTAAGTCTTCACAAGGTTTTCACACACTGTTGCTGGTATTTTGGCCCATTCCTCCATGCAGATCTCCTCTAGAGCAGTGATGTTTTGGGGCTGTCGCTGGGCAACACGGACTTTCAACTCCCTCCAAAGGTTTTCCATGGGGTTGAGATCTGGAGACTGGCTAGGCCGCTCCAGGACCTTGAAATGCTTCTTACGAAGCCACTCCTTCGTTACCCGGGCGGTGTGTTTGGGATCATTGTCATGCTGAAAGATCCAGCCACGTTTCATCTTCAATGCCCTTGCTGATGGAAGGAGGTGTTCACTCAAAATCTCACGATACATGGCCCCATTCATTCTTTCCTTTACACGGATCAGTCGTCCTGGTCCCTTTGCAGAAAAACAGCCCCAAAGCATGATGTTTCCACCCCCATGCTTCACAGCAGGAATGGTGTTCTTTGGATGCAACTCAGCATTCTCTCTCCTCCAAACACGAGGAGTTGAGTTTAGATCAAAACGTTCTACTTTGGTTTCATCTGACCATATGACATTCTCCCAATCCTCTTCTGGATCATCCAAATGCTCTCTAGCAAACTTCAGACGGGCCCGGACATGTACTGGCTTAAGCAGGGGGACACGTCTGGCACTGCAGGATTTGAGTCCCTGGCGGCGTAGTGTGTTACTGATGGTAGCCTTTGTTACTTTGGTCCCAGCTCTCTGCAGGTCATTCACTAGGTCCCTCCGTGTGGTTCTGGGATTTTTGCTCACCGTTCTTGTGATCATTTTGACCCCATGGGGTAAGATCTTGCGTGGAGCCCCAGATCGAGGGAGATTATCAGTGGTCTTGTATGTCTTCCATTTTCTAATTATTGCTCCCACAGTTGATTTCTTCACACCAAGCTGCTTGCCTATTGCAGATTCAGTCTTCCCAGCCTGGTGCAGGTCTACAATTTTGTTTCTGGTGTCCTTCGACAGCTCTTTGGTCTTGGCCATAGTGGAGTTTGGAGTGTGACTCTTTGAGGTTGTGGATAGGTGTCTTTTATACTGATAACAAGGTCAAACAGGTGTCATTACTACAGGTAACGAGTGGAGGACAGAGGAGCCTCTTAAAGAAGTAGTTACAGGTCTGTGAGAGCCAGACATCTTGCTTGTTTGTAGGTGACCAAATACCTATTTTCCACCATGATTTGCAAATAAATTCTTTAAAAATCAGACAATGTGATTTTCTGGATTTTTTCCCCCATTTTGTCTCTCATAGTTGAGGTATACCTATGATGAAAATTACAGGCCTCTCTCATCTTTTTAAGTGGGAGAACTTGCACAATTGGTGGCTGACTAAATACTTTTTTGCCCCACTGTATGTCTATGCGTTTAATGCTAAAATTGGCCTAAATCAATTACTTTTACCATTTTTCTCTCAAGCACATCTACTTTTGCTTCTTTTAGTCATTTGCTCCTTTTAGTCATTTTGATTATAATAGTAAAATCTAATACAAACTAAACTTAAAGAAAAGAGAATAGAAAGGAGTAAAAAGCGCAAGAAAGAAGAAAGAGAAAAGTAAGAATATAATAAAGACAAAAGAAATATATAAAGAAGTGACTTCCAACCTTCAGCACAAGTATAAACAAATTTAGTGACTCTTCATCCCCTCTAAGGTTACGAACATTTATCTTTTCATCCCATATCCCATCTCTTATCTATAAACAAATTCATAAAATATCTTTTCAGTTGTGGTGTCAGCAGAAAGTCGATAAACGGTTGCCAGAAGTAACAACATATCTTGTTTTAACCTTGATCAAATAAACCAACTTTATATTCATTCCTTTTACTTCTAACAGTCTTAATCTTTAGTTCATTCAAATATTGTCCTAGGATTTGATTTCTCTTCATTTCTTCTAAGTCCCATCACACAGAATTCTTCAGGGCTTTAACAAGCCTCTTTTGTAAATCTAATAAGAAAAAATTATCCAGGTCACTTTCTTGGTTTGTCATTTGTATTTCCCTTTTAAATTTTAAAACCTCAGCCAGTTTCTTTTGTAAATCCAGTGAAACATCCTTTTCTTAGTCATTCCCTTGGCCTGTCATTTGTAAATCCACTTTTGATACCATCTCTATCTTGTCAGATAAAATTTGTTCTACATCTGTCATTTCTTCAATAACATGCTTTGGACGTAGTCTATCTATAGAAGCAGACATCATTACTTGACATTGTGGCTAGTATTTTCTGGTTCCATTCTTCAAAAGTCTCCTTTGGTATTTTTATTGTTATAACATTTTGTGACATTTTACAGGCTTGTAAATCTTTCCTCTCCCTGAAAACTTTAGTCTCCTCCGGTTTTTGAAATCATGAAATTGCTTATCTCTGTTATGTCTTGTAAAAACCAAAACAGAATCTATTTCCCATGAGAAGCTGTTTGTTCTTTATAATTAATTCCAAAATCTTATTGTAAAAGTTTCAATATTCCAATTTTATCTTGACCCTTAGTCCGTTTAGAACTTTCTAAGATCAAAATTTTATTAAGTTTTTTGCTCTTTATTTCAGATTCTTTAAATGCTTAAGCTTATGATTAAACTTTTCTTTTGTTCAGGATTGAAGGCAGACTCACCCGGCATTTTCAAATTTTTTGTTCTGAAGGTCTCTAATAGCTTAGAAGTAGTTAATGAGCAATTTCCAATAGTGATGAGAAAGTGAGGTTTCTAATTATTATTTTTTTAAAAAAGCAACCACTGATAACCGTTGTACTGATACATTTCTCCAATTGCTTTGAAAGCCATCCATGTTAACAGACATTGCTACATTATTTGGAAATAAATTCTAAAGTTGAACAAGGTGGGAAAAAAAAGTGAGTTGTGAACTTAATGTCCTTTAAAAGTCTCTGCCCCGATTGCGAGCAAAATATTTAATCTTGTCATCCTTCACCACTCAAACCCATGGAAAACTGCTGTCCTGCTGTCTCGTGAAGAGCAGCTGTCTGGAGCACATGTGGGTGATCTCTCATCCTCTCATCCAGAGAGGTTCCAAGGAATGGGTCTACTCACCAGTTCCTTAGTCTTTCCCACAGTTGTCGGCTCCACTTTTGCAGAGCCATCTTCAGTTTACCATACCTCCCTCAGTAGCCACGGTGGAGCCTTTTGAAGGACACTGAGTTCAGTAACCTCACTTTCTAATCACTTTCTAAACTATTCCCCCCTGCCCTCAGGACTATCCCTACCTAGATATTTCTTCATCATCTTACATGCCCCACACAGGAGATTTTTCTCCCTGGCCCAAATTGATACATTTACCTGTTAGAGTGACAACGGGTAGCTATAGCAGCTTCCCTTATGAAAACTGCACTTGTGTATGTTCAGATACAGATACAGAATCTGTATCATATGTGCTGCTAAATTGCCTACTGTACACCCAATGGCAAATGGATCTTAATAACACCAACTGTCAGAAAATTGAACTGCTCTTATCATCTAGAGCAGGCCTGTACAATCTACAATCTGTGGGCCATGTATGGTAACTAAAACTCCATAAATTCACTGCTGCCAAATGTTACCGCCACCCCAAAAGACATACTGCTGAGCACCTCCAACCCTGATACCACCAGCTCCATCCCTGCTGTGGTGCTGCCAGCCGCCGAACAGCTGATTAGCACCAACTATTCCTTTGTGCCCCACAATTATTTACAATTTATCAATGTGGCTCATTCCCCTCTACAGTTTTTTAGCAATAGCTAGGACTTACAGAAATAATTTGGTGCCTTCTTTACTTTATTAACTTTTCAGGCTTGCTTTGTAATTTTTCGTTTATTTATTATCCATGGTGTTTAATTTATTTTTATTATTGTTTTTGGACTGTAAATAAAACTAATTAAAACTATTCTCCAACTAAGAACTTTTAAATACAAGATTTTAAAATTAGCAGAGGAATAGTCATTCTTCTCATAGCTATTCTCAAGGTTGCCTGAAATAAGGCTGGGATAAATGTCAAAGTCTTTCTCTTGAAGTTTTCAATTCCATGCTGCTTTCTCAAACAGCAAAGAAGGAAAGGAACTGCTTTGGATTTTCTCCCTGAACAAATCTTGCTGGTATAGCCTGTCTCCTTGAATAATTTTGCCACAGGGTCAGTTCTTTCACCTTTTGTAATCACTGTTCCTCCAGCTGAAGTTTTCTCTGAATTCCCACTGCTGGGCCTCCTCTTGAAGATGCTGCTCTTCCAATTCTAGCTGACTTTCTTGCTGCTAGGCTTCCACTTGTAGACACTTGTTCTTCCAGTTGTACAGGTAGTCCCCAGTTAACAACTGTAATTGTGACTGGGAACTCCATCGTTAAGCGACACAGTCATAAAACAAAAAATCATGTGACCCGCGCCAACTTACGATGGCAGTTCTGGCAGTTCCAGTTGCAGTCATTAAGCAAATCATGCTCAGTTGTTAAGTGCAATGTCATGTGACTGCGACTTGCGACTTCCTGCCAGCTTCCCCACTGACTTTGCTTGTCGGAATCTGGCAATGAGGGTTGCAAATGGTGATCGCGTGACCGTGGGACACTGCAACCATCGTAATTGCAAGCTAATTGCTAAGTGCTTGAATCACGATCACATGACTATGGGGATGCTACGGCCACAACTTCGGACCGGGCTGTAAGTCTCCTCATTCAGTGCTGTCATAACTTTGAAAGGTTGCTGAACGAGTGGTTGCTAAATGAGGACTACCTGTGGTTATTTTTCTTGCTGCTGAAAGAAAATCAAGCAGTTAATCCTGATGTTCTCGTTCAGCCTTTCAGTATCAAGCAACATCTTTCACTTCAATTCTCTTTCCCTGAAATGCAATATTATAGACTCATCTGTACTGTACAGAACATTTTAGGTACACACTGAATCTCTATAGACTTTGTCTCCTTTAGGTATTTCTCCTCAGAAGACTCACCTGCATCTGAGCTTCTTCAGCCATGCTGAATAATCTGTTACCTTCCTAATGCTACTTTATGGAAAGTTCTCAAAAATTCTAAAAAATTCCTTTGCTGTTTCTTTCATATCCTAGAACTACAACCAACACATGTACCTACATCTTTAGTATTGCCATCACAGTTTCTCTGCTGAGCCTGGAGTCCTGAGCTACTTATATGGAGCCGAGTAGGCTAAGCAGGATTATCAAACCATCTGCTCCTCCAATCAACAGGAAGATGTTGGGGAGGATCAGGGTAATGGACCGGTAGAATATGTCATGCTATATTGGCAGTGACAGCAATAGAAAATTGGCAGGAACTGTACTGGGAAGATGCTGTCTGTAGCCTCTGTATGCAATGCACCAGGACATTATAGGCTTGACTTTTAGGAAGTCACATAAGTCTTTCCTGCTCCCATAGAGCCAGTGAACTCATTCCTCTTGGTTATCTCCACAGCAGCTAAGGCACAAGACAGCAGCTGCAGTATTGATTTCTGCCAAGAACCCAATGCATGTCAGATTTAACAGACATTTGGGTTTAACTATCACCCCTTCTCCTTGAATGCGCCATTAAATGGAGATTTTACAGTAGTCTGAAACATTCAAGCTGTTCTTGTCTGGTAATGTTCAATTTATTGTGTGGAAAAGTTCTAATTTTTCAAGGTATGATTTTCATTGTTGCAAGCAGAATGTTTGTACCTTATGCTAACTGAAGTTATCCTTTTTCAGAAAGATGTTGAAAAATGTTTTTAGAACAGGAAGAAATTTGCAGTTTGTTTTTAGTGTCATGTACCTATTGATTAAGGCACAATCATTTTATAGAATTGTCTATGAAATATCTTCTAGGTTACCTTGATATTAGAAAACTTATTTTCAAATGTTGTAATGTTTGGTTTTCTGTAAAGCAGATTATGTTTGTTCTTTCTTAACTATCTTAACATGCTACTTTGGTGCTTAGGTTTTTGTTTTGTTCTATTTTGCATGTGTTTTATCTGCAGTTTCAAAAAGCCTATGATTTTCTTGTGGTTAATAGAGCAGTAGAGAGTTCCAGCAAACTTTTTATTACAAGCCAAGAATGAACAAAAATAAAATATATGATATTAGTTTCAAGCTTAAATGCATGATAGTTCACTTTCTAGTATTGTATGTAAAAAGGAGAATTTACTTTTTCTCATCTCCCTTGCAGCAGGACTTTCCCTGTTGTCCCCCCATCCCTGACAAATATACTAAAAAGGGAATGGGAATTGTCTTCTCCCTTCTCTGTTAATAGAAACCATTCCATTAGAGAGAAAAATTAATGAGATGCATTCCTTTAAAAAGCATTTTATTGTTGTCATAAAAGAGTGTTGACTTAGCATTGATCTGCAGTTTTATTTTTTCAGCCCCTTTTAGGTTCCAAATATTAGAATAGGGAAGATAAATTTGAAATAGTGTAGCCTACATGCAACTTAGTTCCTGACAATCTAGAAGCTCCCTTCCCAGTCCCAGGCTTTGAAAAATGGCCACTACAGTTGTAAAGAAAAACCTTACAAAAAGTCTAATCATTGTAGCAGGGAGGGTTGCTTGTAAGTGGCTGCAGGGATTGTTTTGTAATATCCCTGACTACGCTTAATTCCACAATTTTTCATCATTATGCATTATTACTGTAATTATTTAGACTTTATTGGCAGCTTCCTGCATTTCTCCACTAGAGGCTACTAAAGTCATATCAGAAAACATGATATTAATTTTTCTTTATTGCAACCTCTTCTTCATTCCTGCTTTTTGCTCCATAAGAGCTTCTCTCCATTGCCTTTTTTTGTGTGTGTGTGCTTTCAAGTCAGTTTTTGACTTCTGGCGACTGCCTAGACAATGCCCTGCAGTTTTCTTGGCACCGTTTTTTGGAAGTGGTTTGCCATTGCCTGCTTCCTAGGGCTGAGAGAGGGTGACTGGCCCAAGGTCACCCAGCTGGCTTTGTGCCTAAGGCAGGACTAGAACTCACGGTCTCCCAGTTTCTAGCCTGATGCCTTAACAACTACACCAAGCTGGCTCTTGTGTATGTCATCTCTTTTTTCTCACCCTGAGTTTTTGCAGATAGAGATTCATGTTCACTGCCCTCACAGATTGCTAGCTATTCTTTCATATGTCTCTGGATTCTAATAGTTATATGTGCATGCTCCTAATAAATTATTAGCCAAATCAAAAAATGTAGTGAGGCCTACCTATACTATGTTGATCCATCAGAAGTTGATGTGGCCTTTATGAGTAAGAATATGTTTTGAAAATGACTGTTCAGTTTGTACCACTTCCTACAGCAGAGGTTCTTCTCAAATGGATTTCTACATGCTGTAAGACAAGGGTTTAGAACCATTTCTGCTGGTGGACATATTGGAAATTTTAAAGTCATGCCGTGAAAGTTGTTACTAAATCATTCCCATTGTAATGGAAAATGTTCCTGTTTAAAAAAAAAAAAAAAGTTGCCATCATGAAGATATTCCTGGGTGATCCCTATTATCCCCACTTTTTTTTTCCCAGGCATGTGGACACACCTGCAAATAAATGGGTTATAGTCATTGCCATTTTTGTTTTCTAATGAATGGCACTTTAGTTTTTTATGAACAGAATCTATTTTTTAAAAAATGAGGTGGGACAGGAAACCTGATGGGTGTCGAGGGAGTTGTTTGCTTTGATTATTATGGGCACGTGTTGGGAACCCTCACTTTAGATGCATTTATGCATAGCCTGGTTTTTTAAGTTACAATGATCCTAAACATGTGGCATAATGTATGGGTAGAGTGTGCCTGGCTTGCATACATAAGTTTGTCCTAAAGCATAAAATAGATCAGAACACATTTTACCTACCTACATGGTATACAGTACTTCCAATAAAGATATGTAAAAATAAAACAGCTAAAGCCTCTTTAGCTATATAGCAAGTATTCTGATTATTTCTGATCTCTTTTTTCTTTAATTGGATAATTACTTGAGTTGTTTTCTTTTTTTTCCTCCAAGGGCCTGAAACTTATTTGGGGGTACATTCTCAAGAGCCATCAAATTTCCTGTCTCAGAAACCAGTGGTACAAGAAGAAGAAGAGGTCATGATAGCACATACCCACAAAGAGACTGCTGATCATGAATATGCATCCAGAGGATGTAGAAACAAATGCCATTCACACTTGCATGACACTCTAGGGCAGTCAGATCATCTCAGTCATCATCACCATGATTACCATCATATTTTACATCACCATCATCATCAAAACCATCACCCACATAGCCATAGCCAGCGGTATTCCCGTGAAGAATTGAAAGATGCTGGTATAGCTACTTTAGCCTGGATGGTAATAATGGGAGATGGTCTGCATAACTTCAGTGATGGTCTCGCAATTGGTGAGTGCATACTTTTAGGCTTCCCTACAGCTACTATTTCATATGTGTAAATGGAAGCTCCGATTCAACTGGCATTTTTGTAAATCCAGAAGAGGTATAATGAGAGATTTCTGTTAGAATTAAGCCTATCAGAACTCTCAGTACTTTCCCAGCCAATTATAGATATATCATAGATTTTGAATTCATTAAAATCTGTGTTTTTTTACTTAAACATAACTAGCAGTTAGGTAGGCAACAATCTTGTCTGTCTGTCTGTCTGTCTGTCTGTCTATAGGCTCTACTAGTAATTGGTTACTTTTTCCTGTTATAGCCAAGAATCAAGATGACTTAGTTCTAAAGTACATAAAATTACAGGTGGTCCTCACTTAATGACCACTTGTTCAATGATTGTTCGAACTTACAACAGTGTTGACATAGGTCACAGCATCCCCATGGTTATGTGATTGTCATTTGTGACCTTCTTTGCTGGCTTCCTACAAGCAAAGTCAATGGGGAAGCTGGCAGGAGGTTGCAAATGGCAACCACATGACATCCTCACTTAACAATCCACAGTGATTCGCTTAACAACAACTGGAACTGCCATTGTTAAGCGGCACGGTCATGTGATGCCACACTTTATGACCATGTTGCTTAGCGACAGAAATTCTGGTCCCAATTACCATCGTTAAGTGAGGACTACCAGTAGTCATGTTGCTAGTGCCTTTGTTCTTTATCTGATTACATATTATTAAATGCTGTAGTTTTGTGATTTTCATGTACTTGTAAACTATTCTTCATTTAAATCTAAATTCTAAGCAAGTACAGAGAGAGGAAATTGATTATCTTCACTAAAATTGAAATAGAAATAAGAATGGCCTTTCAGGACTAGCTGAAAGTATATAGCTTTTGTTCAATAAGTAAATGGATGTAATTTTTTAACCTTTCTTTATAGGGAACATATGCCTTACAACTAGTCATTTCTTTCTTGTTTTCCCTTGTATGCTTTCTGATTCTAATGCATGGTTCTTGCAATACCACAATTATACTATGCACAATACTGATTAGAAAGCTTCTTGCTTCATTTCAATTTATTTATGGATTTCACTACATTTTCAATGTGATTGCTTTTAATAATTTTCTTTGAATTTTCCTAGGGGCTGCTTTCACTGAAGGTTTATCTAGTGGCTTAAGTACATCTGTTGCAGTCTTTTGTCATGAGTTGCCACATGAATTGGGTAAGATACATGTAACAGGGAGCAGTAGAATATAATTTCCATGCTTTAACTGGTACATCAACTGCAGTGTGATAGTAATAGTGACAAAGCCCCAAATTCACATTGCTTGCTCATTAGTATTTTAGTTTTTTTTTTAATTATTATTGAACTGTAATCAACTGTTTTGTTTAGATTCATCACAACTTAAAAGCCTACTTGGATCAGAGTATACACTTGTTTCTCACAGCAACCTGTCAAGCATACATAGTAGAGTCAAAGTATGATATCAGAACAAAAATCTTATCTGCTCTTGTTCCTTTGCAACTAGTATTCCTCTGATCTTAAATATCATGCCCTTATATCCTGTAGTCGTTGACAAGCTCTCCACTGAACTTTCTGACCCCCTTCTAAAGCTAGGTTTATGGCCATCATTACATTTAGGTTAACGACATGCTGCGGGTTCCTGGGATTGTGAGAGATTGAGAAGTACATTTGTGTATTCGCTTCCTTCATTCACATGCTCCACATACCAAATTGGTTCCTTTTTCTAAACTAATCCTGAAACTTGTTACTTTCCTCATAGGAGAGTTGTTTTAGTTCTCTGATTATTCTGGATGTCCTTTCTGTACCTTTGTTATTACATTTTTTTTTGCATCTAGAAGTATGCATGGTATTCCAAGAATATTCCAGCGGCCGTTTCAAGTTTTGATGGTGCTGAACCGATGGGGGTTACTGAATTCTGGCTGTCCCAGAACTCCTGCAGTCACATGATCATGATCTGGGTGCTTGGCAACCCATTCACACAACTGGTTGCCAAGCACCCTGTGATTATGTGATCGCCATTTGCAACTTTCCCTGCTGGCTTCCCCAGAAAGTCAATGGGGAAGCTGGCAGGGAAGGTTGCAAGTTGCTGGGTAAGTCTCCCCCATCTGCGCACCCTCCCCCAGCCCCTCTGCACTCGTGCTGTGCTGGACACTGCACACCCCCGTGCACCCTCCCCGACCTGTGCCACACCCCCACACACTCTCCCTGACCTGTGCAGCGCCCCTCACACACCCTCCCCAAACATGTGGTACCTCTCACGCACCCCCTCACACCCTCATTGGTCTGTGTCGTGCCTCTTGTGCACCCCACACCCTTGCGCACCCACCCTGACCCACGTGGCACCTCTTGTGAACCCCCTCACACCCTGGCACACCCTCCCTGACTTGCGCAGCACCTCTCGTGCAGCCCCTCATACCCTCGTGCATCCTCCCCGACCCGCATGGTGCCTCTCATGCACCCCCTTGCACTCTCATGCACCATACCTGACCCTCCCCTGCACCCTTGCGTACCCCCTCACTCCCTCCCCAACCAGCAGCAGTCATTTACCTGCCTGCGGGCCTGGGACTTGCACCTTTCTGCAGGCTTTACCACTGACTTTAGTTGTGGGAATCTGGCAGGAAATTGCTTTGGCTAACTATTGCGGGATTCAGTTAACGACAACAACTGGGACTGCAGGGATTGCCATTGCTAAGTAAGGCGGTCATGCTTTAAACTGCATTGCTTACCAATGGAAATTCCGGTCCCAGTTGCCTCTGTAAGTCGAGGACTACCTGTATGACTAACCTAAACGCTATTGGGGCATATGTGAAGTTAGGATTTATTAAGTCACCACCCACAGTTTCAGACAATGATCTGGTGATTCAGTTTTAAACACTACAATAAAAATTCTCAATAGAATAAAGCAGAAGTAAACATTATTTAATAAAAGACAAATACTCAAATCCATCAGCAATCTAATATAATTTTATTGCCTGTGGAAAATGCAGTTGCAGTAGAGCTCAGTCTCTGTGTTTTATTTAACTGTAAGAGCTGATTGAGGGGCAGTGCCAAATATACATTAAAAGCAAGACACACAGAGTAAACTAAAACACAGGTGATAATGCTCTTTTGTTTCAAGCAAATGAAATGTATCTTGCTTCCAAACTACTAGAGGAAATTAAACAATTTGAGTAATACAGAAATTTCTACACTGCATAATGTAAAATAGCAGCTATGATTGTTTAATTCTGGAATTTATCCATAGTTAATATAGTTGGATAAATCATGGCAAAGTTCATGTTTGATTTAAATTCACCAGTTTAAACTGATTATAAGATTCAACCTGGGGTGATTCTATGTTTCAGTATGTCTCAGACTTGCTTAGAGCTGCCTGATTTGATTTGGGTCCAGGTCTGGAACAAGATTCATGTCTCTCATTGGCAAAAATTGGAAAGTTGCACAGGTATAAGTTACCTTTACAGTATGTTATTAAGAGTACAGGTATTGTAGGTGCCTCTAAGGAAATTATCCCTTTCCTGTTTTAGGAGACTAGATGAGGAGGTTTTAAGAAATCCTAGCTCCAAATACTATTTTTTTTAAGGAAAGTGCCTATAACTTCATTGTTTTGGGAGAGTATAAGATGAAAGTTATAGGCATAACTGCTTCTGTGGGAGTTGGTTTGGAGTCGGGTGGCGCCTAAATTGAAATAAGTAAATAAGCAAGCTGTGGCTAACTCCAAAATTGCGTTAAAGAAATACTTTGACTGTTCCTATAATTTTCCAGTGCAGACTTGTCAATTCCATTAATCTCTTCGTTTCTCATTCTGTGCATCACAAAGAAACATAACCTAAATGTAGCCTATGTTACACTGTCTTTTTAAAATAATTTTATAAAAAGTTTTTAAAAAGATAACTAGTACAAACTAATAAAAATTAAAGAAAAAAGAAAAATCAAAAAGAAAAAAGTGCAAGAAAGGGAAGAAAAGTAAAATAGAAAAGAAAAAAGATACTAAGAATTGTCTTGCAATCTTTTCATAGCAGTTATAAGTAAAATTATAAATTTACCTCTTTCTCAAAAGTTACAACAAGTCTCTCTCTCTTCTATAATCCATCCTGCCCAATCATAAAAACCATAAATCATAAATTAATTTTTTCTGCTTTCCGCAAAGAGTCCAGGAGGTGTTTCCAGTCAGCAGTAAATGTAAATATTGTCTTTTCTCTAATCAAAGAGAAGGTTCATTTTTACAATGTTCAGAAGCACCAAAACTCATACAAGCCTAATCTGATTTGGTGCACTTTGTGAGGATTCAACACAATTCAATTGCTCACTTCTAATTTAAAGGGTTTTAATACCAAATAATTTCAAAGTGTTTTATCCCACCTTAACATAAATTGTAGGAATGTCTGTTAGAATAATGGAAAAATTCAGATGTAATGATCTGTCACCTCCGGCTCCCAACGAAAGAAACTCTCTGTGAAACCGATGTACAGTAGGTTCAAAGAAAAGTTCATTTATTGAGAGAAAGTGTACAGGTCTAAAGAGTTGCTAAGACTAAGCCTGTGTGCACCAAAAAGTTACTTTTACCCATTTCTTACTGCCCTCCCCTTGCCAGCTTTCCCAGACTTCTTCTCCGTCGCCCGTTGGTACGAACCTGAGCATTCCTGAGAACCCAATAACAGCCCATCTGCTTCTAACGGCTCCTTCCTTGCATGGCGCCCCCCCCCCCCCCTTCAGCTACAATGGCAGAAACGAAGCAAGCAAGCTAGTTGATTGCGAGGATTCTGACATCAGATTTCAAGAGAAAAAGGTCCTTTGGAGTGTCTGTGAATACATAGTGAGCTGTTCCGTAAAGCAACTCTGTCTTTTTTTGGTTTTGTACTCCAGCTGAGGGGGACAATCATGCTATCTTGGGAAAAGACATAGTTGCTTTAAGAAGCAGCTGACAGGTGCTCCTCAAGCTCCACTGTGGTACATTTTGCCTTTCAAAAGTGAAGCACTGCATAATCCTAGTTTGTATATATCTGTGTATCTGCAAACACATACAGAATTACAAAATTTGACACAAGTAATTATGATTATTCTTGTCTTTACTCTCCTGAACTTTTGAAGCACCTGATTATATGAAAACAAGTGATATTTTTAAAAACCCTCATAATTTTTGAAGGGACTTCCATGTGGAGTGAAATGCTGACAGTTTAATATAAATGATTGATATAAACATGCTTGTGTCTCTCTTTTGAAGGAGATTTTGCTGTACTTCTGAAAGCTGGTATGACAGTCAAACAAGCTGTTCTTTATAATGCTCTCTCAGCTATGCTAGCATACCTTGGAATGGCTACTGGGATACTTATTGGCCACTATGCTGACAATGTTTCCATGTGGATCTTTGCCCTCACTGCTGGTCTGTTCATGTATGTTGCTCTTGTTGATATGGTAAGTATATGCTTGTTAACAGACATTGATATTAATAGCACATTTATTTATTTATCAAATTTATACAGCCACATTTCCTTTGGAGTGCTGGTGAGATATTCTTGTGGGAACACTAGCCTGGTATGGGCTTCAGAATATGCTTATTAACTTCTCTAGCCAGTAGAAGTTGTGATTAGAGGGATGGGGGTGGAGAAATAATATTAGCTTGGTAAAAGCTTTGCCCAAATAATATGCCCATTCTGGCATATATGCCCAGGTAAATTCATTCACTCTGTTGCTGTTATTTTTCTGAGGACCATCCTGGATTCATGTTAAGAATGAAGCCTTGGTACATGCATTCCTAAGTAAGATTCCTTCTAATCATTGCATTGGGGGGGGGGGGGGAGAAATAGTATGCTGAGAAGAATCTCTAGATTTGTTGAAGCACAATGCTTTTAACCCATACTTGATCAGGGGCCACTAGCCACAATAGTCTTTTAAGGATCATAATGATCAGTGGATCCAGGAGGCATGGAAAATTAAGTATTTACTGAAAAACAGAAATAGAAATGTAAGGAGAAAGAACATGAATTTAGTTCCTTAATTTTCTAGACATAATACATGTAACTGGCTAAAAGGAAGAATAGGAGCATCTTTTATAGATGAGAATATACTGCAATATTTTCTAGCAGGTTTCACATGTATTATTATAGAGGGTTGATTAATATTACCAACATTAGCCATTGAATACGTAGAAACATTATTTTTATAACATGCATGACTTAAAATTATGTGTGTCTTTATAGGTGCCTGAAATGCTTCACAATGACGCTAGTGATCATGGATGCAGCCGCTGGGGATATTTCCTATTACAAAACGCAGGAATTCTATTGGGCTTTGGTATCATGTTACTTATCTCTGTGTTTGAACATAAAATTGTGTTCAGCATAAACTTATAGTATTGCATTCAGACGCAGAGCTGCACTTGAGGAGGAGTAAGAATTTTTGCCAGTTTCTTGTGCCTCCTGAAAAATTGCTGTAGAGGCTCAGTGATCCTCCAGGGAGGTATGAGAGATGCAGAGGTGCAGGGTGATGGAAAAAATTGTGAAACCACCTCCCTTTCTTCATCCAGGGATAAATCTCTGAAGGATCACAATTGCTTCCACAAACTGAACTTTCTTTGTTCATTGAAGTAGTACACTGCTTTAAATGCATGTTTTATTTTTCATACTATTGATATTGTCTGTACAGTTTAATTGTAGGCACTTCCCCCCCATTAGTCACAGAGATTTTAATAGTAAAAACTTGCACAAATTGCAGTGGATTACCAGTAGCAAAGTGAGAAAATTGGCTTATTAAATATTACCTTTTACCAAACATAGTGAAAATTAAAACTATAAATAGTTTGTAACTTGCAATTTCTTTTAAAAAAGTAATATTGCAAATATAGTTAGAGCATGCATTGCCAGAGTTTGTCTTGTATATATTAAAGTAGTACAAACATGTCAACCGTTGCTTTTAATAGGGCTGATGTAGAAAAACCTAAAATTACCACTTTTATTCTTGTAAAAGTGGGAGAGAACAGTTATGTTACTGCAAACATGTATTCCAATGAAGATATCTAATATTTTGTTTGCAATTAAAATTATATGATCCTTGGTCTGACTATATGTCCAAAGTATGTTTTTGTGTATTTTATTGATACTACTGGGAAAATTTCTTTTGCTTCAGAAATCTAAATACAAATTTCAATACTGAACACACATCTGCAGCTGCTTGTTAGACTTTGGCATCTTTTTAACAAGTGATGTAAAGTATTTAGATGAACATGTTGGCAGAACCACAAAGCAGGTGGAATGAGCTAAGTAGATGACCACTGGAATAGGAAATATATTGTAGGAATTCTGCTATGAATTGTGTATTTATATGGATATAACAGTTGCAGTTCTATTAAGGGTTCATGCAGCTATTTGGTAGATGATGAATATTTGAATCAGAACAACTTTTTCACACCATGTATGCTTAGAATAGAAGAAGTGACAGAACATTCTTCGCTTTCTAAGGATCCGCATTCTTGAAAACCTGCTGTTACAAAAAAGTTGAAGAACATACATAACAGAAAACTGCCAGATCATTAAAGTAGCTGATAAGAGACATTTGTTAGCTCAGCTTCATGGAGCAACATGAACAGTCTTTTAAGGAGAAAATGCACATGCGCAGATGCAACATGTTACTTTGTTATACAGATATGGCCATTGGTGGTAAAGGGATCGTAAAGAATTTCAGGAGTGATGCTCTGAATGCTTTTCCTACCTTGTTGCAACAACTATATGAAGTAGATTAGGCGGAAAGATTATAACTAGCCAGAGTCACTCAGTGGGATTCTCCTTGGGCCTTGTCCAACATGGCTAACCATTACCTCACACAGTTCCCATCTTTTAAGCAGACCATTCCTAGATTACTATGATTATTCAGAACTGAATCCTGGGAATGTCTTGCTTCTAAGGATTTTTGCCCCAAACTCGAAAGCGCCATCTTTTGGCTGTTTTATTCTTATTCAGAATATTTTAACATTTTATATGTAAAAAGAGAAAGAGGAAAAACACAAAATTAAAATTTGCATATGCTAATATCAGTTTTTGATAAAAATATTTTTATTAAATTATATATTTATAATAAAATAAAAATTATATTTACATGTAATAAATGTAAATATAATAAACAGTTATATTTACATTACATGTAAATATAATCAGTTTTACATGTGTTTCAAAAGTACTTAAGTTATATCAGCAAACTTAACACTAGGAAAAATAGGAAATTAAACATATAATTAGTATATGTAGACCAAATTTCTAAAATAGTCAATTCATGATGGCAAAGCATGCATTCAAATATAGGTAATCCCCAGGTTAGGAACGCCAGGTTTACAGATGACCCATAACAGCCTGTTGTAGCAAAATTTGAGTTAAATACACAATGATTTGACTTTAGTTTTGGGTTGGCAGCTCTTTCTCTCTCTGTGTGAGATTAATTGGCCTGGCCTGAAAAGAGGGCAGTAAAATGCACAATGGTTCAAGTTAATTACACAATACTACTTATACAGTATTATACAATTAATACTGTTCTTGCTTACAAGCAAATTTGACTTAAGGACAGACCTAGGGAACGGAACTCGTTCTTAAACTGACTACCTGTATATCAAGTTCTTAAGGCCATTTGTATAATTGATACAGAATTCATATTCAACTATGTAGGTTTTGTTTTTACTTTTTATTTTTAGATCACTTTTTGGTTCTTATCTACAGAGAAATGAAATGTGCTGTATCAATGTGAGTTCATTTGTGTATTGTAGCTAAATATGCTGTAAAATATGAGATGGATGACGTTGGAATAGTTGCAAAAAGGCTACAGGAACTGTTTACTAGCATTCCAGAAAAGCAATTTATGAAAGAAATCACAATGGCAAAACAAGCTCTTATAATTCCTTATTTTAATTAGTTATTTAGTGGGGAAGGGGAGAAGAAAGATTGCTAGCTGCCCAAGTCCCAGGAGAACTAGGAAAACCAATCTGAACACTGGAGACAGGCCTTTCAAAATATCAACTTGAAAGCCATGCTGGTAAACCAACCCCATAAACAGCGTTGGCTGCAGAAGACAAGAAAACTCGATTTGCTGCAAATCAGTTGGAAAAAATATCTCACTTGATGCAAGTTTAACTCCCGGAGACTTCACAGTGCGTTTTAGTCCTTGCTGACTGCTATTTACTGAGGGCTTTGGCCAGAGAAACCAAGATGCAGTGTGAACCCTATGCACATTTGCTGTATCAGTTTATCCAGTGAGGTGCACATACACATGTAAATGCAATAAAAATAATCTTTACCGATTCGTAAAATTAAACGACATACTATTATTTAAATCCTACTCTTAATCCCCATTACCTGTAACTACTTTTCTAAAAGGCATGAAGCTTCGCAGAAACAGCAGGGTCTGTCTTAGGCACGGCTAGTACCGCCGTTAAGGGGATTCGGTGCGGAGGGCGCGTACAGATCAGCTGGGGACAAAGCCTATGCTCATAGAGCCATGAAATGTGTAGACTGACACAGACTTTGTTGGCAGCTTTTTCCTCCGTTTTTTTCCCTGAGAGTTTCTAAAGAAAGTAAAGGAGACGTTTATAATTTTACCGTCGGCGTGATTAATTCGCCCGGCCCGAAAAGAGGGCAGCAAAAACTGCCATTTGTTTTCAGGGCTTGTTCTATTGTTGTTTAAAGATTCAAACATCAATGCAACAATGCGCCCGCGCTCCAATCAGCGCGGGGCGATGTTTCACGTGCCATTTGCTCCGCTTTGGAGAGCAAGTTTAGAGAATTGACCGTTTTAAAGATACTTTTCTTTCCATCAAAGCGGCCTTGGGTGACTTTCTCATGAAAATATTTGTAAATGACTTGCAATATTGGAAAAGCGGGGTTTAATTTGCAGGGCTGTGGCCAGCCACCGTCTCCCTCAATCATTAATACATCCTCCTCCGTCCTAGTTTTTCAAAATCTTAAGAAGTAACACTCGCGGAGGAAAAGCATGCATTTCGGTCTTTCGTGAGCCTTCGACCAGTTTTCTTCTGAACAGACGCTGATAGCATTATACTGACTCCTTGGGGCAGGATCAGTAGGATTTCTTTCTTGATTTTTATAGACAATTCCTACTATGGACCTAAAGAAAATTTAAACTGGCTTTTTCACGTGAGCTCGGAAATTTCTACCATAAAATGAGGAGCGTTTGTCTCTTATATGTATAGCTCTACAGTGATGACCTGGTTCGCACCGAGTTTTAAGCCGCGCCCCCGACTGCCCGCTTGATCTTGGCGTTGCGGGACCTGAGGCGGAAGCGCGGCTCTTTTGCTCCGCCCATGGCTGGAATCATGGCGGCGGGGCCTTCGGAGGTCCCGGCTTCCATAGCAACGTTCCCCGGCGTGACGGAACGGTATTTCACCCGCTGGTACAAGCCAGGTAGTTGATCCCCGACCCTCGCCCGTCTCCCTCTCCGGATTGGAGGCGAACTGAGAAAGAGGTCTACACCTTTTAAAAAACGCTTTTGCGGCACCAGCTATTTCCGCCTCTATCCCAGCCGTCTCCGACAGGCTCCCACCTTTTCCCTCCCACGGGGTTGTTTTTGTTGGGGTTGGGGATGGAATAGATCAGAGTTTCTCAACCTTGGCAACTTTAAGATGTGAGGACTTCAACTCCCAGAATTCCCCAGCCAGCATGTTGGGGTCCTGAGTTGAAGTCCACACATCTTAAAGTTGCCAAGGTTGAGAAAATCTGGAATAGAGGAACCTAGATATAGGCAGGTGTGATTGTTGGAACCCTAAGGATATCACCCTGCAGCTCTGTATGTATTTGCTGGCAGTTATCATCAAGAGACTCATCATGCCTCTCTTACTGTAGCAAAGTGCATTATCAGTCCTTAGGAAAGATTTAAACCTGTGGTTTGCATACGTGACTCTGAAAAGCAACTTGTGTAAATAGTAATAACTGTTAAAGAATTCAGCACAGCAAGGAGTGTAACTTAGGCACCATGCTGCGGGTATGATGCTACCTATTAAGCCTTCATTATTTATCTATGGTGATTTGTGAATCATTGGTGTACAGGTAGTTCTCATTTAGTGATTGCCTTGTTTAGTGACCATTTGCAAGTATGAAGGTGATGAAAAAGTAACTTTGTGACCAATCCTTGCATTTATGACCTTCGCAGTTCTATAAAGTAAAGCTGAAGATCATAGGCACAGTTGCAATTTCACTTAGCAACTGAGTTGCTGGTCCCAATTGTGGTTGCTAAACAAGGACTACCTGTACATCATTTAACATTGTCAGCTCTTATCTCTATATTTCTTGCATTTTATTCTGCTCTGCCCCTTATAGGTAACTTTTTACTCTCTTTCTTTCTACATGCATATATTATTATTTGCCAGCTGATTCAGCATTCTGGTTATTTAAAGAAGCGGACTCCGGTCCACACAAATGTGTGCTAAAATTAAGTTTGTTAGCTATTAAAATGCCTCAAGTCTTTTTGGAGAGAGTTTCACATACTTTCAGTCAGCCTGAACTCTGAGTAGAAGTTAAGTAAAGGCTAACTTTCTTTCCCCAGATGTAAAAGGTAATCATTGTGAAGATCATTGCATATTGCAACATTCTAATAGGTAAGAATTCAAGTTATATGCCTGTTTATACAAAAATGCTTCTGTATTCAATTAAATTATAATTCAAGAGAACCTACCACATGTTTTTACAAGCCAGGTATGGAAACCTATTTTTAAAAGGACACTTTTAAAAGGCATTGGTTAAATTCTGAGAGCCTTTCACCACTCCAGAGTTAACATGCTATCCTCCTGTTTTGATCTGGCAGAAAATTCTACCAATTTGTTCTCCCTATTTCTGATCCCTATCCTCCGCTGTTGCCTCTGTTCTGACCTGCCAGCAAACAGTTATGTCCTGATATATCATGTGCAGACATGTTAAGTAAAGTTACTGGTAGAGTCCTTTGGTTTTGTGCCCCTCCCCCACTTCTCCAAATATCACCAGCCAGCAGGAAAATGTTTAAGCAAAACAGCCTATGTAGGTAATTTTCATAAGGTTATACTTCTAAGTATCTTTGTGGCCTATATTACTATACAAAATGAAGTTCTACAACATTCAGTAGGATTTACTCTTGATGAATGTGTAATTGAGTAATTTCTCAACATAAGAAATTAATGAGTTTTGTAAAACTAAGGAATATAAAACACCAGCCACATGTCTTAAAGATAGAAAAATGTTTGATTTGAAATCTGTTATGTCCCTTCTATTTTTCAAAAATAGATACAGCGGGGTAGTTGATATTCAACAATATGCTCCATTGTTTTGTATTTATGACTTTTTCCAAATACAGTAGTTAACTGCTGTTACCTTCTGGAATCCAGAAAAAGAAAGAACAGTTATAGATCAGCTCTCAGATGGGTTTAAAAGTGATTAGCCAAATTTATGAAGAGTAGATCAATAGCTATTGAATATATTAATTAACTTCCATGTCCTGATACACTGTAACTCTCAATAACAGACACTGAGGATAAGAGGGGTTGACCATTGGCCTGCTTGAATGCATTCATAGGATCAATTGACCTGACTAAAACAGTATAGTGTAGCACTAGAAATGCTTTGGCTTGAATTCAGTGAGATAAATCTTGTATTTCTGAGTATTTTAGAACAAATTTGTTCAAGAGAATCTTTACCCAGTAACAGGGGCAACTGCATGCGCTGTCAAATTCAAAATGATAGATATCAGTCAAAGCTCCACCCCTTTTTATTCATTATACAAGTGAAAAGGGGTGGAGTTTAGTCAGAATCACATCTGCCATTTTGATGTCATTGGTCCCTACAGATGCCCAAGTTCTGTGATAAGATCCCTTGATTGAAGTGGGAGGGAATTCATGAGGTAATAGAATATTCATACTTTAGATCAGTTTATTATCAATCAGGTTTTTACATTTTTTTTGAATTATAAGTCTTTTGTTTTTAATTGTGTGCGCTGCCCAGAGTCACAAGTGTGAGATGGATGGTTATATACATTTAATAAATAAAGTTTAAGATTTAATATTTTCTTTAAAAACCAAGATTTTTTAAATATCTGTATTTTGACCTCATTTAGTTTTCTTCTGCCTTTTTCTCTTTCCTTCTATATACTAATGCAATTATAAAGGTACCCTTTGCAATTGATTTCCACATCTAAGCAGCCTTGCTGGATTGAGAACTGCAAGCATAAATCAAATGCACAACTAAATAACATCACAATTAATTTAAATATTATAGCAATGTTACCTTCACAGAGGGCTTTTTTCTGTTCATTGAAGCAAAACTCTGGCTTTCTTAAATTATAATAGAATGCTTACCTAGAGTAATATTGGTTACTCTTACATGTGTGTTTCCATTCTCATCCTGCCTTCTATGCTTCAATTTTATCTCAATTTCTATTTTATACTTTGCCATTTTTTTGCCTTGTGTCTGTTTTATTGATTCCCTTGTTTTAAAATTAATTTTAAAATTATAATTTAAAATGCTGCAGATGGTTCTGGAAAAAGTCTTGTTTTGAAAAATATATAAACATGTTTTGAATAAACAAAACTTCTTGTCTTGTAGAATCTGTGTCATCACTATAGCGGATGCCCATCCTCTTCTTCAAAAAGGAAAACCAATTAAGAGTATTAGTTATCAGATTAGTGCAAACTGCAGCAGGTTGCAAAATAAAGTTTCTGGAAAGTCTAAACGGGTACGGCTCATTAAATTTTTACCATGACCACAGATCCTAGTTTCAGTTTTAAGTAACAACCTAGATTTGTTTTAAAAAATCTATTAGGCTAGCACAAAGTGAAAGAATTGTAATACCAATTAAATAATTGATATTAATTTAATTTAATATCAATTAAATCAATTAAAATTTAAAATCAGTTAAATTAAAATCAATTGTATAATAAATATTTAGTATCAATTAAATATAGACTCCAAGGCTCAAACTTTTTCTTAACTCTGTCAGTATGTCCCTGTTGGCAAAACACTTTATCAGCAGACCAATTATAAAATAAGAGGGGCCAATCTCAAAGAAAAGGCAGATCAGTAAGAGAATGGCCACTTTTTGGCATGTCCTGTCTGAATTTATTTTGACATTCTGGCTAAGAGAAGGGAAACAGAAAAAATTGTGGTTACTTATTTTCCTATGGGCAAGATAGAACAGCAGATAAGGTCAGGGTAGCATAATGTGCAACATTCTTCCGCTTGTTTTCCATTTGAAGAGAACGTAAACCAGAACATGTTAGGTAGCGGAGTAATTCTCTTGTGTCCATGCCTCATTAATTTTCTACTCATGCTAGCACATACTATTAAAATAGCTGCACACTCGTGTAAGTTGACAACTTGGAAAGAAGTACAAATTTGGGCTGCAGAAATTGATATAACCATTAGATGACAGCAAAGAAATACAGAAAAGTGCCACGTAGTGGTGGTCCAGATCTTTGCTATCCCAATGTACAATGGCTGCTGTCCCTACAGGAGACCTAGTGTAATTAGTACCCATTGAAAATGGCCTAACAGCACCTTCTCATTAATATCTTCTAGCATAAAGTTATTGAAATCAGTGGAATTAATTGGTCACATGTCCAATACTGGTCTTTTAGTTGTTGAGGTACTGGAAAGGCCAGATCAGAAATACGAGGATAGATTATATGTATTGCCCTGTGAGGTAGGTTTTGCTAAGAAACAGTAAGATGCTTAAGGCAGAAGTTGACTGTAATTTCAGATATTGGGCACATTCTTCCCTTGGCAAAGGTTAACAAGCAACTGAAATTATGTGAGATTTCAGCAATTTCATTTATAGCATATGAAAATGTGAAATCTCAATACATTTCAGTAATTTTGTGTAACAGCTTCTAAAAATTATTTTTGGAGTTTGCAGTCTATAAGTATAATAGAAGAGCAACCCCCCAGAGATTTTAATGTCCCAGCTCTGTTCTTCTTTGAACAAACCTTGAAGACCTTGCTCTTTTCCCAAGCTTTGGGCCAGGTGGGTTATGTGACAGGATTTGTCTGTTCCACCAGAATGACCATCTTTTTTGTTCCATGGTATTCTTCCACTTCTTTGGCTTTAAATTTGTATACTACCCAGAATTATCAAGAAGTTGGGTGGCTTTAGAAATGTGGGGGGGGGGGGGAACCGTTACAAGCCTTGTGGATTTCATAAAAAACTGGGTTTTAGTATGGGTTTTCCTACATCCAAAAGTTAGTACATAATCAGTTCTGCCTACATTAAAGGAGGAATCAAATTGAATAACTATAGTAAACATTCATTTCAAATGTTAAATTCTGTCTGTTGGTGTCACACACTGCTTAGCCTGTCACTATGTATCATTTTCCAAGAATCCTAATTAGTTATATGCTGTTTCCCTCCAGGGTGCTCAGTTTCTAACAGAACTTGCTCCTCTATGTCGAATTCTCTGCTCAGATGGAGAAGAGTACACCATCTATAGGTAAGAGGTAAAATTTTGTTTTATTGTGTTGCTTGTACTCTTCTAGCTTTTAATAAACTGAAAATTCTTTGCAGCTGTATAAGAGGAAAATTAATAGAAGTGAATGAAAACATTCTGGATAATCCATCTCTTCTACAAGAAAAGGTCAGGATGTCAAACTTCTATTTGCTTTCTTTTCCATCTGCCCCTTCCTTTTAATTTTCTTACAAATGTTTTTGTGTTTGTATCTATATTTGTTTTCCTAGCCTTCCACAGAGGGTTACATTGCAGTTGTGTTACCAAAATTTGAAGAAAGCAAAAAAGTAACTCAGGGGCTTCTGACAAGGGAAGAATACGAAGAATGTTTGTCAAAACGTTTTAATTCCACATCATTATACAATACAAAGAATGAGAACTTAGCAGAAATATGAAATACATCAGATATTTTCCAGTATATCCCATAATAAAGTGACTTTATGGATTTTCATACTTAAAAGTGGAGTGAGAATTGGATGTTGGAACAATTATGTTCTTAGCAAACAAAGTCAGTGTTTAAGACCTTCAGAAGTTCTAATCTGTAACTTTACTATTGGATTTAAGGACACAGTGCCAAACTATTGTACTGTTCTTCATGTCAATAAAAGCCTTTGTTTACTTATATTTCATCCGTACATTATGTTCACTTTCTACTTTATTAAGCCAAATCCCAATCTGACAAACTTCAATCTGACAATCAATACTTTTATTATTTTGTTTCTTTGAGGATTTTAGTGATGAAGCATACACTCGGTGCAGTAAGATGGCTGAGCAGCCAACACTAAAACTATAAACTAACTAGCTGACACATCAGTCCTTAGCCTGCGATGCCTTAAGGTTTGCAAAGTGAAGGTTCAAGGTTTTGTGGGACCAAATGTTAAGATGTTTTAACACTTGCAACATTTGTATAAATATCACAGCCATAAGTGGAGGATAGGACTGGGGTTACAGAAGAAAAAAGAGGTAAGTAAGAAGATTAGAAGTGCTTGCTTATTTTCTTTTTCTGCCTCCCCGCCCCTACATTGTATCATGCAGTCAAATATGACTGAGAATCATATATTTGCTTCTGACTTCACAGTTGTCATCTTAGGAAAATGTAAAGGACATGGGAGTAATTTACCTTAGCTATATAATTTTCAAATATACTCAGCTTACAGTACTTCAGACTAGCAAGGAGTTATTCAATGATAACATTACAATCTGAAACACAGGACCCATGTACTCATTAAGATATATACAGTTCTCAAACAAACTTGGAAAAGTACTTATGAAATAGGTAATGCCCTCTTTGAAATAAGTACAGTGGTACCTCGGGATACGAACTTAATGCGTTCCGTGACTCTGGGCGTATCCCGAGTTGGTCGTAAGTTTTCCGCCGCGGACCATGTGTCAGGGGCGGAAAAATGGCCGCGGACCACGTGTCAGGGCGGAAAAATGACCGTACCCTGAGGCGGAGTTCGCACATCGAGGTAAATTTTGGCGGCCAGAGCTGGTCGTAACCTGAAAAGTTCGTTAGTAGAGGCGTTCGTATTCCGAGGTACCACTGTATTTTTAATAGCTGCAACTTATTTCCAAATAGAGTGATCAGTCTTAAGCTTTCCTATCACATGCTAAAAATGAAAGCTCAAGCTTTATGTTTAAGGCTGTAAATATAATCACATTCATTAGGGAGTTAGGTCCTAATGGTTTTAGAAGAACTATTTCTGAAAAGATTCTTTAGATAGTGCTATAAAGATTGTAATATAAAAATATAGATAAAAGGGAATTAGATAAAAGCAAGCTTTTAAGTATAGCTGATTTTATTAATGCTGTTATTGATCTTTAGTTTTAATTTTAAATATTGCTGAAAGTGTTTAACGAAAATGAAATTACTATCATCATTAAAGCTTTATTGTAACTTATGCATCCAGTAGCAGCAATGTGGTTTTCTTTGACCACTTCCAGTCTAGTTCTCTTCCTCCCCTTCCTTGTCCACCAAGAGAGAGAAATGTGGTATCTACGGCAACAGAACTTCTTGGCCGGCCCCTTTAGGAGACAAGGACTGAGCAGCTACTCAGCAAGTCACGCCTTTTTCAGAGCAGGCCTCCACAGCAAATACTGTTGGCAAGGGTCAAAGGCTCACATTCAGTGAGGGCTGTTAAACAAACAAACAGCAGCAGCAACAACCACCACCACCAGTAGTTTTCCATGTAGCATATCTGAGATTATCCAGATCATCTGCATGAATATCCAAGCAGCATCTTTGGGGTTTGAAAAATAAGACATTTGAGCGCAGATAAAAAAAAAAAAGTACTTGATTACAAAAATAGCAGTATTAATAGTGAACCAAAAGTTACCGTACAAAAATATGCAGCCATTAAAGCTGTTCCTTTTGCTAATTGCTAAGTACCATGACATCTATTAGATGTGGAAAGATTACATCAGCTTTTTCTAACCTGGTTTTACCTTTCTCAAAAGAAAGCAATTAGGAGAGGCTTAAAATACAAATCCAACGGAGAAATGTTTCCATCTTCAAATCATTTGTTCTCCAAAACAGTGAGGCTTGCTACATGTTGTTCCAAGGACTTGATTCCAAAAGTGTCAGTCCTCCCAGCCAGACCACTGTTTTCTCTTGACTCTGCATGCTGGCCATTCCAAGAGCAGTGGGCCATTAGATACCCATTTCCTGCTTTGTGCTGCAAAACAAGCATTGAATAAAAATGAAAGTGGCACTCTACCCAGAAATGATTTAATCTGCCGTATCTATACACATTATCAACTCACCTTTCTTAGTAACTTGAAGCTAAGTGGCAGAACTTGGGAAAGTATATCCAGAATATACTTTGCTTTCTGAATACAGGTATCCACCTAAAGTCATAGTGCAATGAAGCAAAGATAATTTCAAAATTACTGTTGAGAAAAGAAAACATTCTTTAAAATTTCATTACAGCTGTGAAGCAAGGAATCTGCTAGCCCTTATGGAATGAGCTTAATAATATAACTGAAATAGCCAGTGCTATGGGTGTATTCCACCAAACAGTACTTTAGCAAGACGTAAAAACAGTAATTTAATACCCTTTTCTATAAGAAGTTAATGGTACCTTAATCCTGCCTTTCTGTTAATATAGTGGCGCATTTTGAGCATAACCAGTTACATAAACATAACTGCATTTTTTTGAGTGGTCACCCGTGAATTCACACATGAGTTTTGTGCCTGTGCAGAACACTACTCAGATCCTTTAAAAACAGGTTGTCCATTCCAAGAAAAATGTGTCAACCTGAGGTGTATTCTGCCCTTGCTGCAAAAAATAAAAATAAAAAATTTGCTGTCCATTAGGTGAACAGATCAATCTTAAGGTTGCCCCAATGGGGTTTGAGGGGTGCCGTTGCTGAAAAATCCCATTACTATTTGTAGGTGGCCATTCTGATATGGCTGAGTTGATTATCCATTTTTATTACAGTCATAGGCTAGTATAAAACATATAACATTACAATCATTCCAGGAATAAGATACAGAATAATAGACTGATAATAAAATTGTTATTAATACAGTTATAAGGATTGCTAAAACTGTAAAATTTTGTAACACTAAGAGCTATCTATAAGAATATTAAGAATTGTACTTAATATTGTAACTATAAAGATTTAAGACATGGCAATATGATACTGACAATAAAACAGTGACATAAAATACATGAAATAAAACAGAAATAGATTAAAAATACAGGTAGTCCCCAGGTTAAGAATGCACAGTTTATGGACGACCCATAGTTAAGAATGGAGCCTACTGTAGCAAAATTTGAGTTAAATATACAGTGATTTGACTTAAATACATAATGGTTCGAGTTAATTACACAATACTACTTATACGGTATTATACAATAATACTGTTCCGGCTTACACACAAATTTGACTTAAGGAAAGACCTTGGGAACAGTACTCATTCTTAAACTGGGGACTATCTGTAGTCAGCAGATCAAACAATCTAGACTATACTGTCACCTTCTCATTGATTTCATTACAGAAGAAATTCACTGGTGCCAAAAGTGGCTGGGCTAATAGGCGAAGTCAGTGTTGGTTCTAGGCCAATGAATTGCCAGAATGAAGATGAAAAGATAGATAATTGAATGCCAAATCACAAAGTACAAAAGAGGGGAAGACATTGTGTCACCTTGGTACTCAACTGCCATGGAATTACCCAATATAACCTCAACAGTCCAGCCATGGAGATTGCTTTGGAAGGCTCATAGTACCTTTCAAATTCAAGTGATGAGATGCTTTGCACCCAAACCAAACACCTTAAATACAGAGAACCTGGAAGTGAGCTTCCTGTCAGGGTATGCAGTGGGGAGGAAAGTGATATAGCTTGAAATCAGCCACAATGGAGGGATTTTTTTTTTTTTAATACAGAACAGAACTGAGGAGCTATTTTGTGTATGTGCCTGGGAAAGTGGAGTGGAGGCACCTCTTCCTAACGCAAGATGTGCCATTTGGCGAAGGAATATACAGATGTTCCAGTCCTGCAGTATTTTGCAAACTGCCATTCCCATTCCTAGACTCAGAGAATTCCATTATAATATCTTTTGTACAAGCACCTAAAGTCATGGCAATGAGTAGTTTTATCTTGTTACCACAATTAATTGGATAACCTGCAAGACAAGTAAAGGAAACTTCATGTAACTGACCCATAGGCCCAGATGCTGTAGAAGCAGAAATATTTGAGCTATGTGGTAAGATAGCTTGGCACAGGAAACCTGAATTAGAAATCAGTCTTCTAGATAAGGGAATATAATGATACCTTGGAAGTACAGGAATGCAATAACAAGAGCCATACTTCTAGATAAGTATCTCATGATCACAATCAAGCCAAACACTAAATATTAAATTGGTACATAGATCCATCTATTATAAGGTATAGGAAGGAATGATGCTAAGGTATTATAGATTTGTCAAACTATGCATCCCGCAAATCTTTAAATTATGTGTAGTGGTGGTTCTCCTATTGCTTCTTAGTTGTAAGTACTATACTCCGTAATTTTTTTGTATTCTATTGTTTTGCTATGGAATAAAGCTTTGATAACTCATACTGGTGTGCTCACATTGCCTCTGAATCCAAAAGTACTTGTAACCCAAACAGGACACTATGATGAAGAACATTTGTTTCTAATGAGTTGCCTGGTTAGCTGGTATCCTATTTTAATCTGTGCTTCAAGCCTCACAACACAACTGCAGACTGGCCTCTCATGCAGGATACCAACTTAATTTAGTCTCCTTAATTTAGCAACTCAGTACTATCATATATCATCCATGTATTCTGTTTAAGATTTAACACACAGTTACAAGGTTTCATTATCTTATTCTAAAAGTAAGATAGGAAAATAAAGTTTACAGAGAATGACTATTTTAAAAAATATTAAATAGTTTACCTTTGTATAAGTTGCAGTTTTGCCCTGCACAGGGGCTTTAGCTGTTACCTGAAGCTGCTGACACGCAGGGACCATCCTCTCAATCTCCTGCAGAAGCAGTGGCTTCTCCTCATCTTCCACCTGAAAGAGAGATTACTTAGGCATGCTAAACGTGCTGAAATACATACAGTGTAATAAAAAAAAGTTATGGGAAAAGTTAAGAGCATAGATATCTACTATCATATTAAAGTACGAGGCCTACACATTTTAAAAAGCAACTGTCTTTAAGATTCAGAAGCTGTACCATACCTGATTGGAAAATATATGGAGAGCTGAAGTAAGCTTTAATCCTTCTGTAGCAAAGGCCTAAGGGGGAAAAGGATAGAAAATTAAATGCAAAGCCACTAAGGAACAAAAAAGCCTTGCTATTCAAATGTGTGTATGCCCAATCTGTAATCCGATTAGTCAAATTCAGCTCAGAATAAATGTAGTTCACGAAACACCTTTCCTTTTTCCATTTCCCAACAAGAAAAAGAAAGGTAGTGTATCAAACCATGGTGAGTGATCATAAATAGCTTTGGCTATCGATGAACTGGATTGATTCATATAAGCAGTTTACATAAATATTTGGTTTGATGTCATAGGTTAGATAGTTCAGGTATAAGAAATGCATATTCTACAGCATTTTTTAAAATTGGTAATAATAATTGCACTCACGTACGCAAAATGTAATTCTCTTTTGTAATCTATCTCAGTCTGCAAGCAAGAATGCAGTCAAGAATAAGTCATTGGTAGAAAACTGAAAAAATATAGCAACATGTCCACCCCCCTCCCCACAAAACCAAATACAATGTAATCAAGTGGATACATGAAATAACTAGATTTTCTTTTATTCCAATTGACTGATGAGAGAGAAAAGGTTCAAGGAAACAATAATTCAAGTTCAGAACAGCTGTTTTTGATCAATCAACTATGGGGCTCAAAGTATGCACTTCGAAAAAAAATAAACTTTCTCTGACAGCAACTTCAGGGTATTGTATGAATTTTCTTTTTGTTGCTTTATTACCTCTGCCTGATGGAATAAGTCTTGGGTAATTTTCAGCAGTCCTTCCCCTCTAAAAGGGAAAAGCAAAAGAATAAAATTTCACCAACAATATAGAAATAGTTTACAAGCTGTGTGACTATGAGTATGGAATACTGAATAGGTAGAGGAGCAGAAAAAACACAAAATGATTCTATTGAGAAAAAATACAATATCCTGAAGAGGGAAGATTGTTCTAGGTTAAGATTAGGAATCAGTTTGGCTGAAGATGCTGGAGCACAATGCTTCATTTGGTTGCATCATTTCACTGGGTAACTCCCCCCCTCAAAAAAGAAAGCTGTTTCTGTGGTAACAAAGTTGAGGATCCTTTATTTAGGGAAGAATCCTCTATACCAGTGTTTCTCAACCTTGGCAACTTTAAGATGTGTGGAGTTCAACTCCCAGAATTCCCCAGTCAGAAGTTGAGTTCTATACACCTGGGAATAAACCTAATACAGTACATTCAATGGCATTTAATAAATAACAGACCAGAGATTCAAGATACATACCATCAAAGTTTATTCATTTATTTTAATGGTAACAGAATTTCTTCATTTAAAAGATGTTACAATCAGCAGCAGTAAAATAGAAGCATGTTGCAAAATTTGTAAGAGCACAACATTCATTATTATCCTCATTCTAGCAAGGAAATGATATGATTTATATACAGGTAGTCCCCAGTTTAAGAATAAATTCCGTTTCCAAGGTCTGTCTTTAAGTCGAATTTGTATGTAAGCCAGAACAGTATTATTGTATAATACTGTATAAGTAGTATTGTATAATTAACTCGAACCACTGTGTATTTAACTTGAATCATTGTGTATTTAACTCAAATTTTGCTACAATAGGCTCCATTCTTAACTATGGGTCACCCATAAACCGGGTGTTCTTAACCCAGGGACTACCTATACTTCAGTTATACCAACAGCAAGCAGAGTCCTTAAATACTACGATCCTTCACTTACATTCAATCTTCACGTGATTTACACTGTATTTTGTACAACTAAGGGGGAATTTATAAAACTGAATGGATAAATGTATGGATATTTTTTTACTTCTGGGGGAGATATAGCGAACTGAAATGGCTCTGCGAAAGTAGAACCGACAACCGTGGCAAAGACCAAGGAACCAGTGAGTAGACTGGTTTCTTGGAACCTCTCCAGATAAGGAGAGGACGGGAGATTACCCACATGTGCTCCAGATGGTTGTTCCTCGTGAGGAAATCGAAGGATAGAGGTTTTCCACTGGTCTGAGTGCCAGGAGATGTTGGGATCAGCCATCTAGCTTGCAACTGCAGCACAGCCTTTTAAAGGACATTATGTTTGCAAACCTCACTTTCTAATTACTTTCAGAAATTACCTATTAACTACTGTAAAGCTATTAGAGACCTTTGGAATGACAGGTTTGAAAAGTCTTCACTGAGTGAGTTTATCTTCAACTCTGAACAAAAGAAAAATTCATTACAAGCTTAAGAACTTAAATTTGAAATAAACAACAAAAAGCTAAATAAGATTTTGATCTAAGAAATGAACCGATTAAGGGTCTAGATAAATTTGGAATATTGACTTACTATAAGATTTTGAAATTAATTATAAAAAATAAACAACTTCTCATGGGAAACCGACTTAACAAAGTCATAACAAAAATATAAGTGATGATTTTAGAAACTCGAACACTAGAGGGGACTAAAGATTTTAAGCAGAGGGAAAAAACCCCAAAACCTGATGTCAGTTATTACTAGGATTTACAGAATGATACAAAACATCATAACATCAGAAATATTAAAGGAGATCTTTGAAGAATGGCCCTGAAGTTAGTAACTACAATATCAACACTGTCAGTAATTATGTCTGCTTCTATGGATAGACTATGTCTAAAAGATGTTAATGAAGGAATGACAGACGTGGAACAAATTTTATCTGATAAGATAAAGTATTGAATGTGGAACTACAAATAACAGGCCAAGATAATGATTTGGAAAAGGACACTTTACTGGATATTCAAAAGAAACTGGTTGAAGTTTTAAAAATTAAAAGGGAAATAAAAATGATAAACCAAGAGAATGACCTGGAAAATATTTTCTTATCGAATCTATGAAAGAGACTCGTTAAAGCCTTGAAGAAATCTGTGCAATGGGATAAAGAAGAACTGAAGAGAAATCAAATCCTACAATATTTGATTGAATTAAAGATTAAGACTCTTAGAAGTAAAAGGAAGGAATACAAAGTTGGTTTATTTGATCAAAGTTAAAATAAGACATTTTTTACAATGTTCTGGCAATCCTTTATGGACTTTTTGCTGACACCAGGATTGAAAAGTTGATGTTTTATGGATGAGATATGGGATGAAGAGATATTTGTTTAACTTTATAAGGGGTGAAAAGTTATTAAAAGTTTATACTTGTTGTGATAAAGGTTGGCAGTCACTTCTTCATATATTTCTTTTCTTTTTATTATATTCTCTCTTTTTCTTTTTCTCTTTTCCTGCACTTTTTATTCTTTCTTTCCATTCTCATCTCTTTCTCTAAGTTTAGTTTGTGTTAGTCTTTTTTACTATTGTAATTAAAATTCTTAATTAAATATATAATAAATGTGTGGATTTATATAGAAGTAAAACAGGAAATCCTTTGGTTAAGTGGCTTAAAGAATACCAGGCTGGTATGTTGCATAATGGTACATATATAGATTTTTTTCCTGCTTTTGATAAGAATGTTCAAAAATGGGAAATTAAGGAGCCCATGCTAATGTATAGGATATAAAGTAGATTATTAATTATTTGTACTTTTGTACTCTGATGAGAACTCAAAACAGCTACATTTGTTTAAGTTAAGTTCCTAATGGGTTAAGTAAAGTTTAGTAAAATATATAAAACTACGTTCATATCATGTCCTTGTAAGACCTAAGGATGTTTTTTATAACATTATATAGAATTTGCAAAATTTTGCAACATCATGACATTTTTCAAATCCCCTCTCCATTAACCAATAGCCAACACATCTGAAACAGAATATTGTTATATATATTAGCCATTTGTTCTGTGTGGGTGTATATACACACGCACACACATGCATAGAGGAGAGAAGAGAATGAAACTCAGTTTCTATTTTTGGATTTATGGTACATGTTTGAGAAGTATCTAGATTTGGCTTTAATTCAGAGAGATTCTAGTCTCCTACAAATATGGTCTAGATTTGATATGGGAAGGGCAAAGGTACCAGGCCACTTCTACAAACCATTTTGTCTCTCTCATTTTTAACTTTTTATGTTTTCCCTTCTGCTGCTCTTGTTATTACCTTGTAAATAAATACATGGAATAAGCCATACTGGATAGACCTTGTCCACATCTTACAATCTCGTTTTCTGGGTCTTCCCATTTCTCCATTTCAGAGTCAACCCGAGTTGTTAGCTTATGAAGTTCTAACCCTAGTTTTCCCAGTTTTGCTTGCTCCTGCAAGTGATAAGAGAAGGTATACCATTTTTGCTCATTATGTAACTCAGACTAATTATTAGAATAAATTGGTACCAATGAATAAAACAAGCACCTTACCTCATTATCAAGTCTGACTGGCTTTAAGGCTTTTAAATTTGCGTTATGCTTCTGTAAACATATTTTTAAAGAACAGAATTTGATTTTAGTGTTGTTATAAATCTACCTAAACGAAACATATTTACTAGCAACTGGAGTCAAGAATAACATGCTGGAGAAAACAGAATTATTTCTAAGAAAAGGGTTGCTTCTGAAATAAACCCCTCCTTCTGGTTGCAGATTCCAATCAACTGAGCACAATGTTAGAATAAAGCAACTGTTCTTCTGCTTATATGAACCTACTTCCTTTTAAAAATTGTGTAGCCCAAGTTACATTACTCCTACTGTATTTATACATGACATAGTTGTGGCCTGTGTTAAAAATCTTCCCCTTCAAAATATATGAAACACCTTACACTGTATCAGTCATTTAGCTCAGTGCTGTGAATTAGCAGTATCTTCCAAAACCTCAGGAGAGGTCTTTTGTATAACCTATTACCAGATACAATTTTTAAAGATGTTAGAAACAGAACTGCAATACAATCTGGCTATGCAGCTACAGTGGTTGTAGGGATTTGTGCTCCCAATGGCAATATGATGGGAAAGTCTCCAGTGTCTGCCCTAGGAAATGGGAAGCCAACAGTGATACTTTTAACATACAATGGATGAATTCCATACACATGGGTATGCCGCCATTGATTATATGTAGGAGAGAACAGCAAAACTAAATTTTGATTTAAAGTTATATTAACAGGACACAGAAAATCAAGCCACATAATTTAATATAACAGTTATTTTATCTGCATTGTTTCTAGCTTTTTACAAGCTTGCAAACAAGCCTGGAAAAAAAAAAGATCTAGATGCTTTAAAAGTCATTTCAAGGGACAGACATTGTGCTTATGCAAGGTCCAAGGCACTTTTTCCAAAACATTTTGGAGTTTATACAGCCTTATTTATACCATTAATAAAAACCTAACTTACTAATAACAGATTTCAAATTATCCAGGTACTTTCAAACAAGAGAGCTGAAATCTTAGTACAAAAATGTACAAAGCTGGACATTTTTAAATCATAAGACATTACAAAAAGTAACCAGAAATGGTTTTTTCTTTTGCTCAAAAATCTATGTGATATTTCATAATAATAACAGTAGCCATTAGATAGTAAGATGGATTATCTTAAAATTTTGAAGGATTGTCACATATATGAAAGACCAAATCATATATGATTTATCATTGTTGCAGAGAGTCGACATTGCAATAAAGGAAATTTTGACCAACAGAAGGAAGAACTTCTGAGGGATGAAACAGATTGAAAAAAATGCAAAATACTGGATGGCAATTGTAGTTTGGATTTCCTACATTCAATCTCCTTCCAACTCTATATTTCTATCATAAACAGAAAATTCAGACATTTCCCCTTAGCACTCCTACACAATCCTTAATATGGAAAAGGGAAGATGTTGCAGCAGCATCCAGAAACTTAAGTGATGCTTGCAGAATTCAGCCTTATTATTAGTGTTCTAGAAATATCTGTCTTTCTTTGATAACTTTAATGTGATATACAAACCTACTTACAGCGTTACATATGAACCAGGCCAGCGTAGCTTGTTAAACAAAACATGAAGGCATGAAGACTATATGGAATGAACAATTAACTGATGAAAAATATAAAGACATCAGCAGCCTCACAAAAACGAACTTACCCCTGGCCTGGGTAGTGACAAGTATGCACGCTTCTCTCCTAAAAACAATACACCAAAATTGGTTATGTACTGAACTTCTTGTATCATCTCTCCAGGCTTTGGAAAAATCATTATTAAAAAAAGTGTACCTACCCTTATTGGTTCCTCTTCATAGATCACACAGGTTTTGTATTCTGCCACGTGTTTCATTATAAAAGAGAAATTCTGCTACTGCTTATATTTGTGCTTATGGGAGGCCTTGGCAGATTCATCTGAAACCTTTCCATTTAATTGATAACCTTTCTAAATCCTCCTTTATCTTTCTGAATGTCCAACAGGAACAGCTAGTTGGGGGTGGGGGTGAGGGAAGCCTACATACAAGAGCTCATGTAGCAATAATGTGAATCAAGAAATCCCTGGAGTAAAGTTCAGGTTTTGTGATGGTACACGCTACTGTTTGCTTTTCAATAGGATTAAGTATACTCTGAAATTTCTTCCATTGAAATCAACATCAATATGTACTTATTTTATTTATTTTTAAAGGGTTGTTTTATTATATTTATCTTCCTCTAAATAGTTCATGGCAGTGTGCATTAGTCACCTTTCATTTTAAGATGCTGAGTGATGGGCTAAAATCAGCTAGTAAAGTCAAGTGGAGACTTCACCATAAGGACTCCCTACAGTCCAATACTTTAATCTCTAGACTGGTTTTTAGAAATTAATAGGACTTTAAAGTGCTCAAATTTGACCAGATGATGCCAATATTTTTTCATAGGAATCACTTTTCCAATTTTCTGTAATGCAATTCAGATCAATTCAGACAGCACACCACAAACATAGTTTATACCAATCAGCATTAAGAATTAAAACCAAGGTTTGAACTTCCAATTTCAGCAGCCACACCATTGTATAGCAATGCTCATCTGATTCTATTTTCCATCTTTCACCACTTTCATTTCTATCGTACATCATTTTCTGGAAATCAAGTTCCATTTGCAAATATGGTTTTCAATTCAAACATCATACCAAATCATAATTTATACAAAGTAGTTTTCAAATTCATATCAAAGCACAGATTCTGATTCTGAGTTGGCTGAAAAGAGTGCCGTTTATTCATTCAAAAGCTACATCTAACCATAGATACAGATAAGCTTCCATAACTGCTAGTAATTGCTAGTTCTCCTTATTAACTAGTACTACATAAGATCATATTATTTGGAGAATTCTGATGGCATCCAGATGTGGTATCTGAGCTTGATATTTAGATTTGAAATAGTTTGGTCTGGTATTTAAATATCCATTTTGTAACCATAGGTGTTTAGAAATACAGAGAAATTAAAGATCACACCACCAACCCACTTGGTTTCTGTTTGTCAAGAAAGAAATTCTATTACTCTTTGGTCATCATAGAAATGCAAAGGCTGACACTTCTACTTGCCAACTTGACAGATGGCCATATAAATACATATTAGGGTGTGTGTGTGTGTGTGTGTGTGTGTGTAGATATACCGTAGATATATAGATATATATCTCCCCATCCATCCATCCCCTAATAGGAAGCTAATGCACTATATATGGATGCTGTTTGGGGGTGGAGATAAAAAGCCTCTCCCTATTCATGGCCAGCAGGGAAATGCAGGTGACCAGGCTCTTAGCAGACTTTTCTTCTTGCAGTACAGTAAGTTTGTTTGCAAGGCTGATGTAATTACATCTGACCTGTGTATCATCACCAAACAGATCTGACAACTGAACGTTCCAAGTTGGTTCAAAAACTGCATTTCCGCAAGCAAATTAAGTAATGATTTTTGTTAATACAGATGAACGTAGCTATGTGAACTATATACAGAAGATACAAAAAGATTTGCTATCAAAACTTTTTAAATACAACTTCTCTATTGAAACATGTTTACCAGGTGATGCTCCATCTGCAAAGACAGGGGTTGACATTCTCCCCTTTCCCTTCACCACACAATATTATTATAGAAATTCACCCTTTTTTTAAAAAAAGGGGGGTGCAATATGTTTGACATGTGATGGAAGAGAAGGCAATGTATGCCATCTTCCTCCTTCCTAATTATTGCTGCCAAATGAGGCCACACACTGGTTCCACCTAACAAGAAATAGAATTCTGCTTGGTCCAGCCATTCTGTCCTCTACCCTCCCCAAAACATTTAGAGTACCAGAACAAAGATTTTAAGTCTCATGTTTTATGACAAGGAAAAAAGAACAAAAAATCATGGCCACATTGGACTTGTCAATGTCTTGCTTCAGTTAGTACCAAACTCCAAGTCCTTCAGCAGAAAACATGTAAAAGTAATTGCATCTACGTATTTCATGCCACCTTAATTCATTCTTGGTTTCTGCCAATTGATGAATGACTGAGAGATCCTGAAGATGCTAATGATGCAATTTAATATATGGGCAAAAGGAAAGTAAGAGAAGCAACATGGATAAGACTGAGAAGAAATTTAAGAACCATTATAGGGTACCAGGGTGGGGAGAAATAAAGCCATTACATTCCTGTATTTCCCATGAAGTAGAGAAAACAAACCAAAATGGAGCCAAAACAATTCATTGTAAAAATACACTTGGTTTATTAGAAAGTGTCCAGCACAATTAGTTATTCTTTAGTCTTTAACCATCATCAAAAGCACAGGGCTATTGCCTCACAGACATTAAAACATACTTATTCCATCACACTGCCAATACTAAGCTCAACATTTTTAAGTGGCAATTTAAAAAATGAGATTACCATAAAAATATAGTATGTGTAAATTATGGGGTGAAGTGGAGTGGCTAGCTTGGGCATAGCCACAACTATCATCCTGATATGCTAACTGCATCTATTTTTCAATCAAAACAGATAAAGATATATCTCCTATTATCAAGGAAGCATTCCCGTTTTTTCCCACAGAAAAAGGCAGAATCGATTACTATGATACTGAAATTAAAAAAAAATACCTAGGAAAATAATGTATTTTATTAATAAAAATATAACCTAGTTGACTTTCAAGATACTAGCTAATTAAACATGTTATCCCATTAATTTAAATGGGAAAGTTAAATGGGAAAATTGAACACCCCTGAGACATCAAGGACTTAAAAATGCATCATTCTGTCAGTATATTCTCTTTTTAAGAAGTTCTTCTAGGCAATTACAATGTAGCTTCTTATTTAATAGCACTTATTAATTCTCAATCATTCTACAACAACAGGTCAACTTGTATTCCTGGCTCCAATAATCTTAATTCAGTCTTTGTCAACTTAGTGCCTTCCAGGTGTGCTGGACATCATAATTCTCAGCATGATCATGCTAGCTGGGGATTTGGGGAAGTTAAAGTCCACCATTCCACCATAACAGGTTGGAGAGGACTGATGCAGTTTAAACGATTAAATGAATCTTCTCAAAGACCGGGCTTATACACTCTATCCTCCCTATATATGATATAAAAGAAAAAGGAAACACTTCAGAGAACAAAGGTCCCTGTTATATATACTCTCAGGAAACGGATACGTTCTAAGTACAGATGATTCAGAATCAAAGTGAATTCTGAACCTAATGGTATTAGCACTGTTCTTGGGATCAGGGAAATGTGCTGCTGTGGTTTGTTCTAAGTGAAAGTGGAGAGGAAGGGGAGGAAAACAGATAAAACCAAGGCTCTAGCAGATAATTTACAGTAATCACACCCATCCATATTCAACTGAAGTCAGCCAGTGTTTCATTTCTCTCAGAATTCATGAAGCAATTTGATAATGTGAAATGAGATTGTTTGTTAAGAGAGGACAATGAGGCAATTACGCCAAGTTTGTATATCACTCTGTATAGGCAGAGGTCAAATGTTGACTTTTTAAGCAATACATCCACTTCAAGAAAAGGCTAAGCAAATTAGCTAATAAGACTGATTTGATAACAATACAGGTTCTGCATTGTATTCTTCCTTTGTTCTGATATAAACAGGAAAATAGCAAATTACTTCACGAAAACTATAGTTTACTTTCTTCCTCCTTTGGAATAACTTCTAGGCCATTTCACAATGAACAAAAACTCAGTAGATTTTAGCTGTATTACATTTGTTAAGTCTATATTTGATAAATAGTAAACATTTCAATGGCAGTATCGTACAATAAATTTTAAAGCGCAACACTATTTGATCACTTCTAAAGTGGATAGTGGGTTTAGGTTTAGAATCTGATTTTAAAGAGCTTTAGAAAAATAATGGTGAATGCTACTCTCCGCTTCTGAGACAAGGTATATCTTCTATCAAGTGGAAGAAACATAGCCTAGCATATTCTCTACGAAGAAATTGTGTTTGCAAGAAGTGCTGACCATCCATGTTGCTAACAATTCATACTCAGTCATTAAGGTGGTCTGAGGAAAGGTATCAACAATTTCAGTGCAGATTCTGATCTAAGACATAATTTGCTTTCCATCTAAAAGGGCAAATCATGATTGGTCTTATTCATGTTAATGTGGTTTCAGAATCCCAGCAAAAACTGCTCTGACCTCAAAAGGAAAAAGAAGATGCTCTGATCCAACAAGTTGGTGTGTGGTTACTGTATATAATCTGGTTAATGAATATAAAAATATAGAAACTAAGATGAGAAAAAGATGAGTGAGGAACATAATTTCCTTGTTCATGTTCACAATGCACTTTCTAAAGAGCACTTAAGTCTTTTATCACCTAAGCATATATTTTTGATCCATTTTCTTTACATATAATACATCAGTTCTAGATCCCACAATAGGACAACAATCCTATTTCCATGTATTTCTTTTTGGTTGTCCTGTGGTGAAAGCATTATCTGCAATTACAATAGGATACAAACCTCTCCTTTACCTAGGCTGGATTAATCAGTATCCCAGGCATGCTAAAAACCTCTGTTCAGTGAAACTGCATTAGGAGCCATATGTTTCCTGTTTCTTCCTGCACAAAAGGAAGACTTTTGGTTGATGTCAACTGTACAGTACAGAGAAACTACACTTGCTGAAGTTCTACATAGCTCTTAACAGCACAGGAATCTTATTCTCCAATACACCTATGAGAAAGTTTGTTTAAATATGACTGTCTATAAGTAAGGTCATAACCAGGGTGATGTAACTTCCAAGGTAACTTCTACTTTTATATGATTTTATCTATATTATAGTGAATTTATAATTCAAATTCAATTTATATTATTCAAGACCTACCCATTAAATTCTAGTTCAGCTATCACTCTTGCCTGCCTCCACACTTTTCAAGTGCCATTCATATGCTTTATCATGATCTGCCTTGAGTTACTCTAGTCCTGTTCAGACAGTTGCCTAAATGTGTGAAGAGCTCAGTGTAGGGAGAGGATTGCGCCTGTATCTCACTGACAGCTGTCCTTGTGCAATAACTATACCCACGTTCAAGTATTCACAAGTTCAGCTCGCCTACAGATCCCTCAACTGAAGGAGGAAAAGGCTGGATGCATGGTTTTATCCTCTCCTATACCAAACCCTCCATACATAGTAAAAGACTGAGTTCGCCTGTCATGCTAAACCTTTTGATTCATTTTACTGCATGAATCCAGTTACTATGGTTTATAATCATGGCTAATGGCTCAGCAGGTGGTAAATGAGAGTTGAACAAGCCTTATGTTTGAACCCAGTCAGAATATAAAAACGTTCTGCAAAACTAGAGTAAGGATTGTATTGATAGATGATTACAGACACTAGATAATTAGCACTTATAGAAAATTTGACAAAGTAAAGTTTTCTGGGGAAGGGAAACATTTCCATGAATTAAATACTGTACAACTTCTTCCTAAGTAGCTTTACTGCTCTATAAACTGTCTCTGGGTCTTCGCACTATGTACGTATGTCCCACAAAAGAGAAACACAGGCTTCCATTTTTTATTTTTGCAAGGGGTCTCCAACTTTGGCTTTCAAGCTGAAGATAAATCAGCACACAAGGGCTCTAACAAGTCTTGCCCCTACTAAAAGCAATACACTAGAAACTGAGGGGTATAACAGGATATGTATAATTATCTACTTTGGCATTCTGCAGTCGTTTTATAAGTTAAAAGGTACTATTACTTGCCTGATTTTTCTCTAATGTCAAGGCTAGTACATGGTTTTATCCTGAATGATTATGTTCAAGAAACTACACAAAAGAATAAATTCATCAAACTTAACATTTCTATCACAGGAAGAATGGCAGAATTTAGTGAAAATGTTTTTTTCTGTAAACCTGAAAAGCCTTCTGAAGGAAATTAAATTAGGCAGAGGAATGAGAAATCTCTCAACAAATAATACTACAGTGCCTCTGGCAAGGTCGTTAAAAGACAGATATGCTCTTTACAGTTTTTTTTCTAAATGCTACACAAATACCAGGTGACTTACCAACCACAGAATACAGGCCAAAAGTTGTGGGCAGTCATCAGAAAGATCCCATCCGAGCAGAAACGATAGCAGTTTAAAAATCAAATAGCTAAATTCACTACATTGTGAAGTCAGCAGAAAGCACAGAAAATAAGGGTTTCTTTCTTTTGCAAGAACACTAGACAGTTCAGGTCAAACTGAAAGAAGAACTTTTTTATGATTCCATCACTCAAAAAAAAAAAAAATTCAACTGCTTTGAATGATGAATCATTTCCTTGAATATCTTGAAAATGTATTGTGGAAGCTCCATAAAAAGCAAGATCTACACAATAACCTCATTGTATAATAAACTCTATTCCTTTAAAATTCCTTTAAAGGAACTCTATTCCTTTAAAATGGTGGTTTTCAACTGCATCACCCTGGGCTCTTAAGAGGGCTCCTCAGACATGCTGCTTAACACCCTTTTCTGTACCACACAAACAAAGGAGACAGCTGGGTGCAGCATGTAGCACACACCCAATTTATGCAGAACTATCAGAAAACGCACCAGGTGACCCACATGATGTGATGTAATAGGCAAGAATTTCATATCTGATAAGCAGAGATTTTTCCATTATCATCTAAAAGTGGAAAAGATCAAATAAAGGTTGAAAACCACTTAACTAAAAGCAATAACTGTGGGCATTAATTAGGCAAGACTGTACCATCCTAGTCTCACAGGATTCCACTGAAATTAAAACTATAAAAGATTCAGTCTCAGCATGATATTCATTATCTCCTTGAAAAATAAGAGACAGGGTTGTTTGAGTTATTGCCTAAATGCTTAAGAAATGCTCCCAACTTTATGCTACATCACAGGTACTCCAGTATTTGCTAGACTGTGAACTGTGTTTCTCTGAACAGAGGGCAGACACATTCCAAGGACCTGTCATGTTACTGATGGGTTTTGGCAGTTGTATGTTTGCCCTCCGTAGGTAATGTACTTTAGTGTAATCAACCCCAAAGTACCTACAGAGTAGCAAGAAGTGTTAAGTGACTTCAAGTCGTAGTTTGTTGACTTTAGGAAGGATGGAGACCATCACATCTCATAGCCAGAATACTCAGAATATGTGTGCACTGTAAGCTGGAAGCTTGTATTTAAGGACAGTAGGTTGTCTGTACTTAGGAACAACCCGCTCACCTCGTCTTCCTTCAAACACGTCACTGATTTCTCTTAAGAGAAGGGACATGTCGTTCAGCTGAGATTCCCACGCCTCACAGAACACATCCAGATTTTCTTTTGCAATTTTACTGGAAGGATGCAATGTCAGGGTTTCAGCAGCAGAAATTATCTGAAGGAAACAAAACAGGCTTTGTCATAAACATACAATTGTGTATCAGCATCCACCTCCACAGGACAAAAGATAAGCTGTCTCTCATTTGTATTAAAAAAGGCTGTATAGCATTTGCTAACAAAGCTTTACAAAAACCAAAGGATTTCACAAGGGATACTACTGTGCTAAATGATATTGAACAAATGGCTGTTTTAAACCAAGCAAGCTGAGAGAATATACTATATTATAAAAAAAATCTTACTTTCAACAAGATTTTGAAAAGGATTATTAACTTATTCTTTTTATGTAGGGAAGAAGGTCTCCTAATAGAATGAAATGGCTCTTAAGAAGCACTTTATTGCATTATGCTGTCAGTATAGCAAATGGGAATCTAGCATCATAAATTATTCCAGCCATGATTGGTTACTCAACATGATTCCTTATCCAGAACCCTCTGTTTCAAAGAGTTTTTTTTTCCTTTTTGTTTTGTCACCAAGGTATTTAGGAAGTCTGTATGTATGTTGAACTTAATAGTTAAAAGACATTTTAACACTATTATTCCAAGCCTAATATACTTTTTCCATTATGAAATTCTGATCTATTTGCTCAAATATTGGTGGAATGGTGACATATTTCCCTGTGAGAATAGTACATGCTATAGACAAAGAATGTTTTCAGTTTCAGTTTCTGGCACCTGAAGCTAAAGGATTTAAAACAGAACTGGAAAAGTCTTCTGAGTATTATCAACTGGAGCAAATAGTCAGCTAAAATTATACATACCTGAGGCCCAGTCACATGAAAAGTATCTTCTGCATGGAGACAAGTAATTTCAAGTGGCTCTGTTCCAGAGACATGTCTTAATAGATGGCATATCTAAAAAGAGAAACAAAACAAACCAACGTAATCATAAAACCTATGTATGAATTGTGGAATTCTTATGGAACATGTATGGTGGATACTAAATGAAAGCTTTGAACATTTAGAAATATATCTAGAGACGCAGGTTTAATCTTGGCAGAAAGCTGGATGTCTCCCTGACATCTAAGACAGAGGATGCTTAACTACTCCTCTACCAATCATTTGTCATCTGAACTCCTATCTCTCCAATCCTGATCTTTCAACCATCCTAAATAAGCCAGGCAAAATGCAGCTGGGGCAAAAAGTGAAAGGAAGCTAGGCAAAACTCTTCCCTGAAACTCAACTTCTTGCTATTTTTTAAAAGATGCCTGATGAGCTCTGGAATCCATTTCTAGTTTCCCAGTGTCGTTGAGGGTCAGGCGGCATACCAGCTTAATAAATTGTTATTGTTGTTGCTGTTGTTGTTATTGTTGGTCGCAGAGCCAGCCAGATGTTTAGACTGGATTTGGCATTTTTATCCACCTATCGAGTTCTTCCCAAGGACATGGGATAGGCAGAAGTTGTTGTCTGATGGTGTTAAAGGCATTGTCACAGGATATAAGCTGTTCCAAGTGAAGCTGCCTTTTGCAATTGACTGATGGTGATTTTGTCAATGCCAATGGTGTTCAAGTGGTTCCAGATGTTTTGGAATTGCACCCAAGGCACCTATTACTATTGGTACTATCTTTGCTTTCTTTTGCCATAGTTGTTCTACTTCTATTTGCAAGTCTTTGTATTTTGTGATTTTCTACAGTTCTTTCTCTTCTATCCTGTTGTCTCCAGGTATTGCAATGTCCACTATCCAGACTTTTTTGTCATTATTATTATTACTACTACTACTACTATTATTATTTTGCTCCATGAGCATGCTTACTATACTCGTTTTGAATCAATGGTATTAAAAATATGTCAGGATTGATCAAACAACCACTTGGGTTTTAGAGATCAACCACAGTCTGTTGGTTCTAAGAACAGATACCCCTAAGGCTCCAAACAACTTTCACCAAAAGGATATTCTGAAGAATGAAGCGGGAGCATTAACACAGCACCCCAATTCTGTGAATACATTCTTTTGCCAGAGTTGGAGACTTTCCCTTTTATTCCCCTGGGGCAAAGAGAGAGGCTGCAGTTGGTCTTTGAATGGTATGATGGGGGCAGGGTCATATTCCAAAGAATGACTGGGATAAGGACAAAGAAGTGGGCTGGGCCAGGACAAAAATTAAATGTAAATTAAATACAGTTAATCTGATTATTCCCATGCCAGTAGTAATGCCTGATACATTAACACTGCAATTCAGCTACATTTTTTGGAGGGATTGTAGGCTGGGGGCACATATATGACCATGCCAAAGATATCCCTGTCCAAAGGGCAGGCATGGTCTGCAACTCAAATATCCAGTCAACTACAGAAATCTCTATGGTAGCAAGCAATTACAAAGGAGAAAAAAAATAATTTCAAAGGTATATCCCCATATAAGCAGAATTTAGGTTGTCTTTCTCAACATAACCCAAACTTACTTCGATCAATTGGTCTTTCTGTTCAGAGAGCTTATAACTATACTCTGCAATAGCTTCTATGTTTCCTTCTGCTCCACAGGCTTTCAGCGCTTTCAAAACAAGGTGATCTGAATGATACTTTATCAGGTCTGCTGCAACAGATATTGCTGCACCGTGGAGCTTTGATATTGGAAAAATTAACACAAAGCAGTAGTTACTACAATGGGTAACTTGTAGCAAACAGTAGTTAACTCCAGGCAATTAGAACTTTTACACAAAAGCTACTGATGTTTTTCTTTTGGAATTTGGTGTAGCTATTGAACATTTTTGTGAGCAACTAACTTTTCTGTTCTAGGCTGGGTCAATATAATGAATCTGAAAAAGAACAATGAATAATGAGGAATAAATAGTATCAAAACTCACTGATGGCATTTAGAGATAGAAGAGAATAAAGATGCTTACCAAGAGCTGAATTAACTCTGCTTAGTTCACAAACTGCATTAAATGATAACCAAAAACTTCAATAGGGCTAGACATATTAAAAACTTGTACAGATGTGGTAGATATCAAGTGGTTTGCAATTCAGGTAGAAAAAATATGAACTGATGTAGGGTTTATGGAACAAAGTCTATTTCCAGTTTGAGCTTTCTAAACTATTTATCACTTCCCTTCTGAATGCTGGCATCCTATTAGACCTGTTAGTCCTATATATCAACAAATGATTACATTATCTGATAGTCAGAGGTCTTGGACACAGACCTGAAAACAGCTTGAGAATAACAGTATTAATTTAAACAACATAACAAGTGTCTAACCCTCATGGTTGCAAAGACATATATGAAAGAGTGGGTGACACTACAAAAAACTCAAAGGCCTGCATTGAAGAAAGGAAGAATAAAATTTCTGTTAGGAGTAGGCTTTCTGTGCATTGCACATCTTTTAGCAAAAACAGAAAATGTAGGCAGAATAAGAATTCATTGATATACAGTAGTTCTCATAATTAATTAAAATATTCTTAATGCAGAATTTAGATTACTTTGGCATATAATTGTAGTGTTCTTCTCCAGCATAGTGTGTTCACATTATCGTTCATAATTCTTGCATTGTTCTTTGCTGCTACCATCAATCTGCCAGAAGAAGGAAGAGGATTAAGAAGGGATAGCCCCCATTTTATCCTCGTTCTTCCTCCAGGAGGGAACTGAGTGATCTAGAATAAAATCAAGAGTATGCTAAACAATCTACAGGTGACATATAACACTCAGGGACAGAGAATTAAACTTATATGAGGCTTAGTCACAAATTCAGAGGATTTCCGTGGGTATCTAACCATCAGCCTTAGAATTCCCTCCAATTCTAAAAGAGCAATGGTGGTTAATGCAATAGTTGTACTCTAAGGACAGTAAGGCAAAATTGCTTCTCTGTTTTTTGTTCTTTTCTTAGACATGCCCATTCATGTTCAGCTTGGGGAGAGACCGTCGCTCAGTAGAAGAGTACACACTTTGCATGCATAGAGATTATTAGGTTCATAGCATCTTCAGCAAAAACGAACACTTGCTGGGAACAAAGGTATCTGCAGGATTCAATGCTTTTGTCAAAATGTGACTTATATACAAAAGGGACAGAGCTTCCATTGCAACCCTGCTTTCATCACTTGACACCCACACCCTCAGATGTCTCCAGTTAGAAAGATCTCTCTCTGCTCAAATCCCTGATAGATGGAGACCTTGTTGTGGCATTCAGAGGCAGCTGAAGTACAAGTTTCAATATGCTTCAGCATGGGTCATGCTGACTGGAGCTGCTGAAACTGCAGTCTGGCCACAATTGGAGGGCCACAAATTCCTTGGCCCTGCAATTCCAGTTAGACAAACAAAGAACCTGTTCTGGTATAATGTAGGGGTTTTGGGGGGGGGGTAGTGGTGGTGGAATTCCTTATAATAGAAAAAAAAAAATCAAAACAAAACAAAAAATAAAAAGCATTAATGGTAATATCGATCTCTAAACTTAAGATTTCACGCACACCTTGCTCTCTTTGATTAAACTGGCTTGCATAGGGCTTTCAGGAAAGCTCCCTCCAGGGGCCTGTGCTCTTCTAGGCACATTGCTTCCATCAGAAGCTCCCCAAATACTTCCTGGGTCAAGGGTGGGCAATTATTTGGTGATCAAGGGCTGTGTTTAACATGGGAAGAGGTGTAGCTGCGGGTTATATCATATCTGTGAATGAAAGGAATTTTGAGGGTAAAATTCGGGAGGTTTTCTTTGTTTCTGAATTGTAATATCCCTGTTTTAGGATTTCCTCTGCTGCCCCCACCCCAGGCAGGAAACTATGTTATCAGTTTGCAGGAATCAAGGCCAAAGGGGACTCAGAGGGCCACATGAAAGAGTGACAGGTTACCCACCTCTGTGCTAGACCATAAACTGAATTAATAAAAGCATAAGAGACTCATTGTGAATAAAAACCATGCTAAGCTAGATTCTGAAACAATCTCGAACAATTTGTATTCTTGCATGAAAAGTTATGCCTGCAGGCTTCTACTTAAAACAACCTGCTGGTTAAATGGTAAATACAGACAGTTGGAAACACTATTATATTATTATATCTCTGCTGAGAATATAATAATTCATTTTGAAGAAGTTATACATATTATAATTCCAAAACATATTCCAGATTGTACTGGGTTCCAACTTACCTCTCTTTGAAGCTCATTCATGCACTGGCACATTTTTAGTATGGATAATTCCAAGTCCTCTGTGACTTCTCTTTTCTTCTGATTTTGCTAAAGAAAAACAATTTCCAATTCCACAAATGTCTGACTTTAGGCTATTTGGTCTTTTAATTAAAATCTTAAAATTAAAAAAGCCAAACATGGTTTGTAAATTTCAATCCAATGGTAATTTTATCTGGAAGTAAGGCTCATCAAACCCTGGAATTTGGCTTTCAATGGATGTGCCTAGGACAGAGGTGCAAGAATTCTATATTGGTTCATATATCATGCTGAGCCATTAATCATAGTTTGTTGAATAAGAAACAACTGACTGGTTCACACAATGTGCTAAGCTAAAATCGAATCAGATTATGGGTTAGTGCAATATGTGAACTCAGTAAGTTCCATATGACAGAATTAACGACAACAATCCATTTTGTTCCTTTTTACCAAAATTAGTTAGAGTCTTGAAGTGTATGGTTGATATGACAAACCTGTTGCTGGAAAGTTTAGCTGGATTAGTACATCACATTAATCCAATGTTTGCTTACACTGCTGTCCAAAGCACAATCGCTGGGTTCATACATCATACTAACCCAAAACCAAGCAACCATACTTTAGCTTAGGCGACATGTGAACATAACCACTGTAATTTGTAAACAATGGCTTTACAGATTTGCATACAGAAATATATACTGCTCTAATACATATAATTTGTAAACAATGGCTTTACAGGTTTGCATACAGAAATATATACTGCTCTAATACATGGTATGTTTTAAAACCAATAAAATATATTTAGATTGGTTAAGTATTGCATATACAGGTGGTCCTTGGGTTACGACCAATTGTTCAGTGACCATTCAAACTTACAATGGTGCTGAACAAGTGGTACTTATGACCAGACCTTGGAGTTCTGACCGTCGCAGCATCCCTACGGTCACATGATTGTGATCCAGGTGCTTGGCACCCAGCTCACAGTTATGACATTGCAGCAAGCCACGGTTGTGTAATTGCAATTTCCGATGTTCCTGCTGGTTTCCCACAGGCAAAGTCAATAGAGAAGCTGGCAGGAAGTTGGAAGTTGCAGTCACATGAGGTCCTCACTTAACAACCAGCACAGTCCTCGCTTAACAGTGGCAACTGGGACAGCCAGAACTGCTGTTGCTAAGTGACAGAGTCACATGACATTGCACTTTACAACCACGTTGCTTAGCGACCATAATTCCTGTCCCAATGGCCTTCATAACCTGAGGACTACCTGTATTTCAGTTACACATAATTTCAATTTCTTCCCCACATTTTGAAAAAAAATAAATCTTTAGAAGTCTTGTGGTGTCCTCCACATGTATTGGGTTTAACATTTTCATGTTGCCCATATTAACTGAGAACATGGATGCTATAGTCCCACTCTCTATAGAAATCACTATGTAGGATAAACCACTTCAGTAAACAAAACTAGTATACCAGAGGACAAATATGTATTATGTATATCTCTTTCTGAATCTGACCAGTAATGATGGGAGAATTTATTTATTTATAATATTTATATTATTATTTATATTGATAGAAGGAATTATACTGGGTTTTTGTTTTGATTTATGTAAATATTTATAAAACTCTGTTCTAAATGGCAAGGATGATGATCCCATAGAATTTGCAATACTGTGATGACACATGTTATCATATAAAGTGTATAAACTGATTTAGTATTACTCCTCAAACCATCAGTTTTGCTGGGAAAAAGGTCTCTCTTACAGCATTGATCCAGGCTGACACCAACTGCTCCAACTCCATCTTTGCTTGCTTGGAGAGCTCCAAGATGTGTCCTCGGGTTTCATGGTTTGTATAAGCAGAATCTGTAAAATCTTCTGTGAGTTCTAAGACAAGACGCAGCAATGCTCTAAGGTTCTCCTTTGATAGAAGATAAGGGTTTTCTCGCAGACCTTCCACCTTATTCTGAAAAAAAGGGAAGGGGAGACATGATATACTAAAAAAGCAGAAAAGACTGAAATATCAGTGCAATTATAGCATGCCAGTCAAGAGAAAGAGTTGGGAATCAATTCCCATTTCAAAGCTCCCTTCTATCACATGACCTAAAGCAAGCCATACATTCTCAGCTTCCCACCTGCAATATGGTAAATTCACTCAATATTCTTTTAACATTTTTAGGGCTAACGTTATTAATACTCTGTATGCCATCCTATAAGCTAGTGCTTAAAATCTTTTGTTAATGGAGTTAAAGATGGCACCCCAGCGTCTTCATGCTGACTGCACATGTCCACAACTGAACTTCACATACATGAGGGGCAGTCAATCTGGTGCCCTGTCAATGTTTTGGACCAATTCTCACAATCCTTTGTTGTTGGCATGCTGGTTAGGGGTGTCAGGAGTTGGAGTTCAAAACATCCAGAAGGCATCAAATTTCCTAGCCTCAAAACACACGTACACGGTTACTTTACTTCAACTACAGTTTACAATCAGAACAGCAGTAGGAAAACGTACATCTTTAAAAATGTATAAATATGACCCATGTCATACACATGGATGGGACAACACACACATCCCGCCGCTTTCTTCTGAGAATACACATTTCTTACTGAAAGGATGGCAGACTTCAATGAGATAATATCAATTCACACATGCAATAACCTATACAACCATCTATGTAAAACAGCTGATATGATTAGGGAATTGTACCAGATGATATTTGTGCGAAGCAGCTTCTCAGGTGATCTGTCAAGCTTTCACACACCTGCCTCCCCTCAAAGGTTGGGTCGAAACAGGCAAAATTGCAGGAGAAATAATCCATACTACTCCCATGAGATATAACATTAAGAAAATTATATTATAGAAAAGCCAGCCAGATGGCTGGCACAGTAATACCTATTATATAGTTGCCATTTTTAAGACAAATTAGAAGTTACCAGGATATTGGGTTGGAGTTACAGTATATTTCTGCTTCAGCAAGTTAGGTTAACTATCTAGTCCAGTGGGCTGAGTTGTATCCAATGGTATCTATCTTCTGACTGAACCTCATCTGCCAAGGAACAGACACATTCTCCTCTAGGAATTGTCATATTTCAACCACACACGTACTTGCAGTTTTTAGTTGACAAAATCCCTAACATAGGACAAATTATGAACAAAGTGCATTGAAAAGTCAGGAACATACTGAAGTATTTGAAAATCACTGGAAAGTTCTAATCAAAATCACAGAAATGGTTTCCCCCCTTGCATGTAGATAATTCACTCATATGTAGGTACATTCATCTAGAAATAAGTCGCCAAAAAAGACAGATCTGTCCTCACCTTGAATTCCTTGATGCCAGTATAGATGCTCATTGGGCCCGGTTCATTCTCTCCATTGGGCCGAGTGTCTGCTACAATCTCTATAACCTGCTCCAAAGCGAGTCTCATTCTGTGGAACACTGCTCCTTTGTTAACACGGGCAGATTCACAGTCAGGATGCCTTAAACAGGTCTTGAAAATCAATAATTTGAGCAAAGAAGGCAGTAAACAAGCAAGTAAATAAAAATACATCAACATTATCTGGCTGCTTCTGTGCTATCTACCAAGATGAATCCCCGTGTGCTCCTCCCTGCCTCAGGCAAATCAACCAAGGCTGCTTATCAGTTCCATCAGTGAGTCAGCCACTGCATTTGTCAATATTTCTTCCGGTGTCCTTCGGAAAGCCTTCCAAGTCTCCCTACATGTTGACTGATGTGGCTTTAGTCAATGCTGTCCCATGTGTTCCTGAGAGCAGCTCTCAAGTCTTTTGCTTTGCTGATAATCAACCAAGAAAATGAGTTACCTTGGAAGCAGTGAGAAGCATCATGGTACATTTCTCGAGAATAGACCTAGAAGCTGCCATTTTAGCTTTCTTCTTTTCATCTTTCAGATCCTAAGGAAAGAAAAGCAAAACTCTCCTGATGGATAACAATTAATAATTCTTGGCAAAGGGAGATGCTGAACATCTGCTGATAAACAAAAGCATGTCATATCTTTTAATTATTAAAAAAGACAGACACCTTTTGCTATTGATAATGGGATATGGAAAAACATTTGGGCAGCTTTTCTGTCACCTCTGAAATATTAGATTAATGTGATTTCAGTGGTAACACCCTCTGAAACCATAACTAAACATGCATAGGTTTTGATTACTATGGGCATATATGCATTATTATTTTGCTTTCAGTAACTAATATCACTGCTTATTATAGTTCACCTCTCACCCTGATGATGTTAATTCTGCTAATTCTTAAAATTCCATGTGGAGAGGGAATGACAGCTGAAATAGCTTTAGTCAGTAAAAGAGACATGTTTCACATCTCTGACTTATCAAAATAAAACCTTCAACAGCTATTAACACAAACATTTCCTTTTATAATGCAGAAATTACTGAGAAGGAATCCAAAAGGTTTAATAATTTAGATGTAAGACTTGGTTTCAATAGACAAAATAATTAAAGGAATTGTTTGCTAGTCTAGATCAGGAGCAGGCAGCCTTTTGGTAACCATACTTTTCTACCACTTTTTTTCAGGGCAGATAGCAACAGAGAGCATGAAAATGATGTGATGACATGTCCAAAGGATCTGGAACTTTTGCAAATACACCCATTTTATCTTTTTGGGACTGGGTGAGGGACTTTCTCTTTGTTTAAATAACATTGGTGTCTTAAGCCTGTCAGAAACATCTCATTTTGCCAGAAAATCATGGTGTTCTTCTTCAATAGTTTGCTGGCAAATTCTGGCAGTGCAATGTTAGGTGCTCAAGTGGGAAGCTGCTTGCAGACTTCCCACCATGGTCTACATGCTGAGAAAGAACTTCTGTTGATCTGGCAATCCATTTATGAACATTTTCCCTCCAATGGTCAGTCAGCATTCCATATTCAGGCTGTTGTGGGGGTTTTGTTTTTTGTTGAATGATGGCAGTTTCCCAATGTATTTCCACTTTATTTTTTTATTTTTTGTACTTTTGCAAATGTTGGGTTCATCCAAGACTGCCAATAGTTCCCCAGTTGGGAGCAAACGCTGCTGTGGCTCAATTAGGACAGATGCTGAGACCAAAAGTCCCTATTATTACTACAGTCAGTCATATCCTGTCTTTCCTGGTTATTAACCTTGACAGCTCAGATGGGATCTTACTGTTCAGAGGCACTTTTATGTCTTACAATACCTGATAAATTGCAGGTGGGATACACACAAAAAGATACTAAACAGCAATTGTAAGTTTTTAACCAGGTGACTTTTTTTTTTTTATAGGAAGGCAGAACTGGGAATAAGGCAATGTTTGCTAATGTTTTCTACAAAGCATTGAACAGACAGAATTTTATCTAGTACTTACATTTTGTCGATCTCCAGTTAAATGGGCAAATTCCACCATTTCATTTCCAAATTGACTGAATATTTGGACAAACTCTTGAAAACTACTTACTTTCTCTAGCTGTTCCATTGTCATAAGGACCTGCCAAATATGTTGAACGAAGCTATTAATAATAAATGTATCACTGACAAAACAAATTTAGAATTCCTCCAAAATTAGTTGTTTTCTGTTTCAAGATGCAACCACATATTCTACCTTACTTGGCCATTCAGTTAAGATTATTTATGTATTCTTACTACATACAATGCAGTTCATCTCTATGCACTATTGGATGAAAGGCTTATTTATTGCTCCTATAATGGCTACACATATCTATTATGTATTATCTGGCCAAAGTTTAGCACTTAGCTTTCCTACTAAAATAATAAATGTGTGTGTGTGTGTGTGTGTGTGTATTCTTAATGACCTTGGACTGCACTCAACGCCAGTTAAAAATATTAAACTATCATTTTCATCAAATACAGTATAAAACTGTATGCAAAATGTACAGTCAGTGTTCACAAAATCATAATTACCTTGTTTCTAGAAGTTATAATTTGTTTAATAACTATTATGTCAGCCAGAACCAACACTTTAGTAACTGAAGAAAGCAAGAGCCTTGCAGCCTTTACCACTCCTGTTTTGTCTGTAAAAACTGTTATCTGGCCATCAGATTCTGGACGATCCAAGGTTGCAACATCTGTAAGCTGTGCAATGGTCTCACCTACAAGTGAAAAGCAGTTAGTTCAGCCCTGTTCCAATTGGATGCTATCTTAAATCAATTGGTGAAAACCAGATTTTCAAAAGGGATATAGGCACTTACCAAGATCAGTGGTGCAGTAAGAGAATTTTAAATTCCGGGCATTATCTTTACCATGACATGGTGGCACTGGATACAAGATGTGGTGCCGGCTACCAGCTTGGCTGGCTTCAAAAAAGGGTTGGACCAATTCAGGGAAATCATGGGGATCAATAGCTATTAGCTTTGATGGCAGTGTAACTGCCTCTGAAGGCCATCAGCTGGGAGACTAATGGGCTTCCTTGTGCAGTTAGTTGGCCACAGTGAGAAGAGACTGCTGGACTTAATGAGCTAGTGGTCTGATCCAGTAGGAAGTGAGGTTGTTCATTTTTATTTTAAAACATTTATACCCTGCCTTTCCTTCCTTTAGTCCAGTGTGACTAATAACAACAAAAAACAAGTTTAACAAATAAAGCATCTATATAAATGTATTCTCACAGTGCTTGCTTCCCTTACAGGAAGCCCTTTGCTCACCACCTTTGAGGCTGAAACTAGATTTTCTGGAGATTAGATCCCTAGCTATTCTCTGACCATAATAACTAATAATCGAACACACATGATGTAATGTCACTGCATTATGAGTTTTCATAATCTTCCTCATTGACCATGATTTTGGAACCAAGGAAACCCATTAATGTTACAGCATCATGTAGTATGACAATTTACTGGGTCGGACATACAGACATACAGATCTCTTTAATATATGACTGCTCAGTCATTCTTATGCTTACAAAATGTGGAGAAGAATGGTGTATCTTTTTTACAGCCCTATCAACCAGTTCCTCCCCTGTAAACTTTCATATTTTGGAGAAGGAGGCTGCTGTAATCGCAGAATACTCATCAAAAAGAATTTGGTCCTACCCACTTGAAGTGACCCAGCACCTAGAATGGTGTACTGCTCATCTGACATCACTCAACATTCTGAGAAATTAGGAACTGCACTTCATGCTCCAAAAAGCCAACAGAATCATAGAGTTACTGTTTTAAATCACAGCAGACATTTTTGAGAAGCGTGACTATCCCACAGTTTCTTTGTGCTAATGCTTCCCTACTGAATGCCACAGATCAGCAGCAGGAGTTAATACAATTTCAGCAAAACTAGAGACATCCTATCTAAAATAATCTCCTGTGGTATTTCTCTAATAATTTAAGAGATTTAAAATGCAGGTCTCCATTGCAGATAAAATCAAGATGAGAAGGCTTTACCAAATCTGACAGAATACAAGGCAGGCAGGTATTTTCACAACAAATGATGCCCTGCCTCTCAGGTTCATAAACATTCACCTACCTGCTTGCTTTGCTTCAGTGCAGGCAACCTTCATTTCCTCTTTCAGCTCTTGGTTTTCATTGGCTATAGCTTCACCCACCATGACAAATTTTCCAACAGCTAGGTTAACTGCTTGGCCCACCTGTTGGACTGCTCTCAAAGTCTTATCCGACCTCTTTGGTTTATCCTTATGGTTAATCAGAGTTGTTATCTGAAAACAGAAAGAGGTGACAGCCAAAACCATGTATTAAACATTGTTTTGGTCTTTTTGTACCCAAGAAGTTCCACTCAAAATAATATCTGAACAACAGATTGTGAAACCCACTCCTGTGCCTTGCATGCATTTGGCTGATGCCCAGGGTGTGTTCTTTTAATTTTACTTAAATGTTCCTTCTTCTTAGTTCCTATGAGGTCTTTTAATTTTTGTTGTTTGAATAGTTTATGCAATGTTTGTACACCAGAACTCACTCTCTTTCTAATGGCTTTCCTTGTGTAAGGGAGTAGAGAGTTCAGGCAGAACCCAGATGATCATAAAATAAAACAATCCAAATCTAATTAAAATTCCAAGTCTGATAAACAGAGCAGAAAGCAACATAAAACAAAACAAATCAAAATAAAAGTGAAAGCTAACTAAAAAGATAGTTTATAAAATATGCTGGGGAGTATCTGTAAAAGGGCACTTCCATATTGCCATCTCAACTCCCCCCCTCCACCAAATCTAATATGATTTGTAAAATGTACCTGCAGATCAAGTTCTGCAGACAGGCCTCAACCTGAATCTATTCTGATTGATGAACAGGCAGAGTTCAGGGAAGGGAGAGCTACACTAGACCATGCTATAGTGCTCCAGCATCTGCATTTGTGGCTTTCATTGATTTTAAGGCTGCATTTATCTTGATTTTCAGGATTAAACTGTGGCACAACCTTAAAGATACCACAATTAATAAATGTCTATTTATACATTCTTGTATCTTTATACATTCTAATAGCTAGAATGTATAAAGATACAAGAATGAAAGTCAGATGCAATGCTCAAAGATATAAAACCAAAGAAATGCCAATAAGTAAAGGAGTAAAAGGGGACACGGTGGCGCAGCGGCTTAATGACGCTGAAAGTTGCCGGCCAGAAATGGTCGACGCTTCAGCGGTTCGAGTGCAGCCTTCGCGCTAAACAGGGTGAGCTCCTGTTTCCTCCCCAGCTCCTGTCAACCCAACAGGTCGAAAACTCATGTGAGTAGATAAATGGGTACTCTCACTCCGGTGGGAGGAAAAATGCTGGCGGCGCCTTGCACGGGAGTCGGGAGCAGCTGCCAGTAAGCGCGAAACCGCGCTCGCCCGAAAAGGGCGCGAAGCAACGGAAATCCCGCCTCCTGTGCTCGCCAGCTGGGCTCTGCTCTAGGAAGGAGGCTCTGGCAAACCACTTCCGAAACAATTGCCTTGAAAACTGCAAAGGACTCATCCAAAGCAGTCACTGCAGGGTCAGTAATGACTGAGCGCAGACAAAAAAAAAAAAAAAGGAGTAAAACAGGATTTTGTGTTATCCCCAGCACTGTTTAATTTTTACATAAATTCACTGGTGGCCACCTTAACCAGCCCAGACTTTCATCCTTTTATACTGGCCTAATAGCATATTAATTTACTACTCTATGCTGATGACATGGTAGTTTTATTCTTGACTTCCATCAGCCTTAAAAGAGCCCTAAGTGCTCTTTTACTTCACTGCAATACAGTAATGAGGACCTAGTCATAAAGTATGCCAAGCCTAAGATACTTGTATTTTCCAAACTTCCCTAGTTAAGGAACTGGCACACCATCAAACAAGTCAAAACCTTTAAATACATAGGGGTAGTTTTCCAAACTTCTGGACTGAAATGCCCATTGAGACTACATATCCCAAAGGGCAGACAGAGATCGGTCTCAGCTATACAAGCTTTCTATTTTAATCAAGATAGCGCTATCTGCCTATCAACATCCAGGTAGGAGGCCTAAATGACCTCTCTCCCCCTATGCTTTCTGCAATGAATTCTGAGCTTATTCAAGCAGGTAAGAAGCAACTAACTCAGCTAGGCTCAGTGCATTGGCTTTATTTAGAATTCTGTGTTTTTGAGGATGCTGCTATCAGTTAGCTTTCCTTTATATCTTTGGTACAAGATTTGTTAAATTTATATTTCTGAGTTTTGGGCAGGAAGCCTGAAAGCACCTTCCTTTCTATATTCCTAGAGTGTGGTTGATTGAGCCAGTTTGGTGTAGTTGTTAAGGCATCAGGCTAGAAACTGGGAGACTGAGTTCTAGTCCCACCTTAGGCATGAAGCCAGCTGGGTGACCTTAGGCCAGTCACTCTTTCTCAGCCCTAAAAAGGAACCAATGGTAAACCACTTCTGAAATCTTGCCAAGAAAACTGCAGGGACTTGTCCAGGCAGTCACCAGGAGTCAACGCTGATTCGAAGGCACCAAACAAAACAAAAAAACAAACAAAAAAAGCATGGTTGAAGGGAGAAACCCTTAATGAAAAGGCTGTGCATTCCCCAGGGGGACAGACTAGGACATGCCAGGAGATTCCACCTGACTGGCAACAGCCTATTTATTGGAGAACCCTTGAAGGAGGGGTTTGCCAATGAGATTTTAAATAATACCTCCTCCTTGTTTGAAACACAGGCCATCCTTTTGGAATGTTATCTGCCGTAACATTTCTTAATGTTGTGCTATCTCAATTGTCTTTAACTGCAGAAAGAAGTGCAAATTCATTGAAAGGTGTGGTAGATTCTTCCTAGATAATAATATTTAAATAGGTATTACTACAATAGGGAGGAGAAATCTGCAGCCCTAACACTTCTTTTTTTATGTTCCCTGGGGCTCCCTCTAATCATGATTGCGAAAATGGATAGCTGTTCCCTGTTGGGAAGCAGATAAAAACTGTTCTGTGCATTCAGCCCCACAAAAACCTGTTAACTGCTGCCCTTGACTCCAAAAGGTTGTCCATTCAATTTAAAACCCGCCTTTCTACCCATGGCAATAATTACAATAACATTTACACTAACAGAGTTAATCATTTTAAAAAGAAACATATCTGTAATTCTTGTTTAGACAAGTATAGAATTGGATTATTTTCTTCCAAATTATAAAGGCACCCTCAGGACAATCGTTTTGTTGACAACAGTATGAAAATAGTTTGCTGTTGTCTTCTGGACTTCCCCCCGCCCCCCCAACTTCTCAGTCTAGCTTACAACTCTGGAAAATTGAAGTAGTCTTTCATTCAAATGCTAACCTGGGCTGATCAACTTAACTTCTGAAATCAGCCAAGGCTGGCTAGATGCTGGCACCTCTGGGGCACATATTTATATAAGATATTTTTCTGGAACAATAAATAACAAAAGCAATCAGGGTGCATTGTTTGTACTGAACTAAAAATGAGCTTGCTTGCCCCAGCACTGCACCATTCCATTTCATCTAATGACAATGGCCATTGCCTTAGAATTGGAAACACATTTTATCCTCTCTTCTCTCCTATGATCATGCATTCCACTTATGATGGCTGGTGTGGGTCTTTCGGGCTGTGTGGCCGTGTTCTGGAAGTTTTGTTTCCTAACGTTTCACCAGCACCTGTGATCGGCATCTTCAGAGTGCAGGAGCACAGACAGGAGCAGTTCTCACCCTGGGCACAGAGAGAACTACTCCTGTCTGTGCTCCTGCCCTCTGAAGATGCTGGTCACAGGTGCTGGCAAAACGTTAGGAAACAAAACTTCCAGAACACGGCCACACAGCCCGGAAGACCCACACCAGCCATCGTATGCCGGCCATGAAAGCCTTCGACAATACATTCCACTTATCTTGAGGGTACTATATTGTTCTTGAAAAGATGCTTGGACATGGAGTTCAGTTTCACCAACCTCCTAAATTTCTCTTTCATCTTGTCTAAACAGCTCCAATGAGAAATGAGCAACAGTGCATTGCTGATGCATGTATTTATCTGTATTTATATTTTCCTGTTTCAGAGGACTGTAGCTGTGTTTGTGCACTTGCTGGAAATGGAGGCAACAACAGTACTATTGGAGTCGGCCTGTGATTCATTTATTCATTCATCACATTTATATGGCTGCCCATCTCACAAAAAAGTGACTCTGGGCAGCATACAATAAAAAGTATAAAACAGTGATATAAAAACAATTATAATGCAACATCCTGTTCGGCATTCCTATCTTCAAATGGGGACCAGCAAAATATCCTTCTGCAACTCGCAAATGCAACAATAATCCTTCATTGTTTATTGTCTCAAGCAACTGGAATTATTCATTAAAAGAACTTCACTTAAGAGTTCATGACAGATAGCTACTGATATACCTAAAATCCAAAAATATATCTAGTTGTTTTTTTTTTTAAAGCATTTAAATGACATCTCAATACTACTATTTGAGGCAATTACTTCCTAATGTGTTTCATGGATATTAAAACAATTCCATGGCAAAACAATCCCCACTCATGGACAATATAACAATAGCAACAATAGCAACAATTATCTTTGCATCTATGCATTTTTAATCATTTCTGTTTATAATGAACTGGGGCTGAATTTCAGCATAACTGAATTCCGTGTTCAATAAAAGCTGTATCTGAAATTACTCTCTCTCCCTTTCATACACACATAAGCACTTACCATTCATTATTTGTGCAAAGAAACATACTCTAACCTGTTTCTAATTACATATTCTGTGCATGGGCCTGAAAGAACCAAGTTTCTTGGTGTTCATAACTGAAACTTAGTTACATTATAGACACACTGAGTCAAATTATGCTTGAAATTCCCACTTTCAAAAACATATATACTATGCATAATAGTCACGTGAAAGATGTGGCAAACATATTCTCAACAGAGCCAACATTCACTAGAGTTCTGTTCTTCATTATCCTCCAAGGAATCTGTCAATCAATAGGCAATATGTTATCTTTCTTCCCAAAATTTACATCCCAAATTTACAAAATTTAAAAGTTACACTTTTTTTTCCTAAAATATAGTTCTCCCATTTAAAAACCAATGGCTATGCTTCCTAGCCTCATTCATTTCACAGTACAGTTTTAGCCAGGGAAAATATCTCTTGTTGCTACACTCTTTTAAAGATTATCCAGAAATTTATAATAAATCCAAATCTGCTAAATCAGTAAATCTAAATATACTTTCTCCCCTTCAACTTGCAGTTAAACAATCCTCTCCAATTCCCTCTCTATTGCTATCAGCATACATGAAACACTTATTTTTTTCCAAAATGCTGCGTTTAATTTGGGACTTGTCAGTTCTTTTGACATATAAATTGGAATTACTAAGGCACTGGATCTAGTCCTTAACTACATGCTGATTGGCTGAAGAGTGAGCCAGACAGATTTCTTTAGGCTTGCTAGATTATGTTAAAATTTATTAATATTAGAACTCAGAAATTCACCAAGTACAGAATGATACCTTGGTAGAAGGAGGAAGAACATAAAATGAATAATTCATCTTATAATTTTCCATACAATATTCTGATCGTGTTTTTTGCTGTTAGCCATTCTGTTGTTATTATTATGAACCATAAGAGAATCAAAACCTATTGCTATCTACCACAAACCACTCATGGTCTTATTAGTAGATGCTAGTCTTCCTTCTGCTTGGTGACCTTAGAAATGGACTTTGTCACACAGCTGAATGGAAAACCATCAGCCTCCTTTAAGGTTTCAGATTTCTGTAAAAATGCAGGCATCACTTGTTATTTTCCTGGTAACACCTAACCAAATGTTCCTAGATCATCTTTTCAATAAGGAACACTGTGCCTCAAAACTCAAAGTCCTATGTTAGGTAAAATAGTTTTTAATTGTTTTTTATTTGGAATTATACTGTATGTGTGCTTTGTTTTTAATCTTTTTTTTCTTCTTTTAGCCTGTCTTCCTAACACACTGCTTTTTTTTATTCGTTGACACTTGGCTCTGTTATTTTAAAAGATAATTTATCACACAGGAAACCATTCCTTTCTTGGCTACGTTATTGTCAAATTATCCCTTGTATTCTTAAGGTATTTTACAAACACATTTCGTGTCTTGTGGGCTCTGGACAAATAAATCCAAAGATTTATCCCCCCCCCCCGCCCCCCGGTATTTGGATAGACAGAAGAAAACTTAGAATTCCTCCAGTTGTACAGACTGCAAGTAAATCAGAAGGTTTGATCTGATTAGTGGAAGTCTACTGCAATTATTTTTGAAGAAGAACCTTGTAAAAAAAAGACACCAAATGTGAAAGTCATCCTTCCTCCCTCATCTCTAACAAGGAACTACTTCAAACTAATCAGCCAGGACTATTTCAGATCTCTAGAAGAAATACTTGTACCAATCACATTTAAAATCAATCATTCAATTCAGAAAGCTAAGGGATTCCTAAGTATAAAAACAGCCACTATAAATTTTAGTTGGAACCTGGGAAGAAACAAACCACAGAATAATACCTGGTAGAGATCAACTGCCCAGGCATTGTAATTATAAAAGTATTAACTTGCACAACTGACTACTGGAAAAATAATCCCTAATATCTGATTAATATAATCAGTGAAAGATAACAAAGTTCAAGCTAGTTTAAAATAAATAAAAGAAGCTCTGAATAACCATAGGCACTTGACTGAACCTGTTTCATTCCAGAATAAACCACATGTAAACAGAATTACATGAATTTACACCAAGTTGGCCTCACTTGCAAGCACACTTAGCTTGGAGTAGCTCCCAATGGAAAGTGTTTCATCCGATACTGCCTACATAAAGATGCCTGCAGTAAAGCCTCATGAAACCATAATTTGACACTGTATCTCAGAAGGATAAAGAGATAAAATTGACAGAAAATGGGTAATTAATACTAGGGATTCAGAAGGTGAACATGAGACAGTTCCTTCACGTAGGCAGCACTATCCCCACGCTCCACCACAGCAGGAATTATCTAATTCTAGCTGTCTGTTATACTGACAGAATGATACACAGCTAACACACACACACACACACACACAGACAAGTTCATTACAATAGGATACTTTGCACGCAGTCAGTCCTTGTGCAAAAACGTTTAGCTTGTTATTCTGACATTATGTGACAGGTTTGTTTACAATAAAACTCTAAAAGAAAGAAAGACTGGATATAAATATATAAATTATGAAAACTCTTAATTTTCATTCTGAAAATAGGATCTTCATTGGGGTTATACAGAAAGCTACTATAATCTTATTTGTAAAAGGCCATTCAAGTAGGCAGACTACTAAAATTGTTATATGCCAATTAAGTTCATTGGAATGTTTTTTATCAATTCTCCTTAGACTGCAACAACAATTTTATGCTGACATGAACAAATGCCAGTTTATGCATCCTGATATACTTATTACCTACAACCCAATTTAGAAGTTCTCCTAATTATTTTTAAGATGAATGAAATGTGCAAATCAATGTTCTTACTTATCATTACTACTTAATAAGAACATTACTGCACCAGCCATATGAGAGCAGATTCACAGAGTGACTCTTCAGCTGTTCTACTGATGCTCAGACAATTAAGAACCCCCAAGAGAGCAAAATTAGCATGGCTGAGAAACCCACAGGAAACATTCTAACTAACTCAGTTTAAACTGTTTGTTGCTGTTAGGGCCTTCAGCTACTAATAGGAAAAGAGAATAACAAAATGAAACTCAGGAGGCAAGAGAATGATTAGGAACAGGGACTTTCCCTCCCCATGGTATGTATCAAGCTTACAGAAGGATAGGTATCTTCATCCTAAAAAAAAATCCCAAGTTATGTCTCTCCTTAAGGTTCAAGGTATGTCCAAAACATCATCACAAACTAATATACTGCTATTCATTATGAGATATACTTTCACTCATTCTACAATTACAGCCTTGGAGTATTTCAATACCCTCCAAAGTATAATACTAGATTTTGGAAGATTTTTAACTTCTCATTTAATTATCTTAGGTCTGCATTGTAAAATAGAATTAATTACTGTTGTTTTAAAAAATTTCTTAGCTAAAGAAAGGTAGATGAGGACATAGTATAATGCACAAAAAGGAGAGAAAGATTTCCTCTATACAGGATTGGACAAGATGCTCTTAAACCACACTTATCAGGCATCCCCTTGGATTCCATCAAAGTAATTAAAAGTGTAATCCTATGCCCACTCATCTGGGAAGAATCCCACTGAATATAATAAAACTTACTTTTGAGTAAAAGCCTTTAATGTTAAGGTATTAAACCTTGTACTCTCTAACATTCTTTCCCTGCAGACCCTCAGCCAAAAATATGCCCTAGGACACAGCTGCTTCCATTTGTTTCCCGCTGTTTATCACACATAACAAGAGGAAATTAACAGTTTTCTTACTGACTTCTAAATAACCCAGGATTTTTAGAGCAAAACATTTAACAACAGAGAACAAATCAGGATCACTTCTAAACTTATGTCATCAGCAAGTAAGGCCTCTTCTAGATAGAAAGTTAAATTCATTAATGGAGGGAGGGAGAGAGAGAGACTTATTCATGTTCCCATAGTGTTGTCCCAAGGTATATGGGATCACACCAGGTCATGACCTCCTCCTGCTTCAATTGAGCAAATGTGAATGCTAAATCAGGGGGAATCTGGGACCTGGCATTATTACAAGTGACCAGCATATAAATGTGGGAAGGGGGTGCCATTTCCTCCACTGATGATTCTATGCCTGCACCTGAAACAGCCCTTAAAAGTCTTTTTAAAATAATGGGTCTATCTGTGACATTGCTTTGAATGCTAAGATCATTTACTTCTTTCCTTCAAAATACTTATAAACCACTAGCTTTTATTATATATTGATCTTTAATTGAATCCATTCTTCCTTCCTATCCTACTGCTGCTACATAACCCCAAAGCATAATAGAGCCACATCCATGCTTGACGGTTGGCAAAGGGTTCTTTTCATCAAATGCTCCAACCATTTTTCTCCAAGTGTATTGTGCATGGTTGTGGCCTAAAATTCAATGTTTGTTTCACTAGTCCAAAGCCCTTTGTGCCAAATGTTTCAAGATTATCAAGCTTCCCATTTACATACTTTGGCAATGACTTCTGTCATAAGGTCGGAAAAAAGGTTTCCTTCTAACAGCAGGAATGACTTCCAGGGGAGGCGTAGCGAACTAAACACGTCTCCAAATGAGAAGAGACGATAACCAAGGCAAAAACTGAAGAGCCAGCAAGTAGACTGATTCTTCGGAACCTCTCCAGACAAGGAGAGGATGGGAGAGTACTCACATGTGCTCTGGATAGTTGCTCCTCGTGAGGAGACCACAGGACAGTGATCTCCCGTGGGTTTGAGCACCGGGAGGTGGGGGGATCAGCCATCATGCTTGCAGCCTTAGTGAAGCCTTTTAAAGGACACTAGGTTTGCTAACCTCACTTTCTAATAACTTTTGGAAATTGCTTATTTAACTATTCTAAGGCTATTAGAGTTCTTTGGAATGACAAGTTTTAAAAGCTACCTGGTGAATTTACCTTTCTTCTTGAACAAAAGAAAAATTTACCATAAGTTTAAGAACTTAAAGAATTGGAAATAAATGGCAAAAAGCTAAATAAAACTTTGATCTAAGAAAGTTATAAACAAATTAAGGATCCAGACAAATTTGGAATATTGAGACTTTTACTTTAAGATTTTGGAAATAATTAAACAGCTTTTCACGGGAACCAAATTGTTTTGTCTATCTTAAGTCATAACAGAGATCTGAGACTTTATGGTTTCAGAAATTGGACACTAGAGGGGACTAAAGATTCCAGGCAGAAAAGGAAAAAATAAGTATAAACTTGCCCTTGGTTTTCGGTTAGTACAGGATTTACAAAATGACATAAAATGCTATAACATTTGAAATAATACAGGAGATTTTTGAAGAATAGGGCCAGAAATTAGTGGCTACAATGTCATAAATGTCAACAATGATGTCTGCTTCCATGGATAGACTATGTCCAAAAGATGCTAATGAAGGAATGATGGATGCAAAACAAATTTTACCTGATTCCAAAATAGTATAACCAGAAATACTTAATAACAACAAAAAAATGTGGATTACAAGATAGAGAAGGCAGCTAAAGTGGAAATACAAATGACAAGCCAAAAGAATGTCCCTGATAAAGTCTTTTTACTGGATACACAAAAGAAGTTGGTCGAAGTTTTGAAAATCAAAGTGGAACTATAAATTATAAAGCAAGAGAATGACCTTGATAATGACTTTTTACTGGATTTATAAAAGAGGTTTGCTAAAGCCTTAAAGAAGCCTTTGGGATGGGAAAAACAAAAACTGGAGAGAGACCAAATCCTATGACAACATCTGAATGAATTAAAGATCAAGACTGTTAGAAGTAAAAGGAAGGAATATAAAGTTGACTTGTTTGACCAAGGTTAAAACAAAACATGTTCCTATAAAGCTCTGGTAACCGTTTACAGACATTTTGCTGACACCGGGACTGAAAAATCAATGATTTATGGATTTGCATATAGATAAGGGATGGGTTATGGGAAGAAGAGATATCCATCTGTAACCTTATCGGGGGTGAAGTGTTATCAAATTTGTTTATACTTATTGTGAAGAAGATCAGAAGTCGTTCCTTTATATATTTCTTTTCTTTATCTTACTTCTTTTTCTTTCTTTGCACTTTTCATTCTTTCTATTTCTTTTTCTTTCTCTGAGTTTAGTTTATATTTGCTTTCACTATTGTAATAACATTTTTCAATGAAGACCACTGTTGTAACAGCAACAGTGTACTGACGATCTGTGGATAACTACTCAAGTGTTAAATTTTTCAGCAGATTATTTGCAGTGATGTACAGGTTGTTTTGCAGATCTGACCAGTTTGGAAACTGTTCCAGCAGAGATTTGATTTTCAAACTATGTCTCACAGTCAAGAAATTGAAGCTGAATAGAGATCAGATATTTCAGCAAGACAATTATCCAGAATATACCTCAAAATCAACCAGGAAGTAACTACAGGAATGTCCTTCACAGTCCCCAGACTTGAATATAATTGAAAATCTGTAGGAAGATTTCAGATGTATTGTGCATGTAAAGAAATCTAAGAATATTTATTTCTTTTACTTATTACTCACATTTTTATGCCACTCCATTCCAAATGGCTCTGAACAACATAGAACATAAACCAGGATGTTAAAAAAATTCCACCATTTTTTATATGTGAACTAGATGTGTTCTGCAAGGAAAAATTGGGGGGGGGGGGATCCAAAACCAAAAATAGACTCAGCTGGCAAGATGAAATATTTGGAAGCTGTTATTTCTGCCAAAGAAGGTCTTACAAAGTACTGACTGGAAGGGTGTCCAAATTTCTGCACCTGCCATATTCAGTGTTTTCTTCTGAATCTGTAAACAACTACACATAAATATTAGGTACGTATTCACATTTGTAGAAAGATGTTGCATTGAGTTTTGTATTCTTAGGTTGCACATTGTATCATTAATAAGAGTAGAAAAATTATCATTCAAAAGGCTATCAAAATACAGCAAAAGACCACCACCCTTTTAAATAAATAAGTTTTTAAAATGTTCTCACGTGCAGTGTAAAATCAGAATATTTAAAGTGATACTATTTCCTGTGGATAAGTTCCTGAAAATGGTAGACTCATTTTGAAATATCATACAACAGTGAATAACATTCCAAGGCTAAGAAGTCTACAAAGTGGGCTGGTTCTCACATAAGGCTAACTCACAATACAACATTATACAACTGAGCAGGAAGGAACACACACATAATACTTGGCACTGTACCCCACCCACCTTTCCTCTCCTCCCATGCAACTGGGAGATGGAATAAACTAGAACTGAGTAGTTTATTTGCAGATTCCTAGTTTGCTGTTATATGCAGATTGGAAATTATGATTTAAAAATAACATCACGTGCTCAATAAATCATCCACGGAAATCTTTTATGATATATCTAACTAAAGAGTTTATAGTTTAACCTTATCCTGGTTTACACCAAACCACAAGCCAAGAATCTGCTGAACTGAACTGAAATCTGCTTTAGTTTGTTGAAATAAATTCCTTTTGGCAGAATAAAAGAGGGGGAGGAATGCTCAAAACAGGAGAGACGGCAGAGTCCTTGAGCTCAACATTTCATGCAAGCACATTACACTTGTGCAAGGAAACTAAATCATGGCTTAGAATCATTTAGGATTTGTGTGCTCACACATACTTAGGAATCTTAGGAATTTCTGTACATGTTAATTCTTGATTCTCTCTATATAGACAGTTTAGAAATGATCCTTCTCATACACAGTATAAAGAAAAAAATCATGCTATTATATTAATTCACAATACTTAGATGTTTACCCTGTATTTTTCCTTAGAAAGACTTCATTTTAATGGTTGCTGTAATGCAACACATCTGAATTGTTAACTTTTTTTTTTTTAACTACATCTCATTATACTTCACCCTTGGCATTCACACAAGGAGCTTACTCCTCAAATAGTCTTACACTTCTAGAGTTCTTCAAGGGATATTAATATTTCCAAGAGTTAAATTTGCTACTCAGCAGCATACCTGAAAGATTAAGTCTATGTTAAAAATCAAGGAAGTGTTCAGTTAATCTGAACACAGCTGATAGGAAGGGAAACAAAACAACTTCAGTCACTCAGCACTCTTCTATTATCCATATTAATACAATGGTGGGGGAGAGAAGGTGTTTTATATGGAAAATCATAAACTTTTATGCTAAAAATGTTCATATGGGAAAGCATTTACATACATTCAAAACCTGCAAATCTGAACAAGGCTGCCTGAATTCTTCTGAGGACATTGACAATTTGAACAGTGAATAGGACTACAGATCAATATAACTTTATCCATATCACTCATATCTACACTAATCTATTTTAATTTGCAGAATTTTGCTCAGTGGGAGTAGGAATATGAGGTCTGTGACACTGCATCATACACATAGCAGAGTTTACATACACCCAGAAACCCTTAATTCTCTGGCTGGATGGGGTCATGTGGGGCGGGTAGGTTCACTTCTCTTTCTAAACTTGACAAGTGGAACAAAATGCTCTTTCTAGTGGGATGGGAAGACCTAGCTCACTGCAGCAGCCCCTTTTCTAGCCAATGGGTGGGATCAGGCTGGGCTCCTTTCGCCTTTCCTTTGCCTCGAGGGAGGCTGAAGATGCCACCTGGTCCTGAGTCAGAAGCAGAAGTCAGGGTGTACACAATGTGTATTCCTTCTGCTTGTCTATCATCAGTGTGATGAAACATCTCTTCACTGCCCTGATCAGAAGTTGTATTTGACAGACCTCAGTAGTGGCTGCTCCCCATAGAAGACAATAAAGCAGAAGGCAGTCAGCACAGCAAAGAGACCACAACTTTCTTTTAAACATCCCTAAAAGCACTTAAGCAAAATACATTATAATTCCGCAGCACTTAAGTAAACTAAGGAATAGTGTCTCACTCATAATAGTTCAAATTGATGTCTTATTAGTAATGGTTCACTACATTAGCAATATTTTTGTATGGCCTCTGCCACCTTTTACAGCCAATTATCCTAACCTTCCAGAGCTACATAACTCTTTGAACATGGAATCTGACCACAGAACTTTCAGAAGCATCACTTTTCAAGAATGAAACAAAGCTTGAAAATAAAATAAGCTTTTTCTCCTTCCCCACTCCCCATACTTTCTTCACTGTGTGTTATGTATTGGCAAGTCTGAAAGTAGAGACTGTTTTCCACTGATGATGTAAGTTGCATTGGCAGTCTCTTTTGTAAAGGGTGTGGAGATTTTTAATTTACATGTATGTATGTATGTATGTATGTTTGTATGTATATAAAACTCAGCTTTGCAAAAGCTCTTGGGTTAATGTCTAGAGAAAAACAAAGTTTGGTGGGGGAAAGGGGAGATTCACTGAGCACCACACCCAACATCTTTTGAATTCAGAGAGTTACCTCTGCATGAAAAAGCATAGTTTGTCCCTAAGTTTTTCTCATTCAGCAACTGAGCAACGTAACCTCTCTTGCACAGAAAAGTAAACTGAGACATGTAACTTTGAGGTTCTGAATGTCCAAACCCCCAAAAATCTATTATTTGAACCTGTTTTTTTCTGATCCAGCAACTGAGTGACACAAATCACACACACACACAAAAGATATCAAGGCAAGACTATTCTTTGAGTATGTAATATTTTGATTGCTGGTAGCTGCACCTAACAACTTGTGGTGGCCAAGGACAGCAGCGGCTGAGGTGATGATACAGAGCAGAGCCAAGTTTTCTGAATTTAGGGAGGAGAAAGACTGGGGTTTCCCTTTGTTTTTCAAACTAGGTTAAGCCATCTCAAAGCTTACACTATATTTGTGTGCATATCTTTTCCATTTCAAAATGGCAGGAAAGCATGCCACCAATTTTTGGCAACTATGGACAGAGGTGTTTTGGGGAAATGCAAAAAAGGAGTTCAGGGGCTACATGTACCTTGGGGATTGCCCACTCAGATTGCCCACTCCTGATCTACAAAGAGTGCATGGGGGAAAGCAAAGAATCTGAATGGAGGAAAGCAAACAATCCACCAGGGAAAAATATTTACATACACCCACACAAGCTCACCTTTTTTTCTTTCTCTCTCTTTTTCTCCTTCCTGTGCTGTGCCTTAGAAATCCTTTAATGGGGGGGGGGGTCAAAAAGAGAGCACTCTGTCCATACTGTACTTTTCAATAAACAAGAGGATCAATGGGAATCTGGGCTGAACTTTGTGGGCACTATTATGCATGTCTTAAACCAATGCCTATTTTCATAGAGAAAGAAGGTGCCATCATCTGAATCAGCTCTGCCATTATTTTATTAGAAGAAGAATGTTGCGACCACCCCACTTTACTGCTAATGTGCTTCCAAATAAACTGACTGGCTTCCTCATGCAGATGCACCATCAAATGTTAGAAGATCAAGATATTCTTAACAAATGTGCACCATACAGTACTAGGCAGCAAGCAGGCACTCTGCCGGCCTGGAACTGAATGACTTGATTGAGTTTGGAGATGAGAAAGCTCTAGGTGGCCGTGTTTTTCAACACCTTATGTCCCTAATACAAAATCAACCTCAGAGCAGGGTTTTTCAAATTGTGTTGTGAAATTTGTGTTTCAAATTTGTCTAAGGGCAAAAAAAATAAAAAATAAAAAATCACTCAAACATAGCTAATTTTCTATCACTAGAGTTTTGCCTCTTGTTCCAGGATATATATATTTTTAAACTAACAGGTTCCATAGCCTGAAAAAGTTTGAAAACTCCTGCCTTAGAATACATTATTTAGGAGGATAGCAAAAAAAAAAAAAAGGTCAATGAATGAAGTCTACCTCAAGAAGCCTGCCTGCTGTTATATTCAATTCTCACAAGCATTGTACCTGCCTTCCCTGTTCCTTCTGTTCTGTGTGCTTTCAGAAAGCATATATTCAGAGAGAGAAGCTGCAGGAACACAAAAACATTTCTTGTTTTGCTTCCATTCTCTGTATAGCTTCTCTCTACTTTCTTTCCATATTCTAATACACTTCAGGGAGTGAAATGGGAAGAAGATCTTGCCTTCAGGGGCTAAGACCAAATCTCTTAAAAAGCAGGATTTAGTCTAGAGATTACAAGTTCCTGAATGCTATAAAAAGCTTAGCTGAAAGGCCCCACAGCTCCAGTTTTTAAAAAATGAAATGACCAGAAGTTGGCAGAAACTACCAAATCATGTTAGACGTTACACTATACACCACAGGTTCCCAGCAATCCTTTTTCCCAAGAATCAGCACATCAATTAGCCATGACTGTAGACCGTACAAAATATAATTCAAGTAGTACGTATGCTTAGCAGAATGTACCTCTTGGGGAGATACAAAACTACCACTGTACTAAACTGATTTATTTATTCATTTGCTGTATTTACAGACTGGTGTAATTAGATAATTCTCAGGGGTTTACAAAACAAGTAAAAGCAAGCACATAATAAAATCAAAGAGCAGAAGAATTGTGAAGTAATGTAAAGTAACAAAAAAATGGCAAATCACAAAATACAACCCTGGCACCAACTCAGCTTAATAGCAGCAATAATTAGATTTCAAAGACCTTCCAGAAAAGCTTTATTTTCACAAACTTTAAAACACATTTTTTAATCATCACTTAGTGACCACTAGTTCAGTGACCATTTGAAGTTACGACGGTGCTGAATGAGGAGACTTATGATTGGTCCTCAAAGTTGCTGCTCTTGCTGCATCTCCACATGATTATTTGCTTTACGATTGTGTTGCTTAGGGACGGAGTTCCCAGTCCCAATTACAGTCATTAACTGAGGACTACCTGTAAGTAAGATAATGAATAACTAAATATAAAAGACAGATAAAAGAGTAAATGCCAACCAGACCTCTGGTGGGATGATTCTGCCAAATGGGGCTACCGCTGAAAAACGCTGCTTCCAGGACCCTGCTCCCCTTCCCTCACATATATATGGGACGTCCTAAGCACCCCTACTCACAATGAGCATACAGGGTGAGCTGGCACTACATGAAGGCAGCAGTCCTGAAGATGACTGGGAGCCAAGCCAACCAGGGCTTTAAAGGCTAAACTGGGACTTTGAATTACCTACTGAAAGCCAGCACAGTGCTCACTACAGAGGCTGTAATACGGCTGTGATGGATGTCACCTTCTAGTATGCAGGCAGCCGCCCTGCTCCAACTGCAGTTCTGAAGTGGTCTTTAAAGGAAGCCCCATGGAAAGAGCACTGCAGTAATCTAATCTTGTGGTGATAAGAGCATGAGTCACTGTTGCCAGAGCTTTCCATGACAAAATTGCACTTCTAAAAGCACAGAATGTAATGCCAAATGTTGTAAATTGTTGATTTTGGTCCACTCATTATGCACCACTCGTTCTCTACCGGCAGAATAACTAAACTGTTTTTTACAGGTAACTAAATTCACCTTATGTGACTGACAGTTCAATTTTCTGCATGTCAACTCAAATTCAATGAGACTTGGTCCCAGGAGAGTTGCAGGTAGGACTGCAGCTTGAATGTAAAAGGTCCAAAAGACTGGGCCACACTAGACACATCCCCATATCAATAATCTGAGATTTCAGAACATCCCTTTTTACCTCCACCCCTCCCTCTCCAGTTTAAAAAGCAGTTTATATTGCAGCTTGAGAAGAGACTGCTTTTTGGGGGAAACACACATTATTTTCTCTCTCTCCCAAACCTCTCTCTCTCTTCCTGTCTCACAGCACACTCACATACTTTATAATAATCTTCCAGTCAATTTTACAGGCTACCTATTTTCAATACTTTGTAACAGCTACAATTAGAGGCACTTAAAGCTGATTCACATCTGTAGATAAATATCACTAAGAAACTAAGTTCCTTTGTTTAATGAGACTCATTCCCAAGTAAAGATATCTCAACTCAGTGGTTCAGATTAATGCAAGAAATTGCCCACTGAAAAGTATCACATTTGGAAGAACTAAAAGATATATGTGATTTATCTGTTCAGGCTCATATTACTTGATGTTGCTATATATCTTGATGTTGCAGTTATATATCTTGATGTTGTGTCAAAAGAATAGCCTCTTTCATACTTTAACTCTTGCAGATAACATCCTTTCAGATATAATCTTGCCTCAGCCAGTATTTGTCGTATAATCGCTCCTTTGGGTGGTTATTTATATTGAATCATGTACAATCTTCCAAAGTGCAGTCATGTACAATATTCCAATAAATATAAATTTATTTGATAAAAACACTAATGAGACATTAGTTTGAGTGTATACTCAAGAGACAACCCAAAGGTCTGATGCTTACCTCTGTGTTAGGAAGTGTTAAGAGTTTGCATTTGTAAATAAATCTGGAATCATTTCAACATTTTTCTTGTCTGAAAGTTCATTTAATAGTTCATGTAAAAAACCATGATGGCGTTGAAAGCTCAAAGTCTTGATAGATGTACATCATGAAGAACAAAACATTCTTCCTTCCTGAGCATCTGCCTTCAATCCTGCAGCAGGAATGAAAAATCTGTAGGCAGCGTGCCACTCCTGAACTCCGTTGTTATAGCCTCGCAACCTTCTCTCTCCTGCCTCTTTTTAGTGGGACATATACAAACTAAACCCTGTATGTCCTTAAAAAAAGAAAAAGGAAAAAATAGGAAATCTGCTCCCATTTTCTTTACATCACTGTCCCATCTGATCTGTATCAGCAGCTTCCCTCAAACCTTAAGTCTATTTCTCCTGCCATAACAGCTTGTCCACCCCTAGTTAACATCATCAGCCGGTCACTCTGCCAAGTAGCACCATGCAACCCTCACCATCAGCATAATGTATGATGCTGCCAACATTTAATTACTTTTCAATGCTAGTTTTATTTTACTGAAAAATTATTACCTTTACAATTTCTGATTCTTCAATCTATACTGTTCAGGCTCAGATTATAATCCCATAATAATTTAAGTATGGCTCTTTTTTGTTAAAGCAAACATTTTCAAGCTATCCACTTAGTTCCTCTATGGCAATGGTTTCCATTCTGGAGACCAGTGGTGGTCTCTGAAAGTACTACAGGTAATTTCTGGAATTTGTAAAAATAAAATAGATATTTCTTTAATGGTATCCTTGGTTTTAAGCAGAAACACTATTGCCTCATGAGATTTGGCAGTCTCACAACATTTCAGTCATTTCTTAAAAAAAAAAAATAAACATCAACTTCTATTCAATGTTGTGGTCTCATTAACACTGTCTCGGGAGGGTGACATCTGCTACAATACCCATAGGTGCTGCGCTAGCAATCCCTAACTTATATGGTAGTCCTCAAAAGCTTTCTTGAATATACTCTCTCTCAGCCCAACTCACCTCACAGGGTTGTTGTTGTGGGGAAAATAGGAGGAGGAAGGAGTATTAGGTATGTTCGCCACCTTGAGTTATTTATAAAAAATAATGAAGGCGGGATTAAAAATCATACACACACACACCACACCTCCATACAAATGAAAATACTGAGAATCGACTACCACTGTTTCACCATCAACACAAGGTAATTTTCCATGATAACATAGAGACTAGGACCTGGCAGGACAACAGAAACCACCTACCTTGACACGATACTAAGTTCTTCCCAAATATTCCAGTTCCCATTCAGGCAACCATCTCTAACATTACCACACAGACTAGGCTCAAAATAAACAAGAAATCAGCTACCAAAAAAATGAAGAAGATAAGAATTAATCTTGAAGCATATGTGGGCTAGAGATGATGAATTGCCAGCAAAAAGAGCCAAGACAAGAAACAGTGTACTGCAGCAGGAGGGGAAATGATTTGACAACAGTAATACTTTTAAAGAGATCAAACATCAGGTAATAGTGGCAGGAAGACTGCTGTGATAATTCAGTCAACAGGTTATCAAGATATACATAGGCTTTAGCAGCAGATGCAATAATATTAGAATGGCTACTGAATATACTAAAAGAGTACAATGAAATAAAAGGGGAAACACTATTATTATTGTTGTTCCATTCTGGACATAGGAAACACAGCCTACTGTCCCCAGAGAACCGTCAATCAATTTGACTATCAATCACAAAAGGCAATACTGGGCTAAGTGGTCAAATTTTCGGCCCTGATATAAACTAGATGTCTATTCTCCAGCAAACACCCAAAATCTCCCTCATCTGGTATTTTGCTGCCACCCAAACCACCCATCCTTTTGCCCTACCTGGGCTGTGCCTACTCTACTAGCTAGGCACCATTTCCATCAGCATTTTTCTATTTGCAACATACTCAGATATGAGCAGAAAGAATTATCCTCCCTTTTCAATGACTTCAGAGGCTATAACACAGCCAAATTTCTCTGGCAATATTTTTATTTTTCTTATTTTCTTATTACACATATTCTATCTTCTCTGTGGGAGTTCACACACAGTCTCCCTTTATTTTATCTTCATCAAAACCCAACAAAATATGTTGATCTGAGAAAGACTAAGGTCATTAGTCACCAACACTGTGTTACCTGAAAACAAACCAGAATGAAGCAGGAAGGATCACACCTATTTTACTGGTTGCACAATGACAAGAATAGCAAAGTTGTAGATCAGTGAGGGGAGTAATTCATCCTAATATAAATTTAAACTCTGGGCAAACCATCTGTATTAGCTATTCCTGCTCTTGTAATCTAGTATTCTACAATTTCAAAAGCTAAGTTTATTCTGTGCAATACAGAGCCAAAGTTATATTTGTCTCATGATGGTGTTTGGCCTTCTATGCATCCATATACTTCTATTTTATCTGAACAAGTTCATTTAAATTCAACTTGAATTCCTGGAAAAGCTAAATGTGTATTACTTGTTTACTCAGATATACACAGAATGGCTTATTAACTGTAACCTAAAGTGATCATGTATACATGTTTTATTTAGTAGTACTGTAGTCAAACCAGTATAAAAGCTTGGACTGCTTCTAAATACTCCTAAATGTTAGTTTTTAAACTGTTTCATTTTCCGTTTCCAATATTTTTTGATTTCCTACTTTTTCAAAGCCAGTCCCTAAACTATTGAACACTGTGTCTCTTGTCTTACAGACACTTAATGTTTGTAATATTAATACAAAACCTTAATGCAAAACATGCTCAGTTGTCCTGTTTAACTCACTGAAATTTATTTCCAAAGATTTCATGCTTCAGAATGCATTGCATGACATAAACTATTACAATATTCTTACTGTGTCTGATGCAACTAGGCAAGTAAATAGCTGCTTTCTAAGTTATCCAGTGGAAAAGGTTATGCACCAAGTACAGTAAGGAAGCTTTTGAATAACTAGAGGAATGAGGGTAATCTTAAAAAATGGAACAGCGTCTTCTATGAGTTTGTTAAACTGTTTTAAATAATATTTAAACAGTATTAACTAACTTTTAGTTTGAAAGCAGCAGAGCAACTTTGGTTCCAAATCAGTTTACTCTCAATAACCACAGACAATAAAGTCTGAAAAATATATAATCATTATGAATCATATGCATTCTGTAAATAAATATTTTATACAGGATAAAGACATAGTAGTTTATCATCCAACATAACCAGCAGTCTGCATAGAATTTTAAAAAGAATCCCTTCGCCAAGAATGTCAAGTATGTTTCTGAATTTTAGCCTGTAAAATCCAAATATGTTTTCACTAGTTTTTTGCTCCAGGTTCCCACTCATTCTGGCTTCCAACTGAAATGTCTGAAATTCTGTGCATGCCCACAGACTTAAGACATTCAACAAAATTAATGCCACAATTCAGCAACCTTCTTAGTTTCCTGCTGAAATGTACTGCCTGAACAGGGATTTAATCCAGAAGCAGACTGACTTGCCCCCTTGCTTTTGACAAGCGCTGACAGCACTAAACCCAATCCAAGATGATCAAAATGCTCCCTGTGAAATGAATGAGAACGGCAGGTAACTAAGATATTACTTCAGCTCGTTTAAGTCTTGCTTAATGGCAAGCTATGATTTGTATGCTCACATATACTCCAAACTTAAATACCTTCACTGGCAAATAGATTTTACTGGTTTCAAAGGCACAGATTTACCAGTGGAGATACTCAGTCGTATTTCCAGTACAGACATTTTTCCGGAACGTCTTTACTCGGAAGCTATCTTTTACAAAGTCTATGGGGCGACTTGAAGAATAACTCTTTGGAGAGCTGCAACGAACTGCTCCTATTGAAGTTGCAGGGTTATCTGTGAAGCAGAGACTGGAGTAGAGCTGCCTATAGGAATACGAGCCGCGCATCGTCCTCGATTAAGGTAGCATGCATGCAATATAGATCCCCCCTCCCTCGTCATACAAAGAGTGCGAACGAAGGCTACACGGGACGCGCCGCTAATCCTCCGGAAGGCAGTCAAAATTCTTTCAAGGATTACAGCTCGTGAGGGCGAGCGTTTTAAAAAAAAGTTATGCACGACTTCTGGGCCCGAGGGGAAGACAAAACAAAGCACAAAGGCCAGGCTGGAATTCCAAGATGTTCTCTCCCTGGACGGAAGACTCGTAAACCCTCGTTTGCAGTCTTAAAGTCGCGCTGTTTTAAGCAGGTCTTCGTTCCCCCAAGCGGGGCTGAGACCAAACCCGCGTTCCGAATCGCGGTCCGGGCGACGCTTCAAGTTCTTTCCGGAGAGCTCGAAAACGCGCGCGCACGGGAGGGGAGGGGGGAGAGATTCCTGCTCCTGGCTACTTTAAAATGCTTTTTAAACGCCCGCCCCCTCTCCCCGCCTCAGTCCTCAACCTCCAGGCGCCTTCCAGCGACACCCCAGAGGGTGTGGGGCAGACCCACCGAAAACGTAGAGCAAATGCACTTTGCTTGTAAAACCGTCTGTTAAGGCCCCCATCCGGAGTGACTCTGGATAGCATGCAACCAAAATGAAAATCAGGACCTCAGGAACGGAGTCGAAGGGCACGCGGGTAACCCAAGGCTCTGACCGGGGAAAGAAGGACGGAGCGACCGACCGACCGAGACGGAGATAGCCGCGCGGGAGCCGAGCCGCCTGCTCGGCTTGACTTGGTCAGTACCTGCGCCACGAGCGGTACCAGCGTCTGCTCCACCGAGCGCGAACGGATCTGGAGCCCCAGCATTGGCTCCCAGCACAGAGCCGAGGCGGGCGGCGAGCGCGGCCACGAGACGCCGCCGCTGCTGCTGCTGCCGCCGCTGCCGCCGGGAAACGCGGCCATTGCTCCGGCGCTGCACAGCTCGCTCTTTCCCGACTCTCCCGCCCGCACGGGACCTGCCGGGGAGAGGAGGAGGAGGAGGCGGGAGGCGAAGCCGAGGCTCTCTGGCTTGCTTGGCTGTGCTCCGCCTGGTCTCCTCCTCCTCCTCCTTCGTCTTCCCGCCTTCTGCTGTCGCCCTCCCCTCCAGCTGCAAACGGGACCTTGGTCTCCCTGGGAGGATTGGTGTGATCTCGCCGGTCCCTCGGGCGTGACTCGCGAGCGGGAAAATTACACGGTGCTGTAACTGTTACCCACATCCAGCTTCTGCGCGCCTGCTGGCAGAGCCTCAGTTTTCACTCCCCTCACACGCACTCTCTTCAGTACTCTGAACCTTAAGTAAGCAACGAGCTTTGGAATCACAGCATACAGAAGCCACCACAACAAAAGTAACCGCGGTAGTCAGATTAAACCTGATCAAGCTTAGCATATTGGGCGGATGCAGCCGGTAAGTTTGCAACCGACCTGAAAAAGTGCGTCGTGTGAACACAAATATCGTAAATTACTGAGAGATCGCGGATCTTACAAAACACGCACCCACGCGCGCACAAACCACTGAGAAAAATATTTCCTTCGCAAACGCTACTTTTCATTCGCTTAGGCTGAGTGACCCGATGATGGTTACATGGCAGTGTAAGTGCCGTTTGCTTATTTGCTGACTAAACTGATACACGCAGACTAAAAGAATTATACATACATAGGGTGTAACAAAAGTCATGCCCCATAGACTATCATAAATTACGTGAAATGTGTGAATCGGTTGCCATTTTGGTTCTTAGACTTCCTTATTCTTTTGACAATGATCTTTGAACATTCTTAAGTACAATAACATTTTCTCTGAAAAAATATTAATGAAACATTGTGATTGGCCCATGGGGGCTGACTTTTGGTACACTCTGTATATATAAAATGTAAATGTATAAGGCTGCCCAACTCACAGTGACTCTGGGAAGTGTATAGATTTTTTTTAAAAAGCTAATATATGAAATCAATTTTAAAAATAAATAAGTCAGGAGAAACAGACATACCACCAATATGCTAAACATAATCCCATGCAGGTGAACACCCACCCCAAACTAAACCAGACCCCAGGGAAAGAGGTCTTCAAGGCTCAGGTCTGATTGAACCTCCAGGGGAATACTATTGCAGAGCCAGGTGACAGAACAGAGAAGGCATTAAGGTCCCATTAGATGGCATTGCTTAATAGATGGGATTTGGAACATGCCCACTTTGTTGGATCTTATGGTATGCAATAGGAGAAACACAGACTCTCAGATAGCCAGAAGCTACACCATGAAGGACTTTGGAGTGACAACTAGCATCTTGAATTGCATTGGTAAAGTGTTCATTAGGCATGCCGAGGCACACCCATAACTACTTGTACCGCCATGTTCTGGACCAGCTGCACCTTCTGAATGGTCTTCAAGGGCAGCCCTGTGTAGAGCATATTGCAGTAGTTCACCCTGCAAGGTAACTGTAGTATGAGTGACCGTGAAAAGGCATTCCTGGTCCAGGAAATGGTGCAAACCTAAGCAATGGCCCTCCTGTCCATAGCTGCTCTCTGCTATCCAAGCAGGAGCTGTGAATTCAGGAGAACCCCCAAATCTGGGGAGGTGCTACCCCTTTCAGAACTACAACACTGACAGAATCAAAAATACACTGCCACTCAGTCTTGTTAGTGTTGTGCTTAAGCCTATTCTTCCCCATCCAGATCACAACAAGCGCTGGGACAAGACCTTGATAGCATCACTTGGTTGACCCATGATCAAGATATACAGCTATACTGTACATAACATCAGCATACTGAATCTTATAGTAAAAATTATGTCATTGTAAAGGTGTGTAGGGTTCCAATCATTATATATTACTAAAACTCTCAGCGTTTGTCTGTTTGTAACCTTCAGTTGAGCGAAATGGTGCATCATAGGGCAACAATTTTTGAAAACATACTTCAAATGGGCTAACTTAAAGAATGTGTCCAAAATCTGGGACCCATTACTCCTGTGGGATTGAAATTTGGCAAAGTTGTAGTCAGTTCGGCGCCACCTCACCCTCCAACTACACTTCCCAGAAACCCATAGGTTGTGTGGTGCAAGGGAAGATGGGATGGATGTATCCCCACCTTCTTTCTCACCTCCCTCTGGCCTCTGAACCCAATCAGCTGGCATCAAGGCCCATTCTGGAGGCAGAAATTTGAAATCTCTTAACGGCAGTTGGCAGGAACGGAAGGATGAGAGAGCAACTTGGATGCCTGCTGGCGAGGTAGGGCTGGCTGGGGAGCGCCAGTGGTCAACAGGTGAACCCTCTTCCTCCCTGAAGAGAGGGGGCCCTTGAGGACATGCTGGGATGGGGAGTGGAGGTAGAGTTTTCCTCATGGTCCGCGGCTCCCTTTGTTCCCCCTCCCCCCAGCAAAGTGGTAGGCAGTTCCACAGGTCAGCCGAGGAGGAGGAGGATGGGTGAATTCTGATACTCCCTGCCAGCTTCCCACAAGCAAAGTCAATGGGGAATCCGGCAGGAAGTTGGAAGTCATTCCCGCTCCCACTGCTGCGCCCAATTGGCTGGCAGCAAGGCCCGACGGGTGAGCGGCTATTGGCTGCTTTGGAGCCAAGGCTGAAATTTAAAATCTCTCAGTGGTGGTGGGCAGCAGGCAAGGACAAGGGAGCAACTTGGATGCTTGCTGGCGAGGTAGGGCTGGTTCAGGGCTGCCGGCAGTCGATGGGTGAACCTTCTTCCTCCCTGGAAGGAAGGAGCCCTTGGGGACACACCAGGATGGGGAGCGGGGTGCAATTTTCTAATGGTCTACAGCTCCCTTTGTTCCCCCTCCCCCCAGCAAAGTGACAGGCAGTTCCACAGGTCAGTTGAGGAGGAGGAGGAGGAATGATTTCCAATGTTTCCTGCCAGCTTCCCACAAGCAAAGACAATGGGGAAGCTGCCAGGAAGTCGTTCTTGCTCTCACTGCTTTTTTGCCTGCCGGTGGTCATTTTGTTTCTCTGTTTAGGTAAGGAAATACCTCTGAAAGGATGACCCAACAGTCTAATGGATTCTAAAAGTGTTGGTGATCTTCAAGCCTTGCTCAGTCTATACAAACAGGACCCAACACTTCTAAGAGCAAAACAGTTGAGTTTCCTAAGAGATTCACTGGAGAGCATGGGGGACACCATTTCAGGTTTCCAGAGAATTGAAGCCTTTTCTCTGAGATTTGGTAAAGAGGAAGGGAAGCCACCAGAGCAGTCTACCAGTGAGGAGAGTGATTTAGAGATGAATGAGGAAGGAGTTACCAAACCAGATGAAAATGACTCCCAGAAAATGGGAAATGACAATGTGGAAGCAACAAATGATATGCAAACCAAAACTGATCAGAAGAAGGAAGAGGCCTGTAATGCATTACAGGAAGGACAGTTGCAGAAAGCTCTTGACCTATTTACAGAAGCTATTAAGTTGAATCCACAGTCCTCAGTCTTGTATATCAGCCTAGCCAGTATCTTTGTCAAAATGTAAAAGCCCAATGCTGCCATTAAAGACTGCGACAAAGCTTCAGAGTTCAACCCTGATGTTGCACAAGTGTACAGATGAAGAGGGAAAGCACATATATTTCTGGGCCACTGGGAGGAGGCTGCTGAGGACCTTGCTTTAGCCTGTATTTGGGACTATGATGAAGATACCAATGCCTTGCTCAAGGAAGTACAACCCAAAGCCCTGAAGATGACTGAACATCACACCAATTATAAAAGAAAGCATACACTGAAGAAGACCCAGAAGATCCAGGACTGGATCAAAAGTATTTTGGAAGAACAAGAGAAGCCACAGAGGGAAGAAAATACTTGGCAGTGGATGACCTGCATTTTTCAGAGGTATTTGGACTCCTTTATGGCAATTATGGATCCAAGGATTATCCTGACATGGTTGGATGTGACCTAGAATCCAGACAATATCTCCAAACACCGAGAAAATCACAAGTTTATGAAGTTCATTGGTCAGGTTATTGAATGTTGAGGCCATCCATAAATAAGTGTTTCATTAAATTAAAATTGTAGTGTGTAGCATCCCATGATATTTCCTTTGAATGACTATGAGTTGGCTAGTAAAGCCTAATTCTATGCATATTTATTTGGAAATAAGACTAAATGTATTCAATAGCTCTTTCTCACAAGTAAATGTACATAGGATTGTGGCTTTAGGATTCAGTTATTGGATGAGTTTTTATCTGTGAGAAGTGTTAATGCGTTCTACTGATAATCCAAGTTTTATTGTGCTTTATTATTCATATTGTAATTTATTTCATTATAGTGTCATAAAAAGTGATGCATATGCACTAGAAGAGCAACAAAGATTTAAAACAAAATTATCTTTTTAAAAAAGAAATATTAATACAAATGTGTACTTGGTATTCCTAAAACCTGTTATAGAGTAAGACGGTTTAAGTTACAGGCACTTCTGAGGTACGAGGAGAGCCTCATAATGTAAATGCCTGTAATCTTAAGCCCTCTTATCTTGAAGCACTGTTGCACAAAATAACACTGCTTGAAGGGACTGAAATTAAGTAGCATTTGTCACAGAAGGCAGCAGCAACTGGCTGATCTGGGTGATCCCCAAAAGCTAAGTAGAGTCAGACCTAGTTAATACTTGGATGAGAGACATCAGGAAATTTCTGGCCTGAAGGTTAGAATGGAAGTAAAACAAAAATATTCCAGAAGCAGGCAATGGCAAACCACTTCTATACTGCTGCCAAGAAAAGTATGTATTTGTGTTCACATAGTTACCATGAGTAGGGCTTGATTTGTGGGAACCTTTACTTTTACCTGATGTCAGATTTTTTAAAGAGTAGCCATTATAATACTTGGAAAGGTTGTGAATGTTTGCATTAGAGAAAGGTGAGATCTGTTGTTGATGCTTGATGCTGGTACTATTATAATCACTTTGCAAGGCTGAAGGGACCATATTTAATCAGACAGCACAGTACGTGAATATCATTTTGTACAATGGTTTTCACTGAAGTCCAGTTAGTCATCACATGAGGGAGACTCTACTAATATTGACAGATATGAGAAGCCTCTGCTAAATTTCAATGGCAGAAGCATTGTGCCAGCTGAGGATCCTGCTCTTGGGTGCATTAGTGTTTATAGTGCAGAGAAACAAAAATGAAACCATTTATTTAAGAGCACTTGGGCTATGCTCTCAATACCTCACAATAGCCATCAATATAAATGCACAGGGAACATAGGGAGCTGCCTTTTACCAAGGACAACTGATACTCCATCGAGCTCTAGAACAGTCTTTCCCAATCTGGGGAGTCAAATGTTTTGGACTAGAGCTGTTACTGTGCAAGTGGCTCTGCTAGCTGAGGGCAATGGTAACTCTGATTGTAGTCCAACATTTTGAGACGATATCAAGTTGAGGTATACTGGTCTGCAACACATTGTCTGGCAGCTGCTCTTCTGGATTTTGTACAGAAAGCTTTTCCATACCTACCAGGAAATGTCAGGAACTGAATACAAAATTTTCTACAGGCAAAAGTTATTTCCTTCATCTCCTTTATATCTCACAAGCACATACATAATTTGTATGTGAAAATGTTGGGGGAAGATACTGAAATAGAGCCAATCTGGTGTAGTGGTTAAGGTATCAGGCTAGAAACCAGGAGATGGTGAGTTCTAGTCCCACCTTAGGCACAAAGCCAGCTGGGTGACCTTGGGCCAGTCACTCTCAGCCCTAGGAAGGAGGCAATTGCAAACCACTTTTGAAAACCTTGCCAAGGAAACTGCAGGGACTTGTCCAGGCAGTCTCTGAGAATTGGACCCAATTGAACAGATTAAAAAAACAACAACTGAATGCATGTCACTAGAATTTTCCCAATTTTAGGCAGATGATGATGATGATGATGATGATGATGATGATGATGATATGATAGTGGACATTGCAATACCTGGAGACAGCAGAATAAAAGAGAAAGAACTAGAGAAAGTCACAAAATATAAAGACCTGCAAATAGAAGAAGAGCAACTATGGCAAAAGAAAGCAAAGATAGTTTGCTTACCTTAGGTGCAAACCCAAAACATCTGGAGCACCACTTGAACACCATTGGAATTGACAAAATCACCATCAGTCAATTGCAAAAGGCAGCTTTACTTGGAACAGCTTATATCCTGTGACAATACTTTTAACACCATCAAACAACAACTTCTGCCTATCCCAGGTCCTTGGGAAGGACTCGATAGGTGGGTAGAAGTGCCAAATCCAGTCAAAACATGTGGCTGACTATGCAACCAACAATAATTTATTAAACTTGTATAATTATAGCCTTCTTAACACAAACATGAAAAGAGTCATTATACAAGGAAATGGGGAAAGCCCATTCTGACCCTACCAAAATTCAACCCCCCCCTGAAACTAGTCACTTATGTTGTTTTTTGGAATTCCTTTTACATAGATATGTTTTGGTTTGGTTTAAGATTGGGGATATTAACTATACATTTGGGACTCTAGGAATCTAGAGAATTAAGGAACCTCTCTTCAGTACTTGCTCAGAAAATATGTTCTCACAGCATGGCACTTCTTGAAAAACAATTAGTAACAATTATATGTTACCAGTTTACTTAGTAAAATATATATATGTATTATACCTAGCAAGTAATACAGACAAAAAACCCTGTTCTTTCTCTTTGTTGTTGTTGTTGCTGGATTCAATTCAGAAAGCATTAACTTTGTTATCAAGAACATTTAAAGGCTTACAGTCACCAACATTATTAAAGTCACAGATTCTGCTAAATAAGATGACAGCACTGATGGCTTTAAGCCAGTGTTTTCATTCATGATTAGATCTGTAGAAGTATAAATGGATGCAGACTGTTCTCAGAGGCTCATCAATATTTGATGATTTCATAAAAGTGATAATACTTTGAACATTAATGGCTTTTCCTATAGGAGCTGTGATTGGATATCTTACTTACCATCAAGGTGTCCTGTACAAATTAATTAAGAACACTAGTTAATCACATATTTGGTCCAATATGTTTTCTTTCCATGCTTTTCCACCTCTTTCATTTTTATTCACCAGAAAAAAAGAAGTAAGTGAACAAGGGAAGAGGTAGAATAGTCATACAATGCTTTTTGACTTATAGTGCTAATAGCTATCTATCTGGAAGCAGTCTCTCACTTTGTGATACTCATGAATGCCACCACAGTAGGACTTATGGCCATGGCACTGGGCCTGCAGGGCTTGGATTCAACACCAGATATGTTTTAAAAATCAAATGGGAGGGAGGGAAAAAACTGAGAGCACTGAGGGCACCAGAAGGGAAACTGAGGTGACAGAAACTGTTGATGGACCACTCAAGTCATCTTTCCCAGGATTCCCTAAATCCTGAGATTTAGGATGAGAGTGAGAGCTAGTTTGGTCTAGTAGTTAAGGCACCAGGGTAGAAAGCAGGAGACTGTAAGTTCTAGTCCCACATTAGGCATGAAAGCCAGCTGGGTGGCTTTGGGCCAGTCACTCTCTCTCAGCCCAACTCACCTCACAGGGTTGTTGTTGTGGGGAAAATAGGAGGAGGAAAGAGTATTAGGTATGTTTGCCTCCTTGAGTTATTTATAAAAATAATAAAGATGGGATTAAAAAAAAATCTAAAACAAAATCCTGATAGCAAGATTGTTCTCTCTCTCCCTCCCTCCCTCCCACCCAGACCATTGGGCTGCTGGCAAACAAACAGATTATCCTTGGCAATGTCTTAAGTGATCAGTTCCAGAGAGCTTTTGAACTTAGACCAAGAGCTAAGATGTGTAGCTGAAGGGAAGCATGAATGGTTGCAAGAACTCAGCTTTCTATCCTAATTTATTTTCAATTATTTAATTATAATTATCTATTAACCACTTCTAAAATTATGTGGATACAACACAATAGGATACCACAAAATGTTCTGTACAAATAAACAAAAAATCATATTTTTTTAGAGTAAATGTATGGCAGTACGTGGCTAAGCTTATTTGGACTTGGAAGCTCATCAGGATTGGACCTGATTAATACTTGGATGAGGGATCACTGGAATTCCAAAGCTGTTGGCTTGACTGAGAAACTGAAAAGCCATCTTGGAAGAAGTAGTGGCAAACCTCCATATTGCTGCCAAGAAACATGATATATAAAGACTTTGTTACAAGCTTGGACCAAAATAAATACAATAGTACAATCAGAAAGGCCATAAAGCCTGATGCTATGCACTACATTTCATAGTTAATAACCATACTAACATGGTTACTATTGGCTGTTACATAAAATACTGTAGATAGAAAATTTAAATACAGCAATCTACAATAAAATCCACAGTCCAAATCTAAATACTCTTATGAAGGACTGAAAAGGCAATTGCACAAAATTTTGCAACTAGAAGTTGTCCTGTGGGAAGGAAAAGAACAGAATCTTTGGATTTCTATGATGATTGGTGTGACGTGATTAGATCCTTACACCAAGGTAGATAAAAAGGTCAGTGGAAAGGGATATGGTCAATAGAAACAATCTTCCCCACAGGACAAGATTAAAATATTTCTGAAAAGGGGTTCAGCTGAATCACTTTGTAATGGAGAGCCAATGTGGTATAGTGATGATGGGGTGTTAGACCAGGTAGTGGAAAGAGCCACCTTTTGCTGTGGAAACTTGCTGAGTGACTTGGCCAGTCACTCTTTCTCAGCCCAATCTACCTTACAGGGTTATTGTTGTGGGGAAAATAAGAGGAGGAAACAGTATATACATCCCCTTGGGCTTCTCAGTGAAAAGTTGGATGGATGGATATCATATTTACCCAGAATAAAGTTTTGTCTATATTTGGGCAACAGATGTAAGATGGGGAAAAGAGTTTGCTGTCAAAGAGGTAAAACACTGAGCAAGAGCTTAGGTATGCAGGTTTTAATTAAAAATCTGCCATTTTACTTCCACATAGACTCCCTGAAACCAAATAAACTTAGATATTCAGTAGAGAGGCCACAAGGTTGTAGTTCCTGATTTATTTCCTTTATTTATCAATTATAAAATTATTTATTTATTTTCCCCAAGACTTAGAAACGTAAAAAGAGACCCCAAAGTATTTAAAGCAATTAACTTGATTAATCCTATCTGTTGACCACAAATGTTGACATTGAACAGGACTTCTTGAGAACACTGGGGCTTTTATTTTATCATGATGCAGGAAAGAGTAAGAGACTTCTTCTCAGACCTACAAAGAACATATGGAAGATGACTGTGTCCAAAACTGAAACTGGCCTACTGTCTAACAAGGGCTGCGGAATTCTACGCTGAACTTGTACCATTGGAGTTTTATAATAATAAAAATGAATAGGGGTTGGGGTTAGAACTAAGATACTTTGAATTGCTCTAGGCAGGTGTATATAGCATATCCCTGAGTGCCATAACAACCTGCATGGTATTTTTCTGTGAAATTTTATGATTAGAGCTAGTGGACACCAGCTGGAGTCTGGTGATGGAGAAAGTGTCCAGTTTCTCCTATAACTTATTTCTGGAGGTCGAGGTGAAAGCTCCTTCCTGTTTAGGAAGGCAGGGTATATTTTTGCCTGAGGATGGGAAGTGTTGAAGGAGATTTTGGATTATTTGGGAGATTATTTGTGCTTGCAAACTTTGTAGCCAGCACAATGCAATACATTTTATTACCATTCAAAAAGAAAAAGGAAAACAAATCCTGTGATAGCAAATAAAAATAACTAAAAACTAATAATTATAAAACTAATGCAATTGAAATACAATGTATGTTACAGGTGGTGACGCGAAAGTTAACCAGCTTCAGAGAAATAAAATCACATTGATCACACAATAACAACTGTAAATAAAATGAATCCAGGTGGCCCAGAAATCTGACAAGATGGGGCATCATTAGCTACAACCTAGGCAGCTTTATAATAAGGGCAATATAGCAAAACATAGTGTAACATTTCAGTAATAATGTCACCACAGGGGAAAAAAATCTTTCTTTGAATAGTAGATCTCATAATTTCCCCTCAAATGCAGCTGTTGGAAGTGCATTAAATCTTGCCAGATTTAGGGCTCTTCTGAGTTCGGGAACCATTATTTGGCTTAAATATTTAGCCAGCTTGAAAAAAGAAAAGAAGCAATTATCCAGGAACACATCTTTGGGTATGGAAGCCAGATCTAATTGGCCTTCCAAATCCTTGGCCCACTGTTTAAGGGTGTGCTCCTATCCTATCATGAGAATTGCATCCAGCGAGAAACCATACCATTTCAGTTTCTCGTACAGTATCCTGCCCCAGGATGAAACATAGCTGTCAATTAAAACGGGGGGGGGGGGGTGTTAATCTCATAAGGAAATTTGTAACCAGCCAATCCACTATTCCCTCTATTCAAACATGGTATGTTTACAGCAAAGTTGTTTCTTTACAAACAACTTTGGTTCCAGAGCAACAGCACTTCCACAGAAAAGGATAATCTGATCCATTCCACCTTGAAGGCTGTGCGTTTACAGTAACAATCGAAATATAATACATGTCAGAGATGCAAATATTTGATTCAGCCTGTTGTTTACTCCTTCTCCATCTACCTGCCAATGAAACGCCTGAGTAAAATTCTGCTTACAATTCTCCAGTAAGAAGGGGAGGGAGGGAGGGTGGGTTCATCAAGCATCTCTCTATGCAGATCATCCTAAGGGGCAACCCAATTGTTGGGAGCATTTTTTAATGTTGTGGACAGTATGAGGTGAGAAAGAAATAAGTGATTATCACCTCCTCCCTATTTCAGTTAGGAATTGCTCTGGTTTTGTGGACAGAAGTCTTTCATTCTACAAAAGGCAGCTAGTAGATCTATGCCTCTGATTTCCTAACCCTTTGTAAATCAATCATGTACATATAATACATCAATTTGATTTACTTTGTACAATTAATAAGAACCCATAATTACTATTCAGCACTCCAATAGAACAAATCAACTCTTTTTTCCCTAGCTGTCCCTGTGGGATTATTCTGCCTCTACAAGTATTAGGTTTGGATGTCAGAGGGAGGGAGGTGGGGGGGGGTTGATATCTTGCTTAGCTGGTTACAATGGCAGTGTAACCAGAGAATCTGAGTTTAACAGCCATTTAGTCTGTGGGGTCAGAATATTTTTCTTTAAAGGGGTCCATGGCAGGGGACAACAGAGGGCCTCCAGAGAGTAGGGCTGATAGCAGCTGCCTGGGAGATATCAGGCTGACCCAAATGACACAGGACAAGTTACTGTCTCTTCATATAGGGTATTTGTGAAGATAAAACATATAACTCTATGTATGTCATTTTGAGCTCTTTGGAACAGCAAAAAAACATGTCTCCTTCAAGTTTGACTGCTGGTGACTCCACAGAGATGTCAGTATAGTTATCTTGGCAACAGCATAGAAGAGTGGGATACAATCATAATGTGTTGATGTGTGTACACACACACTCACACACAAATAACCACAGTAACTACCAGAGTGCCTGGTATAAAGATGGAAAAGGAAAGGAAATAAAGTAGGACGCTTACAGATTGCATGTCAATTTGGGTGGGAGGGAGGTTTACTATTACTGCCCCATTCATTTTAAGTAGCACTATGAATTTCCTCAGCTCATATTCTTCATGCTGTTCACACTCTTCCATCTCTGGAATAGTAGTCTTATTGTAAAGGCAGTACAGAAGGATTAACTTCTACATTCATTTTATTCAGAGAAAACAAATGAAGGACAGAGAGAGTCTAAATACCAGATACTTGCAATTATAACAACATTATACTGTAATCTCCATACTGGCTAAGGGTGAGGAGAGCTGTAGTCCAACATATCTGGTACAGTATGTTGGAGGCAGGCAATTTTTTTTAATAAATGCTAAGCTGGAGGCTTCTCTTCTCATCCTCATCTGTTTCCTCTCTGTGAACAACAGAAGAGTTCTCATAATGTAGTTTTAATTATACAGATTGTACTGGGACTTGAGAGATGGCGTAGCTGCAGCTCTGCTAGTAGCAGGTTTCACCAACTTAATTGTGGGAGTTGCACACACACATCTGTCAGACCAATCATGCATATCCGCTATTTGCACTAGTAGGGATTCTGCTTGCTTCCTAAAGTCCTTCGACTGGTCATTCTTCTCAGTAGGCTTGTAGCCTATCCAACCAGGCTATCCAACAGAAGATAATATAAGTAGCTCAGGATTGAACTGTTGGGTTCTTGGTGCTCTCTAAGCTTTGTTGTTTTCTTGCAGATATTTAATTACCAAGCTAGATAACATCATCAGTGCAAGGAAGAATAGGGTTTGCTGGCCGTTTATATATGGTAGCTTACCCTGCCAGTTTTGGTGGAGGTGTGACTTCCTCCCTGATGGTTCTTTGATTTGGGTATTGTTTCTTTCCTGATTGTTTATCTGATGCCGTTTCCTGCTTATCTGGGAGTTGGTTGCTGGAAGGATGTGTTCTAGGCTCTTTCCTTCCTTCCTTTTGATTATATCTTTTAAACGGTATATACTGTAAATATGATTTGTTTCTATGTGTCTATTGATGGCTGATTTGTCTGAATGCCAAACTTCCAGGAATTCCCTAGCATTTTTGGATTCAGCTTGATGCAAAATGTTAAGTTTCCTAGCTGAAACTGTGATTGAGTCTGTCCATGTGTGGAGAGATTAAGGAATATTCTTCATGTCTTCTGACTGCCAGTTGGTGTTTGTAGATGCAGTCTGCCAATCTTCTACCTGTCTGTCCTACATAGTGGCTCTTACAGTTCGTACAGTGTATGCTGTAGATGACTCCTGTTTTTGATTCTTTGGTTACTGGGTGTTTTGGTTTGCTTAAGATAATTTGGAGAGATTTTGTTGGTTTGTGTACTACAGTGATGCCAAGTGGTTGCAGTAGTCTGTTGGCTGTCCTGGAATTTTTTGATATACAGGAGAGTTATCCTTTTTGTAAGCTGTAATGATTGTGTTGCGGTGGGTTGTGTAGTTAGGCACTTTTTTATAAAGTTGGGTGGGTATCCATTGTGTTGGAAGATGTTGTGTAGGTGGTTTGTTTCCTCTTTTAGGCATTCTGGGTTACTGCAGTATGTTTCTGCATAATGTTCTTATGCAGCTTATTTTGTGGGTGGTTGGTTTGCTGCTTTGATAGTGAAGCACTTGGTTAGTGTGAGTTTTTTTTTTTTTTTAATAAACTTAGGTTTCTAACTTGCCATTGTTTTCTGTGCTGATGAAGATATCCAGGAAGGATAATGGGTTATTTTTTTCTTCTTTTGTAAATTTTATTCCTTTAAAGATGTTGTTGATTGTCTCATGTGTCTTCTATAATTGTTCTTTTTTCTTATGATGAAGGCATCATCTACAAAGCAGATCCATATTTTTGGTTATTTGTTTGGGAGTGCTAGTGTTTCTAGATGTTGCATCACAGTCTCAGCTATGAATCCTGACTGTGGTGATTCCATGGGTGTTGCTCTGATTTGTTGTTATAGTTGTCCATCAAAGTGAAAGTAGGTTGTGAGGCAGAGGTCAGTGAGTTCTATGAGTCTGGGTATTTCAATCAGTGTATTGTATTAGGTTAGATGTGTTGCTTAGTAATGCTACCGTGGATTCTTTTGCTAGTTTTGGATCTGTGGATATTAAGAGTGCTGTCACATTAAATGAAACTATGATTTCATCCTCTTTTATTTTTAGGTCTTTGCCTTTTTCGAGGCACTGTAGTGGTGAATTGACCAGGCTATGGATATCAGTTTGCTTTTTCATTGGCTGTAATCCTAGGCACACTTTTCTTGAGAACAAGCTACATTTGTTTGGTTTCTGAAGATGTATAAGACCAGATTGTGTATCTTTTTTGTTTGTAGAAATGAATAGAATACTGATAACTTTTAATACAAAATGAGAAACAAAGTGGATAGTAGGATAATCCCAAGAAAGTGTTCACAATCTATCTAGGGGTACATCCTTAGTGAATAATTACAGTACCATCTTCACTATAGACCTCCTACTACAATTGCCATGGGGCTTAAATATTTTATCAGCAGTTAGGTGAAACACTGCTAAATATTTAATCCTAGCTGAATGAAGAGAGTAGTGCAGGTGGGTGATGTTATTTTATACTAAATTGTTTATCAATATATGGATGCAGTGCTGACTAGCTAAGTGGTAAGTGTTTTTCCCCCAGTGAAAAAGATCCAAATTACTATTGCCTATATGTATTCAAGAAACAATTTTGGAATATATTTGGTTTAGTTTGAGAGCTGTGTCTTTAATACTCATAGTTATAACTACATTTCTAGAAGAAAATTAATTATAAAAAAGTTTAAGGTCTGGTTTTGCTTGTTAATCCTAACTGGGTAAGGAAATAATAGTTTTTTCCCCTTCGAGAGAAATTATAATCTGCTTTTATTTAATTACAGTTCTTCACACAACCCATTATTAATGTTTGGAATTTACCAATTTTATAAACAAAAGAATTCTTAATGGCTGTTAGGCATGATAACTAAACTGAACCCTGCAAGGGCAATCAAGCTCTGGATGCTCTAGCTATAGAAAAGGAATGCAGACAGATCATCATCTTCCTGAGTCTGACCTTGAGTTAAAGGATCAGTCATCAGAACAAACAGCCTGCTGGGTCAGGCCAATGGTCCATTTAGTCCAACAGCTTGTGGCCAACCACTGAATTCATTTCTGCAGTGTACATTTTAGAAGTTCAAAAGCGTAAACTGGGCAGTGAAACATTTTTCCATTGTTGCTTTCCAAGCAGCTGCCTGTGATTCTATAAACAGTAAGGCTTTGCATGCTTCACAAACTATTTAGAAGGGATGCTTCCGAATGTGCAAGAGTATGAGCACAGCCACATCCTTTTTCAGGTTTCCATGCTGACTCATTAAAGCAATCAAATCTTGTAAAGGAGTATGGAAATAGCCTTGAAGAAGATAAGCAGTAACTGTAAGGAAAAGATGAATTAGCCCAGAAAAAACAGGAAGGGATAAGAAGGAAACGCACAATAGCCCTGCCTTGACTCTTTAATATCAGCAGGAGGAAAAGAGAAACACTCTCAGGCTTTCAAAAGTCTATTATTATAGCCTATATCAATGGCATAGAGTTCTAGTATTTCCTGTGGTGTCTGTTTCCTGATCTGGTCCACCTCAAAGGGCTGACAAATCTTCACTGCAACTTCTTAAAACAGCTGCCTCTATTTTCAGACTTGGAGGTATCTCTTCCAAATAATTTCTCAAGGATGCACAGCCTTAACACAATGAAGAATGTTATTGTCTATTCACTATGCACTTTATTGCTTTCTTCTTTTTTCTGTTATGTAATGATTTATTTTGTTCCTTAAATGTTTTAAAATAAATTCCATTTACTGTATTTATTATTTATGTATTTATTTGAATGTATTAGCCACCCAGCTCCAATGGACTTTATTATTTTAAATGTTTTAAAATAAATTTAAAATGTTTTTTTAAAAAGAATAGTTGACATTGCCAGCTTTATCCTCCATAAATATGTCCAATCCCCTTTTTAAAATGTCTAAATTGGCAGCCATCAAAACATCTGACGGTAGTGAATTTCTTTGAATTTATTAGACCTATATCTCTCCATGCTTAGATTTAATGAATTACCTAGAGTTCTAATATTATACACTTATCTCTTTATCCACATTTTCCATATCATGCATTATTTATATACATCTGTTATCTACATAGAGGTTTATACAACTAAAAAGCATCAGATGCAATTAATCGTTCTTCATAGTAGAGCTGCAGTAACTTCTTACATATTTTTTTAGCTCTACAGTATCTTTTTCAAGTAGTAGTGACTGGAAACCTTATGCACTATTAAGTGTAGCCTCACTCTAAATGTATTTATGTTGGTACTACAATATTTGCTGTTTTCTTTTCTGGTTTTTTCTTTTTCCTAATTATTTCCAGTATGGAATTTGCTTTTTTACAGAAATCCCATTTCTACTGAGCTATTCAGATTACTCTAAGATCTATTTCCAGATCAATTATTGCCAGCTCAGACCCCATTAATATGCATGTAAGGTTAGAGTTTTTTGTGTGTGCCAACATGCATTACACATCACATGTTTGTAAAGCATTTATACTTGCACTAAGCTACAGCTCTTTTTTAATAAGTATCGCTCGGAGTCAAAGGGAAATAACTGAACTTTGCTCAAGTGTGGGTTACAGAGCTGATGCCAAAACAGGTGCACTATCAGGGAGAAAGAATTTTTTTATTCTTAATTATGATGCCTAAAAAAATCACATGCTATGAATCATTTACTAAATGGTTCCTTCAGCCTTTCTAACAAAGCCTTGGGTTTTTATATCAGGATCAAGTAATAAAAGCTTAAAGGTTTTTTTTAAAACTTTGGTCTAGTTCTCACAGAGATATAAATCTGCACGAAGACATTATTTAAGTGTTTGTATCACTGAACTGTTGTGCATGTATGTGCGTGTATATGTGTAGCCCCAGTTAATCCTCTGCAGGACAAAGGCCTCTTCATTGAAGGTTATGGACAATAATCTACAACACGGCCCCAGCATGGGTTGGTAGTGTTTTTTGACTTCTCAGTATAGGGCTAAAAGATAGTGAGTGGCCCAATGTCATCCAGCGAGTTTCCATGCCTAAGGGAGGACTAGAACCTGGCTCTCCCTGCTCTTTGCTCAGTACCTTAACCACTACACCATGCTGCCTCTCATCTACATCTACATCTGTATCTATATGTATGAGTGTGTGTAGGAAATGTAGGGAGTGGGGGAGTGTGAGAAAAGGCAATTCATGCATTTAAAAAATGGAATAATTCCTTTTCTTAGTTTTTAAATAATAGCAATAAAACCCAATTAAATATCTCCAGCTGGTATGCTTTATTATTTGGCAATGCATTCAAATTACTTGTTTATATAAGATTTTTTACAGTTGCAAGTCACCTGGATAAATATTCACAATGTTTTCAAACTTCATTATCTATAAAAAGTATTTTCTGGTGGTGGTGGGGAATAACAATTTCCAAAATACAAATACAAATATAACCATTTTATTTGAGAAGGGCAAATGGATAACAAGGAGAGGAAATAAATATTTGTATGTTATGTTTTCAAGAGGGGAGGAGGAATTCATTGTTATCTCCAAAATTATGATCCAGAGAGCAGCTGGAAGATGTGATTGATTTATTCAGTGATTATTCTGTTTTTCCACCTAGTGTACAGTACCTTGTAATAAAACATAAACAACCAAACCATTTTAAAGCAAATAAACACATTAAAAAATACAAAAGGCAGATTCAGAAGGCGGGGGGGGGGGGGACACCAGTTCTCAGCACCGTTTAATCTTCCTATGGCTACATTTGCAGCCAGGCCAACATTCTGCTTGCCTGAAGGGATCCCGGGTGGGGGAAAAAAACAGTATCTATGCCCAGAAACCCAGGTCCTCCAGCTGAATCAGATAATAGCTGGAACCAGTGTGATTAATTAATGCCTCATCCTTTCATTGCAAGCCAAGAAATAGGCAACATGGCAGTGCCTCTGTACTTTATGTGTGGTCAATGTATCTCTTGTGGTTTTCTTGCGACATTTCCTGGGGGGTTTTAATTCAGTTTCCCAGACAGAAGGATCCTGCTTCTATCCCCCTTTTCCAGGTAAAAGGTTCTGAGAGTAAGTTGGAAAGGCAGAAGAGGTTGAACCAGACAAATGAATTGTTACAGGGCTCATCCTCACATTCCTCTGGCTGTGGCAAGAAGATGACCTGCTAATTTAAGATATATGCTCATGGTATCACCCTCATCTCATCCCCAGCTCACTGTGCAGGTTGCTTAGATTTTCTTCAGCTGTTCTGGATTTAAAGTAGTATTTCTGTCGTCTTCTGACAGAAGACTTATCATGCAAAACATCTGAGATGCCACCTAGACAATGCTGGTGATGACATCTCCCCAGTTCCTGTTAGTTGATTTGGGCCTTTATGGTTACACTCCCCCCGCTTCTCTTTTCCTCAGTAGCAATTTTCCAGAATAGCTATGTTCCAAAATAAAACTAAACCTATGCTCAAAAGGAGCCAGATTCTCAGCTGATAGTCAGCTTCCCTTTGAAAGTAAAACTCCCAAGCAAGTTTTGACAGATAGGTAATCTTGCCAGTCTAGCTAGTTGTCAGAATTTGCCTCCTCCCCAGCCAGTAAGGAGAGTGATTAATGGATGTTTTCCTGCATTTGATGGGAGGGGAAATAAAACCAGGGGAATCCACCAATTCCTTTCCTTTAACTTGTTCTACATCAAAACTGTAAAGTACCACTCATTGGTCTTGTTACTGATGCAGGTCAGAGCTTGGCCATCAGGACAGTGCAATTTAGACTGGCAAACATTTCAGCCAACTCAAGGACAGAGGGATGGGTGTTAACATAAGAGCTCTAGAGTCCGTTACTGAGGTAGCTTAAAATTACAGCATTGAGATGAGGTATGATGGCAGCAAAAGATATGAATCATGAGTAGCAGGAGGTGATATTCAAGGAAAATATGCTATTCCCCACCCCCACCCCAGAACTTTCAAATTTCATTTTGTCAGCAGGCAGACATCTTTCTGACACCCAGCTCTTCTCTTTTGGCTCCATGACATTTAACCTTTCGAGACCAAGAAATCTGGCCCTCTTTCATATTTCATTCAAGTTTCATTCATTTATGTTGCCACAAAACTCACACTTTGCTGTCCCCAGACCTTCCCTTTTTCTGCACTACATCTATTTTGCAGCTCTCCACTTGAGGAACTATCAACGTAGTTGTAAGTATCCTCAGGAGAACATGCATCTTTGGGCCATTTGGAACTGCATTGCCTGTTGTGCCTGAGTAGCAGAAGGGCATTACTGAAGGATGCACACACAACCCAAGAGGGAAGGAATAAATTGTTTCAGTTGAAAACAGTCTACAAAATTTAAGTCTGTTAGTGTTTTCATAATAATTAGAAAAACTATTTCTGCATCATGTAATTGTCCCCAAAATGGGAATGATAAATACAAAGGAGATTAATAAGATAGGACTTGAAATGATAGGTTATGCTGCAGTGACAATTGGTTCTTTGTACAGTACTGGATACGTGTGATCTTTTTTTGGACCCAGGGCTATTCATTCTGTAGTGCAACTTGTACTTGCAGAAGGATAGTTGAAATGGCATTCTGTGTTACACAAAGTGGAGATAAACTATCCCACTGAATTCTGTTTGTCTCTAAAAATTACCTTCCAACCCTTCATTAGGCTTTTAAAAGTATTATTATTGTGGGATGTGTTCAGAGATCAAGCACAGCAGCACTCATCTGTAAAAAGCAGCTGCATTCAGAATGTCTTAAGTTAAAATGAAAAATATCCGTCTCTAGTTCACCATCTAGTTACATAGAGAATTTTTCAAGACAGACTTGAGAGACAAAAGAGTTACAGTTCAAATATCTGAGAGCAGTAGCCAACTGCCCCCCTCCCTGAGCAGCAGAACTCAGGGCACACATCGCAATGCACTGCCTACAATTTACAGCCAGAATTAGGGCATTGGAAGCAGTGGCACAGCAGGGCCTATTACTGATACTTCGGGAGATGGATCCCTAATGGAAACTCATCTTCACAGTGAAGCTGTTCAGAGAAGCAGTGAATTAGTCCTGCAAAAGGAGAGCAAGGAAAAGGCCCTGAGGAAGGAGCATAGCAGATACAAGATGTTCTGTGTCCTCTTTTTGTACTTAAGACCAAAACCCCAGACTCCCTCCAGAGAGGAAGGACACAAAAGCACATGCTGGGTCTTACCAGCCTCTGCAACCAAAGTGTCTATCCAATAGCCAGGCAGAGGAGGAAAGAACCAAGGTTAATGTCTTTCAGCATAACAGCATTACCTCCCATGTGGTGGCAAAAAAGGAGCCTGGTAACATCTTTTTCAACTAACGCATTTTATTAAAGTGTTTATGAGCTGCAGCTCACTTCATCAGATGGGTAGAGTGGCTCAATTGAGGTAGGATTTTAATTGGGATGAAGTGGGAGGGGATAAGTGGAAGACAGATTAGTTATACAGATGTAGGTTACATGTGAGACAGATTACAAGTACCCAGGCAATTAACTACTGTAATGTGTTAAAAACCCATTGTGTTTGTTGAGACCTTCTGAGATTGTCTGAAACCTTTTGATACCTTTTGATATATAAGAGTTCAGCAATCTCTTGTTCAATAGTACTGCTAAAGTCTTTTTTTTTTTTCTTTTCCCAAAATGGCCACTGACATCTGCCATATGGTGTCCTGAGAGGTTGAAATCCCTGATATTACTCTGTCCTTGTTTTGGGGCCTAAAGTCAAACATGCCCATTAATTGTTTTGAACAAAATTTGACCTCTTTGCCTATGTAGAATCCAGAGGGGCATTGCTGGCAGATGATGGCTTATATCATACTAGAGGAGGAGCCTGTGAAGGCACTTCTAATCTTGGGTGTGTACTTGTTGGGGCCTGTGATGGTGAACTGTACAACTTCATAAGGCATTGTAGCTTTAGGATGAAGACAAGAGGGGAAACCACCCTCTAGGCAGCCTCCTAAATTCAGTGGATTTGCCAGTGGCCTTCTTACACATCAGAAATGTCTAATGAAGGTTCCTCAGGTTTGCATACAGGAACAATAACTTTCAGCTTAGAGCACTCTTTTTCAGCCTAGCGTCACTGTTCAAAGTGATAGCATGTCTCATGGGCCCTTTAAGAACATAGGGATCCATACTTATGTCTACCTAGACAATCCACTGATCATAGCACTCTCTCTGGAAAAAGCAGTGAGCAACCTCAATCTAACCAATATCTCCAGGATCATTGTCTTGTGGTAAATATAGCCAAGGCCATACTGACACCACCCAAGCAGTTTCTGTAACCGAAATCATCATCCACACAGAAGTCAGGATTTTGTTCCTGTCACAGGAGCATACTCTTAAGCAATGAAAGCATTCTTATTACCCAGGTATTCATGAAGCTGGTAAGGTTACAGGGCATGTTGATCGAAGCAATGGACTTAGTCTTATGATCTGTTTCCACTACAGGCCATTATATTACACCCTCTCTCATTTAAGATCAAATTACCAGCAGAACCCATTTCCACATAATAGTACTAAGCAAGATTATACAATCCCTGCACTGATGAATAGTTCCAACCAATATGGCACAGGGAACACCAGTCAGAGAACCTCCTGGGAATCAGACTCCAGCCTAATGTGCATGTGTGTGTAACTGTTGGGATACCATTTCCAAAAAAAGTTAGGGTAGGAAAAAAAAAGCCCATTTAAATAATTAGTGTAGATCCTTCAAAGCAAGTCCACGTGACATGGGTATAGGAAATGCCTCCTATCCTGTCATCCCTGGCAGTAGAATACCCCAAAAAGGTTCTTGGCTGCCATAGCAGACTGGCTAAATTGGGCTTCCTTACCTCTCCCTGGCTCCACCCGACCCCAGGGAATGTGCCAGGATCAAGTTAGACCTCCCATGGCTCTGAGAATATATCCCAAACATACATTAGGCGGGCAAAAGGCCAATGGTTTATCTGTGTCTAACAAACATGGGAGACAGGGATCAGATGGGATCAGCTGGTAGGAAGGGCAAGGGGGCCAATGGCAAAATGACCATTTTGCCATTGCAATGCAAGGTTTGTGTGCATGTCCAAAAAAGGCGAGCTAGCATCACACAGTCATGATGCTTGTTTTGTCATTTTAGTCCTTGGAGTAGGATGGGAGATTAATACACCTCACTCACAAGTGGCATATGCTTTGGCTGTAGGCTGTTTACTTTTGAATCCTCCACCCTCTGCTGCCCCAATAACACCTTTATACATTTCATATTGTTTTCTTTATAATATAATCAAGAAGTTAAGAGGTATTGATAAGTAAAAGATACAGAGGACAGAATGTGAAAGAGGTAGTGTCAGAAAATGTCCTTAAAAAAAGAAGCAGACTTTATTTAAGTCTAAACATCCCATAAATAAACTATGCTTTGCATTCTCAGGTGCTGCTTTGATTTGAAAGAGAGATAATGCTGTAATATTCAGCATGCTGTCTCAACTGCTTATAAATTGCCAAGGTGGCATACTGGGGGGGAAAAAACACGTCATGATGATCAACAGTTGTAAAACTAATACCACCTTATCAGATCAGATCAGAGGAATGAGGTTATGCTTTTCATTACTTCTTTATGAAATTCCTTCTCTAGATAACTAAAGACTTTATAACTGCCAAAGTACTGTGCAACATTTAAAAGCAGGCTGGCTTTTTTATGGTGGGCAGGATTAATAAGATTAAGAGGTTCTTAATGTGCAAACTAAGGAAATCAACTCTGATTGCTCATTGGAAGGATCGATAATGAAGCTCAAGCTCAGATATTTTGGTCACCTAATGCGAAGAGAGATCTCTTTGGAGAAGACCCTGATGCTGGGAAAGATTGAAGGCAAAAGGAGAAGAGGACGGCAGAGGACGAGATGGTTAGATAGCATCACTGAAGCAATGAGCATGAAACTGAGCAAACTCAGGGAGGCAGTGAAGGACAGGAAGGCCTGGCGCAATATGGTTCATGGGGTCACGAAGAGTCGGACACGACTTAATGACTAAACAACAACAAATGTGCAAACTATAGTCTTATTATTGCACTTGCAGCCTTTATAATATTAAGATCTACAAACCTCAATAAATTAAGTATAAACATGTTTGTGTTTTCAGAGATGGGAAAATAGCTTGTCAGAGAAAGGTTACACTCCCTATCTTCTTAGGAATTTCCTGCCAAATATACATGTATTATAAATATCCTTCTTCAAAGTAGGAAAGAGGTGCTAAAGGCTCTTTAAAATGGGAACATATTTAGAATGGAATGTATAGTAGAGGTAGAAAGACAAGCAGGGAGATTCTTGTTTCTTACTCCTACCATAAACATGATAAAATACACTGTAGATAAAACAACAAATATAATAAACAAACAAACATAGGGAAGAATAGATGAAAAAGGCAAGGATAACTCCCTACAAGATTCTGAAATAATTTGCTTCATGCCTTACTTTACAACTACCTAATTCTGTTGCTTTGCTCAGTCTTAAATACTGAGAATGATGTATGTCCTTTAAATGGGAGGAAGAGGCAACATTTGATGATCAAATTCAAATTGGTAATCTGATTGTTAACTTAGCATTTTAATGGGTGGCTGGGATATAAAACTCCAGAAGATTAAGCATTGCTGACATTGATTAACAAGATGTTCCCTAGCAAAAAGTATTCCTGCCATCATAAAGCATGTCATCCATCTAATATATACAAGGGCTATAATCTGGTTGAAGAAAATAAAGTTTGCCCTGTTATTCATCACTATTATAACTAGGGCCATTAATTTAGCATTCAAAGTTACTCTGTAACATCCTGAGGTTTAGTTTAGTATAGTATACACATGTTAAGTCTCTTAAAGAAATTGTGTAGAAAGAAGTGTTTGGTTACAGGAGCAGCTAACAATAGCCTAAACTGGTTGACTAAGATGGCATGTTCTATTCCAGGAAAGTAATCTGTGTCTTGCCAGCATGAAGACTGAGTACATGTTTTAATGTGGTGCAGTCAACCATCATTAGCAAATTATCACTTTCTGTATTTGTTAGATATTGACTTTGAAAAGCCATCAAGTGTGATGCACAGAACGCTTGATTTGATTTCCTGTTGTTCTCTTGCCAGTCTGCATAGCAGAGGAGATGATGCTAGCAAGTTAGATTCTCCTGATCCCATGAGCAAAGTGAAATGGCAGTGGCATAATTGTACAAAGACATGCGGAAAAATAATCACAAATCCTGCTAAAATGTATAGAGATTAGTGATGGAATTCCCTTACCCTGTCCATGTCAGTTAAAACATGAACATAGTTCAGAAATGGGTTTTAAACATTTGAACTAGATTTGTATAAATGAACAAATGAAGAAACATTGTTATTTAAACAGATGGGTTTAACTTGCATTCAATGTTGAACTTGCATCGAATGATGTCTATGCCATAATATATAGGCCCTGTTCCTATATCAGTAATTTTGATGAAATTTCCCCTGGCATAGGTGATAAAATCTGCTACTTCTCTGGTATTCTGCTACAATTAAATGTCTAGGAACAGGCCAGCAGAAAAAGCTGGCAACCTCACTTGCACAGAATTCTCTGGAATTGTGTCTAACGCATTTGGGTAAACAATGGGTATCAACTAAAATACTCCTAAAATGGGATTTGAATTCTTCTTGGAATGTGTTAAGACTTCTCCCCCATTCTACTTTAGACCTGTCATTCTCATTCACTGTAGTACTATTTCTGCACCTTGTCATGTCAATATCTTTCAACCAGAACGGAAGCTGTTGCTTAGCAATGTCTGTTGCTTAGCTCCCACTCAACTCTACTACCACAAATCAGTGGGATTTGCAACAATAAGGTGCTGTTAATGGCTCAAACTCCATATTACAAAGTTGGAAACCTACAGTTCCAAATATTTTTCACTATTGGAAGGGTGTATTCTTTCAAATAAAAAGGACAGGATTAAAAACTTTATATGGCTTTTGTAGAAGATGATGCCATCTCTCAAAAAAGTGGCTTTGTTTTCTGGAGGAGCCTACGTCTGTAATTGGTTGGATTGTTGCTGAGGTCATGGGAAAGAATATGTAGAAATTAACAACTGGCTCTCCTAGAATAATGAAGTTTTGTTTGTAAAGAAAAGCGAAGCAGGAGAGGAAATAGCATTTGCCAGCCTTTTCTTTAAAGATTTTTGTTGAATAAGCAAATGATCAGTTGAGACAGAAAATGAGGATTTTACCTATTATTACTAATAATAATATTAGTATAATACTAATATTATTATTATTACTAATGTAACCATGTACAAATACATGGTTTCATCAAGTAGCAGCGCATGGCTGATTTTGTTTGACTAAGCAGCCTGGTTAGTATTTGGGTGGAAGGTCAGTATGGAATACTAGGGCTATAGGTTAGATTGAGAAGACCAAAAAAAAACAAAGCATTCTGGAAGAAGGCAATGACAAAATCAGTTCCATGTTATTACCATGAAAATGTGTCCATGGATCAGTGGGAGTCAAGCTAGATTTAGATTTAATTAGAAAAAAAATAGCAAATGATAAGCAAACTAAACCAAAACTCATCGACCTAGAGACCCATGGATTTCAAAGATCTTTTTTAACAGACTGAATGGGGTTGGTGCAATTCTTTGTATGTTTATTCACAAGTTAGTGTGTGCTTACTCATTGGTGCGACGTGCCTGGTGGGACGGTTAAGGTGCTGGCTTAGAAACCAGGAGACTGGGAGTTCTAGTCCTCTCTTAGGCATGAAAGCCAACTGGGTGACTTTGGGCCAGTCACTTTCTCTCAGCTGAACCTACCTAATTGTGTTGTTGGGGGGGAAATAGGAGGTGAGAGCCAGTGCTGCAAACAGGTGTGCAAGCTGTGCACTGCAGAAAGGGACCAGGATACGAGAAGGCACCAAACGATCGGAACAGGAGTAGCCCAGTGCTGCACTGCAGGGTGCCAGGTTGGGGGAAGACGACCGTCCAATTACTACTCTGTGCATCTGTGCATGCACTGTGGAAAGGAGAACAAAGTGCCAGGAAGCCGCAGCTGCCACGTGATGTGACCTGATGCTCTGGTGGCAAAAAGCCCTTTTGCACAAAGGCACCTTACAGGTCAGTGGCAGTCCTGGTGACAGCATTATGTACAGCACCATGAACTGTACAAAATAAAGGTGTGATATACATCTAATAATTTAAAAAACCTTTCAGTTTGGTTTGGTTTAGTGGACTTTGAGTGCAATGCACAAAATCTGTTCTCCATTTTATGCATGCATAATCCCTTCCCTATTAATCGGTTAAATCAATGCTTCATACATGCATTGTCAGACTTATCTGTTAGGTTCTTTTGCCCATGCATTGTGAGATTGAGGAGTTACTTGCACATGAGAGATCAGATTAAGTGGGGAATTCCCAAAGATTCTCAGTAATTTTGGGACTCCTGAAAATTTCCCAAATCAATTGTTTACCATCCTGTTCTATTTCTACAGTTTTATAGCTATGGAAGGGCAACTGATTTCTAAGGAGATGAAAGCACAATGGTGTGTTGGGAGAAGTACTTCAAAATCGGGGGGGGGGGGGCGGGAAAATGGTGTGTGTGTGTGTGTGTGTGTTTGCCTAAAGTGGTATATGGACATCATACTCACAATTGTTCAGATTTTTTCCAGGGAAGGACAGAAAAATAGGCAGACAGACCGATTGACTCTTATGGAATTTTCGAACTAATCAGCATGAGAACTCTGACGTAATCGTAGTTTTGTAAAAACTCTCCGCATTCCAGACCGGGCTCCAACCGCGACTGCAATCCAAGAATCTTGACAGAGCTCAACACGGCAGTCGAAGCCCTCCCCAGAGCGCATCGCTTCCGTTCTATGGACGAGCCTTTCGACGGCGGCCGCTTGGAGTCAATTTTACTGGAACGCGAGAGAAAATGGCAGCCTCCTTAGAAGTGTGCCATATAGCTTGCTCCGCTAACCGCGCCGGCCCCGGAGTGATTTCATGGGGGAGAGGACCGCTGTTGGCTTTCGGGTCCTGTCGCTCTGTCATTCTCTACGACCCACAGGTGAGGCGTGAACGGAGGTCGAGGATTTTGGCCGAGCGGGCTTCTTCACGTTTAGCTAGCGAGCTCCCTAGACATGTACTTCGTAGTCGTGCTATGGGGTGCTATGAGGCGCGGGGAGTGGGGGGCGGGATTTGATTCCTGCTTGATGCAGCTCAGTCGGCTGTCTTCCCAGTAACGGGGAAAACTGATCTGCTTTGTTTCTGCGTCCTGCGGTTCTTAAAGATACAGCGGCTTTGGAAAGTGACGGTAATGGCGAGTTAGCCTTCAGGGAGGACGAGGGTCAGTCCTGAACGTTACTGGGTACCGTTCTCTCTTAACCTGTCCTACCTCGTGTAGTTGGCTGGTTACAGGGATGAAACGGTGGGAGAGACCTTGGGCAACTTCTAGAGTTTATGGAAGAAGGGCATGATAAAGATGTAATAAAAATTAAAGAGTTTTTTGAGGGGCGCGCATATATGCCCGTGTAGCAGAACAAAACAGAATATTTACTGTGGTCAATGACCTGTCCGTAAAACACTTGAATACATAAAATTAATACTGATCAGTTACTCAGATGAACAGATTTGTCAGTCAGGCTGCTGTGTAGCATTGTAGTGAAGATATTGACCTGGAGCAGGGAGACCCAGGTTCTAGTCCACTCTCAGCCATGGGAGCCCACTGGGTGAGTTTGGGCTGGGTGCTGTCTTTCAGCCTAATCTACCTCTAGGATGCTGCTGTGGAAGAATTTTGGAAGTGGGAGTGCTATGTCTGATGTCTTGAGTTGCTGAAGAAAAAGTGGGATCGATCGATCTAATAAATGAATAAAATAACATGCAATCACAACAATGAGAAAGAAAGCTAAACTGAAAACTTGCATAACTGCAAACTATGCTTAATTGAAATGAAATGAGTGTACACATTTGCTGACTTCTCATATCATGCTAAGCATAGATTTTTAGCCAGGGATTGTTGTTTAAGCCACTGTAGTTAGTTTACACAATGCTGAGTTGACAAGACAAATCACAATGACTGGGTTTCCACATAACACAAATCAAGAGCCAAATAAACTGAATAAACCCAGTTGCTTATTTGTGAGTCATAAGCTGCCTTGGGTATGATTTATAATAAAATAGAAGATAAATATTTACAGTAACATATATGCATATGCCAATCAATTTGAAATCTGCATTGCTTTGCTTTGTTAATGCCTGACAGATGGTTGCATAGAGTTCCCGAGTAGCTGAAATATTTGGTATCTTACTCAGGATTCTCCTAGGCTATTCTGCCCATTTGAAAATATTGAAACTATTTCAACAGTATCTTTGCAGTGAACTTTTTCTTTTTTCTTAAGAGCAAAACTTTTCATCATTCCTTTTTATAACTAAGACAAATCTGGCTATATGTGTGTCTTTCCCTCTAGAAAAGAGAAGTAGTGGGAACATTGAATGGTCATACTGACAGAATTAATTGTGTTCGGTGGATTCACAGAAAAGATGGATGTAAGTACTGTATCAATGTGTCTAGAAGGAGTTTGCCTGGTTTTAATGCTTATATTTTGTACCTGGAATAATAGAAAGTATTGGTAGAAAATTTAACACCTGTGTTCATTATGTGAGGCAAAGGCATTGTAACAGGAACAGGGTTAGACCGAAAAAAACCATGATAGGCTTGATACTTTACACTCAGCCAATGGATGTACAATTTCCATTGATTTAAAGGTCACACCAAGCTTTGGATTTTTCAGGCAAATGCTACACTCCAAGAAAGAACAAGGATAGTTTTATATATACTTCATATTTTATTTTGTTGTTTTTCAATATTACATTTTATTATTTCAGTTCTAAATTTGACTTTATTATTTTGACAGGGTATACAGTAATAACATAAAAGAAGAAGTTGCATTTTTTTAATCAGTAGAGGGAGCTACGAGACAGAGACTGTCATAGCCTTCTCTGCTGATATAAGTGGCTTTTTGTTTGTTTTGTTCCAGAAAAGTATAATGGAAGATGTATTGCATTTTTTCCCATAAGTCAACAATATATTTTTTTAAAGGGATGAAAGAGCTGCAGCCTTTTAGCAAGTGGAAGAGTGGGTAAGGGTGGAAAGGCAGGACACAGAAGTTGGAAGAGAATGGGCAGGCTGATAAAGATCAGGCAAAGCTTGGGGAAAGCAGAGAGAAATGCTGGAAAGATTTATTTCATGTTATTTTATTTATGCAATATCTATGGCTGCTCAACTCACAGATTGCACATCTGGGTGGCTAATGTACAATTAAAATACCAAGGAAAGTGTGTAATAAACACGAAGACCTGAAAGAGCAGGGCAGGAGCAGATCATCATGCAGAAAATCTATGTGATCTCTGAGACAACACCAACTTGATGGCACATAGTCAAAATAAAAGCACAAAAGCACAACATAAAACAGCACAAACCAAGATCATAATGCATCATCTCAAATATTACACCAGACTGGCTTATCCAACATCCTGGCCCAACACCTGAGTGTGTTTTCTTGTTTTACATTATGGAATTTATGTAAGATGTTAAACTCTCAACATTTTAAACATGCAGAATTAGTTGGATAGTTTTTGGGTACAGGCTAGAGATTTTTTTCTGTCCTTTAAGTTCTCAAAGCATTATCTGGGTTATGATGACAAGAAAGCCTTGATTTTATGGACTGCCATATTATGGACTTTGAATGCACCATGAAATAATGGTCAAAGCCTATTGTTTCCAAAACAGTTATTCATTTTGATCAGTTATCTAAAATTTAGATTTAACAGATACTCAACTTTAATTGACATCCTTCCCCTCCATTGGTCCACAAAATCAGTTTTATTGTATTGCTGTGTGAGTGCCCTCTGGTGGACATTTTTACATGCAAAATGCGTTTCTGAGGGGTATACATTTTTCAAGATCTATGCCAATAATGACTGAAACCTCTTAGAAATTTAGAAGTTGGAATCACATTTTTTATGTCTGAATTGACTTCTCAACTGTGTTCAGTATGAGAACTGATGATGAGAAATTGATGATTTGGTGTGATTCTAGAATAATTTGGCATCAACTCTGTAGCTCTGTCTTAGGTTTTTTAATCAAGCTACTGAGTAATCCTGCTGTTTTATGAAGACTGGGATTTCCACTGTGGCCTTTCACTGTGGCTCCACATGGTTTTTTTCATTAAAAAAATAAAAAAGAGAGATGAAACATTGCAAAGCAAATTGCCAATGACATCTTTATTTCTAGTGCTGCTTCTCGATCTCAAATGGTCTCAAGCATTTGGGTAATTGAAGCCCAAATGCTTTGTTTGGAAGTGTGTAGACCTTCCTAGCAATATGGCAAAGATAATCAGGAAATAGAAAGTATTCTGTAGTTAGGGAATGGAGACTGTATGGAAGCAGTGTTCCGGTAAAATAATGCTTCGTAACTTGTTAAATTATCCACAGCAGCCATTTTATGAATGTACAAGGCACAAGACCACCTAAATTTTGCAAGAACTCCCCAAGTATGTTCTCAGAATTCCAAATTTGTGCATCAGGTGAAAAAGATTAGGGAATCCTGCAGACAAGATAGCAACTACAAATTGACATAGCCTATTCTACAATGGGTTTAATTTAGTCACAAAAGTGCAACATTTAACAGCTTAATGCTGAAGACTGACCTTTCTTATGATTCTTGGGGTGCCAGGATGCCAGGGGTTAAGCTTTTGACCATGGGGTGTTCCTATTGATAGCATTCTTATGAATGTGGAAAATGAGGGAAAGATGTAAGTTGGTTTGATTTGGTGTGTATAAATATAACACATAATGAATAAATAAAATATCTGCTGAGAAGACTATAATCCATACAACACCCCCCCACACACACACAGAGGTTAAATGAAAAGCAATGCCTCTAATGTTATAAATCATCAAGATATGGCAGTACTGATTTATTTATATTTATTTATTTATATTTCAAATTTAGTCACTGCCCATCTCACTCAAGAGTGACTCTGGGCAGTTTACGGTAAAACAAGAATAAATATTAATTAAAATACAATAAAAATACAATAAAAATCATGCTCTAGAAGCTCTGACATGTTCTTTGGCATCTCTTCTTTTACTTCCTATGGTAGGAAGTTACTGTGAGAAAAGGTTGTTTTGCTATAGTTCATGAAATGGAAGTCTGCAGTGAGTAATCAGTGCACTTTAAGCAAGACACTGTGAAGTATGTAGTTGAATGATGACGATTATGTGGATAAGTAAATAAAAATAACAAAAGACCTCTGTTCAAGAATTATTTTCCTGTTTCACTTATTAAAATATCCCTATTTAAACTAAAGTTATGGAGGTGGAGACATTACTTTTAATTCAACCTCTGTGTATTTATATATCTATATATATAAAATTAATGAGACCTGCTGTTTAGTGAAAAGCAGATAGAATGAAGAAAGTTTATTCTAGTAAATTTGTGAGATTCTGTTCAGGATTTATTGTAGCCTTTCTCAATCTGTTGGACTCCAGATGTGTTGGAATCATATTTTAAAATTACCAGGTAACATGATTATAAAATATGCTGGCTAGGTATTTTGAGAGTTACATTTTAGCAGGGAATCAAGTTGGAGGATATTGATTTATTATCTTTAGAGTGCAAGAGCTCCTATTTCTCTCTTTGGAAATGATAGGAAAAAATAAACCAAAAGCAGCTGACTGTTCTACAATTATTTGCAAATAGTTTTTGATTTTAAAAAGAACTGCTCAAAAACAGATTAGTATTTGGAAAAATAATTTTGACTTGGATTATTCAGTCTTTTTATATCCCTCTATATCACAGCTTATGAGATGGAATTAATATCTGGCGGGTCAGACAAACTTCTTATTCTTTGGGAAATTCAAAATGAGAAGGTATGTAGAAATATCATGGTAAGTGAAGACAACATCATTGTATAAGTGATTTTTAAAAAGTCAAAAGAGAAAAGAGACCAATTTCCAAAATCATCTGTTCTTCTTGATATTACCTCCTTTGCAATATTGTCAAAGATACACAACTCCAACTGTGTTGTATTAAACAGTCACACAAAGCAAAAGAACTACTGCTAGTTATCTGAATTCAGTTTTTTTCATAGTGAGAAACACTATGAAATGAAATATAGCTATACCAGTAGTCCTCATTTAGTGATGACAGTTGGGACCGGCAACTTAGTCATTAAGTGAAGAGGTTGCTAAGTGAAACTGCAGCTGTTCTTCACTAATCTTACTTCAGCTTTCCTTTGCTTTTACAGACCTGTGAAGGTTGTAAATGCGAGGCTTGGTCGTAAGGTTACTTTTTCATCACTATCGTAACTGTGAACAGTCGCTAAATGAGGCAGTTGCTAAACATGGACTACCTGTATAAGTGTCTGATTTGTACATATGACGAATGTCGGTGCTTAATGTAAAAGGAAAAAAATCTAAACAGACCTCCTTAAAAGCTTATATTTGCATCACAAAGAATTAGAAACTTGTGTTTTCTAAAATGATGCCTGAGATTCTCTGGAATCTGAACTGTGTAATTAGTGCCACATGCTGTGCTTACATAGAATCTCAAAATATAGTTTGCCTGAGCTATAGTACAAAATTATTCTGATTCTTTGAGAAGCAGCATCCTCGGTAATCAGCCTTAATACTGCAGCCCTATTTTCTTTGGAACCTGCTAAAAAGCTGGGAAAGAAAAAAAGGAGCTGGGAAAGAAAAAGAGTGAGTTTGTTTTTAAGCTTCTCTTCTTTTGCATCTTTAAACATTGCCAGATGCTATAGCAGCAAGGGGAGAAATAACTGTGCTGTGCAGAAGAACAGCTTCATCTCTTCTACAATAACAGGAATGCTACTTTGGGATTATGAAATGTGACACAGCTTATCATGCATTTGAAAATACTAGGAAGGCATTTCTGGAATTGGAAACCAGTGACATTACTGAAGGACTTAAGAGAATTCATTTCCCACTATCCCTGAGCGTGACCAAGTAAATATAATAGTGACATTCTGCTTTCATTTTCTTGTTCAAATGTCCAGTAAGAAGGTTTTAGGCATGATTGAACTTGGGTCTGTATGGTTCTGTTTTTCTGATGGAAGAAGAGAAAAATAAATTTGCCTGAACTGTGTTCTGTCTTGTTTGAATAAATTCAAGGGCTAGGTAAGGGCTGCTGACAAATCTCAAGACAGCAATGGTTAAATTGCATGTTTTCATTGATCCTAGAGGCATGTAGATGTGAAAACAATAGTGTATTTGTCAGGAGTATCTGCAAGGTATGGTAAAAAAAGTCAAGATGTGACTACATAAAAACCAGGCAGAGCTTCAATCACCCTGTCATGGCTGCCAACTTGATTTTTTTTTTTTTTTTACCATACTTTGCAGACTTCCCTGGTGCTTGTGAAGGAAATGAATACCTTTTGCAATAAGGTACCTTTCTTCCTAGAAATATAGTCAGAAATGAAAGTTTAAAGAGAAATACTAAGGAGTTGAGATGCAGAGATAAATTATTTTCTTTCATTTGGAAACAAGGGAAAATTGAGGAAAAAATTAAAATACTGCAATACTTGTTTTTGCTGTCTGTCTGTCTGTCTGTCTGTCTGTCTATCTATCTATCTATCTATCTATCTATCTATCTATCTATCTATCTATCTATCTATCTAATGAAATAAAATAACTGGGTGCTGCCACTAGCCTCTCTTATGTCCAGTACTTTGAGGCCTAGTAGATGACAGAAACAAAGTCACCAATCTCTGAATCAAGGAGAGAAGGTGACCCACAAGCAAAGAAAGACCAAATCTTTCTTTCTTTTCAGAAAATAAATATCAGCACTCTCTGAAGGAAGAAATACATTCTCATCCTTGAACTGAGAGTTGGTCACTGTATTTAGTAATTATAGTGATCCAAATTGTATATGGGCTTACTTTAAAAACTTCCTGCCTACATTGTTTTTAGAAACTATTTTGGTGGATGAAGGTTAGGGGTTAGTATATGGCACTTACATATATGGAAAATATTCCATAATCTGTTTTTAATTTTTCCCCATTTTTCCCATTTTTATGATTCCCCCCAACTCTAATGATTGTTAGGGTTACTATAATAAAATTAAATTTTACATATGTAGTCATAGATTTTATTTTTATATATATATATATTTTTATATATATATATATATATATATATATATATATATATATATATATATATATATATAAATAAATAAATAAATAATATTGTCTCCTATGGTAATATGTAATATATGATTGGAAAAATATTATGCAATTGCAAAACTCCTCACATGCATGCACTCACCCAAAAACATTCCTGTATATCATTAACTGGTGGAAGAGAAGTACTTAGTTTTTAAAAAGAAATTAAGGTTTTATTAAAAAGGCACAGTTTAACTAGATGGCACCTAGGAAGCTCTCTGAAGCTACATTAAATGACTTAGCCAACATTTGGCCTAAGATTATTATTATTAATCAGGAAATCAGTTCTGTTGTTTTCTGCTTAAAACTTTTTATCAAATACATTTTTGTTCAATTTACCTGAACCCTTTAATTCATTTAATATTCTATCAGAACTTTTAGAATAGCTGCAGAAAGGTATCGAAATAAGGATCTTTTTTTTTAACACAATAAAATTTTAGTTTTTACCCAAACACTGCCTAATATAAATTGCAAATAGAAAGCTGTTTAGGGTACATGACTTCTAATTCAGTGAAAAAATTGAGCACACAGTTATAGAGCTACTTATTCTTTCTGCTCAAACTTCCCTGTGACAGTTGTATAACATTCCAGTTATTTCCATGACTGCACAAAGCTGAAAATTGTACAATTGCATGACAATGTGGTTTCAATTTCAGGGTTATTCTTCTTTGTAATCTCATAATTTTCTGTTTAGCTTGTGAATGATGTTCACCTTGAAGGTCACACTGAAGCAATTTGTGCCATAGATGCTGTTTACATGACAAATGAATCCACAATAGGATCAAATCTATTAATAGCTTCTGCAGCTTCAGATTCTACTGTCAAAATCTGGTCCAGACAAGGAACAGAAGGTAACTTGTATCAAACAGTATCTTAAGTAATGCCCCCCATATTCCAGCTTGCTTCTGCAGTCTATTATCTATCTTTTTATTAAATTTATATTCCACCTAACCCCTTCCCAGTTTTACCCCCAGTACAATAACCTTGTTAGGCTGAGAGAAGGCTCTAGCCCAAAGTCTTCCAATCAACTTCTTTGACTTTGCATAGACTTGAAGCTAGATAGCAGCTGGGGAGGACTTAATTAAGAGTTGGAGAGAAGGAAAGGTGAAATTTCCCCCCCTTCCCCCCAGTGAATCTCCCTGCACTGCTTGGCTGATAGGCCCCATCCCCAACCAGGCAGAGATGCATGAATATATGGGATCAGCATTTTTAAATGCCCTCCTTGCAAAAATATAGACCATTTCTGGCAGAGACCCTCCCTTCCTATTTTTGCAATAATCTACATTTTACAGATTGTAGCAGCTGGTTTAGAACAGATGTTAGTGCTTTTATCATCATACTTCATATTTTGACCATATTTCAGATTTGTTGAAATACTTCCATATTTGTTTTATTCTTTTTTGTTACTGCCATGGAAATACAGCTTAGTTGTTATGCAAAGAATAAATAAGTAAAGTTCATACACATCCATATGAACCAGTTTCTAAACATCTGTGACTAAAGTCCCCTTCAGACCTTGCTGTCTAGAAAGCTGTTTGTTATAGATGAATAAAAAAGAGATACCCTTTAAATCTTTGTCATTATAATCTGGCTAAATCACTGTGGGTTAGAGTCACAAGCATCTATAGAAAATAAGTTAGCATCAGTCCAATTGCTATTCAAGGGCATTATATCTCTTAAAAATCAGGTACTGTGGATAAATAAGGATCACCATTGCAGTCATAAACTCCTTTGTATACTGTGATGCCTTCTGACTTCTCTTTATCATCTTTTCTTGACTAAAACCAGCTTCTCTGTTGTTGATTTTCTCTGGGTTGTATAACTCTTCACATTAGTCTTGGGTAAATTTTGAATTTCATTATAACTACAGATAGCAAAGCTGTGTAATACTTCAGATTCAAAGGCAAAAAGGTGCTTCAGAGCACATGAAGATACACGTGTAGTATCTGTCTGCAACTCCTTAAACCAAATGCATTTTTGAGGGATCATGTGACAGCTGTGCAGCCATGGGGAAAGGCTCAGCTGCTTTAAGGAGTTGGAGACAGGGTGTTACATTTGTGCTGTGAAGCACATTTTTGCCTTTGAATCTAATAATTAGTACCTAATTTCTGTGGTTTTTTATTAAATATCTCTGCAGTGATCACTGTGTATAATGCAACCTTATTTTTTTCTCCTCCTTAGTTAAATGCCTTCAGACATTGTTGTTTGGAAATGGATTTGTCATGGATGTTTCGTTGTCCTTCTTGCCAGGCAATGACAGTAAGAGTGGCTATGTAATTTTTTTAATCATTGGAAGAAATACCTAACAGTGCCAGTGCACGTGCCTGTTGTCTTTTTAAGAGCTAGTTTTCTAATATCTGATCCTATAAATTGCTACGGTAGACATGATTGATCTTTACCTATTTTGATTCACTGGGTAGGTAGCCTGTCACCTCCTTTTTTAAAACCTCTTGAAGTCACACTAAAATGAAGTAGTTAAGATGGAGATTTAGAGCAAGATATTTTGATCTTTTGTTGTTGTTGGGGGAAAAACTCTAAAGAGTTAGGTTTTTAGTTTGTTAAGTTTATTGCACATTTTATGGCCTGTCCTTGGACTTTTGTGTGACTTGACACTTATTTAAGACTGAGTTTCTTGAATCTGTTTAATAAAACTGTACAATGCAGTCCTTATTTATTGGATTTATGTCCTGTCTGTCAAGAGCTCAAAGCAGCATACATAGTGTTCCCTCTTCCTATTATTCCTCTTAATAACGGTCCTGTGTAATAGGAGAGAGAATGAGAATGATGGACCCAGAGTCACCCAGTGAGCTTTTGTGGCTGATGGTGGCGTAGAACTCGGGACCTTCCTCTCAGACTCCCACATATGAACTACTACATCACATCTTTGAAGTTCCTATTGAGTTTGGTGGGATATATCTCCAGGTATGGGGTCTATGTGGTGTTTTTGATTTAGTTCCAAAAAGTCCCTTGGAGCATGCAGGAACTTGAATGTTGTACTGGCTGCAGTTCTTTAAAGCAGCCTTTTCTTTTCCAAGCATGGCACAACAGTCCTCCACAGCTACCATACAGTTCAGGGGAAAGATGAAGGTGCTTTAAAGAAAGCTTTCGCCTTTTTGAAATTGAACTGAATCCAAAGTGTTGCCTAGTCCTAATAGGTATACAATTGTTGCCTTGTAGTGTAAGCTTATGCATATCTGCTCAGAAGTAAATTCCACAGAGTTTGAATGGGATTTACTACTAGCTGTCATTTCCTCTTCCATAAACGCATCATCTTGTTTCTGTTTTCTTTTGTTTCAGTACCAGTACTGGCTTGTGGTGGTGATGACTGCAGAATTCATTTATATGTACAACAGGCTGGAGAGGTAGCTATTGTTTCTGCTTCTTAGTCTACAGGATTTTTCTTGTGGTATTTCTTTTTTTGGTTTATTTATTTCTACAAAGTTTTATACCCTGCTTAATTCCTGAGACTCAAGTTCAGGGAAGTTTGAAATCTCTGGTTTTTCAGAGATAGTATTTCTTGACAATAACAATCTTCAGCTGTTAGAAGGCTTTGATTTGATAACCAATCAGCCATGTTCATGCCTAAGGAAAGCTGTTTAGAAGCAGGCTCATTTGTTGATATCAGGTTAATCTATTAGGATTCCACTGTTAAATAGAGGTTAATTTGTTTTTCTCCAGAGGAGAACCTGGAGAAGGGAAGGAGATGGGGCTAAAGGCCTTGTTAGATGTAATGACTCCCGCTGCATTTCCAGTCCTCTACTTCAGCCAGAGATTGGCCTGATATGAACTGAGGCAGTTGTGCAGCTTTGCTGCCTAAAATACTTCACAGCCTCCATGTACTGGTTCAGGACTTTGATAGCGTCCCTGGTAGAGCCTGGAGTGGCTGCGTACAGCAGGGTATCATAAGCACACTGATAATACTTTACCTCAAATACTTAGTGACCTCCCTCAGCATTTTAACATAAATATTAAATTGCATGAGAAAGGTTGCTGAGCCCTGTGGCACCCCACATAGAAACAACTATGGGCACGGCGGTTTCCCCGTGCACATTGACTGGAATTGCCAGCTCAGGAAGTAACAGAACTACTGAGAAAAAAAAGCTTCCATGGGGTCTTGGATGCATGTGGGCAACTCTAGGAAGCATATGCAGCTCTACCAATACAGGATAGAAGTGAGTGCCAGTCAGAATTAAGCAGTTGCATTGCGCTCCAAAGCAAGCTTGTGCAAAACACACTGTAGTAGCTCCCAGCTTGACACCCTCCAGATGTATGAAGGTATATAGGAACACTCTGAATTCTGATCCATATGAGGAATGAAAGCCTTGGTGTTGCACTTGCAACACATTTGGGGGACTGAGATCAGGGAATCTGCAATAATCCAGTCAGGAGTTTTACTAAGATAGAGATATCTATGGTCAGACTAATAAAGCAGGAAAAGCAGAAAAGCTGCAAAAAGGCCCTGTTGCACCAAAGCTACTTTTGTGTCTAGCAGCAAAGTTACATGTTAGAGAACCCCCAAACTACAATGGGGAAAATTGCAATAGATATGTTTATATTGAGGATCCTTACTTGTTTCAGTTTCAGAAATCTTTACTACTATATGGACATGAAGATTGGATAAGAGGAGTTGAATGGGCAATTTGTGGTAAATCACATTCAATCTGGTTTATGAGATTTCAGGGGGGATTTCTCAAGTTTTGCAGCCATAAAAGCTAGGCACTTAACGTATTTTGAAATAATACTGAGGTTCTTGAGAAACTGAATTCTGTATTGGTTGTCACTTTTTTTGTTTTTTCTGCTCTTTCATGAAACATCAGAATATATACAATCACTAGAAACTATTGCTCATATCATAGAAATAGTTATGCTTTTTTTCTCCATTTATCAAAGATATGAGCCTTCTCTTTCTATCTGTAAGAGCAGTGTTTTTCAACCCTTAGTAACTTTAAGATGTGTGGACTTCAACTCATCTTAAAGTTGCCAAGGTTGAGAAACCCTGTGTAAGACGCTCATGGGGGCCTGAAGGGTAATAGGCACTTCCTACTTAACTTCCTAGTTAACATGATAATATAATGTAATTTGGAGACATGAACCATTGCAAAGAGTAAAGTTCCAGTTTTGTTTAGCAACTAACCATTGTAAATATTGATTTCTTTGGGGCACTGAATTTCCACCTTAAACTCTTTCTTCAATGAGTGGTTTAACTTTTCTTTTTTAAGATGGAGACCTGTATCTGGCAAGCTGTGCTCAGGATTGTCTGATAAGAATCTGGAAGATGCATGTAACTTCCTTGTTTGGGGAAGTCCAAGATGAGGATACTATTAGGTTGAAAGAGAATGTTTTCACCATAAAAAATAATGATGGTAAATCTGTTATTTTATATTGGATTTTTCTATAAAAATGTTTGTAGCATGGTTAAGTAGAAGAGAAGATTTCTCATTCTTCTAATGTATTGTGGAAGAGTGTGCTATTAATTAGCTGAAACAGTGTGGGTTTCACTGTGTTTTCTTTCAACTAACTTGATTGGTGCCCCCATGACATCACAGATATCTATTTCTGCACATGAATTTAATTTTGGTGTGATATATTCTTTACATTAATGTCTTCTATAAATTGAATAGAAATTATTACATCCACCTGAATATAGTGAATGAGCATACAGTTTTTTCTTTCCATGTCATAGGTGTGTTACATTTTGTCTATGTGTGAAATATGTATTTGCCTCCAGCATCTTGGATGTACAGAAGCCTTCTGGTTCCATCATATCTTTTTTTCACAGATGAATTCACAGGCACAAGGTCATAAATTTTTTGTCATATGATTATTTGCAAGGCTGAGTCATTAATACAATGGCTAGATAAGTCTTGACAATTAATTTACTCTTTGACACTTGCTTTCCATTCTGATTGATTTCAACAAATGTAACAGAATTCTCTTGCAACCTGCTGCGTGGGACTCTCTGATAGTAAGCTATTACCCTGGTACATCTAGTTTCAAATACAAAGAAGGTGAACTCCATTCTTGGTGCTTTTAAAAACAGCCTGGAATATTTTTTTTCACTCTCTTTTTTGCTTACTTTATTTTGTGATAGGTGTAGATAAATCTTTTGCAGTTACCTTGGACTCAGTGCTAGCTGGCCATGAAAACTGGGTATATGGAATTCATTGGCAGCCACCATGTTTCAAAGGTAGGAAGAAGTATTTGATTTCCAATTTGGGCTACTGATAGATATGACAAGGAATGTGGAATTTGTTGCCAAAATGGAGAACTCGATGCTGAGTTCCCCCTTCTGTCCCATAGCATGTGAAATTTAAAATGTGTGATATGACATATCACATCATGTTTTTTTCCACCCTATGTGGGAGTCGATGTTGTGCACCAGAGGTTGGGAAGTAAAGTATATGAAGTCATTTTGTATGCATCTGGTAGCATTTAATTACAGGGGAGAGACAATAATATTTGATTCTTTGGGCAAGATTATGTTCTTCCCTCAGGACCAGGGCTGAATTTTGTGCAATTTGATTAAAAGACTCACAATCTGTAAACATAATCCTGTAAAACAGCCACTGAAGATTCACAATATCTAGGATTCAGTTTACACAATTTTTGTCCATGCACATATTTGAGGACATTGTAAATTGAGAGCTTTCTTCCAACTTTAGCCATGTATAGTTGTTCTGTGTGGTGTCCTTGTAGAGTTCCTATTTAAACTTTTTGCTTTTCTTCAGATGTGATAAAAAACTATATTTGATAAAAATGAATGAAAACATATCATACTATATGAGGATATTTTTTCCTGATACTGTAGATGGCAGGATGGAACAGCCAATGAGGTTGCTATCTGCTTCAATGGACAAAACTGTGATCCTGTGGTCTCCAGATGAAGAATCTGGAGTGTGGTTGGAACAGGTAGATGTGGTTTTTCATTTCCTCTGTTTGTGATACCAAAGTAAAAGAAATATAGAACTAAATCCCAAGGCTCAAAGATTTTAGGCAAGAAGTATTTTAATTTCTTCAGTGGAAAGGCAAAGAAGAAACATGCTTCAATGTTCAGAACAGCAACAGATTGATTCCTCTTAAAAACAGTAGCTAAGGTTTTCATGTGGACATCAGGATGAGGAATAAAGTCTAGGAACACTGTGCAGTGAAGAAGGTTCTCTCCTTGAAATACATGGTGACTTCTGGATTTAAATGGAACCATATTAAAAATAAGTAAATATTAAGAACTTCACATGTTTTCCTTTTTGGTATTATGATTAAGATTTGGAAATAAGGTGGTGTTATTTTAAGATGAATGCAAGACTTTTCTAACTGTGCTAGCAGGTGTCTCTAGGCCAGTGCTTCTCAACCTTGGGAACTTTAAGATGTGTAGACTTCAACTCCCAGAATTCCCCAACCAGCATGGCTGGCTGGGGAATTCTGGGAGTTGAAGCCCACACATCTTAAAGTTCCCAAAGTTGAGAAGCACTGCTCTAGGCAGTACTCAATTGTATGCTCCTTCTGTACATGGAGGCTCTAATTTACTGTCAGGATTGATAATCAATGATAGTCTATCTTCTAACAAATTCATCTACTTTTTCTTTTTAAGCCAATCAGTGCCCATTGCTGCATCTTGACCTTAATAAAAATAATGAAAAACATACTTTGCAAATTGTGACCCAGGCTTGTGCATATTCTTTTGCTTCCTTTCTAAAGTGATTTCCCTGCCTGGCATTAACCACAGTCTTGAGTTGCATGTACCCAGGTACAAATTAGGGTTCTTTTTAAATTGGAACTTTTGTTGAAACTGGCCTAGCCAACCATAGTCACGAGGGAATCTGGCATGAGTTGCACATGAAAACAGACACTGGATAGGGAAAGGGTGGAACTGGCTTAGCATTTAACAACTGTTTTGCAGGAAATCAGTCTGGATCAAATGGATTAGGCACCATTTGAAGAAGCACTTTTTACATTGCAAGCTGCCTTTGATTTTGGCAAGTAAACGAAGCATTTAAAAGTAACTGCCTTCATGCAAAAATACGTGAAAGAATTTTTAGAGGTTGATTATGTGACTGGTTAATATTGTAGCATTTGATCAGCCCCTAGGGAAACATACCACTATCAAAACAATTATTCATTTTATATGAACTTGCATACTTCTTGCAACTATCTTGCAAGCCTCTATTTTGAAAAGGTCTGTATTAATGTGGTTTTTTAATTGCGCAAGATATTTGAATACTTCTAGAATGACATTCTTTTAACTTCACTTTGGATGTAATTCTGAATCATATACCTTTTCCTCACAGTCCTTAATTAGTAGGGAGAAGGCACACACATTCATGCATATTGTATCTTATTTTTTCAAAAGGTCCGAATAGGAGAAGTAGGAGGAAATACGCTTGGATTTTTTGACTGTCAGTTCAGCCCAGATGGCTCAATGATTCTTGCTCACGCTTTCCATGGAGCACTTCATCTTTGGAAACAGACTTCTGCAAACAAGGCAAGAGAGAGTTTATTTCTATCACAAAAGCATATATAGAATATCTTTATATGGCTCTTTGGAAAAAATGGCTCTTTGCTCATTCCATGTAACAAATTATATATTTTTAAACATCTTTTATAAGTTACAGCATTGAGGAGGGTTTTTTTTTCCTTTCTGAACTATGATAAATAGCAAACAAGTTCAATTAAATAAGTTTGGATAATTAGGATAGACTTGTAGGCCTTTGTGGGTGAGAAAAACAAATGGCTTTGTGAAGTTACTTTTGGGTGGATCAGCTTTTGTCCATCTGGCCCCGGATGATCTCGTTCCGCAACAGAGCTTTCCCAGGACTGTGACAGAGACCTTTTAAGGCCCACTACCTGAATTCGTTTTTACTACAGCACCCTGATCTGGACTCATTATGTTCTGCTTGAACAGTATCTGCTGTACCATTGGACAGAGTCTGTTCCCAAGCTATTGTTTAGGATTCTACAGCTGAAGCCCCAGGGCTGCATATGGTCCCTGGAAGATTTGGGCCCAGGTTCCAGAGGTATTTCTGTACTGTGATTTTTAGTGTGAGAGAAGAAATGGTAAGTAAAGATAATGGGAATATCCACATTAGCCATATCATTTTAATTAAATTTAAATGTGAATTAAATTTAAAAGTACACGTCCTTGCTTAATAACCATAACTAGGATTGGCAATTCCGTTGCTAAGTGGCACGGTCATTAAGTGAGATATCACATGACCGTGATGGACTTATGATCTCACTTTTGCCTCCGCTGTTAAGCAAATCATTCACAGTCCTTAAGTGAGACATCATGTGACCATGACTGGTGATTTTATTGCCGGCTTCTCCATTGACTGCTTGTCGGAAGCCAGGTGTGATGTATGCAAATGGTGATCATGTGACCGCGGGACATTGTGATGGTTGTAAATGCCCGCCAGTTGCAAAGCACCTGAATCTTGATCACGTGATTGTGGGGATGCTGCAGCAGTTGTGTGAGGACTGGTCGTAAAGTTACTTTTTCAGTGCCACCATAACTTTGAACGGTTGCTAAACAAGGCATTCATTAAGCAAGGACTACTTGTAAGCTAAATCAAAAGTAGTTTTAGTCCTGGCTTCACCTCCTTTTCTTGAGTGCAACCTCAGCATGCTATTCTAAGACCAAGTGTGGCCCTCAGCCCCAAAAATGTTGTGCATCCCAGGCAGCTTAAAAGTGTCTGTTTCCTTTGTTATAAACATTTTTAAAAAACCGGCATGTTTTATCATCTAAGGATGCCATTTAAGGTTCTTTGTCCTTTACAGTGATCTTTTGATGCCCATCCTTCATTGGCCATTAGGTTTTGTTAAATCAATGTGTTGTAGTGCTTAAGGAGTGGGAAGATTCAAGTTGAAATTTACCTTTCAACCACAGAAGCTTGTTGGTTGACTTTGGATCAGCCACACTCTTTCTCAGATCAATCTACCTTGCAGGATTGTTGTGGAAAAAATAGGAGGAGGGAGTGTTATGTCTACTTCCTTGAGCTCCAGAATTAAAGGTGCAATATAAATCAAATAAATAAACTTAAAATGTTTTTCAACTTTGGATATAGTTCTTCAATGAAGAGAATGCTGTATCTAACAAATACTTTTTACCCCATTCATGGATTTACAATATAAATGTTTTTGATTTAATAGAGAGAATGGGCTCCAGAAGTGATGATTTCAGGCCATTTTAATTGTGTTCAAGATGTGAAGTGGGATCCAGAGGGAGACTTTATAATCTCTGTTGGTTCTGACCAAACAACAAGGATATTCGCTCCATGGAAAAGAGAGAACAACCCAGAGGTATTTTTTGCAAGCTTGCGAAATTATGTGGATGGTATAGCTAGTTTCAAATGGTCCATTTCCAGACTGAAATATGAGTATTTTTTCTGGGCATGGATTCAATGTGTGTAGAGAGTGAGGGAGATGATCTTGATAGAATAGGTAAGAACAGTTACTAGACAAAGAGGACTGAAACATTCTTTAAGTCTTGGGAAGCAAGATAATATTCAGAAGCGGCTCAGGCAAACTGCTCCCTGATTCACAGGAGAGAGGAGGAAGGAGGAGAAGGATAGCATAGTCAGACTCCAGGATTCTGTTTTTATTGCCTATCTCAATAAATTATAGTTCTAATTTCCTATGGAGTTGATTTTCTGGTCTGGTCTGCCTAATGAGGCTGACGATGTGCATATTTGATCTGGATATGAACCTAAAACACATATGTTCTGGCAGAGTGGGAAAAAGGCAGAGATAGGGAGAGCAGGGCATTGGGAAGATTGGGAGAGGGGAGGGCAGGGAGTCCAGTTGGCTATTCTGCTGCCACATGCTCTTGTCACATGAAATATCTGACCAGTCCACTGGTTCAAATACAATGTATCAAACTGACTCCCTCTGAGCTTCGCAGCACCTTACTTTCCTAGTTCTCCTTAGCTACCACAGCTAACGTTGCTGTTAGGGAAGGGTCGGTGGGTCGGTTGGATATGCTGGACTTGAATTCAAGGGTGGTGAAAACACTAAACAGGGCAAAAGGGAGCTCAGCAAAAGAAGGTGCTAGGAAGATTGGTGGCCAGGCTGGTGCATGGACCCTGCAGAGGAAGAGGGGAGAAGTGCCCTAAGCTTGCCCTACTTGTCCCATAAGAATCCTATAGAATTTGGCTCTGCCAAAACCCAGAACAACCAAGATATTATTATGCCAAACTTCCCGGCCACAATGTATTTGTTTTGTGCACAACTCTTGTAGATAGATTTGAGCTAGCATCTCTGAACTGCAAAAATCTGGATGACCATTGAATGGCAGCAAAGAGATAGAGAAATCTCTAACCCTGGAAGTTGTAAGGATTTTTACAGCCAAGTTTTGATAGTTCTAAAACAAATGATTTTTTCCCCAGCAGAATACGAAATCTGAGCAATAGCTTTTCTTAACATTTCTTAAACTCTCCTAAATGCATTCGTATTGTATTCCTATTGTTCAGTAGTTAGCTACTATGGTATTATGACAGTATCACATGAGTATAAACATTTAGAAGTTTATATTGGAAAGAGTCATTTAAAAACAAGATATGGTCTATAATTACACTTAATTATATCATTATTCATGCAACATAGTGTTGATCATATTCTGTTTCTAGTGAGGAAAACAGATTGTTAAAGAAAAATTCAGGGGGAGGCTAAACTGGGGGACAGAGTTGTATTTTGGAACAGGGTAGGGATTTGGTCCTTTTCTGTGATGTATTGGATATGCCAGGAGTCTGTCTCAATTATTTATTAATGAGAGGGGATTCCTGGCATTTCCAATGAGATTTGGATAAAGGCAAGAATGCATTTTCTGTAGGAAATGAACTGAATGTGTATTTTCAGCAAAATGTAATTCTAAAATTGACAATAGATTGATGGGACTTAACATTTAAATTCTTGGATACTTTTCTCTATAGATTCTAAGATTGGTACTTGTATAAATGTGATGGTCCTTTTACTAGGTCTCATGGCATGAAATGGCAAGACCTCAAGTCCATGGGTACGATATGCAGTGTATAGCACTGACAGGGCGGTTTCAGTTTGTGTCTGGAGCAGATGAGAAAGTGCTTCGTGTATTTACGGCACCTAGGAATTTCATTGAAAACTTCAGCAGTACTTCTGGAATATCTCTGGAGAAATTATATTCTGGGGTAAGTTGTGTATTCACTGGCTTTTAAAGAAGAAACATTGCTGTCTGCTACATTTGATGTTTGCATCTCTCATTTGAATTCAAGCACATTTTTAAACATAGGTTACAGAAATACTGAATGAACTCAGAAATTCTTTACTTCAAGGGTGGTTGTAGTTTTAGTGTTCAGGGGCTATAAATGAGCCTCCTGACCTTTTGGAGTCCATCTGAGAATGTTATAATATCATTGGAGAGGGTAGGATCAACCTTTTCCAGGGTGTGTTTTTTTGGGAGGGCAGGGGGAGAACAGGAACAAGATGTCTCAATGAGTCAATCCACACTCATCTCCACTCTTAAGCCCCCGCCCCATAATAGCCTCTTTGGGGCATAATTTAGGGCCATAATTTGGGGGGTTATTGAGATTTGTAAAAGTGGACATAGGAATAGCTTGCCTCCGAGAGGCTCCCTGTTCCCATTGCTACCACTAAAACTTCCCAGAATGACAAAAATGGGGTAAAATCAGACTGAAAACTACAGTTTTAGGCTATTTGAGGGGAATTGGAAATGGAGTTTAAAGAATAATGGAACAAGAAGCTCCTAGAGGCCTTTGACTCTCATTCCCACTCTTATTTTAACAGAAGAGACCAAAAATGGCACAGACAGAATTAATGGTATTGCCAGCCCTGTGAGATAGACCTGGTCAGGAAACTGAATCCATAAGAAGACTAAAACTATACTCTGGACTTACTCTGTACTCTAGAACTATACTCTAGTTCTAGTCTTCCTGTGGAGTCAGCTTCCTGATCTGGTCTACTCCGTGGGCTAGGTCTATGAGCTATGGTTGCCAAATACTACTTTAGTGATGCTGAGGATTGAGTTTAAAGTGTGTAGTACTAAACTTCCTTTTGGTGGAGACATGAATATAATTTTAAATTTGAACATCTGCTTAGTCACAAATCAAAATTCTTAGACTATGCTCATAATCTGTGCTGTACGGTATGCTTGTTACTTCTTAAGATGTTTTGTGAAGACAGTGTTTGTGACTTAAAACCATGGTTTTTTACATAATATGGGGTACAGACCCAAACAGCTGTGCTTTATTCAATAAACATGGTTGAACAGAATATGGGTTATCATGATGTGTGAACTCAATAGTCATGTAATTCTGTATGACCTGGAAAATTGAAACTGAGGCAAAGATTTTAAATTAGTTTGAGATTTTTCTAGAAATTCTTTAGTAACATATATACCACATTTTAGATTTTTGACTTATGCAAAGTTATATTGAAGGCCAAACTTGTAAGAAGGCTATATTTATAAATGAGAAGATTCAGATAATCATAAATAACATTTTTCTTTTTAGCAAATGGTGGATCTTCCAGAAGGGGCTACTGTACCAGCCTTAGGTTTGTCCAATAAGGCTGTCTTTCAAGGTAATATTTGTCTATATGTGTATCTAATTTTGTATTTGTTTATATGAGTGCTTATTTGATCATATTTGTGCTTGTCCAGGTTGATGAGAGAAATTAGCTGGGAAATGGGTGATCCTTAGTTGATGCAGGGAGTTCCTAGTGTCCTCCAGATGTTTAGGATTATAAATCTCATAATTCAAATTAGCATGTTCAAATAATTAGAGATACTGAGACTTGCAGTCCAAAATATCTGCATAGTGAAAAGTTTCTGTCATCTGGAAATTTTGTTTAGTTACAAGGAGAAACTTGGAAACTTCTATTTCCATTTTGTTGTTAAGTTGGCAAAATATGGCTTTACATATCAGTTTAAACCATAAGATAGTTTGTTTGGTATATTGCTTATCAGTACATATGAACTCAATCACTGTAACTTGTTAACAGTGGTTAAAACAAACCATGCCTTAAGTATAATGTATAAACACATATACAATGTAGTTAATATTAAATATGGTCTGTTTAAAATAAACAAGCTTCAATTTGTGGATTATGAAACTGATTAAATTATATAACAAAATTTATAGCAATCCAGTAAGAACAATCTTAGCTGTAAAACACAACTCAACAAAACATTATAACCCCCCTCCCCAAGAAACCAACCAATGAAAACAAGAAGTAGTTAATATGAGGACTAAGTAAACACATTAACTTAAAAGTGAAATCTGAAAAATGAAGGTAACTAGAGTAATAAAAATTATAGAATATAAAAAGGTATCTAGTTTGAACAAATTTAGTATATCACAAAATTAATCAGATTGTTATAAGGAAAAGCAATACTAAAACTAATTATATCAACTAATGCCCTACCAGTGTTAGTGGGGGTGTGGATTCTGTTTTATTTTTCCTCCCTGTGGTAGTTCCTTGATTAGAATATTGTTTGCTGCTTGATTGTTATGTCTAGTGATAATCTTAGTGTTAATCTCTGCTTATCTGGGTGATGATTGCTGGTGAGGAGATGTTCTGGACTGGAACATGCCACTGTATATAAACAGAGAACAAACCCCCTTCCATTTTAGCACTGAAGATGTTACCTAGCCGGGTAATGAAACTTTGCAAGAAAACAACCAAGCTCAGAGAACCCCAAGGACTCCACAGTTACCTGTGCTTGTTCCCATTATGTTAAACCATGGTTTGTTGCAGCATCTAAATGTCCTTCCTTCCTTCCTTCCTTCCTTCCTTCCTTCCTTCCTTCCTTCCTTCCTTCCTTCCTTCAGACCTGTGTATAGTTTGGAAATGATTTGAAAGTAGTGCTTCTCATGAACATAGTATAATGAGTGTTACTCATTAAAACCACCTACCTTTTTCAAACTTCTGCCAAGCCTGAAAAAAAGATGAGATTACTTTAAGGAGTTGATTCATTGCACCTCTTAGAGCAGTTGCATCTGTTTTTCAGGCTTTCTTCAAAACCTGAAAAATGTTGGGCTGCTTTAATGATTAGCAGAGGTCTGTGTGAGATCCCAAGCATTTTCTCCAAATCAATTTGAGTTTTCCTCAGCTCTATTATATATATTCCAATTCACCATTTAGTTAGTTATTATGATTTCATGTATGGTTAGTTTTGCATATTTATCATAATTATGTTCTGGTGATGAAATACCTTCCCTGTAAAAATAAAAATATTTGAAAAATGAAGTAACTTCTGCTTTTGCTGGTTACCATTGAGGGGGGGGAGGTCACTAAATGGAAAATATTTTTAATTTAAACCATCTCAAATTTGAAACACCATGTTTCAAGCCCTAAACATCTCATTTTGTCCACCAAACAGCTGCCTCAAGTATTAAGTGGGTTGTCTTGACAATTCTGGAAGTCTTTTGAGCTCAAAGCAGCTTTGTTTCAAACACAACAGTTTTGGGCTTAAAACACTTCCAAACTGATCAAAACAGCCTGCTTGGCACTTGAAACAGGGCATCTCAATTCCAAAATGGTTGGAATTCAAAATATTTTGCATACTCCTACTGAATACCCATCACCAAAATCTTAAGAAGAAAGGGACGGTAGCCGTTCTCTAAGACTGTAAGAGAAGCCATGTGTTTGAGTTAATAGGACAGGGCTAACTAATCAAATGATCTCAAAGGTCCTGATGATTCAACTGTTTCTGTCTCAAAACCCCCTGGCAGTGCAACCCTCTGCATGTCTTTTCAGAACTAAGTATTACTGAGTTCAGTGGAACTTACTCTCAGATTAGTGTGAATGGGACCTTGTGCTAAGTCATAATGTTTGGTTTTGTGAGTGTGAACTTTTTGTAACCCTTGCCTTCTGACTTAGGGTATTCTTTGGGAATTTGGGAGAGTTGTTCACAACATGGCAAATGAAGAACAGATGGACATTTCAGCCTTATATCTCAAGCGAGGCTTCAGTCTGTCAGCAAATCTAGCAGAAAGAAATTAAAATAAGCCACAGAGACCCTACTTTTATATATATTCATTAATAAATAATGGCTACAGATTATTTTCCTAGATTCTGCTGTCTTATCTCTTTCCTGGTATTAACCCTGATTCATGAGACTATGCATTAATCTTGCTTCTTTGGACATGTACTACTGTTAGGGGCTGGACAGTGTTGTTGTGTAACCAGCCAATTGTAGACTCTTTAGTAAATCAAGTCTAAGACTGGCTGGGTATGCACATTTTACTGACCAAAATATATTTTAACCATGGATTGCTGAATAAGCCATAGTGGCTGGGTTCATACCTAAGCTAAATCACCAACCTCAGATCCTCTTTAGCCTGTATCAGGCTGCATGTCTCACTTGATATTTTTTAAAGATTGTTTTAAGTTTTGGGTTTTTTTAAAAAAGAAAAGGTTGGGGAGCTTACATGTTGCAAAGCAATGCATAATATTTATTTCAAAGCCTACTTCTTGATCCTGTATATATTCAGAGATTCAAGTCCACTGTTTGCTCCGATGTTTTCCCAGCTGCCCAGAAAAGGATGCAGGAAAATTAACATGGTAGAAAGTATCCTGGGAATCTGAGCGGTAATTGAGGAAGCATTTTTATCAGTTTGCCCTTTTGGTATAGTGGTATTTTCTACCAGCTGTGCCCTTGGCATCCATTTTGCAAGAGACCACAATTCATGCTCTCAAAATATGCCCAAACTGGGGACTCCTGCCTAAATCTGGTTTACAAATTGCAGTGAATGATTTCTTATACTGTGGAGCTCTGGGTGCTCTCTGAACTTGGTTGTTTGCTTGCAGACGTTTCATTACCTAACTAGGTAACATCATCTGATCAACACATCATCAGCACTGATGATGTTAGCAGTGGAGGCAAATATGTGTAGCTCAGGGTTGAACTGATGATGTTACCTAGTTGGGTAATGAAACATCTGCAAGCAAATAACCAAGCTCTGAGGAGCATCAAGAACTCCACAGTTCAACCCTGAGCTACATATATGCTCTTCTATTGAGTTCTTTTAACTTGCCACACAGCATATAAATATGCCATATTATAACTTAAATAAAATGTAAGAGCATAACAAGGGTTACCCCAAGGTTCTTAATAATACAGCTTTCCTTTATCCAGTACATTATTTGTCACGTAGGTCCTTGTAGGTTATTGTATTTAATTTCTTTTGAGCAATTTATTTTGTTCACTGGAGTTACTATATTAACACTATGTTGACTTTGAGCAGATGATGGCAGGGTAACTAGACTTGGGCTTTGAATTCTTGGTTTCACATGTTTGTATATTGTTTGAATTCAGTAACAGCCCCTGTATTTTCAGAAAAGTTTAATTCTTGAATAGAAGCAATTCAGTCATAATTCATGACTCACAATCTTGACTAGATCACATTATTCTTTTCTGTATGTGTTGTTTCCTTTTTTTGGATGAACTTCCTTTTATTAATAATTTTAGCATAATTGTTATGAAACTACAAGCTTTAATTGCTTCAGAAATAGGCCTAGAGAGCTTAAATGGTTCTAAGAGATGTCAGTAGAGGAATAGAAATAAGGATTCTCAGAGGATCTTTGATCTCCCTTTTCTGGATCAATGGGGCAGTTAAAAATGAACACAATTGAGTTAATTCTGCATTCTTATATTAACATACTGAAGTTTAGAAAGTTTCAACCCTGAATAAGTAATGAATAAATGTTTGAACATTACCTGAGGAAAAAACCCAAACAAATCCTAAAGTGATATGTCCCAGACTTTTAGCCAGATTCTGGGAATGAAATTTCATTGGGATTTCAGTGAGAATTTAAAAGAAAGAACATGCATATCATAGCAATCCAGGTAATTTAAGAAATTACACAAGACTAGCAAAGTGTTTATTATTACAGGTGGGAGTGTACATGTTTGAGTGAGGAGAAGGCATGATTTGCAAAGATGTGTGCTGTGTGTGCTGTGTATACATTTTTCAATGCTCTGTATATAGATATGTATAGCATTTTTAGTGAGATTCCCTCAGGGAAAACCTGACCAGACAATCTAACCATAACAATTTCCCTAAAGTGCAGCATTTTTCTCCCAGGAAAGAGTATCCTGGGGACATCAAAGGCACGTCAGCTAAACATCTTGCCTGTCCTTCCATATCCCAACTGTTGAGGACAGAGTTTGCACTTTCGGCATAGATACATGTCATTGTAATCCATTCTATGATGTGTGTTCTTAGACAGATTACAGGATAATGAAGCAATAGGACTTTTACTTTTAGGAGTAAGGTAGTTGCAGTGTTTCTGACATGTTTTTCATGAAGTGGTATATATAGGAGGGGCATGTATCCCTTTGGACTTGCATTGGGGATGCTCACATGGCAGCTGTCGGTAACTTTTTAAAACAAATGTATCTTTTCCTGGATCAGCCTGCACTGGAGGAGGGTACCTGTATACTGCTGCTATCTGAGTATGTCCTGCCCACTCCAGGGAATTTTTCCTCTTTGAATCCAAAGCTCTGCACAGCCCTAATGTACTGTATAACCATTAGATTTATATTTTTAATACAGCTTTACATATGCAGAAGTGGTATAGTAGTTAGTATTTTTATGTGGTGTGCACATACATCTAAGTACAAGACCTGTTATTCCTTCCAACAACAGTCTTGTATGATAGTGTGTACTGAGAAAGAGTGAATAACCCAAGTCACCTAGTTAACTTTTGTGGCTAATGGAAAACTAAAACCTGGATTCCTCTACTCCGTCCAACATCTTAACTACCATACCACACTTTTGAAGTTCTCATTGAGTTCTGTGGATTATACTTGTGGGCATTGGGGCTTGGCAATGCTTTGGATTCAGTTCCAAAAGGCACTTTAGAACATGTGGAAGCATGAATGTAGTACTTGCAGCTCTTTAAAGCAGCTCTGTCTTTTCCAAGAATTGAATGGCAGTCCATGGCAGTCACACAATCCTGGGGAAAGGTGCCAGTGCTTTAAAAAAAGGAGTTCTATGTGCAAGCTCCAAAGCATCTTTTTGGAATTGAATCCAAAGTTGTGCCTAACCCTGACAGGCATAGAATTACTGCCTTGTAGTGTAAGCTTATACATATCTATTGAGGAGTAAATCTCACTCCTAAAGTAATAAGTTGATTATTGTAATTCTGGGTGGCTGCCATTCCCCCTTCCACAGATATATAATCTTGTCTTCTTTTTCTTTTGTTTCAATATATTTAATTGAGGGTGGACTAGTCCAGCACTTTGAAGAATACACCATTAATGAATGAGTGCTTCTCATTCGTCTTGTCTTGTTCATACTGTGTTTTTTCTACCATGACCCCTTTTAAGAGTCTATAATGAAAACTGAATGTATTGCTATACCAGCTTCTTTCTTTCATCCCATTGTGAGGGTTAAACGTATTCCAGCTCCTGTCATGGTTTGCATTATGAGGCCCAATTATTTTATCTTGCAGTGTAATTTCTTCTAACTTTCCTACTCAGGCTGTTTAGATAATGGCTTAGCTTGTATTTAGATTCTTTTTATCTGGAAACTGAAGTTGTTTCTTTCTGTTTAGTGCTTGTTAACAGATGCCATCTTTTTGCAGATTCCCTACTTGGTGACTTTAAAGCAGTAACATTTGTCCATTTGCAGCTGCAGATACGAGAGCTCAAACAACTGAAGAAGAAAATCTCAGTAATGCTTCCAGCCAGTACCATGAAAATTACTTTCAGCCATGTAGTCTGTCAGGTATGCAATATGTTAAAAATTCAATATGTAGTTCTGGGACAAAGCTGGTTCTTCAGAAAGCTGACAAACCGACCAGATTCAGGGTAAGGAGAGTAGTGTTCAATACTGAATCAAATTATTTCTTCCAGAGCCTCCCACGGAAGATCACCTCTTGCAGAATACACTATGGCCCGAGACCCAAAAGTTGTAAGTTACTTTGTTTATAGATGTAAAAACATACCCCCAAAATGTGGCAACCATTTAAAGTCCTTGATTTTTAAGTAATTTCAACGCTACTGTAGTTCACAGTACAATTTTCTCATTAAATCTGGAGTTCTAGGTTAAGTCAGGGCCAGAAAGATGAATGTATTTTTTTAAAGCTAGTTTCTGTATCCCACTCTTCATGGAAGGACCTCAGTGCAAAGCTATGAACAAAGGGAAATGCTACTTCATGCTTCAAGCCATTTAATAGGCTTAATATGCAACAGGTTTATCACAGCAGGTTTCTAGCATTTCTACCACTTGAACTTTAATGCTAATTCAAACATGGAAAATTCTGGCCTATTCTTGGCTAAAGAGAGTCATAAAACAAGGTAGAGAAAGCATACAGAAAACAGCTTCTGGAATTTTTTCACACTCCTACCAGCAGCGACCATAGGAGACGTTGGCATTTTCTTCTGTATAACAAAGTAATGAGCTGCATGTGTGTCTGTTCATGCTCTCCCCTCACGTTGTGTGTTTATATGCATGTGTCATTGGGAAACACAGGCAGGCTGAATGTGCTCCACTCTGAGTCTCTTGACCAAAAGGGAAACAGGAAAGTGGCTTAGAATGGAATTCCATTCTAAGCAATATTCCAGCTCTCTCTCCCATAGAGGTGCATTGGGGAATTGCTTCTAAAAAAATTTTCTCTGTAGCCTCTGGCCTGATCTGGCCCTAGAGTTTTCAAGCTATCCCTTTTTTGTTAACTTCAATAAAATTAACCCTCCCACTTCCTCCATTTGTTGCATTTTTTGGAGAATTATCTTGCTGATAAACAAACAGATGCGCAGAATCCTGAGCCCTGTTAAATAACTTCTTTCCCACATTTGATTGCCTTCAGAAAAATAAACCATTGAACTCCGCAGTGTGAGCAGTAAGACATCAAGACTTTTTGACAGTCATAGTTCTCTCAGAGGTATAATGCCTTGTAGTACCTTCTTTGGGGCCTTGCCATTTGAATGTAAAACAAACTCACAAGTATTCACCAAAACACTAATAGTGTTACCTGTACCTCTGCTTGAGTATTATTATTATTATGGTTGGTCGCACTGTCAGCCAGATGCTTAGACTGGATTTGGCATTTTTATCCACTTATTGAGTCCTTTCCAAGGATCTGGGATAGGTAGATGTTGTTTGATGGTGTTAAAGGTATCATTGCAGGATATAAGCTATTCCAAATAAAACTGTCTTTTACCATTATTATTATTATTATTATTATTATTATTATTTTTAATTAGCCACCCAAGTCTAAACACAGATGATACTCAGAGTCTACTGGACTCTGCAGAGTGCAGAGTGTGAATAATACACAGTTTTCAGTCTCCACAATCATGACTTTATATCCTTGATCAGAAAGTTCTTCTCATCACAGCAACTGGGTTAGTAACACAGATGCACAATGTGAGGCTTCAAGTCTCAACACTCAGTTGCAGCCTTCAGTACCTTCAAAAAGTTGTTACCCAATTGTGAGTTTTGATGTGACAGAAGAAGGAATTATTAAGTACATGAGCGAAGAGTTATATTTAACATTTAAATGCAAATCAAATCATATTTAGTCAGATTAACTACTTTTGGCATGTGCCTCCCAATATGCCACTCCAAGGCCAAATATGGCTCTTAGCCAAAGCTGGGTATCCTTGGTCAAAGAGTTGGACTGGAAATAACTTCCATATTTAATAGTTCTCTCCAAGGAGAGATTCCCTTCCAGACATTTACCTGCCTTGGGGCAATCATGCAAGACCTCTGAGGAGCCTTGTGAGTTCCTTTTAACAACATGCATGGATCCATATAGAATTGACAGCTACTCTTATCTTCCTTTGCATTCATGGTAAGATGGAATATAAATAAAATAATGCCCACAGTGCCATTAAATAGCTTCATTTTTCCTCTAAACAAAACCAACATTTTCATAATTCTCGTTAAAATTTCTCTATAAAATAAGGCACATTTCCTCATCTCCAGTTATATAGGAAATTGAATTACTTAAAGAAAAAAAGATACCAAATGGAACTGTACATTCGTTACTCTTGAGCAGAAAAGGAATCTTGTGTGCATTTTAATACTTTGCATGTACTTCATTTTAATACTTTGCATGTACTTCATACATACCCATTTGATCATCTGTGGAACTTCACATTATAATAAGACATGGGATACCCTCATGTTCTTCCTTGGTATCCACATCTTGTCCAAATAAAACATAGCTGTGGCCTTTCTGTTCTTTTCTAACTTGGAACTTTGGGAGGGAAAAATCCCTTTCTTATGAGACAGTCTCTATAACAGGAAAGCTTAATCTGTTCATTTCAATAGAGCATTGCCTAGTTTATTAAACTTCATCTTTGATACCCATTCCTCTGACCTTTTCTCTCTAATGAGCTATCTGATTAATGTAAAGATTGTCTCCTATGATCATTGTTAACTAGCCATCTAAGGATAGACTTTCATTACCAGAGCTGCTCACCTGAGCTTATTAAAGGTGCAGATTAAACAGCCCATAAGAGTTATTAAGAGTTTCAAAATCCTTTTCCTAAAACAAATTAATAATGTTGCTGTCCCTTTCTTCTAAGATGATGGGTGCAGGCAGGGATTTTGAACCTTTAATTATTCACTTAGTACTTTTCAACTTCCGCAAAGGAATTCAGAGCATCATATTAGCAAAGTACAAATGAAGCAGCTGTGACAAGCTCAGTAAGACTGAGAGAAATGATTGGGTAGAAGTAGACCAATGTCAGCCCTTGAGGTAGTCCAGACAAGAAGCACAAACTATGAATACTAGCTTTACTTTTATTGTAAGGTTACAATAATAGAATCTTGCAAGTCTGAAAGTATTTCTCCCCTCCTTTACTTTTACTTTCTGGAAAATTAGGATTTCTTCTGAGATGCTTCCCATGCCGCTTTTCCTTCTGTAGGCTGAGATACAGTACCTTTTACATGATGGTTGTCTAGACTGCAGCTCTTCCTCCTGCCTCCCAAGGTCATTCCCACATACCATTAAAACCAGTGAGCCTCATATTTCAGTGACAGTTTAGAAACAGGATGTTCCTTACTGCAGGCATCCTGTTCTGGGAAGAATAAAGGCCACAGTTAAGCAGTTATTGGCATTGCTGCTCTCATCAGCAAGACTCTTCTGCAGCAAAGGAATGCCTGGCCTTCCACACCACTACTGTCCCAAAACAGTGATTTCTCCAAAGAGGAAGAACATGTTGAATGAGAAGAACAAGCTGAAATTAAATCCAAACAAGGGACAGATGCTATTGATAAATGGGAAACTGCACTTGGGGATTGAGATTGAGCCTGTTTTGGATCGGATCATTCTCCCCTTGGGAGTATTTCTCTGTTCTCTGCTGTCACTGGATTCACAGATAGTGGCTATAGTATGGAGCACCTTTCCAGCTGGATCTCCAGCTGCAGCGGTTGTTGGACTTGATAATAGTTATCTGTATCTTGATTGTCCAGACTATTGCAATCACTCTAAATGGAATTACATAGGTTACACTTGTATCTATAAATTGCATTTAATAACAAATGCAGCAGTTAGTTGCTAACTGGTACAAGATCCAGGGATCCCATGATAATCTGTACTGGTTGTCAAATCCTTACATGGTACAATTGAAGGAATTGTTATTGGCCTTTAGAGCCCTAAATGGCCCATCTGAGAGACTGCCTTTCCTATTACGAATCTATCTAATTAATAAGAACTGTAGGGGAGGTCCTTTGAAGAGGGCCCTGCTGTCAGAAGATCATTCTCTCCTAGCCTATAGAATACATTCTCTTGGAAATTGTATTTGGCCCCTACTTTTTCTGTACATAAAAAAATCTGTAAAGATGCATGTTTTTCAGTAAACTTAAATTATGGGTTACTTCTAATATAAATTTTAATTTATGGATTTTAATATTTTGCATTTTGTTTTTTTAATCCTTGTTACTTGAATATTCATTTGAGTAGAAACTAAGGCTCCAAAGTATTAAATTAAATTAAAAAAAAATCCAACTTCTTAAGCTTGCACTTATATAACTCTCAGTGAGCCAGATAATAAAACCCAGCTGTTTTAACAGAGAAGAATTTCCTTGATTACTCTTCTCAAATGTGATTTGTAATTCCAAAAAACAAATCAATCTCATTAAAGCAACAACAACAGAACATTTTTTTTCTTTACTCTTACCGAGAACTCGTAGGAGATCTGAGGTAAGAAAATTTCCTTCTTTTTACTAGAGTGAAGAATTTGAAGTATCCAAACAGGAACATTTGTAGGTGATTAAATATTTTAGGAGATGAATACTCCTTGAAAGACCTTCCTTCCAGAAGTGGGATCAGCAACTACATGGAGGCTAAACCAGTGCCCAGTAGCTGTCCAGCAGATTTCCTCCAGGATATCCTTACGGGCTGACAAATCCCTCATAACAGGTTGATTTAGAAACTTTCTTCCACAGCAAAATCTCCAGGAAAAAAGACAAACAGGAATTCCCATCTTCTGAATGGCACAATCCTGTCCAGGTGAAAGTAGATGCCTTCAGATAACTAACCTAGCACTGGCTTATAAGGAAGAAAATAGTTGAGTGAGTGTGTGTGTGTGTGTAGTCTCATTATAAAATGGCTGCCACAATGAGTGGGGTTAGTTGCAAGACACCAAAAGACAGTTTGGTGAAGTGGCGCCCTGCCATTCTTTCTAACTGTGTCTGTTGCTGGATTGGTTTGATCCTGGATACTTACCGTCAGTCCCTATCTTATCTTGGCCCGCCCACCCCCCTTTTTTTTACGACAAATCACTGAGCTGCAGCTGCTCACCATTTTTATTTTCTAAAAACTCTAACAAACCGGCGGCTGTTGCTTTGCCTGGCAGCATTTAAAATTTTTGTTTAGAATCAAAATAATGTTTACCGCTGAGTGAGGGAGGGGTTAGGTGAGCACCAAGAGAGATGGCCGTGAGCATTGTGATGTGGATATCACACAACAGCTTATAAAGATAGAATCCCTGAAATTGTCATACTTGCTTGTGCCTGAACAGTTGTGTGGTTATGCCTCAGTAGGTCGGCTTCTTGTACTAAGACCTTTAGCAATCCTATATTGCCAGAGTTTAAGTTAGAAAATAAGTTGTCAACTACCAGATCTCATTTCACTGGCGTAGATGGCCTTCTGCACGCGGTCTTCCTGCTGTTACCTCCAAAGAAGGCAGTGCCTGCTGTTGCAGAGATTTTGTATCACTCCATACAGAGAGTCTGTAGAAGAAAATATCTCTCCCCAGTTTACACCACTTGAATCCAATATAGGTTTCTGACAGTAAGAGAAATTGTTGTCTGATTTTGGTTTTGCCTCTCACATTTTCATCACCCCATAAGAAAAGCATGAATTTAAAATTGCATTTTGCCTTTTCTGGCCCACTTGAGCTCTTGTCTTATTTTATCAAAAATTCCCAGACTTTGTTTAGATATAAGTAGTTGAGAATTTATTTAAAAATAACACTTCTGCCTCTCTGTTTGAACACTAATAAGGAAATTGGAAACTAATGGAAAGTATCTGACGCAGTGTAGAAGAATCTATCCTGCTGACATTATAAAATTAGTAAAGAGAGGTGCTGGGTAGTTGTGATCTAATCTCTCCCTGTAAGTCAGTATTTACTAAGACTTTTCTCCTCTTGGATAGTTGCCACAATGACGTTCTTTTCTCAGCAAGTTACAGTGGTTTGAATTGTTTTGTAACCAATATAAACCTCTCAGCTGATTCCTTGCAAGAGAAGACTGATGGGGGGGTCTAATTATAACAGACCTTAATTGATCTAGTTAGTTTAACAAGCCAAATGATTTTTAAAACTCAGTTTTACTGTACATGTTTGAAGTTACCCAGGTATTTTGACAAGCAATAAGAAAATATTTTTGGTTCCCTATTGTATTTGTATCTTGAAAGAATCTTGAAAGAAGCAACGTGCAATCATGTAAAATGTAGGTTAAAAGTTGCCATAGCAGCAGAGAAATAGATAAGTTTGGAATAATTGTCCAAAAATAGACCATTTAGCAATTGCATGCCTGTAAGAGAATATTGAAGCCTCACCATCATAGTTTAAAATTATTTTTTTAATTTTTATAAATATTTAAATAAATAATGTTGTATAAGAATCTATTGAAATATTTGTAAGATCAAATTGTGAAAACTATGAACTTTGAAATAGCTATAGTAGGTCATATTTTTTAAAAATAGAATGTCAGTTGCATTGTTTATGCAGATGTGTTTAATGCTTGTAATCAGATGCCCTGTACAAATTTTGGAATTTTGTTTCAGTTATTCTCTATGTACATCTGATACTGCCAGATGTTAGATTATCACCATTTGCCTTAGCATGAATAAGGAATGGTTCACACATCTATACCTTCTTATATCACTTGATTAACATTTCACAGCTCCTAGCTACATGTATAAATGGTTGCTATTAAAAGACACTAGTTTGACATTGTGTGATTATGAAAGTTCTGTTCCACAATAATCTACTGTATACCCAAAATTGTGGTTCATTGTCATTTGGAGGCCCAAATAGTCTTGCTGATGAGCAAGAGAACCTTGTATCAGTTCTGCTGATATATCAACTGCACAGTTACATCTGCAGAGAGATAGCTTTGCTTCAGTTATTTGTGCCCTAGTAAATACTTGTTTGAATCATTAATGTAATATATGATGTTGACTTTGAAAATGATTTGGAAAATTCAGCTGGTAAAAAGTCAGCAGTGAAATTGTTCACCAGTCAATATACTCATATTACAATGGTGCTTTATGATCTACCTTGGATTGCAGATCCAAGTCGAAGTGTCATTCCATAAGTCTCTTGAGGTCAAGTCTTTTGAGGATTATCTCCTTTTATATATTAAGCAAGTTGACAAATATTCATTGGTAGTTTTCAACTCATCTTGTTAATATATTGGCTAAATTCTCTGTGTTTTGTGTCAGAGAGAAAAAAAGGGAAAAGAAGACTCTGGGATAATCATAAGTGACCAACCTACAGTATGAAAAATGCGTGGAAGCTTACTCACTTTGTAAATATATGCTAAATCCCATACATCCAGATAGTCAAACTGACTTTCAACTTTTCTTTGGTTGCTAAGATGTTGCAGTTTATTTAATGAATTGTTCTGTTGTACAGATATGAGTTGTAAATATCCATCAATATGTTAAGTGTTATTTTTCTACTTTTTGGTTTTGTATTTAGTAATATAGATGGTTAAGAATGCTGATGTTTTATTTGTTCCCCTTTTTGCTTTTTACAAGGGTTAAATTACTTTTATATGAAAAGTTCTTTATTAATTTCAAGGTACAAAGTTAATGTTATTTTAGGGTAATTTTTTGTCTTACAAATTCTTTGGCAATTTATAGAATCATGTGGATAGAAGCCATTCAGGCCACTAGGTCAGCCCCTGTCAGTACATTTGTCACACTGCAGTTGAATTGTAAAGAAAATGCAAGCTGAAAAGTCCAAATTAATGGTATTATACACCTAAAAGCTAACACTAATCATACAAACACACACACACACACACACATTTATACAGTCCTTCATCTGAAATGCACAGAATTATGACTTCAGAAATGTGTGATCCTCACAAAAAACAAAAACTGAAGCATAACAAAAATTTAATTGTCTATTTAACACACATGCACACAGCCATATACAATGTATGGCCATATACACAGCCAGACAAGAAACGTTGACATAAATCTGAATTTTCTGTTCCAGGAGCTTAAGGCAATATAGTTTACTCCATTTTTCCTCAGAACAACAACCCTCAGAAGTGAGCTGAAAGTTACCCCTGGTCAAAGGAGGCTTCAACCTGTTTCTTTCTGGTCCTAGTCCAAGACCATCAACTTCTATCTATCATGTTCTACCTATGAAATCAATAGATGTTCTATTAATGCAACTTGACTAGACCATGGTTCATGCCAGCGTGAAGGGGGTTTTTTTGTCTCATGTTCATAGATTCAAGAAGAGAAATTTGTTTCATTTTTATCATAGGAACCTCTTCTGGGCTGAACTAGTGACTGTAGGTAGGATTTGGACAGTATAATATAGCTTCTTTGTATAGAAACATAGAAAACTTAGGAAAAAGTACAAGTCTACTTTTCTCCAAAAGTGCTGTTTTCTTCCCATACTTCACTGAAGAATCTTCAGTGTGTTATCATATAACACTGAGTGCTGTTATAGTTTGCTCCAAAAAAGTCACAAATCCATTTCTAACCATTATTTCATATTGGCATAGTGAATCTAGCTTCTTGTACTGTGTCTTGGCTATTTTTATGATTAGTTTTTAATTTCTTTCTATGCATTGCCCAAAGTACCTATCAAGAAAAAAAGGCAATAGATAACAGTGCCTAGAAAACAAAAGATACCTAAAATGGAACTTTTCCTTTATGATAGAAAAATTCCCAAGGAGTCTTGGGGAGAGATAGCACAAAATAAAAGAATAAGTAACAGTAGTTCTATACTGTTCAGACTTCAGGCAGATGAACTCATTAATTAACTGTAATACATGTTAATGTGGGTTTTTTTCCAAGCAGTGGATCAAAAAACTCCACAGTTCTTTTGAGAGTTGTTAGCAGTTGCTCAAAGATATGATCTGAAAAGCCAAACACATCTTTCTGAAATGTGGTTAATATATTATTCTATGATGCTACAATGTAGGGTAATATAGGTTGTACTCTGGAGTACTTCTTCAGTTCATGAATGATGATAGTGATGCCCAACAGGTATGCATGAAATGAGGGTGTGGGCAGAGAATAAGGAAGATGACCTTAACAGAGATAGGCCAGATCTGTTACCAAAGCAATGAGGAGAAAAACATGGCTTAGGTCCAAAACAATTAGAAAGTATGTGTTAAGTAGCTCAGACACCTCCCTAATTCACATGGGTGTAAGAAGGGGAGGAGACACAGAACAATCAGACTTGCAAGATTCTGTTATTATAGCCAATCTCAATAAAAGTCATCTTAGTCTTCCTGTGGAGTTGACTCTTGGCCTGGTCTATTTTGTGGGGCTGACTGTGTGGATCCTAAGAAATGTCCAGGCTTCTGAAATATGCAGTACTTTTGTAGCAAAAGTGCATGGATTCCTTGGACTGGTAAATTGTTTCATTGAAGATTAACAAGTTTCAAAACATTTGAATTGATTAATAATGTATGAATCTTGCACTTGAGGTTACTTTTCCTTTTATTACGTGATTTTCTTTATTATTTTAGATATGGACATAGTTATGAAATTTTTTGTGTTGCCTGCAATAATGCAAACACTGTGATAGCCTCAGCATGTAAGGTAAGAAAATATTTTTAAACAGTAGCATTGAAATTCACATCCAAAGTGCTAAATATGTGGCTGTTCAATGTGTTGGATGGTCTTAGGGACAACAGAAGAATCCTATAATGTTCCAGTAGTCCACCATTCTGCTTCCCCCGTGTCCAAATGTATTAAGAATCCCTCAAGTCTAAAAGCAGTGGCCCCTGGATGTTGATGCTCCCAGCAGTTAAGAAGGAGCAACCCTGGACAGTTGATTTCATTGTTGAGACATTCATTTTTTTAAAAAAGGTGAAGATGAGAGACCACAGCTGAGATACATTTTTTAAAAAATCATGATAAAAATGCTGCCTAGATAAAAAATATTTCATGGATGATTCCACATATTTTCTATCCGTGGTATACAGTGTATTCATTCATGGCAAAATGAAAAGATTTCCAAAAGCCAAGGCAGACCTGACAATTTTGATGCAAGTCGTATTCTGTCCCAGGATAGAAAGAGCAGAAATCACTTGTAGGATTTTGTTGTTGTTGTTGTTGTTGTTGTTGTTCATAGAATTACAATTAGTTCTTGATAAGGAGAGATTGTGCCATTAAAATGTGTATTATTCCAGTCTTAATACTGATGTTTCAAAATGTACCTTAGAAATTAATCAATTTGTTACAAGGGAAGGGGGGGGGAAACGGTTAATCAGACTATTGGGATGGAAAAACAAATGATATATCAGAAATATTTTTGTTTGCAGCACAGTACAAATGTAATAAACAAGCAAATAAAGAAATGTACCTGGACACTGCTAGGGAACGATGGGCCAGATGACACACTTATAGCAGAGTACTTCACAGACAAAATCATTTGCATCGGCTCAGAGTTAGAAGCCATCCTGAAAGAATCCTAAGAGGTGCCAGGGGTAATGTCTAATCGCATTATCTGGGAAGAGTCTGAATCTGTTGAACCTGAAGAAGTGGAGATCTTTTGGGAGATGAGCAGTGCCACTATGTGTAGAGAGTAAGGAAGATGACCTTGACAAAGATATACAGAAACCATTACCTAGGCAAAAGGGACTGAAACATTTTTTAAGTCCAGACCAATGAGATAACATTTGGAAGCGACTCAGGCACTTCTCTAATTCCCTGAAGTATAAGAAAGGGGAAGGAGGTACAGCACAATCAGATTTGCAAGATTGTTGTTATAGCCAGTCTCAAAAGTAGTTTTAGCCTTCCTGTGGAATTGATTTCCTGGCCTGGTCTACCTAGTGGAGCTAACACTATGAGTTCTAGTCACATCCCACCTTGTTGGACTCCCAGGAAGAGAACACTGCATCGTTGTAAGTCTTCATCATGGGAGGAGGAAATGCCTTGTTGTTGCCTACTCCTAGTTGTATTGGACAACTGTTGCCCAGTTTCATAATTCCACTTACTGACAGTTAATTGAGAAGGTGGTGGCCAGGTACAAAGGGCTCTGGAAGGAAGATATTATCTGGACCCTTTCGATTTAGGTTTCAGGCATGGGTGTGAGACAGAAATTGCATTGGTTGCTCTCATTGATGACCTATGATGAAGCTTAGAGAGGGGGAATGCACCCCTACTAATCCCACTAAATCTTTCAGCAACCTTTGATACCATTAACCACAGTATTCTTCTGGACCACCTGTGAGATTTATAAATTAGGAACATTGTTCTTTCATCTTTCTGATATGGCTTTTCCAGTCAGTGTGCCTGACAGAAGAAAAATTGAGTCCTTAGGCAGTCCAAGATGAAAAACTTCAGGGCTTGTCCCTCTCTCTCACCTTATGTAACATCTACATAAAGCCACTTAAGTTGGTGTCCGTATCTTCAATATGCATCTCTAACCCAGGTCCTATGGGAGAGGTGATAGAAGTCCCTGGAGGCTGCTAATGTCTGGGTGGGGAAAAGCAGGTCAAGACTCATCCCTTGCATGGAGTGGCTGTGGATTCCAAAACTGACTCTGTAGCAATGGCAGCTTTAGCTCTGGATGGGGTGGTGCTCCCCTGGAAAGAACTGATACACAGCCTGAGGATGCTTCTGGACTTTCAACTCCTGTGGGAACAGGTGGTGGAAGCTGTAGTTAGGAGGTTCTTCATGAAGCTTTAGCTATGCACCAGTGCAACCATTTCTAGAGTAGAAGGTACTAGCTATGCCCTTGTAATGTGTAATGTGCTCTGTGTGTGATTGCCTGTGAAAGCCACCCAGAACCAAATGTAGTGGCCTGCATGTTAACTGGGGCAGCCCACTATTGCCACGTAACACCAATATTGCAGAAGCTGCTCTGGTTGCCAGTTTGTTTCCAGGTGCACTTCAAGGCAACCTCCAAGATTGCGCATTCCAAATAGACTCTGCCCCCCTGCCCCAGATACTTGCTGAGAGTTCCCACTCCTCATGAGGTACAAGAAGAGAGGATTGGGGGTTGAGCTTTCTTTGTAAGAACTCCCCTCCTGTAGATGTAAGAACCCCACTCTCATTTTTTTAACATTCAGGAAGCTTTTAGAAACAAACGCCTTTTCAATGTGTTTTTGAGGACAGGGATGAGAGTGGGTAGAAATACTTGAGTATGTGATGAATGTCTGCTGTTTGATGATACACAATACTTTGATTTTATGTTTGTATATAAGTGCCATTTTTTTTCCTGATCCCTATATTATTGGGTACTTACCTGTTCTTGCTTGTAAACCACTTAGAGTCAAATGATTGAAGAGGCATAAAACAGTCATAACAATAAACAAACAAAACCCTAAAGTGTAGGCAAGATTCTTGCCAAGAGAATGTTTTTTAATCAGAAGAAAATGGGTTGTCTGTTTTCCTACCCCTTTAGCCATTACACTAACCTTCCACAACCTCATGCCCAACAGGTTGTTGGTCTGTAACGCCTGTTAGCCCCAGCTTGGTGCATTCCTTCTGTTATGCACCAGTTATGATTAAACACACTTGAAGAGCTCCAGTTCTGGTGTGGCCTCAGGTCCTTTTTCAAGTTTGTGTCTGCTTGTTTTCAGTACTGCCTTTTTCCCTTTTACAGGCTTCTAAAAAAGAATATGCAGCCATTATTTTGTGGAGCACCACAACTTGGAAACAATTGCAGAGCTTACCTTTCCACAATCTGACAGTCACGCAGATTTCTTTTTCCCCAAATGATAAATTCTTGCTAGCAGTTTCAAGAGATAGGAATTGGTCGCTTTGGAAATCTAATCGTATCAATCCAACGGAATCAGGTAAGATTGTGATTGAAAATTGATGGAAACTGTTTTAAGAACAGGGTTCTAAAACAACTTTTTAAAGAATATATTTTAGTTCCTTCCTAAGATTGTATTTCTTTTTTGTGAATGACGTTTCTAAGAAATTGAGGACGGGGACATACAAAATGTTGAAGGGTTCTTTTAATTTGACAGAGGCTTCAAAGTAGTTCTGTCCTTCCATTTCTAAAAGTGAAACAGTTGCATTGCTTTGCTTTGAGGTCTCATCCAACAGTTCCAATATCTGGAAAAGCCTTCTGTGCAGTGTAGTGGTTGCTCTAATACATCCCCATATCTGTTTTTTTTTTTTTTTTAGTGCTTTCTCTCATTGATATTAATGCATGGGAAAATAAATATATCAGCTCTAGGCTAATGTGCTTTTTTAAAGCAGAAATATTAATTTGAATTCTGCAAATCCAATGCCTTCCTTAATATGTGGTAGTTGGAATCAGCATCAGAAATTAGGTTTCATGCAAAAGTATGCTGAATCCAGCGAAGGTTGAGAGTTGTTTTGTTTTAACACACCATATTTGCCTGTCAAAAAAGGAGTAATCATGTGGGAGTGGATGAGGTTTTTATGAAAATCTCTGACCATATGACCTGACATCCACTCTGCACTGGGAATTAAGTGGAGGAAAGGCAATGGCTTGCAGTGAGGAAGAAATTGCAAGAGTGAGGGGGAAATTTACAAGCAGTGAGCATCCAGCTGAAAGCGGGGGGGGGGGGGCATGATTGTTATCTCAGTCTAGTTGCATTGGGAGAAAGAGTGCCCGAAGCATCTTACAGCTTGCTAGTGTTTTGCAAGTAATTTAAAAGAAGCTGAGTTAAGGCAAGGAAACATTCTTTTTTTTCCCTTGATGTTGATGAATGAGAGTGGCTGTCTCATTCGAACAGTCCGTCTCAGGTACCTGATGGACCCTATTGGGTTCCAGAAGGAGCCTGGGGTTGTTCCTGGGGCTCTGGTACAGGCTTTAGTCACCACTTGAAATGAGAGGGTGACTTTTTCCCCTGAAGGCTATGGAGGTCTAGGTAGGGGAGAATAGACTTCAGCTCAACCCTGGCAAGACTGAGCGGCTGTGGGTTTTAGGACCCCCCAGCTCTTGAGATTTTCCATCTTAACTCTCCCTGGAGATGTACTTCCTCAGTCAGAGCTCATGTGTAATTTAGGACTCCTCCTGGACTTACAGCTCCTGTTTGAAGAGCAGCTTGTAGCTGGGGTGGGTGGGGGTGGGCTTTGTACAGGTTTGTCTTGTGCACCAGTTGCACCCATTCTTGGACTGGGAGGCCTTGCTCATGCTGACTCCCGGCTTAGTCACCTCTTGTTTGAATTAATGTTACGCACTCTGCATCGGGCTGCCTTGAAGACCATTTGGAAGCTGCAGCTGGTCCAAAATGGGCAGTTTTTGTCTCTCTTGATATGCTTATATAAAAACTGCTCCCCAAGCTGCACTAGGTCCCAGTAAGCTTCTGGGCCCAATTCAGGGTCACTACCTATAAAGCCCTACAAGGCATTGGACAGGCTATTTGCAGGACTCATTGTTTTTGCCCACCCCACCAATTCTAGCAGGGAGGGTATGCTCTGGGTCCTTTTCATCAAATATAGTAATGCCATCTTGTTGGACCCTGGAGTCATGCCTTCTCTGTGGCTGTACCTGCCCTGTGGAACACCATCTCCTGGAGAGCTGGATGGCTCCAACCCTGTTAAGCCTTTTATAAGGCCATGAAGACTTGGCTGTTCCTCCAGGCATTTGGGCCATGATGTTAGGTGAGCTCTGTTGATCATTTCCCTCTTTTTTATGTGGGGGACTGTTGTTTTAACCAGGGTGTCATATGTTATATACTGTTCTGGTGGTTTTAATTTTTGTACGCCACCCAGAGTCACTGTTGTGAAATGGGCAGATCCATGGATAATTTATTTAAATAAATAAATGAAACGAAGCCCAGTTTTTTTATATTTCAAATGAAATTGTTTTATTTTATAAAGCTGTAAGGTTCTGTCATTGTTTTATTAGATATAGAGATTAAAAATTACTAAAAGTAAACGGTATATTTATCACACAAATTTTATTATTGATTAATTTGATTTGTATTCTGCCTTTCTTCAAGGCAGTGTATAAAGTGTTCCCTCCTTCTATTTTTCCCCAAAGCAACCACCTTGTGAGGTAGGTTGGTTTGAGAGAGTGAGTGGCTCAAAGTTATCCAGTGAACTTCTGTGGCTAATGGGTCTCCCTGTTGCTTCACCTCTAAGCTATTTTAGGGAGTCATCAGCATCACAGGATTTGAACATTTCTGCCTTAAAATGTTGCATTTTACAGCTCTGGCTGTAATTTGACTATTAAGTGACACCACTGGAAACTTAGAGTATTTTTATGTTAATGATGTCCTTATGATGATAAGCGATTGCTAAACGTAATGACAACTTTATTGACCCCATTAGTGACACAGCTGCCACTTCATTGATGGAAAGATGGTATCTGATACTTGTTAATGTACATACATAATGAATCACTTGATTTCTGAGTAGAATGTCTATGAAAGAGTTGGCTTCCAGAAATATAACACTGTAACGTTGACTGCTTTGAAGGCAAGACAGAAATTGAAGATAAATGTGCTGAAAGAACTGAATATATTGCATGGGGTTTGGCAGAATTTAATGATGCTCATTAATCTGTAGACTGCGATCTATAGATCTATACAAAGATGTGTAGATTTTGTCTTGTTTTGAGACAAGTACAGATGAGGACAATCAGAGCAAGAATGCAAAGCAATAAGAACCCACTGGAAATAAAACAGAATGCAAAGCCTGGCTAAGCCTGGCTGCCAAGCTCAAAGGAATAGGGAAGCATAAAACAGCATCTCTAGTCTGAAAGCAGGGCCAAAGTTGGTATAAAGGTCAAAAGCCAGAGGCCAAGAGTGATCAAGAATATGGCTGTATCAGAGACTGATAGAAGAATGCTGTTTCCAGCACTGGTTGTTCTGAGCTTCTGAGACCACACGGATGCATCCACTTCCGGCCAGTAGGCTCCCGAGTAGGAGACCCTCCTCTAATATGTGGAATAAAGTCCTTACTCAAAAAGATGTGAAAGTATGGGGGAAAAGTCCTTACTTGAGAAGAGACCCCCCCAAAAAAGTGTGTGTGAGAGAGAGAGATTGCAAATGTTTGCTTTCTCTAGGCTTGAAGTGGCTTTGGCCTCTTTCCAACCAAGGAGAGGGAACTTCTAGCTCTTGGTGGTCTGAGCCCAAACATTTCTTGCCTTAGTTTTTGAGCTTTGCCTGGCATGTCTCATAGTATATCCTTATCTTCTCACAGGGGTTCTTTAGAGGAGATATGAGAACAATCTGAACTGAATATATCAGCAGTGCCCAGATGGGAGTAAATATTTCTGCTAGCAAGATCTATTTTCCTAGGCTGCATAATCTTAAAGTACTTCTGATCCAAGTGCATCAACACCTGGGAGCCTCTACATCATTGCAAAGGGAGGTGCCTTGCCATCTGAAGCACAGGAGGAGATGGGAGGGCACCCCAACTTTAGATTTCTGATAACCTCTCATTATTTTTGATGCAGTGTGATTTTCTGGAAAGTTGTCTGTTTGCTGCAATAAGAAAGGATATTGTCTTTGATCTGTCATTACAGAACCAGCCTTCAGCCTCTTTGCTTATACAGAGAAGAACATTGCTGTGCACAGTCGTATCATTTGGACTTGTGACTGGACCCCAGATAGCAATTATTTTATTACTGGAAGCAGAGACAAAAAGGTAAGGCATTTCAAAGGCTGCCTTTTGGTTGTTTTTTCTCTAGTTTTGCTTTAGGATTCCCATGATGTACTTCATGTAAACATGTAAGAATAGCTGAGAGTGAACAACCTGGAATGTTTTTTACTTTCTCCTAACCCGATTTCCCCAGGAATCCTCAAAAGCATTTTTACAAGGCAAAATGGGTAATATGTAAGTCAGTGTTTGGTCTGTAAATAGTTTAAAATCTTATAGATACAGCTGTTGCCTTTGAACATGTTTCAGATTATAGTATTATTTGGTTTTAAAGAAGACACTCCAATTTTAAATATACTGTAAATGAAGTAACTATAGTCAGACAAATCTCTTTCTTGCATTCTGTGACTTCTTCCTTTATGTCCATTGGCTATCTTTCATTCCATTTAACTATTTGAACAATTACTCACAGTGTAGTCATGTTAAGCTGTAACAATTCTACCAGTGTGGGCAAGGAGATACCAGGGATGGACAACCTTTTGATTGCTCTGGCCCATACCTAATTTTTTTGAAAGATCTAAGGGTTAGGGTTGGCTGGGATTTCTTTTCTTTTCTTTTTAGGGAGTGACTGGTTTTTCTTTGATTTTTAATTGGTTATTAAGGTTATTTTAGGGCTTATGCTGACAAACAGCAAATTACTGCTCCATTGAATTTGCTTGCAGTCAGAAAAAGCTTCATACTCCCACAAAAATGGGTGAATGTCCTCCTTGTCTGATATTCTTGCCCACAAAAACGTATGCCACAGTATCTTTGGTTGACTTTCTTGATACCACTGGACAGTGTTAACCAAAACTGTTAATGCAGTATGTTCTTCTTTCTAAGTGATGGTTCAGATACAGAGGGGTTGGCAAATTTTGGCTTAGCATGCTAACAGGCTGTTAATTGTAGTTGCTGTTGATTCCCCTTTCTTCATTTCCTCTGCAAAAAATTGAGGTAGGGTAGGGCATTTGCTTTCATGCTAGTCTTTTGAGAAAAACGCAAGCCGTGTTAGAGGTTTAGCAGAAAGGTAGTGAAAAGTTTCTCTGGGTGGATGAAAAGGAACTCTGCTTGAAGCAGGCAAGTGGATTTATGAAATTCAGCATTATATGGCTAAATAGAAAGGCATTCGTTCAGTATTTCTCACGTATGATGTTTTTATATAGCCTGTTGATGTATATGAATTATTAGTTTATTATAACTGCTCTCAGTGTTGCTGTTTATATGGAATTATACCCTGTTTATCTTAAGAGCCAGGGTGAATAACAGCATTGAACTGCATATACAGTTTTATGTGCTTTGGAGAGCTCACCATCAGTGTGTATTCAGCTGAATTGGAATGGGGTAGGTGTGAAAAATAGGATTTTAAGATTCTGGGCTCACGAAACCCCTCTTTCTTTTGGGGAGGACAGTTAATCTCTTTCAACTTCCTTTATGATAGTGGTATACATATAAGCTTTGCAATGTTCCATTTTCAATGTGACTGACTTTTGTACTAATCAGGTCATGATCTGGGGTAAATGTTTAGCAGAGGAGACTAAAGATAAGGACTTGGGCCCAATCCAGGCTTGTTCACCAGTCTTGGATGTTGGCGATTCAGTCACTGCAATTGGTGCTAGTCATACACTTGCTTCTGATGGGAGGTATGTACTACTTGTATTCTTGGATAAGTCATTTGTTTACACATTGAGTAAGAGTATTCCATATTGGCCAGCTTCCTAAAATCAAGCCAGAAATCTCCAATGTGCACTGTGCTTTAGAGTTGTTTTTATTTACTGTGCTTTCTCAGGTCATAATGGTCAAATGGCATATGATTTGTTGTATCCTTAGGCCCTATAGGAGGAGAAGGGGGCTATCCTAAGTTGGGAGGGGGGAAGCCTTATGCCATTTAGGTGTAATGTTACATATATGAAGATGAGGCCATCATGATTATAACTTTATGCAAATATTTATGTACCTCTTTAGAGTTTGGGGATTTTTTTCCTCTTTAAAAATAATCCATAAATAGATGCAGACCTTTCTTTAGAGCAGGATAGATAACAGTCATGTTTCCCTCAATTTAATTTCATGAGGCCTTTGATCTAATGATAAAAACCCTTTGGAGACAAATCCAAACCTCTGTAACAGCTCTGGGTCCCTCTCTTGACAACCAACTGCTGGGAAGTGATAAAAGAGGGTAACACAGAAAGATCGGGGGGAAAAGGAGAATGTCTGAAAATTGGCACCACCCATTCCCCCCCCCCATTATCCCTGAGGTGATATAGACTTTGACAGAAAAAGATTGCCCACACCTGTCTTAATGTGACCAGTTAATGATTTGATTAACTATATAATAACTTCTATATCCCGTCTATCCCGCTGCCATTTATCTAGGTTAAGGTTAAACAAAATACCATTTTCAGCGAGGGGGGGTTCTCATAGGTGCTGCTAAACTACATCTCCTTCAGTGTTTATTAAAAATAATGCATGATCTAAGATGATATCATATTTGGCAAGCAATACATTGGAAATGGGCTGAGGGAAGACTGAACATAATAATGAGACATAACACATTTTGTTGTTTGCGTTACGCCAAGGAAAAACAGATTGACAGTGGTCATCTTTCTTATACTGCTCCTAGCCATTCCTGTTTCTCCTAGTTTGCAGCTTCTCAGGGAATGCTTTCCCTAACTATATATTCATATAAAAATGTGCATCTTAGCAAAGTTTATCTGTGTTTAATCAGGTATACCCACAGGCTTTGCTATAGGACATACAGTACATACTATGAATTGATAGACTTTGCAAAGTATGGCAATGAAGGTGTATGTGTGGAATGCACTGTATATTCCTAAGAATCCAGTTCAGCTCTGTGTAGGACTTGAAAACTCATTAACTCAAGAATAGATAACTTGTTGCCTGTGGATACCAATGTGCCAGTGGATGCCTTCCTTGACCCCCATCAGGCTCCCTGCTGTCCCTGATACAAAGAGCTCCAACACAATCTTTTTTTCCCAAGCATGTCTCAAATTGGATAGATATTCACAGAGAATAGACATTGTGAATGACTGCAGCCAGAGCTTTGCTTGAAAGGTGCTCCCCTGCACAGAAAAAGATAAAGATCAGCTGAGGACATTTGAGGAGACCAGAGCGTTGGTGGAAAACAAGTTTGCCTTTTGGTAAATGGTTTTGTTCTCTGGCTCGCTATAGCAGCTGTTAGTGAATGTGTCGGCCAACTCTGCCATAGTCACAGAGTTCCGATGGGGCAAAGTTGACTACCACAAAGAAGCAGAAGTTTCTTGGGTAGTATCTCTTATCCCTCATAGTTTGTGATGCTTTCTTGAGTAGAAATGGTGATTAAAATGTGGGACATCTTCCAAAACTTAAGTATACATGACAGAGGAAAATACTTGCTTTAACACCTGACACACCTATTTCTTTTCTGTAGCTTCATAATTGCAATTGGGACAGAATGTGGGAAGATTCATTTGTACAAATGGAAGCCAGGTGATAAAAGGGTTCCACTTTCTGACTGGTGCAAGTGTGCTGAGACAGATAACAGGTGAGCTCATATATTTGTCTTATGTTTATAAGCAGAATAAGCAGACCTTATCGGTTTCCTGGATATCTTGTTATTAGATTAGAACAGGGAGACACCCTGAAGCTTTCTGGAGGTTTGGAATTGCAGTTACCACAATCTCTTGGACTGCCCATGTTGACTGAGAGTGGTCCAGAATATTTGGAAGGCATCAGATTGCTTATTCTTCAGTGATAAATTAATGTATGTTCAAAAAATGCAAATATTTAACATGTAGTTAAATAATTCTATAATGAATACTGATTCAATTAAAATTATCAACGCCTGTGATAGTTTATCCCTGAAAATTCTGCTAATGCCTCTCTGTCAGTATATTCCTTGCTGCTAGATGAATTAAACTGACCAATATCCATAATGTCCTTCTTGTTGTTGTTCAGTCATTAAGTCGTGTCCCACTCTTCATGACCCCATGGACCATATCGTGCCAGGCCTTCCTGTCCTTCACTGCCTCCCTGAGTTTGCTCAGTTTCATGCTCATTGCTTCAGTGATGCTATCTAACCATCTCACCCTCTGCTGTCCCCTTCTCCTTTTGCCTTCAATCTTTCCCAGCATCAGGGTCTTTTCCAAAGAGTCCTCTCTTCGCATTAGGTGGCCAGAGTATCTGAGCTTGAGCTTCATTATCAATTCTTCCAATGAGCAATCAGGGTTGATTTCCTTTAAGATTGACTGGTTTGACCTCCTAGCAGTCCAGGGGACTCTTAAGAGTCTTCTCCAGCACCACAGTTCAAAGGCATGAATTCTTCAGTGCTCAGCCTTCTTTATGGTCCAGCTCTCACAGCCATACATTACTACTGGAAAAACCATAGCTTTGATTATGCAGATCTTTGTCGGCAAGGTGATGTCTCTGCTTTTTAATATGCTACCTAGGTTTGCCATAGCTTTCCTCCCAAGGAGCAAGCGTCTTTTAATTTCATTGCTGCAATCTCCGTCTGTGGTGATCTTGGAGCCTGAATAAATGAAGTCTGTTACTGCTTCCATTTCTACCCCTTCTGTTTGCCAGGAATTAATGGGTCCAGATGCCACGATCTTAGTTTTTTTAATGTTGAGTTTTAAGCCAGCTTTTGCACTCTCCCCTTTCACCCTCATCAAGAGGCTCTTTAGTTCTTCTTCACTTTCTGCCATTAGGGTGGTATCGTCTGCTTATCTGAGGTTGTTGATGTTTCTCCCTGCAATCTTAATTGCAACTTGTGATTCTTCCAGCCTGGCCTTTCTCATGATGTACTCTGTATATAAGTTAAATAAGCAGGGTGACAGTATACAGCCTTGTTGTACTCCTTTCCCTATTTTGAACCAATCGGTTGTTGCATGACTGGTTCTAACTGTTGCTTCTGGGCCCGCATACAGATTTCTCAGAAGACAGGTAAGGTGGTCTGGTACGCCCATCTCTTTAAGAATTTGCCACAATTTGTTGTGATCCACACAATCAAAGGCTTTTACATAGTCAGTGAAGCAGAAGTAGATGTTTTTCTGGAACTCTCGTGCTTTCTCCATGATCCAGCGAATGTTGGCAATTTGATCTCTAGTTCCTCTGCCTCTTTGAAACCCAGCTTGTGCATCCAGTAGTTCTCAGTTCACATACTGCTGAAGCCTAGCTTGTAGGATTTTGAGCATAACCTTGCTAGTATGTGAAATGAGTGCAATTGTGCGATAGTTTGAGCATTCTTTGGCATTGCCCTTCTTTGGAATCGGAATGTAAACTTTTCCAATCTCGTGGCCACTGTTGCGTTTTCCAAACTTGCTGGCGTATTGAGTACAGCACTTTAACAGCATCATCTTTTAGTATTTTAAATAACTCAGCTGGAATACTGTCATCTCCATTAGCTTTGTTGTTAGTAATGCTTCCTTAGGCCCACTTGACTTCGCTCTCTAGGATGTCCGGCTCAAGGTCAATGATCACACCAGCATGGACATCAGGGACCTTAAGATCTTTTTTGTATAGTTCTTCTGTGTATTCTTGCCACCTCTTCTTAATCTCTTCTGCTTCTGTTAGGTCCCTGCCTTTTTTGTCCTTTATCATGCCCATCTTTGCATTAAACGTTCCTTTGATATCTCCAATTTTCTTGAAGAGATCTCTAGTCTTCCCCATTCTATTGTTTTCCTCGATTTCTTTGCATTGTTCATTTAAGAAGGCCTTCTTATCTCTCCTTGCTATTCTCTGGAAATCTGCATTCAGTCGGTTATATCTTTCCCTTTCACCCTTGCTTTTCGCATTCCTTCTTTCCACAGCTATTTGTAAAGCCTCAGGAGACAGCCATTTTGCTTTCTTGCATTTCTTTTTCTTTGGGATGATTTTAGTTGCTGCCTCCTGTACAATGTTATGGACCTCCATCCATAGTTCTTCAGGCACCCTGTCTACCAGTTCTAATCCCCTAAATCTATTCATCACCTTCACTGTGTACTGTACTCACAAGGAATATGATCTAAGTCATACCTGAGTGGTCTAGTGGTTTTCCCTACGTTCTTCAATTTAAGCCTAAATTTTGCAGTAAGAAGCTCATGATCTGAGCCACAATCAGCTGCTGGTCTTGTTTTTGCTGTCTGTGTAGAGCTTCTCCATCTTTGGCTGCAAAGTATATAATCAATCTGGTTTCGGTATTGGCCTTCTGGTGATGTCTATGTGTAGAGTCGTCTCTTGTGTTGTTGGAAAAGAGTGTTTGCTATGACCAGCTTGTTCTCTTGACAGAACTCTATTAGCCTTTGCCCTGCTTCATTTTGTACCCCAAGACCAAACTTGCCTATTATTCCGATTATTCCTTGACTTCCTACTTTAGCATTCCAATCCCCTATGATGAAAAGGACATCTTTTTTTGGTGCTAGTTCGAAAAGGTGTTGTAGGTCTTCATAGAACTGGTCAACTTCAGCTTCTTCGGCATCAGTGGTTGGGGCATAGACTTGGATTAATATGATGTTGAATGATTTGCCTTGGATTCGCACTGAGATCATTCTGTCATTTTTGAGGTTGTACCCCATTACTGCCTTTCCCACTCTCTTATTGACTACGAGTGCTACTCCATTTCTTCTAAGGGTTTCTTGCCCACAGTAGTAGATATAACGGTCACCTGAATTAAATTCACCCATTCCCGTCCATTTTAATTCGCTGATTCCCAAGATGTCAATGTTCAATCTTGTCATCTCATGTTTGACCACATCCAACTTGCCTTGGTTCATAGATCTTACATTCCAGGTTCCTATACAATATTGTTCTTTACAACGTTGGACCTTCTTTTCGTTTCCAGATACATCCACAGCTGAACGTCCTTTCGGCTTTGGCCCAACCGCTTCACTCTTTCTGGAATTACTTGGAATTGCCCTCCACTCTTCCCCAGTAGCATATTGGACACCTTCTGACCTGAGGGGCTCATCTTCTGGCGTCATATCTTTTAGCTTTTTGACATTGTCCATGTGGTTTTCTTGGCAAGAATACTGGAGTGGGTAGCTATTTCCTTCTCCAATGGACCACATTTTATCAGAACTCTCTGTCATGACCTGTCCATCTTGAGTGGCCTTGCACAGCATAGTTCATGGCTTCATTGAGTTACGCAAGCCCCTTCGCCACGACAAGGCAGTGATCCATGAAGGGGTTAATGTCCTTAATGCCATGTAATTGATAAACAGAGCATCTACTGGATTATTATTTTGTACAGACAAAGATTGCAAATATTGTGTTTGCACAAAATGAATTCTCCACTCACTTCAGCCCTTGTGTGCCCTCCCAGAGCCTCTCTGAAAGATTGGGGTCCCTGAGAAGGCTTGGAGGAAGAATAAGGAGTTGAAGCAGGTGTAGGAAATTAGGAAAAATAATGGATTGAGGTGACTTGTGTTAAGCAAGCTGAAGTTGGATATAGTCTTCCTTATCTCCTCTTCCAAGTCAGCATTGTCCTGTTTGTTCTTCCTTTCCCTCCCTGTTCTCAGATCTCTTCAGGTGCACTTGGACCTCAGGCGGAGAGGGCCAATAGCAGAATCTGTAGGGATGTAAGTCCCGACAACCAGCTGAATTAATTCATGTTGAGTCTCTGTATGGCTGTTCTTGGCCCTTTTCCAGTTGTATTTCAAGGAGCATTTCTTTGAAGGGCTTATCAAGCTCACCTAGAATCCCTTGCCTTTCTCTCTGGTCTTTTTTCTATTTATATTTCTCTTACATTTTTTAAAAAGGTGATCATATTCAGAGGTAATATTGTTAATACTGTAAAAGTTTAATTTTGGTCAGGTTTGGATCACTTAAATGTTAGCCCCATGGTAATACTGAATTGGGTGTGATAATGTGATTAAGGCAAAGTTGATCAGAATTATACAGTAATGTGGCACAGCTTTGTAATGATTGTAATCTCTGAATTGCACACCCACTTTATGTTATATGCACTTGCAACTATAGCTGATTCTTGGGAATCCATCTGTGCAACTTCAGATGCCTATATATTTATCAGGAGTAAGGAGAGGCAGCTTGAGTACTGCAGCATGGGAAAGAGACATTCTGTGGCACAAAGGAAAAGTTTTCTTTCTTTTTCTAACAAACTGGCTATTATCACAGATTCCTACACAGCAGGTTGAAGACTGCAGCAGCAGATGACCTCCGTTTTCCCTGGTGTGCACCTCAGCCCTGGAAAAGGGCAAAGAGAGAATTAATAATTCTTGTTCTTTATATAGCACTGTAGGGAATTCAAAGTGCCTCATGTTAACGTTATCTTATTGTAATCCTTTCAGCCATCCTGTAAAATAGGTCAGTATTCTTTCCATATGATTCTTGTATTACAGATGGGGGCAGAGAGAGAAGGAGAACAAGAGACCGGTTTTAGATTGCCCAGCAGAAGGATGGCAGATATGAAGTCTTAACTGGATCTGTGGGCTTCTTGAATTGTAGCCCATTCTCTTAGCTAACTTCACTATTCTGCACCAAATACAGAAAATTCCCTTATATGCTGGTATTATATATTCATAATTTTTTTCATCTAGGCTTTTTTGGAGCCTTACCCTTATTTGAATTAGTAATCTGAATTTCTCTTCAGATTCTTGAAACTTCAAATTAAAAATAGATCTAGATTTAGTTCGGCTCTCATGCTGATTTTAAGTTATGTGCCTTTTGAGCTCTGGGTTGTAACTTGAGCTGTATAGCAGGACTGTAAAAGCCTGATGAGACTTTAAATGTTTGAATTTCTCAGTATGCCATTAACTTTTTCATTCATTTAAGTAGGCCCAAATGGCTTACTTGGTGTACCAGGAACATCTGTTCCTCTTGTTCTTCCATCAAGTTGTTTTCCTAGTTTCACGTACATACCATATCATACTGAGTCCATTTGGACATCTCCAAGAAGAACAGCAGTATAAAATAACAATCATCATAATAATTGTTATAAAAATGCAATAATAAATGCTCCGTACTGTAATAGCTAGGTTATACAGAGTTCGGTTGAATCCTCTGCATAAATACCAAGTCTAATTTACTGAATAGGCGCTGCACTGTGTAACAGTGCAAAGTTATAGGTTTTTAATTCTAGCTACCTAATTCTGGGATACATTTAGCTACTCTGGACAAGACTGAATGAAATCTAATACTTACTTTTAACTGTTTTGTTTGTTTGTTTGTTTGTTTTGAGGGAGATCATGTGTGTGCCTCAAACATATGGGGAATTTCAGAATGAAATTGTTGGTTACATCTTTTCATACAGCTTTCTGGTTGCCGTCATTTTTATTGTCCAACTTTGTCTCATGATCTTTTGCCCATTGGGAGAACCCCTAGAAGGTTGTGGTGTGTAGATCCCCTCCAGATTTTGATCCTTATTTGTAGTGGCATTTGGATGAGTTGCATGGGAACAGCTTGCCTTCAGGACTCAATCAGAAGCTATGTTTCAAAAATACATTTATAAGCAGTGGTTTGAGAGCAAGGTAAAATCTACAGGCTGCCAAAGTAGACCTAATCACAAACTATGATAAATGAAAACCATGGGGGAAAGGAGAAGGTAACCTGTGAAGGAGCAGAGGAAGGGCACACAAGCCTGCAAGAGAACTTCTGACCGTGGTTTAGCCTTACATTTGAATCGAGCACTCACATCAAGCCGCTTATAGTCTGACTCTTCTTTTGGAACTTTCCAGTATGATTCTTAGCTTCCCGGGTAGCAGTATCATTCTTAATATTGATGCTTAACCTGAAATTGGAGTGAAAATAAGTAGATTGCTGCTTGAATTATTAATGGGATGAAGTGAAGAAATGTCACTTGCACTGATAATAGCCCTGGCATCTTTAATACCTACAGGCAGTGACAAGTTTAGTTTTTCCATTCTGGCGGCGCTGCAAAGGAACACTCTAATTAGATAAATGCTGATGTTTTGAATTGACAAAGTCCAGCTGAGTTTGACATTTTGTGATTATGAGAGATGAGCTGAGTTTCCTTCCACTAATAGCTTCTGTCTTTGTTGCAGCCAAAGCCATTGCCTTGCTGTCAAACGACTGCAGTGGAGAAAGCGTGTGGGCAGAGCGGGACAGGACACAGCAGAGAGCAGCAAGTGGCTGCAGCTGGTGAGCTGCGGGGCAGATCACTGTGTCAAGATCTTCAATATCAATCGGGACAGCCTTTAAATGGTGACTTTGGGGCAGAAATACTCTACTTGTTGACATCCCTGAGTACCAGCCATTTCCTAAACGGATTTATTTAAATGAAGCAAAAATTGGACTTCTGGCTCTGAGAGCTATGCAGTCTGATACAAGTATAAACTAAACTTATATATTAAAGCAGTTTGAGAAATAACATATGGGCATAACTGTTCTGTACAGACAAGCTTTCATTGTATGCTTACCGTGGCTATTCCTCATAGAAGGTCCCTATGAGCTGAATGCACTGTAATCCTCACACACCTAGAACAGATATCAAATGGGGAGAAGAGCACACACTGGGAGAAAGAGAATGCTGTTTCTTGCTTCCTTCTCATGTGCATTTCAGCCTAAAGGTGCAGGATGGTTATTTTTTTGCTGCCCATGAAGCAGGTTCATAATGGAGTGCAGGGACTCCATTTTGAAGTCCATTTTTATGACTTCTGGAATGGGTGAGGGTTGGCTGTGGTAGAGACCATTGTTTTCGGAGTGTGCGGGCTAGGGAAGTTTTAGGAGGGATGGTTAGTTTTGGGCATGGAACTGGAGAGCGGAAGAATTGGATGCTGGCGGATTGCAACATTTGTGGCCTTGGATTGGAATGGAAGGGAGAAGAAGCAGAAGAATAAATAGTGGTTCCTCCATAGAAATTGGAGGATGATCCAAACACACAAAAAAGAACAAGTGGTATGACATTGAATAGAGGTGCCTGTGCAAGGTAGAAAAAGGGGTGGAGATCCTTGGTTGGTGGTGGTGATGGTGGCGATGTTACAGCCTCTGGGCACAAATCTCTGATACGGCAAATGTCCTTAAAGATTGAGGAGTTGGGAAAGGGAAGAGCAAGAGACGAACAAACGGAGGAACAAATAAGAGATCCAGGTAAAACTGATGTGCCTTGAATGAAGAGGCCAGAGGGCAAACCTGACCGGAGCTGGGACAGCAGGGACTGTTGAGTTGGAAGGAAAAGCAGGCACTACAAACAAGTCTCTGCTGGTGGCTGCTGGGCTGGCCATCCATGGCTGCTCTAATGGACTGGTGGAGAAGGGCAACTTGGGAAAAGTTGCAATTCTCTATATGAGAGGCAGGCAGGGCAGGAATAAGCCTCACCTTAAATCAGAATGTGGGCCCTCCTTCATCAAAGGGCCATAGTGGGACTAGAGTACTGGGGGGAAAGTCTCGAGAGTGTGCACTGGGTAAAGTGATGGGGGTGATAGATGAATATAATAATGATTGATTATCTCAAGGGATACTTTGAATGGAAGCTCTATTTGAGACAGTATGGGAGGTTCTAGGAAGCTTCAGGGGTGTGTGGATGCTGAGAAGCAAATTCCCACAGTGCCAGGTAGAGGAGGGTAACAGCTGGGAGACATTGAGCTAGCTTTTCCAGAAGGGAAATCTGCAGTTTGGTGCAGGTCTTTGCTTCTAGCTCATCTGCTTCAGTCCTGGGTTCAAGAGGCCTAGATCACTAGTGTTGTGGCCAAAACCTGGCTCACTTAAAACAACCAAATCACTTTGAAGATACAACAGAAATTTATTAAGCATGCAAACAACTACAGTGTACATTGAGTTCCCAGCAAAGCATTGGCAACTTGCTGAGTAGCCCTGAGCAAAAGCAGGCCCACAGCTTATATACCTTTGGCCTACTACATTTCAGAGATAAGCGAAAAGATAGAGACAGTGTAAATTACAGCATAATGTTGGAGTGTTTTAGATAAATCTGTTTGGATGATATTCTCATTATTTGTCCCTTCCTACTAGGTCAGCATGCAAGCTATACTATGTTTCAGTGGATATAAACAATTTAGTTTACTGGCCCACTGGTTCCTGGCTGATTCTTCCCCCTGTCGCCACTCAGGGTCAATTCAGCTTACTGTGAACGTTTTCTTACAAGGGCACTGTAAGCAGTTCACATGGGAGGGGGATCTCATAGGTTTGGTATAGTGAATACAGTTTATGTGTGTGTGTGTGGTGGTACCTTTTACCACCACAAGTAGCCTCGGACTGCTATTGGAGAATGGCAGGTCCATTCATGTTCTGGTAGATGACCATGCGGACTTTGGAGCAAATGATGTGTGATCTGAAGATGGAGGACATTGTGACCAGTTTTTTCCTTGTCAAATGTTGCTGGCATGTTTGACCTCTGGAAGAATGGGAGACTGATTAAACCATCCACCCCAAGCATCTGATGGCCTTGCGAGCTTTCTGAGGATCCTTGGGGACTTCTCCACTGATCAGGCAAATAGTTCCACCATGCACCTTGCCAAGCTCTGGAATACAAAAACAAGAACTTTGGATTATGTTACTTGTCTCTGGGTGCTGATCCCAAAAAATCACTTGGTTTATTCTGGAAGATGAAACTATAGTAGAGATGCATACAGTGACAGTGGTGGAAGACAAATGCTCAATGTTACCAAACGTAGGTATGTAACCAAATCAGATTTGTTTTAGCCAGCAAAGTTATGAAACCAAGTTCAGGAGTATTTGGTGGCAGTAATAGTAGCAAGGAGTACTCTCTGCACTTACTATTTCTGCAGACTCTTGTCCATCAGTTCTGTTCAGGAGAATTTGCACACTTGGTGGGCAGAAACATTATCCTGCAGGCCACTAAATGCATTTGTCGGATTTTTTGTGGATAAGATTGTCAACATTTACTCTGTGTTGGATGCCTGTTGGCTAGAGCCTAGTGAGTGGTCTGGGGCAACATCTTGTAAGTCATCTGGGTGGGATTCCTTTGAACTTGTCTGCTGAAATTAGATAGGCCTTTCTGCATTATGACTCTGTTACACGTGGTCTGGAACTATGCCCCATCAACATCTTCGGACAGCTAGGAGAGGTGTAGCTGGATTTAAGAGCAATCAATGCCTCTAAGGGTGAGAATAGAATAGAATAGAATAGAATAGAATAGAATAGAATAGAATAGAATAGAATAGAATAGAATAGAATAGAATAGAATAGAACTTTATTGTCATTCCACTATACACTATACACCAAATACATAATAAAATGAAATTCCATTGCAATTGGCTTACAATTAATATTGTATTAATATTAATATCCACCTCGAAGAAGGCACCTCTTAGATGATTTGTTGATGGTCATGGGGAGAGCACTAGATGACCCTCTGGCTGCTTCAGGGTGGGTTACCAAAGGCTGAACTCTCTCCCCTGTGTTTTTTAAATATCTACGTATATGAAACTACCACAGAAGGTCATCTGTTGGTTTGGAATGAGGTGTATAAGTATACAGATAACACTTTTATGTATCACTACCACAGGGGATGGCAGAAATTCAGTGGAGATCAATACTCAATGTCTGGAGGCTGTGAGGAGGGATTGGATGGGAAAAATAAGCATAAAGTGAATCATGCAAGATTGAGCTGCTGTGTGTATCTAAACAGTCTTGCATTCTGGATGGAGCTTCTATCCTTTTGAAAAAGTAGGTGTACTTGAAGGTTCTACTGGATTCATGGTTTCTATTCTAGCAGTAGTAAAGGCTGCAGCCAGGAGAGTCTTTGCCCAGCTTCTTTGGGTACACTAGTTTCAGCTCTTCTTGGACTGTGAGCTCTTACCACAGTGACTCATGCCCTTATCACCATGCACATATGCACTCTCCATAAGGTTGCCTTTGGAGATGATCCAGAAACCACAGGGGACTGGAATGCAGTTGCCTGACTAACTGCAAAGGTAAGCTGTTTCAGTAGCATAAAACATTTATACCGCAGTCACTACATTGGCTATCAGCAGGTTTCTGGTTGCATTTCAAAGTGTTCATGTTAACCTGTAACACCTTGCATGGCTCAATTCCTATTTACCATCAGGAGTTTGTCTCTGGCTATGATCAGCTTGCCCTGTGCAATCATCCCAAGAGAGAATGCTGAGAGTCAAAGGTCTTAAAGGTCAACAAGTGGGGGCCCAGAAGCAGACCTTCTTGATGGGGGAACAGCTTATCCCCAAGATATGTTTGGCCCCCATCCTGCTGTCTTTTTGGAAAGTTTTAAAAATTGTTCTGTTTCAAGAGGCATTGAGCATTATGTGATGCTGTTAGCTTTTTTTGTTGGGTATTATTGTTAGTTGCAGTTTTTAGTTTTGGTAATGATTTTATTGGTATGTTTTGTTTTTATTTTGGTTTTTTAAACAATTTTATTAAAAACTACAACTACAACAATAAAAAACTAATACAAAGTAAAAAAGAAAAAATAGAAGGTGCAGAAAAGAAAAAGGAAATAGAAAAGAAACAGAAAAGAAAGAAAAACTAAGAATTTAGTAAAGAACAAGAAAAGAAATATATAAGGAAATGACTCCCCTTCATCACAAGTATAAACAATTTAAGTAACTTATCACCTTCTGTTAAAATACAACAAATGATCTCTTCTTCCCATATCCCATCTTTTATCTATAAACATCTCCTTAAAAACCTTATCATTTCAGTCCTGATCATCCAAAGTCCATTAAGGGTTACCAAAGATTATCTATCTATCTATCTATCTATCTATCTATCTATCTGTCTGTCTGTCTGTCTGTCTGTCTGTCTGTCTGTCTGTCTGTCTATCTATCTATCTATCTATCTATCTATCTATCTATCTATACACACACACACACACACTTATATTTGTTATTATTTTATTGATTTATATTGATTTATATTGATTTATTTTATATTATTGTTATTATAAATTTATTTATTTTAACTTTGATCAAATAAATCAACTTTATATTCCTTCCTTTTACTTTTAACAATCTTGATCTTTAGTCCCTTCAAATAATGTCCTAACACTTGATTTCTTTTCATGTTTTCTTCATCATCATATTTATTTCAGTCATTGACCAATAAAAATACATACAATAAAACGGACAATATTATCCCTTTCATCAATAACTATTAGCAACCATTTGTGGGCAAAGCTTACACATTATATAGCAAAATTTTGCTACTTTTAAAGAAATAAATTTATCTTGATTATTTAACAAATAATGCAAGTAAAAATTATCAGAATGCCTGGGGAGGTTTCATGTTTTCTTTGTCTCTTCTCACAAAATTCTTCAAATCTTTAACAAGCCTCTTTTGTAAATCCCATAGAGGAAGATTATCCAAGTCACTCTTGGTTTGTTATATGTATATCCCTTTTCATTATTAAGACATCAGCCAGTTTCTTTTGTATGTCCAACATAACATCTTTTTCCATATCATTCTTGTAACTTGTCATTTTTAAATCCACTTTCAGATCAGTATCTTGTCCGGTAAAACTTGTTCCTTTTCCATACCATCTTTTAAACACAGTCTATCTATAGAGGTGGACACTCTTAAAATTAACTTCTGAGTCCATTGTTCAAAAATATCCTTCAGTATGTCGAATGTTAAAATATTTTGCTCCATTCTGTATTAGTAAGTCAAATTTAAGTGTTCTTCTCCTTTAATTGTAATCTTTAGTTCCTTTTAGTTCCATTTAGTGTCCAACCTTCAACGTCCTATCATTGTTTTTTTAAAGAATTCAAAACAAAAGTATTTTCCCATGGGAAGGATTCTTATAATTAATTCCAAAATTGTATTTCAAATTTATCTGGACCCTTAGTCTGTTTGTAACTTTCTAAAATCAAATAGTTAATAACCCTTTTGCTGTTTATTCCAGAAAAAAAAATTAAGTCCTTAAATTTGTATTTAAATCTTGTTTCACTAAGGATTGAAGAAAACTCACCTGGTGCTATAAAATGTGTCAAACCAAAGATTCCTCATAGCTGAAAAGCAATTAACAAGCAATACCCAAAAGTGATTAGAAAAGGAAGTATGTGAACCCAGTGTTCTTTTGAAAGGGGCCAACTGCGGCTTCAGCGAGATAGCTATTCCCTCATCTCCCAGAGCTCTAAACCCACCAGAGACCATTGCCTTGCAGTCTTCTCATGAGGAGCAACTGTCTGGAGTGCTTGTGGGCAATCTCGAGTCCTCTCTTTGCCAGAGAGGAATTACGAAGAGACAGTCTACTCGCCGGTTCGTCATTCCACTACGGTTGTGAGCTCTACTTTTAGTGGAGCTGTCTTCAGTTCACCATTTCTTCCCTGGAAGTCCTGTTTTGTTTTTATTTTGTGATGTAAACCACCTGGAGTCCTTGTGATATGGGTAGTTGAATGAAAGAATGAATGAATGAATGAATGAATGAATCATTTACAGATAGTTACATTACTGTATATCTGAGCAGAGTTTAGCTTAAATCTTAAGTATTATCTAGTCAAAGGTTAAATTTCAAACTCATAGACTGATTTTGTGGTTATCAGTAACATTGGTAGGATCTCTTGATCAAAGGAAGTTGCAAGATCTATTCCAGGTCTTTCTTTAAAAAAGCAGCCATTTGATTCAGAGAAAAATTCCAGTGGACTGGAGGAAAGGATTCAGTTGTTCTGAGACTTCTCTTACTGTGGTAGAAGGCAGAAGTGTTAACTTTTTAAATGCTTGAGTAATTCTTACTTTTAAAAAATGGCCTGCATTCATTACCAGCAGCAGTTATGGATGGTGTCTGATGCTAGACTGTCTTAGTATCCTACGTAGATCAGCTTACATCATGGAAGAAAGCAGCTAGTAATGTCTTCCTTGCCGACACTTGACTGTGATTCTGGAATCAGTAAGGGAGGATTTAGTTGCCTTTCCATTATGCTGGGACACTTTGCCCTTCTTAAAGTGAGTCTGGTCTGTGTTTAATCCAAAAGCCACGTTCAAATGTGTTAAATTTGTTAATCATAGAAAGGGTTCCTTATCTGATGTCAAACATGCAGTGGTAGAATAAGTATTGCAGTAGGAATTCAAACATACTTGCCTCTTTGTGGGATATTTCCAGTGTAGAGCTGAAAATTTGATCAGCTTCAATACTTTTCCTTGGCATAGCCGTTTCAATATTATTTCCATTGTAAGCAAATATATGTTTTAAGAACGTTCTCATATCAAACTGGAGGGATAAGCTGTACCCACTAGTAGAAGAAATTTTTACTTTTCCTGTTCAGTCCCAGGGATCTCTAGTTAAATCTTTTCATGCAGAGATCTTGGAGGCTCATGGTCAACCAAAGTAGATAGCAGAACTATTAAGGTGTGATTCTGTGCCAGGCTCATTTATCAGATTGATTATAAAACAATCTGACTCAACTTTTATGCCTAGCTGTGAGGTTGTCTGTGTGTTTCAGAAATGAATAGAAGCAGGGGTGGTATATCATAGCCGATATGCCAGAATATTAATTAATTAGTATATTTCAAGGCGTTTGATTTGTGTTCAGTATCCTGTTAAAAATTATTGAACTGCTTGTTCAGTTTGTATTTAGGATTGGTTTTCCTATTTATTCAGTCTTTCTAGTTTTCACCTATAATATGTGACTAAACAAATGGCTTTTTCCAGGCCAAGGCTAGCAAGTGGTTTCTATTAAAATCATAAAATGCTGAAAGAGATCGAAGGAGAACACACAATCCTTATGTCAGTGCCGGGGGGAAAACTGTCAGATGTCTTTTCCAAGAATCTTTTTGGAAAGAGAAAGAAGAACAAAATGGTATCACAGAACAAAGAAAATGGACTAGGAACTTCTGTTGTAAACATACACTGGTACAGGAGCATTTTGTATTATATATATAATTTAAGAGTCCACTTGTGTATAATTTAACTTTACTTATTTTTCAGAGATTGGTTTGACTCTCAGCTAGACGACAGAGCTCAGATTAATCCCTCCCCAATAATGACTTAATATTGCATTAATTGAACAAAAATCATGTCCATCTCCAAACCCCAGCAACTTTCTTCTCTAAGACCTCTTATTTTCCTTGTTCAAAGTGATGTTCTAAACATGAATAGTGCTTATGATTCCAAGTTCAATAACTTACTGAGGTTAGAGTTGCTCATGTGAAGCAGTCATAGAACAAAACACACTTTAAAAAATCACCCTGCAAGGGGACAGTAAAAATCTATTTATGAAATGGAGATGGGATATCGAAGCAACAACTGCAAGAAGCTCTGAAAGGATGGTGAATTTTTAGAGTTTTCACTGATGTCACAACTAACGTCTGAAATTCTATATGAACATTCTTTAAATAGCCCTTTCTTTCATCATATTGGCAAATTGAGAAGTTGAATACATATCACTGAATGTTATTAAAGCTTCATGTGAATCTTTCTGATGTATAAAGGGAATGTGACTAAACAAGTAACACCAATATCTGGTATTCCTTTTATTTTATGAAAAAAGTCAATTAATATGTGAAAAAATAATTGCCCCCCTGTTCAATCAAATCAATTGAAGGGACAATAGGACCTGTTGTGTTAGTATTTTACTAAACAGGGCTGATTTGGGCCAGCCTGCCCTAAATACAGTGGTACCTCGGGTTATGAACGCCTCTGTTAATGAACTTTTCAGGTTACAACCAGCTCCGGCTGCAAAAATTTACCTTGGTTTGCGAACTCCGCCTCGGGATACGAACAGGATACACGGCCATTTCCCCTCCCGTGACATGGTCCGTGGCCATTTTTCTGCCCCTGACACCTGGTCCGCGGCCATTTTTCCGCCCCTGACACGTGGTCCGCGGCCGTTTTCCGCCCCTGACACGTGGTCCGTGGCCATTTTTCCGCCCCTGACACGTGGTCCGCGGCCATTTTCCGCCCCTGACACGTGGTCGTAGGGAGGGGGACTCTCCCTCCAAGCAATAGCCGCCTCCCTGTCCTCCACGCCAGAACAGATTAACGGTAATTACATTGAACCTTATGGGGAAATTTCCTTCGGGTTGCAACCAATTCGGGGTGCGACCAGAGTCACAGAACGAATTAAATTCGTAACCCGAGGTTCCACTGTAAATCTCACAGATTTCATCTCTCTTCATTACCAAACCAATTCTAGAGGCATATCACGTCCCCCCTTAATTTTTTGACGTCATTGATGCCTATCAATATGGAAAAGATTACAAATCCATTTCTGATTTGAAATGAAGATTTGCAACAATACAGGTGGTCCTTGATTCAAGACTGCCCTGTTTAGCAACTGTTCAAAGTTATGATGGGACTGAAAAAGTAACTATACGATCGGTCCTCACACAACCATTGCAGCATCCTTGTGGTCATGACTGAAATTTGGGCACTTTGGAACCAGTGGGTGTTTATGACCATCACAGCATCCCACAGTCATGCAATCACCATTTGTGTGCTTTACACAAGCAGAGTAAATGGAGAAGCCAGCAGTAAAATTACCAGTTGTGGCCATGTGATGTCTCACCTAACGACTGTGGATGATTCGCTTAATGACTGGAGTGGAACTGACGTAAGTCTGGCACAGTCATGTGTTGTTTCACTTAACAACTGTGCCACTTAGTGATAGAGTTGCCAGTCCCAATTGTGGTTGTTAAGCAAAGACTACCTGTAGTGAATCTTCCCAAGAGTGGCTGCCATAACAAAATCACTAAGAAGACAGCTTAACATTATCCAGGAAATCATAAAGAATACCAGAACAATACTGAGGATCTTCATGCCTCTCTCACCTTGGCATAATCAGTGTTTATGATTCCACTGTTAGAAAAGCTGAGTAAACATGGGGGAGCAAGGGGGAAGTTATGGTTCATTAAGAACACTGATGCTTGTCTCAAGTTTGCCAAAAAGCACTTGACTGACCCTCCAGATTTCTAGAGGAATGTTCTATAGACTTAACAGTCAAAAGTGGAACTTTTTGGGATACATGGAAATCAAATATTCCACCAGTGTCTGGTGGAAACAAAATACTGCTTTTCACAATAAGAACTTCATGCCAACTGTCAAATATAGCCATATGGTTATCTCATGGTTTTGAGGATGCTTTGTTGAATCAGGATCTAGCTGACTTGTCATTATTCAAGGAGGCAAGGATTCGATTTTGCATCTCCAGGAGAAACTGCAAGTCAGCTGAAATTGAGGTGCAAGGGAGTCATGCAGCAAGAAATAATTCCACAGATACAAGCAAGTCCATAAGAGAATGAAGAACAAGGACACTGTTTTAGAATGGCCAAGTCAAAGGAATGAGACAGAACCTGAAACAAGCAATTCATGTTAGAAAACTGTCAAAAGATTCTTGAGTTGAAGCAGTTCACCATGAAGGAATGAACCAGATTCCTACAAAGTGATATGAGAGAGTGATAATGAAATATTTGGTTGCAGTTATTGCAGCTAAACATGGTGAAAGTAGCTGTTGAATCTAAGGGTGCATACAGGTAGTCCTCGTTTAGCGACTGCCTCGTTTAGCAACTGTTTGCAATTACAACAGTGATGAAAAAGTAACTTTATGGCCAATCCTCACATTTATGTCCTTCGCAGGTCTTTAAAGCAAAAGAAAGTGGAAGATCATAAGATCATAAGCACACTTGCAGTTTCACTTAGCAATTGTTTCACTTAATAATTGATTTGCTAGTCCCAATTGTGATTGCTAAATGAGGACTACCTGTATGTTCATATTTGTTTCATCTTTTTTTCAACTAATAACAAATGCAAGGCTTAATCCATGACTTTAAAGATCATCTACAAGGTTGGGCAGTGAGTATATACATGTAGGTGCATGCAGGTGTGCATACACCTACATGTGTACACACATATGTGAACAAATCCATACAGATCGTGGGAGGTGGAGAATATTGAATCTTTTCTTCATCCTAGCAGGAGAAGATTGTGTTCCTTCACTATTAATCTATTTAATTGAGTAGAATAAACAATAGATTTGAGAGTAGGATTAATATGGGAGAGTTATAATGCTTTTTATAATGTTCTCCCAGTGATCTCAATCTCTTCCAAGGTTGCCTCCTTGCTATTGTCTCAGCAACTTTGGGATTGTTTGGAATAAAATTTAAGCCCTCGTCAGCAGTCGTGGTTGCTGTCTTGGTGCATTTAGTAGTGATGTTGGAACAATTATCATTTCCCCATAACCTAGTTATGGATAAACTAAACTGGACCTCTGAGGGCTCTGCAAGCAAATCCTTGAATATATACAGTCTCTGTGTTGTCCACGTGGCATGCCTTTTTAACATGGATAAAGATACAGGGACACCTGTGGATTACTTCTTACACATTAGTCATCACAACAGAATTTTAACGAGGAGGAAGAAAAATATAAATCTTCTTGTGCAAAACATGTAAGTGAAGCAAAGGGTGTCTTCCGTATCCCTAAAATTTAATTATCTGAAAATGTAAAAGTTAATGTTCAGTGTTTTTGGCTGCCTCCAAGGAGCGTATGCAGGTGCGCGCACAACAAATGCCCAGTATTAGATGAAGACTCCTAATACACCAGTAGGCTTGTAATTCTTGCTTGTTCTTGATTCATTTCTTATATAATGAACTTACCACTCTAGAAGTTCATCCACAGGAAGTTGAACAAGTAAAAACTGATAGAGTCTGGCACGTATGCAGTCAAATCCAGTTTGGAAATATATATAGTTTGCTGTGTGGTATACTTACATACATAAAAAAAAAAAGTTCTAAAACTGTATGCTAAAATGCAGAAAAGAAACAGTACTGTATTACTTCCTCCTTCCATTGGGTATTTGTTCTGTGTTCCTATCCACTGATTTCTCTCAAAGCTACAGTTGTACAATGCATTTGGTAATGAGCCTGGGAGCTGTTGTAACCTCGTGGACAACTTTTGCTTCCTACTTCAGTATAATCCAAAAAGTAGCACATGGTTTCTATCCCACTGAGGGAAGAAGAGGAAAAAGGGAGTTCCTTGGCTTTTGCCTTCAACAGAGATTATTTACCGCTGTAGCCATGATGGTGACTATGTTGTTTGCTGTCTGGCCGCTGTTCACTTTGTGTAGTCTTTTCTTGGAGAATCAAACTCTAAACACAGAAGAAAGCCTAGGACAGCTTTTGCCCACCAAACCCACATGTGGTTTGACATACAAAAGAAAACCAGGAGGCTCCCTGTTCCCCCAAAGAGTGCTGATCAGATGAGCCCTTTTTATGTTCTTATGAACACTTTGCTGAATTTTTACAAGGGTATTTGTAAAAAGAGAATCACCACGTAGTAGTTAGTTAGGTTTTCTCTATTTTATTAATAAAACAGATTTTTGCAACAATTTATTAAAAATTTATTTTCATGCAGTATAAGGGGTATACAAGAAATTCTCCAAATTCTCTCGTTCTTCCTCTCTGTTGCTTCTTAAAAAATAATTCTTACTGGTCCAGTCTGGGTCGAAGCATTTGTGCACTAACGTTGTTGGAAAATGCCATTGGGGCATAGCCTCATCATAGTTTTTTACAGGACATTTTTGCTGCAGGATATAAAAAAACCCCAGAAACATTAAATAGATATAGTCATTTTATGGGTCTTATTTTCTGCAGGAAATTAAAAAAGAAAAGAAAAGAAAACTTGTGGGAGAAACTACAGTTGCATTTTAGACAAAGAATGTAGTGCGTGATTTAAACCTAAGAAACAGCACACAGTCAGTATTCACAAAGAGTTACAGACACACACTCACCGCCAAGAGTCCAATACTTTTGATTTTTTTTTTGTTTTGTTTCCTGCTATGTTGGAATAATATCTTCTACAGAAATGTTTGTGTATACATTATATACAGTATTATTGTCCTTTTTTGAAAAGTAATATTTATTTGTATTAAATAAAGTCCTGATGAAGTTTATTCATACATTAAGAGAATACTGTTAACATACATACATGCACGCGCACAAGTGCGTGCACGCATGTGCACACCCACAGTCACACCAGACAACACCTTCAGTGGTTAGTGCTCAAATGGAGTAATGTGTTCTACTTCCTTTATGGTAAATTTACTCACTGTGGTTCTAACCCTTCCAGATCCCCTCCTGACTTCTCCGTGACATGTACTCAGGCAGCATTTCTGTGATACCTCCAGGGGATTAAGATTCATGGGAAATATAATCAGGCAGGTAGGATCAGAGGCATCGGGAGTGACTCGGTTGGCATGTCTCTTTCTTGTGCAGATACTAAATGCTATTCTGGGGACATTTGTGGAACAGATTCATTCCTGTGGTGTGGGAACAGAAAGTGCAATAGAAATAGACTACCTCTTCTCCACCGTACCGTCTTTTACGAGCTTTAATTAATATATCATTTTGAAACGGTTCCAGTTCCAATGGTGAGCGGTGCAGTTTGGCAAACTGGTATTGGTTATAGTGTAAGAATGGTGTTTAAGGAAAATGAAAGTGATATTACAGGTTTGGTTTGGTTTTTCATGTCTGGCTAATAGCTCAGGGTAATAGGTCCAGTGTCAGTTTTTTTGCTGTTCTTATAGCAATACAAAATATTCTGAATCAATATGATACTGGGATGAAGGAAGAACAGGGTTTTTTTGGGGGGGGGGTTATTTTGTCTGTCTTCTGCCCACAACCAGGCTCTGAAGTGTGCTTCTGTGCCTTTCACATGGTCGGCACATCCTTATTCGCAGCACACTTTGGGATTCAAGCGTGCTCAAGATACTGACGGACTGTGTGATTTATGCCTTCCCAAACAATCCATATTTTTTAACTGGTGGAACTATACAGTATGTCAGATGACACAAGCAGCTCCATCAATTAAAAACAAAACCAACAAACCTAGAGACATGAAAAAGCATAGACCGAAGCTTTCACTTGAACATCCTAGGATGCAGTAAGGCAAGGGCAATTTTAGCCCTTGCATCTAGGCCCTTCCCATGTTGAACGCACAACCTGCAGCAGTGAAGGAATTGTGGCCCAGAACTACGGAGCAATTGGAAGTCCACACGGTGTGGCATCTCTCATGTGTTTAGCCAGGAAGGAAATGCATCTCCTGAAGTTCTCCATGCCATGTAATGGTAAAGGGTGCAGGTGCCTCTCTTTGGATTATGCATGCCCAAATAATCTTAATCCTAGCAACATGTCCTAGAACCACTAGGATACAAGCAGCACATATGTGGATCAAATCTTAAAAGTAAGTTATGGAAGCCCACTTCATTTGAGTTCTCTCATGTTGCTTTCTAATTAATAGCAGATTCAGTTGATCCCAGGGGGGAAATAGATTAAATCTATTCTCTCAGGTGGAATCCACAAGAGAGGGAAAAAAAATGCTTTGCTTCAAATTACACCGCATTTGGGTTTTTGTCTTTTTTTTTTTAATTCAAAGCCCAAAGGGTGTTTTGCCCAATATTGGCAAACGTGGTTCAGCCTATCTTATTCTCAATGACCGCTGTTTCTCACACACACAGATGTGAAGCAAAGGTGGTGTCTGTATGATCTCTGCTTCTGCAGAATTCAACTGCAGCCGCAAAGTGTGGTGCCTAAGGGCCCTACCACTTTGCTCCTCTGCTCAGTTAACTGTACTATTAATTATGCTGTGGTTTAAATCAAGCAAACTTCGGGAGAAAAAAATCCACCCTGTGACATTAAGATTTCAGTAGCAATCCTCAGCCTTAAGCACTGTCAGACCCAGTTTTCTGCTATTTGCAGAAGGTCGCCCCAGGATTCAACCAAGCACAATGTCTTAACAGGAGGAAGAGATCACTCTCAAGACTTGGAGTGCCTGCTGTAGCCGCTCTAAGATTTGTTTCCCCCTAAAGCATTTTCTGCCCCAAGCGTGCCTTGAGAGGAGTGAAGCTGGACTGTGTGCAAGTCTCAGTGATGCTGGAACTATTTCTAAAAGTTTCCTCTTTCTCACTGAATGTAGTCCCAGAAATTAAGGTCAGCCCAACGAGCTCAGGTCTCCAGAAGCTGAACACAATCCCTGATATACAAATGGTATACATTTCAGTTAATACAGCACTCTTGATGAGATGTTTCTTTTCTTCTTCTCATGTTTCCACATTTTCAGTAGCAATATAAAGCTTAGTGATGCTGCAGTGGGGTCTGTTGTCTTTTTTTTTTTTTTTTGGTCAAGTTTAGATTTCTTAGCCACCTTACCTCCTATAGAAATTCGGGAAGAAACATGGTTTTGGTGACTTTCTTTGTGAAGAAATAAAAACGTCCACAAATAAGGCTACAGATCAACCTTTGCCTAACCTCTCCGCTTCACATGCTTTTTCCCAGCAGCGGAGCTGGCCCTCCCTTGATAATGGCCTTATAGCACTAGTTTCTCTGTGGTAAGAGTAAGGATATGTAGAAGGCAAGAGTTCGACACAAGACGTTCAGTCCAGCCATTGAGTACCAAAAGCAGTTCAGAGAGCTCTGATGTCCTCCTACAGGCCAGAGACCATCACGCGAAAAGATGGTGGCACATGTCTGTGCCGTGGACTGGCACTGGGGCTGACACATGGACTGGCACAGCTGGCATCAACCCCTCCGATTGATGGCAAATAAGCGTGATGAAGAATGGGCAGCTGTAAGGAGAGTCGACGCTGTATGCTGTGAAGATACAAAGTGGACAGATAAACTGGAAGAACATTTAGCCAGGTGTTCAAAAGAGGGCTGCTAGCAAAGGGCCCTTTGCCTGGGGATGCATTCACTGGGAGTTATACTAGAACCTCAGGAAATGCTGTAGCTGGTCTGGCAAACCCTGGACAATGAGCAGAACCCCCTCCTAAGTGCTGTTCTTTCTTTCCTTAGTAACTCATTCTGTGGATTTTACAACCTCTGCTTTGTGTTTCTCTTTTATTCATTTACGGAATATAAACAGTACTTACCCAATATATTAATACTAGGGAAGGGATGTTATAATACAGCAGAGATACCCATACATGAACATAAGCATTTCAGATCTCTAGAGGGGGATCAACACTGTTAATAAAGCCCCAAATTAGAAAAAAAAAATGCAAGCAATCATCATAAATGCCAATGCATTCAAATGTTAAAAATTTCCCCAAATTATCAATTACTAGTTTGTCTCAAATGATTTTTCTTAAAACGTATTTTGTATAATCAATATGCAGTTTTAAAAGTAAGGTACTTTTAATTATGGTGAACATCTAGCAAGGAAGAATTATGGTACTTACTGTTCTGGAGAATTGATATCTTCTATAAAATCTTTGCTTGTTCTGGATGACTCTGTAGTATTCCATTGTGCTTGTGGATTTTGATCAAGATGATTTTTCAACACTGGTTTTTCACCATCTGGGCAAAAATATATTTTCAGACATTTATTTAAGGAATATTATAATGCATTTTTCTACACCACATATTATTTGCAAAACAATACAATTATTTTACAAACTACATTACTGTTTCTCAAAATTATTTATTTGATCTAAAATATATCTCCAACTAGACAACAATAGTTCTTGTGGTAATTAGAAAATACTAATGTTTATTATTTGGATTAAAATAAATTATAAACAAATTATGTAAAGAAAGAAGAAATGACCTTTCTTCCCCCCCAAAATAGCATTTACAAAAGCTATACACACACAACATATACACTAAGAATCAGATTTCTAACATTAGGATTACAAATAAATTCCAGTGCTATTCCCTTCCTATTAATTCTGCTAGAAAAAGAATAATAATAAGTGGAACTATTTTTTCCTTGCACAATTTCACTTTTTTTCACATGAAGTACTGAATATTTTTTAAAAACACACTCTAAAATGTAGCCAAAACTAGGGGATTTTCAGTTATGAACATGCCCTATGCAGTATCTGCAGAATCCAACAAATCCATAATTAAGAACCATGATATTTATCTCTCTTATGCTTCACCATGTTCCATCTTTACCTTGATTATGTAATGGATATTTTTTATCTGAAGTCAGAACCTCTAATTTTGTATTAAGGAACTTAGACTCCATCTCCATCATATTGATTGGTTGTGGGACAAATTATTTCTAACATTGATCTTCTGGGAAATTACTATTATTTTTTTGTCTGACTATACCTACTAGAGTTCCAAAAATATCCAATAGTCCTTAGGGGACTCTCTCAGGTAATAGAGAATTGCAAATGCAGATGGAGGGAGAGTAGTTTTTACCAAAATTTAATTTTGTCACCCAGCTGCCCCCCGCCCCCCCCCCCCAGTTTTGTATTGGAGTAAAGGAGGCTGCTATGACAAACACTGAGCTATTCTTGCCTCCGGAAGCTCTCAAACTACAAACCTTAGTTTTCATTTATTCTCAATCTTTCTTTCTAGGAAAATAACCCCCAACAAACAGAAAATCAAGACCTAGATTTTCTAATGTAGGAATATGCTCTGAAACTCTGGTTTTATTCCAAATGTCTCAGACCAAACATGATCTGCTTATGTGACTCTTTGATTCTGCTGCTCCCAAATGACTGTAAATACCACTGCTGGCAGTCAACAAAACTGCTCATACCTCTATTAAGTTACTTCATCTCTCTCTCTCTCTCTCTAATATACAAGAAATATAGGTACATAAATCATACTCTATAAAGGAGATATTTTAAGATGGAAATCAACATCCTCTAAAAGTGGTGATAACATTTCCAAGTGAAATAGTTCTGCATTCGAGAGACTCTTGTTTCCCCAGACATCACAGTCCAGCCATTGGCACATAGAGGGTACCTGGCGGACACTTTCTGAGCTCAGCTCAGCAGAGTTGGGTCTGGCTTTTCCTTGGCTGATAGATTCCCAAGGAATTTCAAGTGGACTAGATTGGAAAGTCACCAAAAAAAAAAAAATCCTGGAGGGGAGCTATGGTAAACTAGTTCTGTACTATTGCCAGGAAAGCTTCCTTGATATGGAAGGGATTAAGAGGCAAGTCTGACTTGAAGAAGAATTAACTTTACCATGTACCACCACCCACCTCTGTCATGTCATATTGAGTGTTTGGCCTGGATCTGCCATGGAGCTCACTGGATGACTGGCCCAGTCATTCTCTCTCAGCCCAACACAACTCAAAATGTTGTTGTTGTTGGGGGTGGGGAGATAAAAGGAGGGGAGAGGAGATTTCTGTGTACATGTTTTTGAGCTACCAGAGAAGAAGTGGGATACAAATGCAATAAATAATAATACAATTATCTCAGGAGTGCCCAGGTTCTATAGTAGCACTTTCCAATCTGCTTTTCTTCAGATACATTGGATTACAAATCCCAATTCTATCAGGAATTTTGGAAAATATGGTAAATAGGGAACCAGAACTGGAAAAGTTGTTCTATGGTAGCTGTATCAGGAGTTCTCTCTCTCCCTTCCTTCATAATTTGACTTAAGCAGTGTGAGGATTTCTGGTATGTTAGTGAGTACCTTGATCATCTCCGTGTATCATATTTCTCATCATTCTGCTGAATTCATGAACCCTCATAGTACTGCATGGCTTTTTCAGTTCAACAATGTTGTATTACAAATAAATGTGCTTATTTTTCTTCTGAGAAGCTAAAAGTATTTACAATGGTATTTTAATACACCTTCAATGAAGTTAAGAATAAATATGCTCATCTGTCACGGATGCTCCTTTTTAAAAAATTGCCTGAGTAAACCAAGCTTGTGCTTAAAGATTCTTTTTCACTTGTTGCAACAACGGTTTCTTTCCTAGATGTTTAGCTGACATGGGGTGTACGGGCACTTCTTTGCGTTTATCTGAATGCTCCCAGAAGGTAATGCTAAGCTTTAGCTATTTTTCAGTCCTTTGGCTACTGACTTGCCAGCCTTTGGGGAATTCTTTGGAGGAATAGGTGCTGTATAGTTTTTATCTTTATCTTCTTTTTTTATATATAATTTCTATTAAAAAAGGGTTTTTACAAAGTTAACCGATAAAGACAAAGCAATAGAGAAAAAGAAGAAAGATAAATAAAAAGGTATTGAAAACAATAAAGACCAAAGAAAAAGAAAAAGAAAACAAAAAGATACTTAAAGAAGCAACTTCTGATCTTCTTTACAGCTGTTGTAGACTTACTTGCAACTGTTTTCCCCCTTCAGAACTACATAACATAGTTCCCTTCTCCTCATATTCAACCCATATTAACTGATAAAGTCTTTATCTTTACCTCCCATTGTATTTAACATCTGTCCAAAGCTACAAAGAAGGGGCACCTGCAGATTTGCACCTAATTGCCATCAGTACACTGATGACACCCAGCTAGGCTCCTTTCCCATGAGACTGTATGTCTTGAGAAGCATCTTGTGTCTTTAGGCTGTAAAGAACTGGCTATGGGAGAATGAATGGACCACAGCTGCAACTCCACGAATAATCTTCTGTTCTAGAAGATTTACTTCCAGAAACCTGCAAGACCATCCCTGGAATGGTTGGATCAATGTGGTCTACAGGAGGAATAGAATCTTCCAGAATGCCCTGGAATTTTCTTTTTCTGGAAAGGATGTTATGCATATACATATTCTGTACCAGTGTTTCTCAACCTCAGCAAATTTAAAATGAGTGGCTTCAACTCCCAAAATTCCCCAGCTAGCTTGGGAATTGTGGGAGTTGAAGTCCACCCATCTCAAAGTTCCTGAAACACTGAATGGTTGAGAAACACTGCTCTATAGCAACTATTTCAAAGATGTACTGGAGTGAACAAACATGCTTTGAACAGACATGTTTTCTTGTGGGTTTTGCCCTCTTGCCTCTGAAATTGATTAAGCATGTGACTGGGTTGTTGCAGGAAAGCTGCCAAGGGCTTGGGAAGCCTTCAGATTATTATACTTGTCAATCCCAATCTTCATATAGAATTAGACAGGGAAAGGAACTAAAAAAACCCCTCTAGTTCAAAATTTATTGCCTTTTTGTCACTGCTTTTAGCCTAAACTGGGTTGGCAAATTTTAAAAACACCATGAAATTATGCAAACTTTGCTCATCAGAAGTGGGATGAATATATGTAAGGCCTCCACCCAGTTGGATATGTTGGATTAAAACTCCTATAAAACTTGAGCCACATGCTGAAAGTTGAAGGGCGCTTGATCAGATCTAGTTAGCAGTTGAATGGAAGACTATCAGAAAAAAGGGCTGTAGGCTAGATTATATAGCGTTGTAAAAACATGTAGGAAAATGTAATAGCAAGTGAGTTCTGTACTATTACCAAGAAAACTACATGGAGATGTCCATATATTCACCAGAAATTAAGCTACGTTTCTAATTGAAAGTCAGTTGCCAAAAATAAGAACTAACTGCTACTACATAGCAAATCATCAACTTAATCCTACTATACCCATTATCTATTTTAAGGGTGGGCCAAAGGACTCACCCAAAGCTCTAGGAATGGAGAATAACCAGGAGCAAGATAAAGCCTATTTCTTCATCGTCAAAACCTAATCAGATGAAATCCCTAGTATCTGAAGAATGAAAACACCGAACCTCATTGCCCCAATATCCCAGTCAGCTTTGTGAAGAAGGGAGCTCATAAAGAGCTCCTTATTTTAATTCATAAATTCATTCCTATGTGTGATATAGGAGAGGAATGAGATGTTCTGTTCCATCCCTTTCTCTTCCTCCCATGGATTAGGAAGTGGTAGGGAGCAATGTATGAGAACTTCAAGATGGTGTCTAATAAAATATATGATTAGAACTGAGTTATGCAAATCAATGTGGATTAAGTTCCAGAAATGGGAAAGAGACCAAGATCAAAAAGTCTCTGTACCATTGCCTTTATAGGTTGCTCAGGCAGAACTGTATTAATGAGGTTTTCTACAATCCTACAAAATTTCACTGACATCTTTCATGTAAAACAGTGGCATCATGGCTGTTGATCATGGCTGGCTCTTATTCTGTTTTACCACATAAAGGACACATGGAATCAATGCCTTTTATATAACCAAATCTTTACTGGGCATTATCAATTCCATACCTTTGCTTTCTGTAAAGTTGCGTATACTGAGAATATCATTGAGCTCCTGATAGTGGTTCTGTTTAATATACGTTGTTTTTTCAGGTGTGTCCTGAAGCTGCATTGTGACTTCTTCGAGAGCTTTGTCCAACTGTTAAAAGAAAAGCATGTTATAAAAATATGAAAACATTTGTTATCTGGCCTTTATTCTCCTTTTTTCTTCCTACTTTTTATGGACAAAGTTCTTCTGCTTCACCAGCTTTGTGTGGTATTTTTATTTCAGCTATGTGAAAAAAAAACACCCATATAAAGAACTTAAACTGCAATTATTCATCTGTGGAGAAATCCATAGATAATGAGACAGCAAAAACAAAACAAAAAACCCTCCCTATTTCATTGTTAGCAAATAGCCAAAAAAAGTCCTTCCTATTTCATTTCTATTTCTTTGCAGAGGATTCCTTTCCATGTGATAAAAAGTACCCAACATTTTAAAAAATCACATCAGTTTGGCATAGAAATAAATATATTGTCATTTGATCATGCATATGCCCAACCATAAGTAGTAAACTTCTTATATATATCAGACAGGTTCTTGGTCTATGAATAACAGAACAGAAATCTGTATGATGGAGGTAAATGCTACTTCTAACTTCATTTCTCATGTGTCATCCTGTATTACATGTTAAGACTAGACCTTGTTAAATTGCTATAGATGGGTGCTGGTTTAGGCTGTATGATTTTTGACAGCTGCTACAGGCACCTTTGGGGAACCTCTCCCAGTGTTCCTTCCTCTAATTCTGCTCATCCTCCCAAGAGTAGCCAGCAGCAGAAAGAATCCAAGCAGTCACCAGGGTGTTAGTGGATATATAATGACATTGCAAAAGGTCTGGAAAAGCATTCTCTCTTGGTAGCTAGATGGTAGCTGCTATCAAATGGGTAGTTAAGGAGATGTTTTTATTTAGAAAAGTGTTCTTGAAATCAAATGAAAGGGAGAACTTTGTACTAAAATCTCTCTAACTTGGTATTCCAGCTGTTCCCTCAAAAGTAGATTGTTTAATGCAGAAATTATAGAGCAAAACTTACAAGGACAAATACTAGTGTTATGTTCTTTAAAAAAAGCCCTCTCAGATAAAGCTTTGATCATTAAAGATAGCTGTTGAGGTGTTTCCTACAATTTCTCAAGTCATCTGGCTGATTCACATCTGGCCTTCTAATGTTTTTATACCTGAAGACTGAAGTGGCCCTTGCTTCAATTATCTTTGTAATGTGACTGTAAAACCTAAGTTAGCTGAGATGTTCATTTACACTTCAAATGCTTGTCCCCAGCTTTCTGTTACAAATGAATTAATAAATAACTAAAACCATCATACTAAGTTAAGCAATGCAAAAGAAACTGAAGTACATTTAAACCTCTCATGTGAAAACACTAAGATTTTAATACCAAGAAATCTCTTCTGGCATGGCTGAACTTCATCACTCTGTCCATCTTTCCACAAAAAATAATGTTCAAGGTAGCTCATAGTAAATAGTAGATAAATCAACAAAGTTAAAAATTAAAACATTAAAACTCTCCAAATTAAAACAATAAAAATAAACAATAGTCCATCAAATTAAAACCTACTTCAGCAGAAAGTCAGCAGATAATGCTAATCTGTTAGAAAAACCATGTTTGCCTGGTAGAAAGATGCAGAGATGAAGCTATCCTAGCTTCTCTTGATAGAGATTTCCAGACACTGGGAGTAGCCACCAATAACAGCTTATGATTACGAACTGTTATTTTTGTCATCGGGGAGGAACATTTCTTTAGGGAGTTTGTCCCTAGTGAAGTCATTGAGCAAATAAGGGAATCGCAGCATTCTTTGCATTTTTCCTCTCCATTGGCATGATGATGGCAGGGAGGGAAGAAGGTGCAACAGTTTCCAGCAACAGTTTCTTCCTGCTTGCAATCCTTGGGGTCAAGTGTGGAACAGGAGCTCATGCTTCATAATTTAACTAACCTGGCCTAAAAAGAAAACTGAACACTCACTTCCATTAAGGGATAAATAAAGAATGCACAGTATAGTTTTAAGAATGACAAGAACACATCAAACATGCTGTCAGCCCTACAAGATAGACCAAAGCAGGAAAACTAGAACTATACTGTATAGCGACAGAATCTTGCAAGTCTACCTGTTGTTGACCTAATGACTTCTGGATTCTTTCTCCAAGGCCATCTCCATTACTTCTTACATACACTGTCTAAAAGATGTTACCTTTAGAATGAGATATACAGTTCAGCACCTTCCTTCACTTAAGCTGTCAGACTAGACAGATATTGATATACCCTCATATACAAGGTTTTAAATGACTTCCATACTGTCTCACTTGGAGAGCGATGTCTGTTTCTATACAGTGTATACCCTCTGTGTGAAAAATATGTAAAAGATGGCAGGTCAGATTAAAAAGAATACATTGTCTAATCTAAGATGAAATCAAGTCATCACATTGTTTCTAAGTATGTTCCTATGTGAAGCCACAGAAGCCTAGCAGATGGTCAGCAACCAACTCCAAGTGATATAGTTTGATTTCCAGTCCAGTCACTATCATCAGTGCAGTTAAAACTCATTGCAATCCAGCTAAATTTTGGAACTTTATGTCCCACTGAGTTAGGTGGGAGAGATTTGGGAAGAGTATGTAACTTTCTGATCCTTTCCATTCCATTATTATCAGTTATTTAAAATAGCAGTGCTCCAGGTATGATGCAGTACCACCTGGGGAGGGGGGGGAGTTATCAATAAAATCTCATTCAATTATGGAAATTGTAATACTGGGTTAGTATAAGAATCACTGAGACATCAGTATGAACTTATTGTGGTGCAGTTGGGAAGTGCTTTCTGCCAGGTTTAAATTAAGGAAGCCTCTTTTACTATTTTTGAGGAGGTTGCATTCAATCTACCCCCTTTTCTATAGGAGAAAAGGGTAGTGCTAGCTTTGAGTTGGCTAGCTAGCAAAAAGTTAAATTCTGCTGGCAGGCATGCCCAGCAGAAAAGCTCTTGCTTACGAGCTTAGGACTTTACTCCCACTGTAAAAGACAAGGAGTATCAAGTTGAAACTGCTTGCCAGAGTGCATAATTGCAGTCAATATAAGATGGATTCTTCCCTCCTTCAAATTATTTCAGGAAGATAAATTCTCCTGCATTTTTCCCTTTCAATTATCTCAGTTGAATGAAGGAAAATTACTTTTCAGTAAGATGTTTATCTAAAAAAGAATATTTTTGAGTAATTCTCAAAATGCAGAATGGAGTCAAGGAGCACAGGGAAAAAATGGGACTAAGATTAAATATAAATAAAACATAACTAATGACAACAGGTACAGCAACCAGGCTTAGAACTGAAAATGAAGATACTGAAGTAGTAGATAGTTTTTGCCTGTTAAGATCAACTATCAACAATAAAGAAACCAGCAGTCAACAGATACACCACAGACTAGCATTTGGTAAAGTAGCCATGAAGGCTTTGGAAAAGCTATTCAGATCCCAAGATATGCTTATACCTACAAAGATCAGAATCATGCAGGCAATAGTTTTCCCTGTGACACTCTATGGAAACAAAAGTTGGACTTTGTAGAAGCAGGATAGAAAAAGAATTGATACTTTTGAACTTTGGTGTTAGAGAAGACTCCTGAGAATACCATGGGAAAATGAGAAAATAGATCATCAAACAAATCAACCCAGAGCTTTTATTCGAGGCACAAATGACCAGGCTCAAATCATCATACTCTGAATATATAATGAAGACCTACTTTTCTGGAAAAGTCTATAATGCTGGGAAAGGTGGAAGGAAAGAGAAAGAAAATGACCAGCAGCAAGGTAGACAGACTCAGTTACAGTGGCAATGCGCACTGTACAGGTGCACTGTTGGAAAAGAACCAGACTAGGGACAGGTGGACCTGGAGGAAATCTATCTATATAGTCACTACAAATTGACACCAACCTGATGGCACATTATCTAACATATCTATTATCTCTCTCTCTCCCTCTCTGTCATCATCATCTATCTCTATCTCTCTATCTATCATCTACCTATCCCCTCCCTCCCTCCCTCCCTCCCTCCCTCCCTCCCTCTCACATGGGTATATTTTTGCATTGAGTTAAAGTGGCTAAGGGATAAATGAAAATCCCTCTCTTTCACTATATGCAGTAATCATCTCCCCAGTGATATACCCAAATTTGCCACCCTATCACCAGTTGGCTACAAAATGGATAACAGTCATAGACAAAGTGCTTTGAAGCCTGACCTCTGCATCAGTAAATCTCTGATTCCGTTCTTCCATGAACTCAATAGATTGGTTTGAGAAAGCCAATGTCCTCTCATCATGTTCTTTCTCTGATACTTGGGGAAAGTAATAATGTCCTACTGTCTTAGAAGATCATCATAAGGACTACTGAGATGACTGTATGTCAAGTAGTTGCACTATATAAATGCAAAACACATCTGCTCCGGCCAGAAGGAGTAGGGTGGCAGCCCACTCAGGCAGCAGACTGGGAAGGTAGAAGATCAGGGGTCTACCACCTGGAAAGGTTTAGCCCCAAAGCTTTGCTCTGAAGGCTCAGAACAAGACTACTCACTCCAATACTTTACTCTGAGAAATCCCAGTGCAACAACTGTATACCCATGCAGTTTTCTGGAGTATGAATTAGATCCAAATCCTCGCTCTTGGGAACTCCTCAGAATTTGGCACTGCCTGGGAGGGGACTTGTGAAGGCAAGGCACATGAGGGTAGGAAAAGATACAGTGTGCACAGAAGCAGCAGCCCTCTCTTAGGCAGAGGGTCTGCTTGGGCTGCCTTTATGCCACTGTCCTAAAATCTGCATCTGAAGCTGGTTTCTTCTTCCCAGTTCCTTAAGGGAGCAACATAAAGGGGTCCAGATTCAGATATTGCAAGAATTTATTCATGGGCCTGGGTGAACAACTGGGTCTTCAGTAACTTCCTGAAATCTCCGGGGGAAGGGGATCATTCCAGAGGGCAGGAATTGCAACAGAGTAGGTGTGCTTCCTGGGTCCTACAAGATTACATTCTTAACTGATGGGACCCAGAGTGCACCCACCCTGCTGGACTGTTTTGGACGGGCACAGACAATTGGAAATGTTTACTTTCTCTTTAGCTTCTGATTAGGTTAGTCTCTGCTCCTGGTGACAAGAGCCAAATGGGGATGAATGATGAATCAGAATTTTCAGCAATTCTATTAATAATTTCATCTAAATGTGGCCACAGCCTTTCTGTTAGGTATCATTTTAGCAGCATGTTGGATTTTGTCATTGCACATTGCATTAAACACCTTTTAGCTTATATTTAAAAAGAATAATTTAAATATTCCCACTAGAGTACAAATGGATTAGGATGGTTAGGAAATGGGCATTGGTGGGTTATGAAACCTGCATTTATTATACTAAAAATGAATCAATGTTCAATAATATGGTTTTATTTTCAAAATGTCTTACTTCTTGAAGTGTAGAAAATCAATTACAAGTAATACTAGCAATAAACAGTATCTACAAAATAATGGATGATTGTTCTGTTCTAATAATAATGATTTAAAAATCCTGGCTGAAAGTGTTATCGGTCCATAGCTAAAAATACATCCTACATTTGGTGGGGCGACAGGAGTACTGGGAAATAGAAATGAGGAGACAATTTAGCTGAAAAAAAAATGGGCAAACTCTCTACATTCATGCGGCCAGTGCCCAGTCTAATCTGGGTTTTCTAGCATTTTTTTACATACAAGGAACACATGAGCAGTTTAAAATGTGGCTTTCTATATCTCATCTGTTTTGACTCCAAATGTGAAATAGCTTCCTGGCTCTACAAAGTGAGTTTTCATGCAAAGTCAACAGGACACAATCAGAGCAGGTAATACCTCTGTTATTTTCATTCTGAGCTGGTGGTTCTCTGACTGTAGCCCTTCTAACCGAGATGTGCTGGCTTGGTTGACACTGGTGACAGATGTTGATGTTTTTGAATCGTCTTTCTTCTGATTTTGAGTGAACTGAAGTCCTCTGTTCCTAGTGGCAGCATCTGGATTTGTTCTCAGAGTAATTAACTGAAAATTTTAACAGCAATGAGATAATCCTCAGGAATATTTATTGATTCATTGGCTATCTTTTGCCTCCCACCCATTAACATAAAATATAGGTTATAGAGTACACAGATACATTCAAGTATCAAGTTTAGAGGCAATGTTTTCAGCTTGCTCATTTTCCATATACAGATGGGTTAAAATTATTCAACTACATTTAACCCCATACCCAATTTGCAAAAATTTATTATCACACCACTTAGCTAATGTCAGAAACCCACAAACACGTGCAAGTAGCTACGGTACTGCTATGATTCTTTACCACCTTAATGCATCCATTCTATGCATCTACTCTATGCGTCTGATGAAGTGAGGTATAGCTCACAAAAACGTATGCCTCTTAATAAAATTTATTTAGTCAGAAAAGGTGCTACTAAAGTCCTAATTTTTTGCCACTATAGACTAACACGGCTTTCCTCTTCCTATTTCTAGGAACACTCTGACAGGTAATTTTGAAATAACCTTCAAACTTAGTAGAAGAAGTCATATAGGTCTCAAGATGGGGTGTCCATGGTGGCTATGGACCAAAAAAGTCAAGATGCAACTATGATCATGCAATCAAAGCCCTACCCATTTGACATGTACTGCAGATGTGATGCACATACAAAAGAAGCAGGGTTTCAAAAACATGGTTGCAAATACCATCTTGAGTTTTTGGATTCCCCCTGCAGACACCTCTGGTCTCAGAATGAAGGTAAATTGACACTGGCCCAGTTCAGCCAACCTATTAAACCATAACGTCATTATGTACTATCTGAACTCAGCCACTGTGTTAATTTAACAAACCACTGTTAAACAAAACATGACTGTAACAATGACTACTGTCACTTAACTTAGTTGTCAGTATGCAGTATTGCTGAAGTTTTCAAGTGGAAGCTTGCGTTTTTTAAAAAAGGCCTATGTAAGGATAATCTTTAATGGTGGAATTTTTTGCTAGATTATATCTCACCTTTCCTTTGAAGGAAGTGTATATAATGTTCGTTTTCCATTTTTTTCCCTCATTACAACAATCCACTGAGATGGATTGGCTTAAGAAAAAATGGCAGACCAAAAGTCATGCAGTGAGTTTCCATGGGTAAGGGTGGATCTGAAGCTGGATCACCCCAGTCCTGTTCCAATCCTTAACTACAGTGGTTTCAAAGATTAACACTTGGATCCCCACCTGGATTCTAAGCTGGAACTGCTTAGATCCAGTCTTACTGTCTGGGTAAAAAGCAAGTACCTTGTCAAGACCTAAAGGAATCAGACCCTGGAAAAATCCACTCACCTTATTTATTTAATTTGCATTTGGTCTACATTATTATATATTTTAGGACAGGAAGGCCTGGCGCAATATAGTTCATGGGGTCACGAAGAGTCAGACACGACTTAACGACTAAACAACAACAACAAATTATATATTTTTCTGTTCCCCTCTTCCCCCCTCCCCCATAGCCAATGTTAAGAGGTCAGCTAGACTTCTTATACAATACAATTTGAAGTGAAGACTTGGTCCTGATTTTCCCAATTCTAATGTTATTGTTGTTGGTCACACTGTCAGCCAGATGTTTAGACTGGATTTGGCATTTTTATCCACCTATTGAGTTCTTCCCAAGGACCTGGGAGAGGCAGATGTTGTTGTTCAATGGTGTTAAAGGCATTATCACAGGATGTAAGCTATTCCAAGTAAAACTGTCTTTTGCAATTGACTGATGGTGATTTTGTCAATGCCGATGGTCTTCAAGTGGTACCCCAGATGTTTTGGGATTGCAGCTAAGGTGCCTATTACTATTGGTACTATCTTTGCTTTCTTTTTCCACAGTCATTCTATTTCCTGATTTTCCCAGTTCTAATGTTGTTGTTGTTGTTATTATTTCCTGCCTTTTTATATATATAACTCAAGACAGGAAACATACTGCAGTGCTCTAACCATGACGCTCTATTGGCTCTCACTTTACAGGGGAAGTTGAGCCAAGTCTTCTCTTTTGCATAGTTCCTCCTCATTCCAAAGAGACTTGTGCAAAGGAACTTCACAGTGGATTCTAGCAGACGATAACCTAACTGCTGTACAAAATTATATGCAGATAAAACCATTCATCATAAATCAAGTTACTCACCTTAGGTACAAAGACTAAGCAGAGTGTAATAGTGCTACAAAATATAATGACAAGTGCCACAATGCAGAACTGTACATTGGGCTGGTCTCGTGTAAGAAAGGAAACAGCAGCTCCAATGATGCACATGATGCCCACATTATAAACACTCATGCCAATGTATTTACTGTCATTCAGAGCAGGAATGCTCACATTTCGAGTCTCCCAAGCCAAAAAGCACCCAAATAGCTGAAACCAGAAAAGGGAAGGAATGTTGTAACAAAATAAGCAGTTGCATTTTTTTAAAAAAATTGTGTTCATATATGGAAATGGGGGGGGGAGATCCCCCTAAATAAATGGAAACATGTAAAAAAGAAAGGGATAAAACACATTATACATATAGAATGCAGCTCTTTAAACCCAGTGTTAAACCTTGACCAAAAGGGAGTAGTTTACTTTTTCTATTCTTACGCATTAGACAATATAATTCCTGCATTATGTTTTAGGCCCCTAGTTTGACAAATACAAGTATATTTAGTGCTTTCTAAGCTTGGTTGTTTGTTTGCAGACATTTCATTACCCAACTAGGTAACATCATCAGTGCTAGTGACTCCACATTCACTAGCACTGAAGATGTTACCTAGTCAGGTAATGAAATGTCTACAAGCAAACAACCAAGCTCAGAGAGCACCAAGGACTCCACAGTTCAACCCTGAGCTACAAATATTCTCTTCTATTGGAACAAGTATATTTAATTTCCACTGATGGATTCCATACCTAACTCTTCTTTTAAAATGAATAGGATTTGAAAGAGTTTAATACTGACTTGATCATGCTTCATGGTATTTAATTTTGGGAGTGGGGGGGGAGTTACTGTCATTATGGTGTCTACCTACATGCTCCTATAACTACATCCCTTACCTGAGGGCACTAAGTAGAGCCTAATCAAGAAACATAAAGCAGCTCCAATAACTGAATTTCCCCCATCTCTGTCCATCATTAGCTAGAAAGAGTAGTTAAGGTACTGGACTAGGAATTGGGAGTCCCAGGTTCAACCCTACCCTCAGCCATAAAGCTCACTGAGTAACTTTGCCCCAGTTGCTCTATTCGAGCTCAACAACCCTGTGTGGTAAGGAAAAAAATGGAGGAGGGAGTATTATGTGTACCGCTCCTGAAGGAAAAGCAGGATAGAAATCTAACAAACAGCACATGAGATGAACATATTATTTATATTTTGGTACCTGAAACAGTAAGCTATAAACAAGGCTTATTGCTAAAAGAGCCATTAAAGGCACTTCCAACAGACTGTGTTAGGCTAAAATTACTGAAATTTTTTATGAGGTAGTGTATTCCACAATGACTTTATACAGGCGCACAGTAAGCTGAAGCTACTTTGAACAGTCAGCCACAAGTTAATCACTATTGTTTATTTTTACTAGTCATGTTTAAAGGGGCAGAAACCTATGGTTGCATTGGAAAATGAGAATACTTGATGACAAAGGGCTCACTCAGTTCCTAGCCAAACTTTTGATATGCGACTCCCCTCTCTTAGCCGCTAAATATTACAATGGCTTCAGACAACACATTCTACCCTCCCAACTTTCCCTAAAAACTTCCCCCCGGTAGACAGAAGAGAAATATGTTAGAAGGAAAAGTTGGAACCGCTATCTGGCTTGGGAGGGAGGGAGGCTCTGTGAAATTAGTCTCACTCTTATCACAAGAGAAGTACTTTCTGTTTTAATGATAAGTTCATATGCATGTCTATATTTTAATGATATTTCAATAATAAATCTATTTTATTTGTTTATAACTATAATAAATAAATACATTTGAATGAAATAAATCTCTCTAATATAGATGTTTAGTTTAGAAAAATATAACAAAAACAAGAGAGGCAGGGTATATGTTTTAATTTCATACATTTCTCTCCTATCATTCCTTCAAGGTTCTCAGAGGAAGGTACACAGTTTTTCCCTATCATCCTTTTCATCCAAAAACCACCCTGTAAGGTAGGCTAGGCTAGGCAGAGCAACAGTGACTGACCTAAAGTGACCCCAGTTTCATGGCTAAACAGAACTGTGAATTAAGGTTTCCTGAATCCTGAGCTAACACACTAAAAGTTACACCACCCTAGGCTCTGAGCTGCACTTACCATTAAACTTACCATGAGTAGGCCTTTGTAGGCATAAACGATGCCAAGCCAGATAGTCATGTGAGTGTTTTCACAATGCTCCAAAATGGGAAGAATTGAAATATCTCGGCCTGCAGGGTCGGGCTACAAGGGGATACAAGTGAACAAAAGAGAGGCTGTAGTTGATATTTATTTCTTTAGATCTATAGGTGAGGAAAGAGAAGACTGTGGTTGGTCTGAAGAGAAAAATCCTGCAAGTAAAGGAAGTAAGATGGAAGAAGGTTGTCAGAATGATTGAGTTTCACTATTCAAAAATGTACATCTGTCAGATCATTTGGGGGCATTTTTGCTGCAATTCTATATACACTTAACTGGGAATAAGACCTACTAACTTAATAGAATTTACTTCTCTCTCTATGTGCATGTGTTATTTATGTGCATGTATGTACTGTTATTATTATTATCAAGCTGAATCAATCCATTGCAGGATCAAGGCCTCTTCATTCAAGGTTATGGTCCAGTGTGGGTTGGCAGATTTTCAACTTTTAAGTCTAGGGCTAAGAGGGAGTGACTAGCTCAGATGTTACCACTGTTACTTCACTGCTAACACTGAAGATGTTACCTAGCCGGGTAATGAAACATTTACAAGAAAACAACCAAGCTCAGAGAACCCCAAGGACTCAACTAGCCCAGAGCCATGCAACCAGCTTTTGTGTCTGTTTTTCATGACTAGAACCTGGGTCTCCCCATTCCTACCATGCTGACTCTCATGTTTGTGTGTGTGTGTGAGTATGCAACAATTGCACTGTAATACATTTTAATATATTTATTATTAATAAATATTGTATTTCTAATCCACTCAATAGCTGGTGTTTTCTTAGTAGACTACAACACTTAAACATCACTAAAAGCATTTAAAACATATGTTCTTTTAACTAACTACAATATTGAAGAAGGCACTATTTAGTATTTTATAGTGTTCACAGTAGTTTCATGTACATTACCGAGATGAACCTTGCTGGGCGATCTAAAATACACCATCTTCAGCCTCAGACACAGCCAGCCCCATCCATAATAGGGAGAAAATAGAGCCATTTTCTTCTTTCATACCATGGGGGTGGGAGGGTGGAGACAGAGAGCAAATGGTTCACGTAAAAGACTATAGTGTGACTGCTGGGGCAGAGAGGGGGGAACCATCCAAATGGCTATATAGTGTAACCCAGTGTTGTCCAAACTTGGCCACTTTAAGATGAGTGGACTTCAACTCCCAGAATTCCCCAGCCAGCATGGCTGGTTGGGGAATTCTGGGAGTTGAAGTCCACTCATCTTAAAGTGGCCAAGTTTGGACAACACCGGTGTAACCTTTGTCTCCATCAATCTGTTTGCTCAGTCTTCACTGATTTAATTTTACAAAAGAAGCACATTTTATCAACAAAAATGTATGGTATCCTCCAGCAAAAAATACCTACAAAGGAAAGGAGGAAAACCTCTTCATCCAAAGTGCTGAGGAAAAGGAAAGATTTAGAAGCAAAGAGTCAGTCTACTAAGTAGAGACCAGGGACCTGGAGCTGACAGCTGAGGACCAAGAATGTGGATGTTTTTATTTACCCCCAATATATGAATGAGACACGTGTCTCTGGTATCTCACTGCATTCCTATCCAAGGATTCCATCCTGTGGATTAAGGAAAGTGGAGAGGGCATGGTTGTGTGGAGTGTGGATGTTGTTTAATCAAATAATACAACAGCCCGGTGCCTGGTAGTGTCAAAAAATACCGCACATTACCACAGTATTAAATTAATCAAGTAACCTTGAATACTAAAAATAAGCAAAATAGCTTGATAACACCCAACTACCTTTTGCCATGTTATGATTTCTTATTTTACAAATAACAACACTGTATGTATTTATAGAGGGAGCTGAAATAAAACAAATCCTTGTCTAAGTGATCTTAAATGTCTACCTGGTCAATTTTAATGGGCAAACACTGCATTTCTTATTAAAAATCATTAGCAGCTTGCATGTTGCACACCATCAATACTTTTCTATATTGAGCTAGTGGTACCATTAATGTCCAGCTAAAAGGCTCTGGATTGATTTAGATAAGGCCATACTTAGAGTAGATCAATTGAAATAAATGGGAATTAAGCTAGGCTCTAGCTTTTCTGAAGTATAACATTATTTCAATAAATTAAACTAGGCTCTAGCTTTTTTGAAATGTAATGTTATTTCTGACCATGAAAGCAAAGATTTATTTATTTATTTATTCAATATGGACGCTGTCCAACACCAAATGATTCTGGGCAGATCACAGCATAAAAACAAACTACAAATATACAAAAAGCATATATCAACAAGATGGCAGAAGTGGTCAACAAAACAAACATATCATTTGCCCACAAGGGTTCCAACCATCCCAGTCCAATGCCTGGGAGAACAGCCACATCTTTAAGGTCCTCCAGAACACCATCAATGTGGGAGCTTCCCAGGTCTTAAGGGGAACCTCATTCCAGAGAGCAGGTACCATGAAGAGAAGGAATGCTTCTGGGGTCTGATAGGTGGCACTGCTTGATCGAAAGATCCTGGAATGCACCAACTCTGTTGTATCAAACTGGCCAGGCTGATACCATGGAAGATGAATGGTCCCTCAAGTAACCAGACCCTATGCCAGGTAGGGCTTTATAGGTTGTAACCAGCACCTTGAAGTTGAGATGTTTTCAGCAGCACAGCATGAAAATGGATTTACATTAGACTATTAAAATTCCTACTTCAGTTTCCTACAAATATGCTGAGATAAACATATCACCAAGTGACTATATGGACACAAACATGCAGGCTTCTTGGCCTTGTTATGCATTGTAAATGGTCTGTCACTGTTTTTTTTACAGGATGCTTTCCAACTTCCCAGTTTAGCTTAAAATCCTTGTATTGGTCTCCCCTCCAAACATGTACCAGATCAAACCCAGATTATCTCTAGGCTTGGACAAAGTCAGCTCACTGTGGCATCTGCTTTACCTTAATGGAATTCAGGAATATACATCCACGCTCAAGAACGTGATTATTTCAGGCTTTCCTTTATTGTTCTGGACTGTGCATCTCAAAGTTTTAACACTCTGCACAAATGAACCAAAACAAAATGGGTGAACACCATCTCCCATCAAAACAACACTGACAATCTTATTCTAGTCTTTTTAAGTTATGCAGGAGGAAATGAAGTTTAAAAATGGAATCCATGTTTGGGATAGCCAAGGGAAAAAATGTATGAAGAGTGCTGATATAGGATATACCCATATATGGTCTGAACTAAAAGACAGAATGGGAAGGGAAGGGGAGGGAAGGGAAGGGAAGGGAAGGGAAGGGAAGGGAAGGGAAGGGAAGGGAAGGGAAGGGAAGGGAAGGGAAGGGAAGGGAAGGGAAGGGAAGGGAAGGGAAGGGAAGATTATGATTGCCATCTTTACTAACCCTATATCTGTGTCTTTAGAAGTAGAAACTTCATTTTCTTAAATTTTTGAATATTACACTGCTACTAAAAGCATAGATAAGGTCAGCTGAAAATCAGTCAACCCTAGGTTGGACAAATCCAAGGCTTCCTGTGATTTCTTACATGTCCATAGGAATAGCTGGACCCTTGTTGAATAACATTGCATCTCTGATAATATAAAACAAGATTGTGCATTGAACAAGCAGTAGCAGGATATGTGGTTATAAAGAAATTAAGGAAGAGGTATTTGATGACATACTTTTTGTTTTAGCAAGGTTTCTCTCTGTCTCCATGAACATGCATGTAACAGTGTACTCATTTTCCCAACTTCAGAGACGTTGGGCAGCAGTACTGAATTCCTCCACAGTTAATTTTTCCAAATTAAATTGCCAAAACACAATCTTTGTGTTTTAAAATTTATTATGCTCAAGTACAGCTTTAAATCATTTAATACTTTCCAATCATCATATTCCTAGAGGAAATCCACTTTACTTGGAACTCTGAAATCCTCACTCATAAGAAATATTTTTAGAATTGGTATTCAACCATATCCAGCTGCTACACCATCTGGTAATATTCAGTTATCTGAAGTGATCCTGCCGTGATACTTGATAGAAAAAAAGAAATGTTTATATCAAGGTATAGTTCTATATTGGTGATGGTGGCTTTTTTGACTGGACAACATGTGGAAACTTACAAATGCTGCAACAAATTTAACATATTATTTTTAAAATAACAGTGCTCAACCTGATATTGTTTTCAGCCTGCCTGACCTAGTTTATTTTGCATCATTGAAGCCTTCTGTCAAAATATACAGTGTAACCCCATTTTTCATGAAGGTGGATTGTCATCTCTAAGTATTTTGGAAAGTGTTTCAAAAATAATGTTCTGAATTAATCCTTAACAATATCCAAACATTTTCTATCTCTGAAACAAGCTGCTTCTGTTCCTTGCATTTGTGTCTCTGTTCAAATTACCTTTTTGGTAGCAATTTAAGGAGATTTAGAGATGGAACAATTCTCTTAGAGCTGTCAGTGGACATTTTCTCTGTTACTATGAACCAAGAAAATTTCTCAATAGAATATATCCATCATTTAACACTTTCAGAGGAAGAAATGGCAGATTGAAAACGGCTCTGCAAAAAACAGAGTTGACGACTGCAGTGGGATGAAGAGCCAGTGAGTAAAACTGGTTCTTCAATAATTCCTCTCCAGACAAGGAGAGGACTTGAGATCGCCCACAAGTGCTCTGGACAGCTGCTCCTCATGAGGAGACTCCAAGATAGTCTCCAGGGGGTTTAATGCTCAGGGAGACAAGGGGATAGCTATCTTGAAAATGTATCAGTAGAACATATCCATCATTTAGCACTTTCTCCCATGTGGTCCTTTTTTATTTATAAGAAACTGATTTTTATAAGCATGTTGTGTTTTAAGACAAATGATTACTTGATGGTATACTGCCATTACACCTTCCTAATTTAACCACACAATTTTGCTTTAGCTAGAGAGTGTAGGGGGTGGGAAAAACAACTTAAAATTGAATCTGATTCATTATATTTATATTGAATAAAATAGATAGCAGCAGTTTCTAGAATTCTAGGTATTATAGAATTCATTCTTGCCCAGAGGATAGCATAAAAGGATCTAGGAAACTGCATTTTAAAATACTTTTTTTTTCTCCTGAACATGACATCTTGAAAGCATTATACATTAAGGAAAATAAATTCATTGTCTTGGATATTGCTGCAGAGGAGTTAAAAGTCCCTCATTAGTTCAACATAGAGCAAAAAGAAAATTTGTACCTGTTTTTCCCAAACACATACATATCCAATAAAATCAGTTCAGTGGAAAAATAAACAGCATTTGTCCTTCTGTATGAACCCTGTACATATACAACCAAGGTGAAAAAAATCTGTAGTTAATGCATCTTTGAATGACCCTATTTCAACTTTTTAAAGAATTCTAAGTGATTTTTCTACATTGGGAAATCAAAATATGGAGGTGAAAAATTAGTTGTTTTAATATCTTTGGCTAGTAAAACACCCATGATTGTGCATCATACATGTGAGTAAATGGAAGGATTTGTACGCTGTAGCTCCTCTCGGAGGGGGGCTGTATAATCCTTGCCTTAGCATGCTGTTCTTAGAGATGTTGTATGTTTCACTGAGCTCCCACCAGAGATGGCAGTGACAGTGATGAAAAGGCAGGACATGAGGAAACCATTGGGACAGAATACAAGCTCCTGTCTATCCTGGTGACCCAGCCATTAAGCCTGCTGTCTTGCTACACCAAATCTAAAAAAGTTCAGGCAATGGCCAGAAGAGTTGTAGCAGATTGTTCACAGCACCGGTGTGAATGAATGGTGTTGCTGGACATCAGCCAAGTCTCATACTTCAACAAAGATCCATTGCTGACTTGCCCCAAACCCAAATTATTATTTTTTCTTTCTTCTTCCTTTTTGCTGCTGAAGCCTGACCACATGTAGGCAAACAGTGACAAAAGCAGAGAGAAAGAGCATCCACCTCCGCTTGTCTTGCATTCTCCTTTTGGATAAACCTGCAGGTTGAGCTCAGCAAGAAAAGACAAGATAACAACTAGTAGTGACTGTGGCAAAAATATTGGCTCATGGGGAGGGGGGCATGGAGATTATCTTGACCCAGCCCCTACCTCCAATTTACACTGACACCAGTTGCTCAAGTGCACAGGTCATTGGAAGATCAGAGTTATAGATAAGCAATCTGACTTTCCTTGGCTTGAAAATCCCTTCTTAAAATACAGGTATCAGGCTGGTCTAAATTTACGACACTACAGTAAAAAGTCAACATGTGGTTATAATGCTGAAGTATCAGCAGAGGCTGATATGAAGAAGTCAATATGATGGATATGCAACTGATTAACTTAGACTTGTATTATCTGCCATTGTATAAATGTACTGTTTCATGCAAATAACTGCTGTTGGCATAACACCTAGAAATATCATCTTGCCAACCTTTACAGTGAGTCACTGATGAGCAATAAGCAGGATCTGACTTTTTAACCATTTGGGCAACCCCCCCCCCCAGCACTGATTCTGTCTTCCAGCCTAGACAGAATAGCATGTGCCATTCCATCAAATGTCTCATGAAATCAAGACACATTACGAAGACTTTGTCTCTCAGTTTGCTACATTAGCTATGTTATTAAAGAATGGATATGCTTCTCTCTAGGTGCTTACAAATTGATTTGTAATTTGTTCTAACCCCTTGAAGGGTGCTGACAAATAGCTACCTGGTCTTTAATGCTCTGAGATTATCTGATTCACACTCTTGAAATATAATTCTGTTTTCCTCTTTCCAGCCCTCCAGGGCTTTGAAACTTTCTCAGTGGATTTGAAGATAAGATTTTTTTTAAAAAAAAATCAAACTTCATTTGGTTAAGTCTTTCCAATTTAAAAAAGCAATTAAGGTTTCCCATTCCAGCTATTCCATTCATATTCTGATGGGTACCCCTGCTTAGATGCTTATTAATATTACATATACTCACCATCAAATGTCAGTTTATCTTCTTCAAAGGAGAAAACAGTCACAAAGTACAGAGCTTTTTATTACAGAGAATCAAAATATCTTTTTCTCTGCAAACATGGAATATTTGGAGTAGAATTTGCACAGGCCTGTCTAATGGTAATGTTATCTTCCATGTTGTTTGTTACAATGGCTTCTGATTTGTTTTTAGAACGCTATGTTTCCATGATTTTTAATTGGGGATACATTGAATAGAAAAATGCACTAATTAGTTAGTGCAACTTTGTTTTTTAAAAAAGTATATTGTCCAATTGCACCTTGAGCTGAAGTTCAGAAACATCTCAGAAATGGAGTCAATGCACAATCCTTTATTCAAATTTACCTAGGAGTAAACTTTCTTTACCTCAACAGGACTTAAGTTCTGAATAGATATTAGAGGATTGCTCTATATTGTTCCATTTAGATCAGTGAACGTTTTATTCAGTATTTTCCTTAAATAAATTAGCTTTTTTCCACAGCAGATGTCATACCAGATTCCATTTAGCACAGTTCTACCAGACAGATTTTCACACTGACTGACTACTCATAATTGTCATAAAAAAGAGAATATTGCTAAACTATTATCAGATTATTGGCTCCTTAAAGTAAGGAAAAAGGCAGATGTATTTGAAGTTGCCCTTAACAAACAGTAAAATAAAAGGAAATTGTTAGTCTGGGAGGCAAGTTTAAAATGAATGTTTTCAAGCCATAGGTTTCTTTTTGGCTCCAGCCTTACCAGGAGTAAATAACTAGGCCTGTTTATGCTCCACTAGGGAACAGCTGAGAAAAACCTTTCACTCCAATTAATTTTGTTTTACTGCAGCTGCACATGAAAAAATGCGGCTATTGATGAGGGAGCCCATTCTGCCAGCCTCTGTAGAGTTGCAAAAGTCTCCATTACTCAGCGGGCAAAAGTGGGACGAAATTTAGCTCCTGCCATTGGAACTGCTACCATTGGAGGGAAACCTCATGTTGTGTTCTCTTGTTTGATATACTCCTGCTTCTGGGTCTCCGATCTCAAAGCTATTAAGGCAAAGATACAGCAGAAAAAAAAAGCCCTCATGTACTTACACAATAGGAAAAGAAGGATTTTCCCTTAGTCATTATCTGTCAGTTTATCTGTCTCACATTTGAGGATAAGAACAGAAGCAGCTCTTGACGACAAAGGAATGAGCAGATATAGTTGTGGTCAAAAGGACAGAAGAACAGGTATTGCTTCCTTACTAATGTTAAACAGAAATGCTTTCTCCCCCTGCCCCCCCCGTTACCTCTTCCCCTTGCCTCATTTCCCTTTTGCTCTTATTCCTTTCTTAGAGCAGCTACAACGTCCCCTCAGCCCAGCTTCATCCTGCCTTTCCCCAGAGATATTTAAAAAAATCAAGATGGCAGTTGTGATGGCCTCGCCCCTTTGTACATGGATGCAATATCCACACACAGATAAAGGGTGGTGTGAGAAGGCAGGGAGAAGTGAGGGCCTCAAACGAACCATGTTTGCTAGGGGAGAGCGCTGTGCACCATGGGGCAGCCTTGGGGGGGTGGCAGGAGGGAGGATGGGCAGAAGGCACACTCGCACCAGAGTGGAGAGGGACGGCAGGAGGGAGGAAAGACTGCAGGCAAGAGGCACGATCGCACCAGAGTGAAGAGAAACGGCAGGGGGCGGCTGTCGGGTCAAGTGGGGATTGGAATGTGTATTGCGCTGATTGGATTCGGAAAGTGGAATGTCTGCGGTTTTGCGGTTAATTAGCGGCGCTCCGGGGCAGTAAAAAAGGTGAGATTGTGAGCCAAGCCCTCGTAGGAGGGGGAGGACAGATAGGGGGTATAAAAACCTGTCAGACCTTGCTTCGGGGTTCCTCCATTGCTGCGGGAGGGACCCACCTTTGCAAACGTGCCCAATAAAAACTTCTGTCTACTGGATAACCGAACCCGTGTCTGTCGTTTTCTGACAAAATTGGCGAGCCAGCCAGGAGTCCTCGACGTGGACCGGACTGTGGGGAACCGGTGAGTAATCGGCCGTAACACCCCGTTGAGGTGTCTCCCGTTTTCCCCGGAGTCGGGTCCAGGACGGGACTCCAATCGCCAGTCAGACAGAAGTAAAGAGGAAGTCGGCCGACGAGGAGACCTCCGGGAGGTCTGGTGAGTACAGCCTACCCATAATCTCGGGGAGATTAGCGTGGTTACGAGGCGTTGGACGCCGCAAGGGGACAGAAGAGTCCGGGACCTTCTGTAAGGTGGGAAACGTAGTCAGGAAGGATGGGTAAGGCGCAGAGTAAGAGTGTAAGGCCAGGGGCCAATGGGAAAAACGCAGTAGGGGGAATCCCCACGGATTCTCCATTAGGACAATTGTTGCAACAGTGGGAGACACCCTGGTTGTGTCCATTCACCAGGGGTCTGGAAAAACCGACCATGATAACTTTGTGCACTAAAGAATGGCGAAAATATCCACTAGTGGACCCCGAATTCCCCTACCATTGGAATCCCCAGTAATTACTGGGTGACCCAACTAAAAAACTACATTGTGGAGCATAAAATGTTAACACAGGAACCCTATGTGGAAGTCTGGTTCCATGTTCATTGGGAGGGGCCTCGACCCAAGTTAGCCAAAATTTTTGTCCAAAAAGAACAGGAGGATGAGGAGGACCTCTGGCTGACTAGACCTCAATGGGGGCCGCTACCTCCTCCTCCTCCTCCTCTTCCTATCGCTCCCCCTCCGGCGCCCCCACCCTATCCCGGGCTGCGGAAAGAGCTGGACCAGCTGAACCAAGACATTCAGAACTTGCCCTTTATTCTAAGGTCGGCCAGTGCCTTCCCCGTCCGGGAAGTCCCGAACGGAACGAACGCACAGGGGTGGCCGTCACCAGTTACGTAACGATTCCCATCAAACCCAGTGAGTTGAGGGAATTAAAAGGACCCTCCCTCGTATGCAAGAGAACGCCCATACCGCCGCCGAACAATTGGAACTTTTCTCGGCCCGGTGGAATACTCCTGGGGGAACTGAATTACATTTTAGCCCACCTCTATACGCCAGAAAAGAGAGGCCAGATTTGGCGAGCTGCGCTCGGGGCTTGGGAGCAAAGGAATGCAAATGTCCCAAATGCCCTGGCCGCAGATACTAAATTCCCTCTGGCAGACCCAAATTGGGATCCCAATAATGCTGAACATCGGGAGAACATGAGAGGAGTTTCCCCCTGTACGACTAGGGGGGTCATGGTTCCCCAACCGGGACCCACGGGGAACCCTTGGTAAACATCACGGTGGGTCCCACTGGCGAGGAACGGCAGTTCCTCGTGGACACCAGAGCCTCTCGAACATCCCAGGGATTGCGAAATCCCGGGGCGCATCGGTATCGGTGATGGGGGTGGGAGGCTCTCTGGTCAAGGCAGACGTACTGGAGGAAGTGAGACTGGAGTGGAATGGGAAGGAGGTAACTGCAGATGTGTTACTGATCCCACAGGCGAGAGTGAACTTGCTGGGAAGGGATCTCATGGGTAGTCTAGGAGTGGAGTTGTGGAATGTGGAACAGGCAGAAAGGATGTGTTTGTTGCGGGAGGCGGACGTGGAGGTTGTGAACCCTGAGGTATGGGCAGGAGAAGGGGGGGCGGGGCGGTTTCGCATAGCCCCAATTAGCATCCCCTTGAAACCAGGGGTGACGGGTTTGCGGCAAGCCCAATACCCGCTGTCCCGGGATGGGAGGCGCGGGCTGAAGCAACAACTGAGATGGACGGTGCTGCCCCAGAGGTACACCGAGAGCCCCTCTTGTTTGGACAGGCATTGGAAGAGAAACTCCAGGGGTTCCGGGCCCCTGGGGGTTCTCGGGTGCTGCAGTATGTGGATGATTTGTTGGTGTCTGGAGAGAAGGAAGTAAAGGTGAGAGAAGACTCAGTGGCTTTATTGAACTGGTTGGCTGAAGAAGGATTGAAGGTGTCAAAAGGGAAGGTCCAATTTGTGGAAAGGGAGGTCAAGTATTTAGGACATGTACTCCGGAAGGGCGAGAAGTTGATTGATCCTTCTCCCATACAGGGGATAATGCAGTTGAAGCCCCTCATACTAAAACAGAGGTGCGGCGGTTTCTGGGTCTAGTAGGATATTGCAGGCTATGGATAGATGAGTACATGAGCAAGGCTCAGTTTCTGTATGAGAAGTTGAAAGGATCATCTGACAGGGTAGAATGGACAGACAGGGACACAGAGAAGTGGGGGAATTACGAAGGAGCCTGGTGACGGCCCCGGCTCTACCGAACTTGCCCCCTTTCACCTATACGTTACAGCCCATGGGGGAACTGCCATTGGAGTGCTGACTCAGAGACGGGCTGGGAAATATCAACCAGTGGCCTTCCTGAGCAAAGCCCTAGAACCGGTGGTGAGGGGATGGCCGACTTGTGTGCAGGCAGTGGCTGCCGCTGCTGTACTAGTGACAGAAGGGAAAACACTCACTTTTGGGAGCCCCGTGATTGTCCATTCACCCCATCAGATCTTAAGTGTGCTTAGTCAGCAGGCGGCTGCTTGGATGACAGAAGGGAGGATGTTGAAATATGAGACAGTTCTCCGGATAAGTCCTGATGTGGTGGTAGGAACAGACAGGAATTTGAACCCAGCGGAGTTTCTTGCGGGGGAGTGGAAAGAATGGGAGCCGGCAGAGCACGAGTGCTCCACCCTGTTGCAGCTGCAAACAAAGACCCGGGAGGACCTGCAGGAGGTCCCGCTGGAGGAGGGTGAGGTCTGGTTTGTGGATGGGTCTAGTCGAGTAGAGCAGGGACAAAGGAAGTCAGGATATGCGATAGTGGCGGCGGAGGGAGAGACAATAGAGAAGGGGGCACTACCAGGGGATTGGTCGGCTCAGCTGTGTGAAGTGCACGCTTTGAAATGGGCACTAGAGTTGGGAAAGGGAGTGTCCCTCACCGTCTACACAGACTCGCGATATGCCTGGGGAGTAGTGCACATTTTCGGGAAAATTTGGCTGGAACGGGGTTTACTCACAGCTGCTGGAAAGGGAAGGTTGCAGGGAGGAAGCAGGTCATTGGGTTACAATTGAGGGGACCCCAGTAGTGAGCCGTGCTGACATGAGGGGGATGGTGGAGAAACTGCACGAAGGGTCTCACGGGGGTGCAGGCTTTGGTAGACACTGTAAAGCTGTGGGAAGGGCCAACGGGGTGTTGAAGCAACATCTCACCAAACTGGGATTGGAAACAGGGCTACCTTGGACAAAGACACTTCCGGTTGCCCTGCTTCGAATGCGGACAGCCCCTCGCAAGGATGTGGGGGTCTCCCCATTCAAGCTGATGATGGGAAGACCTTTCCTGGCTCCAATGGGAGAGCCTATCCCCGAGCTAAAGGATGCCTTCCTGAGAAAGTATCTCTTGGTACTGTCACAATCTCTCTTGTCTCTAAGAAAACAGGGACTCCTCGCTCAACGGCCCCCTTGCTGAAAGACCAACACCCCCACAAGCCAGAGGATTGGGTCCTGATAAAGACGTGGAAGGATGAGAAGCTGAAATCATCTTGGGAGGGACCATACCAAGTTCTCCTGACAACTGAATCAGCGGTTCGGACCTGACAGGGGGTTGGACCCACTACCATCGGGTTAAGCAAGCTCCCGACCCCCGACCATGGACTGCCCAACCGGGAGACAGACTCAAAGTAAAACTTAAAAGGAACTGAACTAAGGCAGGGGAGGAGATGACCAACATAAAGGCGTAGAATTGGCACAGACAGCTTTGATCACTGGGGATGATCCCCGTGGGAGGGGGGGGATGTTCTATCATTTTGGGTCTTCTCCCATACCAAGACCCTGGACTAATCAAAGGCAAATGGCTCTAAATCTCTTGGGGATAACCAATGCAACTCAATGTGTATATTTCAACAATACCCAGAACCGTACCCCCATTGCCCTCAAAAGGTCCTGCTTTCACTTGTGGAGGGGTCTATAATATCCCTTACGCCTCAACCCCTCTATACCTACCTAAAGGTTTCTTTTTGTTATGTGGACATGAAGCTTACACCTATGTTCCAGCCTATAGTTCAGGGGCCCTTGTGCCATAGGGCGCCTGACCTCTCTATATGCCCTGCCTCCAATACAAGCGCACCCATCAAAAGAAAAAAGAAAAGGGAGCTGCCATCTGATTGTGAGAGTGATGTGACACTCTTGTCCGAAACAGAAGCCATGGCTCTGGCCCTCTCCTTAGTAGGGGTTCCTGCACTAAGCGGAAGAACTTACCTGGACCTAAGGAAGGTGGCCTGCCTCCTGGCTAAAAGTGTCAACCTTACATCCTCTCTCATTGCAGCCCTCACTGAAGAAGTCACTGAGATCAGGAGGGTGGTCATTCAAAATCGGATAGCTATAGACTATCTCCTATTAAGGGCAGGACAAGGCTGTGAATCTTTTCAAGGTCTTTGTTGCTTTAACCTAACCAACAATAAGAATTATGTTGAAGCAAAACTAGCCAAGTTGAAGACCTTAGCCTCTCGCATATCCGAGGATCCAGAGGGATGGAATTGGTCGTGGCTCACTAGTTGGTTACCTAACTTTGCTTGGTTAAAACAACTTTTTGTACTAGCCATTGGTTTCATTGCCTTACTGGTCCTAGTATGTTGCTTAATGCAATGTCTCCCTGCTTGTGGGAATTACCTGTCCCAGTGTGTGAAGCCCCGGGTCCGGGACGAGGGAGCAATCCTGTTAGCCAGGTTTGAGGCCCAACAGAGGCGTGAAAAGAAAAAGGGGGATTGTGAGAAGGCAGGGAGAAGTGAGGGCCTCAAACGAACCATGTTTGCTAGGGGAGAGCGCTGTGCACCATGGGGCAGCCTTGGGGGGGTGGCAGGAGGGAGGATGGGCAGAAGGCACACTCGCACCAGAGTGGAGAGGGACGGCAGGAGGGAGGAAAGACTGCAGGCAAGAGGCACGATCGCACCAGAGTGAAGAGAAACGGCAGGGGGCGGCTGTCGGGTCAAGTGGGGATTGGAATGTGTATTGCGCTGATTGGATTCGGAAAGTGGAATGTCTGCGGTTTTGCGGTTAATTAGCGGCGCTCCGGGGCAGTAAAAAAGGTGAGATTGTGAGCCAAGCCCTCGTAGGAGGGGGAGGACAGATAGGGGGTATAAAAACCTGTCAGACCTTGCTTCGGGGTTCCTCCATTGCTGCGGGAGGGACCCACCTTTGCAAACGTGCCCAATAAAAACTTCTGTCTACTGGATAACCGAACCCGTGTCTGTCGTTTTCTGACAGTGGTTTCGATCATATGGTCAAAACCATCATCCTGACTTTTTTGACCCTTCCTGTAGTCATCCCTGCTTCAGGGAAGTCTGTAGACATCTCAGCTGCCTCATATGTCCATGCTTGTTATTTATGGAATGCTGTTTGCCTGAAACAAATGTGATTTCAACACTTTTGCTCTTTCTGACTACTTGAGTATGACTCATTTTCACCTTGGGCAGCCAGGTGCGTGGTTCTTTACCAGCCTCTTCTAGCACCTTGCCATGTCTTTGATCAACAACCATTTCTTTGAAGCTCTAACTACTCCTAAAAATGAGGCAACAAAAGCAACTTGCACAGCATTGTTGGCTAATGCACCTCTTTGGAATATCCTTAATTAGCACTGATGTTGCTAGCAGACAAGATTTTTCAAGAGTGGGTTGTAAGGACTACTGAGATAATGCCGTACTAAATAAGTGCTAATTATGCTTCAAATTGTTTTTGCACTGTGATCATGCAATGTTTCCATATTTTTGTTTTTGCAACATGAAATTCTGTTAATATTTGTTTACGTAATGATACTGCTTACGCTTCGACATACGTTTAATGTCTCTAAAAACTATCATCATGTTTGGGTATTTTGATAGTCTTTTATGTATCATTTCAAGCAAAAATAATTAGTGTAAGTTACAGAACAAATTAGAACGAGGCTTTTAAAATGTTTTAAACACACAATGCTTTTTTAGTACTAGTTTTATTAAATGGCTTTTCAGCTTGTTAGGAATTTGTATGATGTACAGTGAAGAATGTATATTTGTATACTTTTGTTTTTCAGTGCAAATATTGCCAGGCAAATGACCAGTTTTCTGATTCTTACTGACCCTCATGTAACATTATATTCTTGAGACTGAATTTAAAAAGTAAATTTAATTTAAAAAGCAAATTTAATCAAAATGACTTTGCTGTTATCAGTACAAAATCTATCATTCTTGTTCGAAAGGACACAAATTAATAAACCAAATTTCACTTGTCTCTTATGGTAACTTCATAAGGATAGTAACACTGGAAATTGAAGCTGAGGCAGAATGGACATATGCTGTAAAGCAACCTGAACAGTTTGAAAAGATACTGGCTGCTCAAGGCACCACTGCTTTTTTTAAAAAAATAGTTATTTACAGGAGGACAGTAAACAATTAAAGCATCCATGGTTGACTTAAAATAAACTTATATCACAAACCTTGATCCTGGTGTCACCTTCAGGAATGCCTCCAGAACAGTTCCATTTTCAGCTACTTCCGGATTTTTTACTGGGAGGCCATTCCAGAGGGCCAGCACTGCTTTTGAAAAACAGCCTCCAAGCCTTGCCCCCGCAAAGTGGGGAACTACATGATGCTTTCCCCAACAATTATTCAGCTTGAATAAAAGCTCTTAGCAGTTACATCCCCAGCTTCACTAGGTCTGCCTTCTGAGCTTTGGGGCTACCTACCCAGAAGCTTCTGAGTTGTAACTGGCCAGTGTCTGAGAACCTGTTCAGCCTTCATTTGCACCAAACCAGTCTATCAATGCAAATCTTGCTTTCCTGCTTTTAGTGGACTATGAAAGCATCACTTGAAAGCATGTATTTGCTGGTTGGTGAGAAATCTTTGTCAGGCACTGTGGAAAGGCAGTTAGGGCAGCAATACAGGACCTTGTTAGGAGTGGCATGAGAATCACTTCAGGAATATTGTTGTGGCTCATTACCCCATCGCAATTTGCAAAACATTTTCAAAAAGGTCACATAATCACGTACATTAAATAGCAGCATATTACAGTCACCTAAAAAATAAGGATCAATGTTCAATATTGCAGTCATATTTATCAAAGTGATTGGTTTGAAATCCTGAGGCTAGAATGACAGTAAAATCAATACTAGAAGTTCCACGGAGATTCACAATGTTGCTAACACTGCAGGAAATCTGGGATCAGGTCACAGCTATTTTAGGCCTCTGTGGCCCCTGGGCAATGTAAGAATTGAAGAACATACAGGCTTATTACTATTTTTTAACAGAGAAAAAAGGGGGAGAATATAAAGATTATGGGGAGTAAGAGAATATTACACAGCTTTCCTAGTAGCTTCCCTGAGTCTGAATCTAGCCTAGAATTCAGAGTTTGGGATTCAGGCATTACACTTACATGTCCAGCAAAACTAAAAAAATGAAAGTTTAAAAAACTTTATCTAAGAAAGGTTAAATCCTTCTTTGTGCTGAGAGCAGGAATGGAGATTTCTCTATATTTAGTTTCACCAGATCAGCCAAGTTTATTCCTTCTTGTAATCCACAAATGTCTGCTTATATACTGATAGCGTCTAGAATGACCCACTCCCCTAAACTTCTTACTTGGATACTCAACGTTCATCTTTTTTTTCACTTCACATGGCATATAAGTGAACTATTGTGTTGGGTTATCTGAAAAAAAAAAGCTTTATTGTTCCAGTTTATAAATATTATGTTGTTGTTTTTAAAAGAAACCATCAGAAATGCAGTCACTATTATCTAATGAACTTACACCCTTAAACTTTAAATCTCTAACACTAAGAGGCTGAAGCAATTACGGCTAAGTAAGGCAAATTAGTTTTGCAAATAGGAAGAAACAGGAAGGTAAAGACATCCCAGGCCACAGCAGTTACAAACCGCACCATGATTAACTTAAAGCAAGTTAATCAGTTTTGGCAATATAACTCAATTGGGTACTTCACTGGAATTTGAGTGTGCCCTCATAAAGCAGTTATTATATCATTTTCTTAAAAGAATTGCTATGTATATTGAAACATTAAATAACCTTCAATTTGAACAAAGGAGTTCTGTTTTCTGAAAGGAATTCATCTTTTCCACTGTAGTGTTAAGCAAGAGAAAAATGCTTCCATGCACATCAGACAGCGTCATCATCATTAAGAAATGACATACTATTTGTATGTATCGTATAGTTGCATTGTTGCTAATTATCCAACTTGGTTACTTTGCAAAACATCTATATATTCTTAAAAGGAGACTATAGCATATTGGCTTCAGGAAAGAATCTTCCTCCTTACGTATGTACACTGCATATTTAAAACTCTAAGAGGCAATGAGCCATAAGGAGGACAATCTGTTCCAAACAAATCTGTACGTGACCATATCACAATGTCAAACCATTGCTGTATTATTGCCAAGAAAACTCAACTCAAGTTGAACACAGCTTAAAGGAGATTTTACCTTTATCTTTTCAAGGCTGTACACAGTTTTGTGGACAGGGACCTGAAAAGGTGACACCTTTAAGAAAAATATTTATGAACCAATTATATGGATAGGCATCTGCGGAGATGGAGGGACTAGTGATAAAACATGTTGTGATGCAAACTCTGCCCCAGATAGTGGCATGCAATTCATGACACAAATACAAAAAGATGGAGATTATGTTATAATGTCATGATGCATGTTTCATGATTTTGGCATCATCATGATGAGGAACAGATGCCTATGTTCATAAAATAGCTACAGTGAAATCACTTTCACATCTTCACACTTCCTTTTGCATCCTGCTCTAGTAATACTCATATATTAGGACCCTAGGGCTGGAGCCAATTAAATGGTTCCTTCCATTGGGTTACTTTTCTTGGCAGATAAGCAATGTAAAGAATCTCATCACTGCTCCTTCTCATGTACTGCAGTTCCTGTGGATACAAGGAATATAGAGCATCAGCACAACAACACCCAACACCCCCAATTAAGTCCTCCCTCAGAAAAGCAAAATACTTAATCCCTTGTCCTCTCATAACCTTCCAAAGACCTGGAGGAACCAAAATATTTTCTAAACCACAGATCACCAAGTTTAATAATGGATTGGGAGGCCTTTCTCTGGAATGAATTCCACAACTGCAATATCAGAATAGGACTTCCTAACTCACAAGGAGATTCATATGTATAGAGGTCATCTATTACTTAGAGCCCTTAGGCTTGTAGTGCGATACCTAGCACGTTGCTTTGAGTCTAGAAGATTAATCCACCCCATTCTCCTTTTAAGGTTATCATAAGACTAATTCTAAATGTGCTGTTTCTTATACAACTTTCAACTGCAAACTGCAAAAAATTGCTATTTTTTTGGAGGCTTCATTAATTATTTGCATAATGAGAATAAAGAGTGACTGGCTTTTCTCACTATGTTGGCAAATGTGTTAATTATACCAGTATATTTTATCTTCTCAAACTATGGCTTATGATCCCTTGGAGTGACAAGCAAATTTCAGGGAGGTCTCAATTTCTGGGGGAGTCTTACACAGGCAAACCACTATACTCCCATTCTGCTGATCATGTTGGTTGTTATAGCAGCAGTCTCTGCCAAGGGTGGGCTCTGACCTTTGGAGATCTCTGGAGCTTTTCACCCACCTTTTTTCTCTTTCAGAAGCCTTCTCCTTCTCTTCTCTGCTAGCAGAGCAGTAGCTAAGAGCCTCAAGTTCCAATAGTAATTGTGGTAGCAGAGGTAGAAAGGAGCTGAGTGAGGGTTTGGATCTGGATTTCATTCTACAGCATCAGTGTCCACAAGATGAGGGATCACTGGTGGGTACTGCTCAACGAGAGAGGAAACAGAAGAAGGGACATGGGGGGAAAAGGTGGCAGTAGGCAGGGTGAGTGATCAGTGCCAGAATTTGGGGCCTACGGCTACTGCTGTGCCAGTGGGGGAGCTAGTTTGTCCCAAGCAAATCCTGAAACAGGTTGTGAAAGGGCTCCGGTTTTGCACACATGACCTGATGGTTTGTGTACAGATAGTCCAGTGCAAAAAGCTACACACACTTGCAAAAAGTTTAATCCTTCCAGAAGCTATTGATATCACCATCACCATCACCACCATCCCAGGAAGGATGTCACATAAAATTTCATTTATTATTTTTGAGGGTCACAGAACCACAACATTTGACACATCTTGTTTTAGAACCAAATGGAGATTCTTTGTTTTTGGAGAAATTGGATCTATGATTTTGATTTAGTCATTTGAAATGAATGGAGAGGCCTGAAGATTGATATGATAGCATTAAGTGATAAAAGCATATATACAAAATAATTCATTAGAATTATTGAATTGAAATGAATAAATATGATGAATAAATATGAATAAATAAATACATATGAATAAATATAAATATAACAAATGAATAAATAAGTTAATTCCCCTGTTCTGTTGTGACTAATGAGAACTCTCAATCAACACAATGACATGCCCTAATTATATAATATGACACTATAACAACTGTTGAGGTGACAAAATAAGGGAGAGCAACATTTACATTTTCGCTTTTTTAGTCCATATCCAGTTCTTCCAATCTGTCTTACTGGAGTAGTATAGAGCAAATAAAGAGGAGGCCCATCTTTTGAAAGGGGCACTTGAAAAACAATAGTTCTCTTATTAAATTCTATTGAATTTCTGCCAATAGCTTGAAGGTCTCTTGTTGCTTTATTCCTTCAAGTGCCTGAGAGAAGGCAGACCTTGGGGGCAGTAGGGGTAGAAAGCTTCTTATGCTGACCTATTTTCTGTTGTTCCAAGGCCATCATTTTGCACTTGCAGAGACAATGCCTTAGAATTATTTAAGTCCATCACAATATTCTGCTATGAGGCTCATCCAGACAAATGTGATGACGTAAAACAGTTTTACTGGCAAAGAATTAATGGATTGTGTGTGAGTGTGTCTGTGTATTGCATGTGTTTTGGGATTGATTTTAGAACCTTCTGAGGAAACATATCCCACCAGTTTAGCTTGTAACAGAATGAAAACAGCTAGAACAACTTTATTAAAACTAACCAGTTTAGTTCACCTACTTAAAAATATCATACAGAAGATCCGGGTTCAATTCCAGCATCTCCAATTAAAAGAGTCAGGTAGCAGTCGTAGCAGACAGGACTTGAATTAGAGGGACAAATAGTAATACGCTCCAATCACAATTAAAATTATAGAAAATAAATAATTATTTTTTGTTTTATCAGCAAAACCAAAATTTCCCAAAACCTTGTATATAATATCTTGAAACACTAGAGGTGTTCTTAATAAGTGTTTAATATCAGATCGTATTGTGCAGCAAGTTGTCACGCTAAGTTGTACAAATGCTCTGGAAAAAAAAACTTTTCATTTTATCACTCAGTTGTGATGTTGTTTCTCAAATATAATTTTTATTAAGAATTTTAATTACAATAGTAAAAACTAATACAAACCAAACTTAGAGAAAGAGAAGAATGGAAGGAATAAAAAATGCAAGAAAAGAGAAAAAGAAAGAAAAAGAGAGAATATAATAAAGAAAAAGAAATATATAAAGAAGTGACTTCCAACCTTCATCAACAGTACAAAAAAATGGAATAACTCTTCACCCTCTGTAAGGTTAAACATCCCATATCCCATCCCTTATCTATAAGCAAATCCATAAAACATCAACTTTTCAATCCTGGTGTCAGCAAAAAGTCCTGTAAACAGTTCATGTGTGTTATTGTTGTTTTTCTAATGGGAACTATTATTTTCTTTCCCAGGATGGATAGTTCATCTGTTGGATTTGTTTTTAATTTATTTCTATTATATTGTTACATTCTACCTAGTATTACTTTGGCAACTGAGGTGGCTAATTGAAACTGATAGATTAAATGAATCAATCAATCATACCAGCATGTTGATACTTTTAAAATGTATTTTATTGCTTTATTATTTTCCTTGTAATATAAACCTTATGTCTATATTCAAGAAAAGATATTATTTAGGTCTTTCAAGAACCTGCATAGATCTAATTTGTTTTCAGAATGAAGCTGGATTTTCCCTGCAAATTCTTGTGATGCAAAATCTCCAACATCTAAATCCAATATTTGTTTGTTTAAATCTATTATTTAATATTTGTTATTTAAATCTGAGTTCCACTTTTCTATTGAATTGTACTCATAATAAGGTAGATCACATGGTGTGCAGATGTCAGAGTTGCTGCATTTTTTTTCCTGGTTCACTCCTGCATATTCAGCAGCAGAATTGTTGCAGGACACATTTTTGGCATGGAAAAGAGTGGAAGCAAAAGTTTAATCTCTATAATTTTGTATCTCAGCTTTCTTTAAAAAGAATAAAATATTTTAATAGTTGGCAACACAAAACCATGAAGAAGTTATGAATGTGAAACTAGCAGAGTTGCTCCTCATGACTGTTGCAAGAACATACTGCATGTAAACAAGTAAAAGAATGGAGTTACTGTCTGATTTAATTAGACTTTCAGCATAAGCTTTCATAAGTAAAACCGTAATAAGATGTGTTGCTGCAATTTTCTTCAGCCTGGAGGGTGATAAAGAGCTGAGGATGACGGCAGAGAGTTAAGAAGGATCTGCTGTGGGTAGAACACCCCACCTAAGGAGTGTGGGGAAGGAATGCAGCATGTGGCCAATTACATCACATATTATATCTGCACTGGAAAACGTGCTGATAGCGATGACTGTCTTATTTCCTTCATATGTGTTGAGGACTATATCTTCCAGAACTTTGAGCCAGAATAAACATTGGCTGTGAAGATGAGCATAGCATGTAAAATAGAGGGAACTACAAACTATGGGATGGATCTAAATTCAGTCACATTTTGAGCTGATCCACTAAATTAAACAAAAGATCATGATTCGAACCTAGGTTCATCTACAAAGGGCACAAAACTTACAGTCTTGGATCAAAGCAATCAAATTTAGAATACATTCTTTTTCCACAGTCTCCCATTCTATTTAGCCCTTTGAAGAAATTTCTACTTTATTTATGCATTAAAATTTTCATAATAGAAATAGGTAAGAACTTGATCATTTCAATATCTTCACATACATCTGTTAGAATGAAAATGGGATAGTCAACTTTGTCAATCTTCTTGTTTTATTTTTCTTTCATAACATGTATTAATTACTGGGTTGTATATGAGGAAATATTTTCTCCCCTTTGGGGCATTACATAAAAGCAATTTCCGTACTGAATTATAGAAAGGTTTGTACAAGTTTTGCCCCCCCAAATTTTGTGCAGCACACCTGTTTTACTTGATAGTCCCTCCTTTGTTTTAACATTTATGCACAAGGTGTTATGTATAACTTAATAGGACACTGCTGTGCTTGATGAGGCAAAGAGTGACAAGAAGTACAGACGTGCCTCAACAGAATTCCAAGACACCTGAAGCAATTTTAGGCTGGGACTGGAGGGCAGACCAGTATGTGCATATGGCCTCCCTTGTGCCCTTCAGAACCTGTGGCTATTGATGCATTATCAGCACTGAAGCAGCTGCCAAGTCAGTCAGTTGACTTCCATACATGGAATAAAAGGAGGCGACATATTTTCCTTTGCTTCAAGCAGCAAACTGAAATAATTTGGTTCTGAGTTAAGCACTGAGCTCCAATCTAAAATGAGAATGTTTTAGAGGCCTTTTGGGGCTCTATCTGGATTCGCTATATAGAACTGTCTTCTCAGAAAACCCACCTTCCCATTACCAGTCTCCCAAGATCTCTCAATCCCTTCCAATTCAAGATGGATTGCTGGGTGAGCTTGATTCCTGACTACATTGTTTCTTGATTCTTATTGTTGATTTTAAAAAATTTCTACACTGTCATGCTATACAGTATATCTCCCACTGGTGTACCATATTAAAGCACTTTTTCTACAACTGAAAAGAAAACAGATATTGTAAACCACTGAAATATATTAAAAGAGAAGTGACCGTGAACATTGGAGCAGTACTATCATATGATGTCAAATGTCCTCTGACTTTAATGTGGTTACTTACAGTTTGATTTTGCTTTAAGAGACCCTATGAACATATTTGGCCACTGAAAGGAGAATAGGTATAGGTAATAAGCATGACTCACCCCCAAAATATGAGGCTGAAACTCAGAATGGGCTACATTCATTTGAAAATACAGATGATAAACAGAATGGCATCTAGTTATTTTAAGACTATCTATTTCAATAATTCTGCAATAATGACAATGATTTAAGTCTACAAATAACTGGCCATCCTTTGTGCCACCTGTTTCTCATTAGTTTATATTTTTAATTATTTTTAAGGTTTTTTTTAAAAAATCCATTGTCCAGATAAACTGAAAAAATAGTTACAATTTTATTATGAAAAAGATGGAGTAAAAATAATAGGGTATTGAGAAATAAAAACAGTCTAGATGGGTACAAGAAAATAGAAGAACATTTTGTAGAGTGACACTAAATGTGACAGTGGCTAAGACCGAGTTGCTGCTGAATCCCCGAGGGAGGGGGAACGGATGGCATGTTTTGTGGGTGGAGCCAGAGAAATAATTTCCCCTAACCCAACAGGAAAGAAATGATGAAAAAGAAAAAAGAAGCTGCAAGGAGAAAAGGGTGGGCAGACTCACTTCTGGTCTTTACATTTCCCCTCTCTCTCCCTTTCCACGCTCTAGGTACAATGCAAGTTGAGTCATACCATATATAGTTTAGTTCAACATCAAATATTTAATCCTCATATCCATTCCTTAAGTTGTTCTTTCCTCCATTGTTCTAATATATATAGCTCCATCTTTGGAACAAAATCACTCTAATGGGAAATCTTCATCAATAACCAATAGATTTCTGCATGAGAACCAAGGCAATAAATATCAACTACTGTCTTCTGTTGTATTCTCTGGGGAAGGATCAGATCACAGCCACACTGGTGACTGATTAATCATTAAACCTTGGTTTTGCCAGAATGCCTGCTGAATGAGTTTTTAACAGACTATAATCATAAACCAGTCACTAGCTATATTCATGTCATTTCATTAAAAAAAGTGAATAATGTCGGGAAGTAATAAGGCAGGCTAATCTGATAAAAAGGAAGCTATAAAGAACCTGACTTCAGATATGTTCGCAGTTTTCCATTAAAACCACTAGATGGCATCAGATTGTAACTCAAGAAATTGGAATTAAAAAACTATTGTTTCTTATTGGGAGCAAAATGCCTGCCACAATTGTATACACAATGTGTATGGAAGATGGTCTGTATGGCAGAAGAACCTCCGGCCAAAGTTAATGAAGAACATAGCAAAACTTCATTGCACAATAGGTGCAAGTCCTTAGCAGAAAATAAAATTTAATTCAATTTTAATTAAAAATGAATGTGAATATTAAAAATCATATTACATTTTTTAGGAACATCAGAATATCTGAATTCCTTCACTAGTTTTGTGAATCTTCTTAATATAATTCTTCCAGATTAATGAGTTGAAGACAAATTACAATTATTTATATAGAAAAACTAGCATCACTGTTGATAAAGGAAGTCCTTCTCTCTGGCATAGCACTTATCAAAATTCTGATATTACCTATATTTAATTTTCTGTTTCATCATTTTGCACTTGGGACTATGGAATACATGCATATGTATGGTGAACAGAATCAAAGTCAGAATGTATGTATAATCTGATTAGTGTTTGAAATATTCAGAATTGCAAACAGAGTAAGTCTCAACCAGGAACGAATTAATTTCCCACTTGTGAGCATTCTAAACATAAACAATAATTTCCCCAAACATATGCCCTTTGGATTTGAGAATGACTGTGTTTTTATAAATGCATCTGCTCCAAATCTCAAATAAAAGTGCAAAGAATCTCTCTCTTGGTATATTCTTTGCACCGATATCTGCGATTTGAAGCAGATGCATTAGTATTTCTCTCAGTATACCAACTGGAGCTTCAAATGGCATAGAATTTAACTATCTGTCTGACTAATTAACTGACTATATGCTGCTCTTCTTCCCAATGGAGCTCAGAGGGCTGCAGGAAGGAGAACTTACGATAAAACAATAGACAATAAAGTTGCAGTGTTTAGCTGCTCAACAAATTCAACTATTAATGCAAAATAAAAGTTAATGTAATGGGAAATTAGTTCTGGGAGAGTATTACCTACAAGTATCTGAGGGAACAAATACATTTTAAGATGTCATCTGAAACTAGGTGCAGAGGGTTGGGGCGGGGGGGACACAGCCCAGCATCTCCTTGAACAGAGTCCTATAATTGAGGCACCATCGCTTCTAATCTCATCATAGCTAACAACCAGAGGTGAGACCAAAAGCAAGGCCTGTCCAGCCAATTTTAGCACATAAGTTGATTGGTGTAGAAGAGAGACTCAGATGAATAAAAGTTTATACCCAATTTAAATGAATAAATGCTTATATCCAACATTATTAAAAATAACAGAAAAACTGGGTTTCAATTGCTATTCTTATGCAAAAGGAGGCAAGGAAGTTACTGTACATAGGAATATTTGCAGGATACCTCCAGACTCTTTTGAAAAGCTTAGTTATTCAACCCAAAATAGGAGTTCTGATGTCACAGATGGGTGATCACCATCCACTTGGTTTAATCCTGATCTAACAGTTGAGGTATGAAGGTGTCCTTACTGAATGTTTTTGGTATGGCTACTTCTGCACTTATATCTGATACGGTTTGCCTTTGATTATAAATGTTCAGCCCAGAGTTGCCTTTGTTTAACATGTCTGTTTTGTCCATAATCTGTAAATTAATTATAAAAAACCTGTCTTTTTGATCCATCAACAGAAGCCTGAATCTTCTCAGGAGGCAAAAAAAAAATAAAAAAATGCTCTGATTATTCAAAATGTTACAGTAGGGTATCCATCCAGCCATGCTAATTATCTTAGCTATGGCTTACTTTGCTCTTATTTTCATTTGCATTCATGGCCTGCTTTGATATACCAAAGAGGATTGAAAGCTTCAGAGAGTTTTGCAACATCTCCTAGTCTGTTCTGGGTGATCACAGGTAGCGGAAGGTGTGGGGACTGAATTTTCTGACAGTGTAGCATTGGCAATGGGTATGTATTCCTCCCCCCCCCCCCCCATTGCCTTGCTACTAATGGGCTCAGGAACAGAGATGGCTACTAGTCATGAGCACTGCTGCTGTCTTACTAGGGAGAGCAAAGTATAGCATGAAGGAACCAGTATTTTTGACCTTCAACGTGAAATCCCTGCCTGCACACAGTAATGTTTAGGCCGGTGTTTCTCAACTTTGGCAACTTGAAAACGTATGGAGTGATACTGGCTGGGGAATTCTAGGAGTGAAGTCCACACGTCTTCAAGTTGCCAAGGCTGAGAAACACTGGTTTAAACATTAAAACTGTTAAGGGATCGGGCAGAAGAAATCTCCCTCTTCTCCATCTCCTTTCTTACTGATAGCTCAAATTTCTCTCCCTGCAAATGGGTGTCTTCAACATGCCTTGCTTCATCTGCCCTCAACCAAACTGTTATTGTTAGATTTATTTATATATGACTTCAATTTTCTTTAGTCTTTTCTCTTCTCTCAAGTCATTATTGATTTCTGTCAATGGACAACAACGGAGCCCAGCTACGGTTAGACAAGGGTCTCTCTCTCCAACATGAATTTATATTTCCCTTCCCAATAGATGCAGAAGTTACAGATATTGGAATTTCATAGTGCCATGCTTATTTTGAGGAGTAAATGTAATGCTTATTTTTTAATTTGCAAAATCATATGGGTGGTCCCTTTTTCCAGTAAGAACTATAGGCACTTGAGTACTGATGTTTACTGTTACATTCAGTTCATGCAATGAACTGAAATAATAGAACTAAGTCTTATATCACCCAAACGTCCTATTTTAAACACTCCAACATTTCACAGGCTACATTTATATAATGAAAAAAGATTATGCCAAGGGTAAATATTGATTATAGTCATATTCTGTATTTATTATCCCTGCAATTGACTATTTTGCAATACAGTATTGACTATAACAGATAACTTTGAAAAGATTGTTTAATGTTCTATTGTTCTCATATCTGGTTGTATTTGAAAGTAATACATTCTACTGCATACTGGAATTGTGCCTGGAATATTGGGACAGTTTGCATGTGTGATTCAACTCTCTATTTTTAGTTTCCAGAAAACGTGAAGCTTTAGTAATTCACTCTAGCATCTATAATAGTGGCTCTCCACTAATGGCCAGCACAATTATTTCTGATAGTCTTCAAATAAAAATCCAATGATTTGAGAAAGAGGAAAAATCAAAGTAAAAGTGAAGTACTCAGAGACAGTGCATGCATGTACACACACGTACACTCTCTCCAGACTAGACTGATTACAGTATAAAGCTCAGTTTCCAGAGCACACAATTCTTTTAGGGATGTAATCTCAGATAAAGCCAAACTAGAAAGCAACGTTTCATGAAATGAATGTGCTTTTGTGTAAAAGAGCACAACAGACAATGGAAGAGTGTTTTAACTTCTATAGCAAGAGTGTCGATGGACCTCAAATTACAACTTATACAACAAAAAATAATATTTAGAATTCATTGGACTCCATTACATTTGTATAGAAAAGGACTGTCAAAATCAACATTTTGTTGGAGACGTAATAAGGATAATGGTTCTTTAAAACATGTTTCTACAATGTCCTATACTTACCTAGTTTTGGAAGAAAGTAGTGGATTATATAAATATGATTGTGCGACAAAAGTGAAAGTTTTCAGAGGGTAATATTATTTTGAACTATGCAACTAGTACATGGAACTTGACAACCAGACAACATAAATGGATTCTCTCTGTCCTTACTACGGCCAAAAGACTGATATTGCAGCACTGGAAATATAAATGTATGGCCCCATTTATTCAATGTATTGAAGACCTGATTGCACTTGCCACTTATGAGCAGACTTCCTGTAGACATAGACTTTGTATGGACAAGTACTGTATAACAAAATATGGGACTTGTTTATACAAAACACAGTAGGTAAAAAAAAAGTTAGATAAATGTATTAGAAATGTATACTATGTGCTTGAATAATACTAGCATCAGATAAGTATATACAGAATTGTAATTCTTCACTATTATAATGACATATTAACATGTTTTTTTCTTTGTTGTATTTCTTTCACTTTTTTGTTAAAGCACTTTCAAAAAGTAAATAATTTTTAAAGAAGCACAAAATGCCTGCTTTTGAGCTTTGTATCTATTGAAGCAAATATGTGACCTCACCTTGGTGAAATCGACTCAGGATTTTAAAAGTGAATTGCATCATTCTCATATCATAGCTACTTCATTTTTTGATAACGGTGGGTTATGTTGTGCCAAAAGTCTTCATACTTGGGGCTACCAATTCCATCTCTAGTATATTTGTTTTGTTTACATCCTTCAAATCCATACTGCTATAAATATGTGAAAAAAGTTCAAAAGCATACAGCACATATCCTCTGAAACACACATGAAAATGTTGAAGCATTTTAAAGCAGCCTCTCAGCTGTGCTACAATGTCTCATGCAATTTAATGAGGACAAAGAGCAATTGCAGAAATGTATACCATCACATTTCCAGAGAATTCTTGTGTTCATTTTTATAGATTCTTCTTCTATGACTATAAAATGGATAGATTTGAAAGTGTGTGTGGATAGAGTCTGGTGAAATCACTAGAATCAGAAGGGGGATTTCCAGTGCCTTGAATAGCCTTTTGTTCCTGACTAGCAATATTAGATTAAATTATCCCAAACAAGTTATATAAATTACAGCATTTAGGGTTTTTTTTAGCATAGAATATGCACGCTTGGTGCCATTTTTTAGCATAAGATACATAGATCTCACTGAGATGTTAATGTGATTCCTTCCATAATGGGAAAATTTGGGCTGAGAAAACAAACAGGAACCTATAGTTCACCATTCTTTCTAAACTCCACTTCTCAGGCATGCTGGAACAGAACAATAATTTCTGATGCTAGGATGGAGCAGTTGTGACCTCCATTTGGTACGCAGCAAGTACAGTTTCTCCTTCAATGTACATTTGAGCTGGGGGTAGGAAAGGAGATAGTACCAAAATGTCTATCCATATTTGTGTCAGTGGTAAAACATGTTTTGTATGTAGAATGTCCTGAGTTTAATCTCTACCCCAGATGGAGGCTAAAAACACTTTTAGCTAAATCCCTGAACAACAGTTCAGATAAAAAAGCACAAATATATTAAATAATACCAATAAATTGATCAATGACTCAATGACTCAATGCAAAGCGGAATTATGTACTTGTCTATAAATGTCTTATGAAAGAGCATAGTGTTTCAAAGAAGATCAGCAGAAAGTACTGGGAATGACAATGATTGTACTTAATTGACTTCGCATGTCTTTCAAACTGCCCAACACTTGAAAACAAGTAGAACAGTCTTGATTGATAGGATGTAAAAAAATGGGTTTCTTTGTGGTTTTATGAACACTACTTTACATTACTTTCTGAAGCAATATCCTGCCATATGCAGCATAGGTAGAAGAAAACAAGTCAATACTGCAGCAAATTCTGTCTCTTCAGTGAATTTATAGGCATGTATCTGCTGTCTGTCTGTCTGTGTGTCCGTCCATCCATCCATCCACCCATCCATCCATCCATCCATCCATCCATCCATCCATCCATCGATTGAAGGTGTAATCAAAAGGAAACCACTGTTATCAATATTATGGGAGGCCTATCAGTGTTAGTGAGAATGCCTGTAATATAAATCACTTCCTCAGAATATACCCTGAATCACTGCCAATGCAATCCTTAATACTGATCCTGAAAATACCCTGAAATTGATAGATTTTATATCCAAGATAAAACAAGCAGTATTTTCACAGGAAAGGAAATTTTTGATTTTCTAAGTAATTCCAGGCTACGAAACAGACCAAGAGACAGAGTGAAACTAGTGCAGTAGGCTAAATTGGCAGGAGTTAGTGAGCATAAATGTGCTTATTTTGTGACATTGAAGACCACACAGAAGGCTTACTTTACAGCCTCCTCTTCATTCTCAAGAAGCCACCAGGAGAGCTCTTTAGGGTAGTGAAGGCTTACTGTTATCTGCCCTTAAAGACCTGTTGGCAGATTTGCAAGACATGGAGGATAACAGTGCTCATTTTATGGTGACTTAATTCTGGTTTTGATACAGTACATACAGGTAGTCCTCAACTTACAACCATTCATTTACTGACTATTTGAAGTTATGACAGTGCTGAAAAAAGTGACTTATCACTAGTCCTCACACTTACAACCATCACAGCATCCCTGAAGTCACGTGATCAACATTTGGGCTTGGCAACCAGCACATATTTACAACAGTTGCAGTGTCTCGAGGTCATGTAATCACCATTTGTGACCTTCCCAGCTGGCTTCTGAGAAGCAAAATCAATGGGCAACTATGTGCTTCACTTAATAACCATGCAATTCACTTTATGACCACATGTCTCACTTAATGACTACAGTGATTTGCTTAACAACCGCTGCAAAAAATGTCATAAAATTGGGTGTGGTCACATGACACCTTGCTTAATGGTTGCATTGCTTAACAAATTTTCCAGTCCCTATTGTTGTCGTAAGTTGAGGACTATCTGTATTGACATCTCCGATGCATCAGGTGGCCCAGCTGCATGGAGTCCCTTTCACTTGTTAAGACTGAAATGTAGACAATGTACTTGTAGCTGTCCAACATATCACATGTTCTCTGGGACCCTGATTTAAATGAGCCCTTAAAATCTGGCTCTTCCCCCAGGTCTTGAGATAGAATGGCTGGTAGATCCTTTGTGGAATGAGTGGTTTGTTGGGTCCAAATGTTTCTTTTTGGATTATTGATATTTCATTGTTTTATACTGTGTGCCACCCAGAGTTGTGATGGAGTTGGGCAGCCATAAATCTAATAATAAATTAAAAAATCAATACATTTAGTTTTATCAATAGATAAGGTCTTTTTGTAATATGTTTCTTTGTAGCATTATTATTATTATTATTATTATTATTATTATTATTATTATTTACACAGTCAGCCAGATGTTTAGACTGAATTTGGTATTTTTATCCACCTATTGAGCCCTTCCCAAGGACCTGGGATAGGTAGATGTTGTTGTTAGATGGTGTTAAAGATATTGTTGCAGGATGTAAGCTGTTCCAAGTAAAGCTGCCTTTTGCAATTGACTGGTGGTGATTTTGTCAATGCCAATGATGTTTAAATGGTGCTCCAGATGTTTTGGGATTGCACCCAAGGCACTTATTACTATTGGTACTATCTTTTTTTTTTTTTTTTGGCCACAGTCATCCTACTTCTATTTGCAGGTCTTTTGTACCTTGCGTTTTCTCCAATTCTTTCTCTTCTATTCTGCTGACTCCAGGTACTGCAGTGTCTACTATCCAGACTTCTTTGTCTTTCTTATCAACAATTGTTAAGTCTGGGATGTTATGTGGCAGGTGCTTGTCTGTTTGGATTCTAAAGTCCCAGAGCACTTTAGCGTCTTCATTTTCTATTACTTTGTCTCTTTTGTGGTCCCACCAGTTCTTGCTTGCTACTTTGTCGTGCCATTGTTTGTAGTCAGTCTGTATGATCTTCTTGCAGCAGCTAACTAGGTGGCCCACTGTTTCTTCAGCTTCTTTGCAGAGGCAGCATTTGCTGTCTGTTGCTGTCTTCTCAATTCTGGCTTTGTATGCATCTGTTCTTTAGACTTGGTTTTGTGCAGGCAGAATTAGCCCCTCTGTCTCTTTCTTCAACTTTCCTGCTCTTAGCCATTGCCAGGTCTTGTTGTTATCTGCTTTGCCTGCTAGTTTTTTTGTGTACTGGCCATGTAATACTTTGCCTTGCCATGTCTCTTTCCTATTCTTCATTTGGTCTTTCTTGTAGGCTGGTTTGGTCTCTTTGGAATTCAGTAGGCCTTCATGGTATACTAGCTTCAGTGCATCTTCTTCACTGTCCTTCACATATTCTTCCAATGCCCCTTTTTTCTTCTCCAACTGTCTGGTGTACTTGCAACATTCCACCTACGCTCCAATATTACAATACCCTAATCAAGGAACTACCAAGGAGAAAACTACACCCCCACCAACACTGGCAGGCCAAGCTACTGTATATAAACAGGGAGTAAACCCCCCACTCACTGCACTGATGATGTTACCTAGTCAGGTAATGAAACATCTGCAAGCAAACAACCAAGCTCAGAGAGCACCAAGGACTCTATTAAATCACTAACAGAGCTGACAAATAAATGATGCAACTAGTGTAGAAATGGATATACTAGAAAAAGATATAACTAGAATGAATGAATGAATGAATGAATGAATGAATGAATGAATGAATTAATATCTATGTATCTATCTATGAGACTTTCACACATTTCAGGTGTGACTAGCAGGGTTAGAAAAACACTGGATCAAAAACATATAGGAGTGGATAGGACAACAGCTGCTTTGTAATAAGGAAAAAGTCCCAAAGCTAACAACCAAGGGAATGCATAAAACAAATTGCCAGTGTGGGGACAAACTACATATGCCATAAAATGCAGAATTTAAGATAGTGAAAGGAACATTAGATAGTCCTGACAGGATTGTCTGAACTTCACTCACAATGGCCAAATCACAGAATAGATGTGGAGAACGTCAGCATCCCAGCACAATGTACTGTAACAGATTATTTCCCCAGAATTTTTAGAGGCTATAGAAATTTAGAAACATTCAGGTAATTTAAATGAGGAGAAAGGTTGTCAGTTGTCATCTACATGGCAGTTAGCAGTTGGATGTAGGCATGCCACTGCAGTGAACACAGGCAGTAGATAAGGAAGTGACATCTGTTGCCAAGTTCAGTTTCAAATCTGCACTGAAGAAGCTAGCATGGCTAGCAAAACAGCACATGTTCGTTGTCTCACAACATTACCCAGAATTCATTTCACCAAAAAATAGCAGCTGTGACAACCTACACTCACCATAATAATTAATTGATTTGATGATGATTTCTTGTTAATTTAATAATTGCCATATTATGGCAAATAATATGACATCCAAATATTCACAGTAACATGGCTTCTATAAGACAGCATTATGTTATGTCTAATTCAAGGGTTTTTTTTAATATCTTTCTTATCCCTCAAGTTGGCATACTTCATATTACTATCCTCTGTTAACCCTATGCAGTAGGTAATTTGTCCAAGAGAAGCAGAGATTTGAACCATGTATTTTGCTAGTTTCTAGTCCTGAATTTCATTTTCTACACAATCAGTTGGAAGCAGATGTCTAAGTCACATATACATTTAAAGAGAATTTTTAACTTTCTATTTTTATATTATTGGTTGGCTTTAATCAAATAAACAGTGGTTTGTCAATACTTTATTCTTTTTGCAATGTCTTGCTTCATTATCCACTTGTTCTCTATGTTTTATAAGTCCCATTTTAGATATGTAGGAAGGGGAAAAATCCATTAGCACTCTTAATAATATGGTTCAAGAATATATTTGAAATAACAAAGTACCTTGGTATGCCTGTGTAATCCCCCTTCCTGGGTGAGCTGCACTGCCCTCCAGTAGGCTTCCAGGTGCAAATCAAGGTGCTAGTTGTCACTTTTAAAGCCCTACATGGCATGGGGGCAGGTTACTTGTGAGACTGCCTATCCCTGATGGTTTCTGCCAATCCTACTAGTTCTGGTAGTGTGGGTGTGCTCCAGGTCCCCTTGATGGAACAATGTCACCTGGCAGGGCCTTGGAAACATGCTTTCTCTGTCATGGTGCTTGCCTTATGGACCATCCTCCCACTGGAGATATGGATGGCTTTCAGGAAAGCAGGGAAGAATTGGCTTTTCCCCCAGACACTGGGGCCAGGATGTTGATGTAGCTTGCATGGGGTGATTGATGGATGAATGTGAGTTTTATCAGGGCCTCAGCATTGTTTATTGTTTTTAAATGGTCTTTTCAGTGTATTGTGTTTTTATTTTGTTCACTACACAGAGTTCTTTCTGGGAGATGGGTGGCTATTTAAGTTTGCTAATAAATTATAAATAAATAAAGTGTAACTGAAAAATAATCACACATTATCTGTAAGAATGGGAGGAACTAAATGATACTCTGAATGATACCCATAATCTTCTCATCCCAGGGCAAAAAATCTTTTCTAATCTTGCCAAATGATACAAAAACGCATTTTCAAATAATGTACATATCACATTTGTAACTGAGCAAGCAGAGATCATTTGCAAGATGTTCACATAATGTTTCTTTCTTTCTGTCTTTCTTTTTGCAAAATCTGAAGTACAAGTAGACTTTATTAAAAACACAGATTATGTTTCTGGGTATCAGGAATTAATCTGGCCATCAACTGCTTTGGAGTATAATTTAGCTTCATAGAATGTACTTTGCTGTTGCCATGAAATGTTTTTCTTTAAAGAGGCAACAAGTTGCCTGCTCAACTTGATCACGGAAACATGCCTCTGGCAAGCTGGATAGCAGGCTTTAACTGGTTTCAGAGGCAATGGGAAACAAATTAAGCAGTTTTAATTCCTCCTGATTTCCTATTAAGTCAAGAAAGCTAATTATTCCACAGATGGCAGGATGGCAAATGGGAATGATGCAGCCAGACTGACTAGAAAGCAGAATTTTTCACAACATATGCAGTGAAATTAGACGGAAAGGAAAAGTTGGCAAAAATACATTTCAGTTGCCCTATCAGCCCAGAGAAGGTCAAAAATAAATTGATGACTTGTTCATGCTATGACCAATGCCAACAATCTCACAGAAAAGATTTTATTTTCTGAATTAAAATGATGAAATTTAAAAAAAGAAAATAGTGATTTTTTTCTCTCCCTCAACCATTTATATCAGAATGAATCAATAGAAGCAAATTTTAAATTTCTTAGTTATTATTTTCCACTCTTGAGGATAACAATTAATGATCCAACATTTTTTAGGAGGAAAAGATTATTAATAGAATTTGTATAAGAAATCCCAAGAGTGAGAGTAACCTAAGATTACTCTATCAGACTCTTCCAGGTTCAGAGAGACAATACTTCCAAGTTTTGAATGAATCCACAATCCCTTTAGCTCAGGGTTCCCAAACTCTTCAGTACCCCAGTCCCCTATTATAAATGATTTTGTTAGATTTCCAAAAAAAAAAAAGTCTTAATTGCATTTAGTGTTAGGTTAAAAGCAAATGTATCATTTGCTTTTAATAATTACCATTTAATCTATACTATATTACAGGGGTTCTCAACCTTTGTAATACCACAAATACCCACTGTAGGCTTGTGCAAACAAGAGGAGGAACAAAGTCTGGAGCACTGCAGTGGAGAACAAAGTTTAGTATTTTTTCAAAAACATTATGAGTCACCTCCAGGTTGCTTGGAGCCTCTAGTTTCTTAATTCCCATTTGGAGAACCTGCCTTAATCCAGTCTTTGCAACCTGGTGTAGCCTAGATAGGTCAGCCTAGAACTCCCAGGCTTCCTACTCAGCATCGATGTTAGGAAAGATGGATTAAGCCCCTGACTCTCAACTGGATACTAATCTGATTAGTAGTTCATTCAGGAAAAAGAAGGTAGCTGTTCCTTTTATTCAAAGCCAAGCCAATGCAGTTACTGTGTTTGCTAAACACCATTTAAGTAGGTTTCTTGGGAAGCCATTGGGGAAGAATAGTCTTGAGCCTGAGGAACAGGAGCGTCTATATTTGCATAGTTTTCTCTCTGCTGGGCTATTTCAGAATAGCTCAAGCATGCAAATGAGTAATGAAATCTAAGGGGAAAAGTTACCTCACAGCAGATTCATCTCCCATTTTGTGTTGTTCAGCTGCAAAAGGAGGAAACATCACTCAGGAATTTAAAAACTTTAGTTTTAGAAGCAAACAACCACAGCATAGAGGGGCAGATCAGTGTCATCAGCTAGGAGCATCCAAAGAAGAGTGTTTGATTTTTTATGTCCCCACCACCACAACACATTCCCAAAAGGCAAATATAAATATATTGAAATTAGTTTTTACTCGTTGAAAGTTACACTGGTTAAGCAGAAAAGTGCAGAAGAGATTAAGGATTATGATGGTTGATCATAATATTATTTCAGAAGATGAATCTCATGAGAGAGGTTGTTGTTTCATCAATACACGGTGAGGTTTGGGGAACAAACTGTATACACACAGATGGGCAAGATAGAAAACCTATTATTTATTTATTGTTAAATTTATTCCCCGCCTTTCTGCTTATTTAAATAAGAGCTTTTAAGCAGCTTAAAATAATAAAAACAAAATATAAAACAAAAGCACAAAACATTTCACTGCTATTTTTAGAGGATGAAATTTGATAATTATGGGCAAGCAATGTAACAATAGGTACAGCAACCAGCTTTAGAACTGACAATGAAGATATTGAAGTGGTGGACAGACTAATATGCCACAGACTAGCACTTGGTAGAGTAGCAATGACTGTCTTGGAAAAGACATTCAATGCAGTGACATATCTATACCTACAAAGACCTGAATGCCACAATTGTTTTCCCTTTGACAGTTTATGGAAGCAAAAGTTGGACTCTGAAGCAGGATAGAAACAGCACTGGTGCTTTTGAATTTCCATGTTAGAAAAGACTCTTGAGAAAAGCATGAATAGGCAAGAAAACAAACAAATGGATTGGACTCAAATTATCATAGTCTGGACACATTATGCAAAGACCCATCTCCCTTAAGAAATCCCTTAAGATAGATGGAAGGAAAGAGTAGAAGAGGATGATCAAGAGCAAGGTGAATTGACTGATTACAGTGGTGATGAATACACCATTGGAAGACTTGAAGGGCTAGGTTGGATCCTGGAGGTCTACCTATGTAGTTGCTAAGAGTTGGCATGGACTTGATGACATAATCAATCAATCATATATTTTGCGGGCAGCCGTAAAAGAATTATGAACTGCAGACTGCTGCCAGTGAGTCAGCAATAAAGAGAAGATGGCTAAAGCCAGAACAATCTACTGGGAAGGATCACTTTTGAACAGAAGGTGATATCTCTCCAGCTGTGGCTTATTTTCTATGAAAATTGGTACTTTTTGTGATCTGAGGATGGTAGTTGTTCTTAAAAGAGGCACAGAAACATGGCTGCTATGGGTGAATTCAGAGATTTTATTTTATTTTATTATTTTATTTTATTGACTTTTTTTGCAAGGCTGAATTGGTTACATAGGATTTATTGCAGGAATGATACATTTCCAGAATTGGTTGAACAACAAGAGAAATAGCTATTTTATGGATTGAGGGCAGAAGGAGTTATGATAGCCATTGCAAGGAATATAAACTCTCTTCAACCTGTAATACTAGCTGTGCACTGCATTGTGGCAAAAGAGCATTATTGTTCAATCCAAAAAGATACATCAATGGAAAAGCAACTCTTAAAATGCCTGAATGTTACACATACTTTTGCGATGGCTTTTATTACAGATTGTGTTTAAATGATAATCTAGCCTAAGTAATTAGCTTCAAACCCTGATGTTTTCATTTTTAGTGTGTAATTTCCCTTAATTAACTCTGAAAGAAGATATTAATTATTGTTGTCATTTTGTTTTAAGCCAGTCAAATCAATTTTTAAATGGACATCAATGAATGTTGTTTAAAATACATTTCAGAAGTAATCAAATGACATAGATGAAAAACATTTCAAAACAAACACCATTCAGAAAGGTTGCCTTTGAAGCAGGTAGAAGAGTGCTAGCCTTGTGTGCATTATGTGTTGTTTTTATGAAGAAGAGAATAACGTGCACGGTTGCTTTAATTTTCCATCTTACTTGTATTTTTTGCAATAGACACAGATGCCACATGGGGAAAAGGAAATTCTGTTCTGGCAAAAGCATGTTCCTTCCAGAATTTCTAAGCATTTTTTTCTCTTTCTCATGTCTGTTTAGTTTACACAAAGTTATAAAAGATTAATGAGAGATTTCATGTTCATAGATTACTCGAAATATCTAGCATCACTCTTAAGGTGCGTTTACATGAAGAAGAAGAAGAAGAAGAAGAAGAAGAAGAAGAAGAAGAAGAAGAAGAAGAAGAAGAAGGAGGAGGAGGAGGAGGAGGAGGAGGAGGAGGAGGAGGAGGAGGAGGAGGAGGAGGAGGAAGAAGAAGAAGAAGAAGAAGAAGAAGAAGAAGAAGAAGAAGAAGAAGAAGAAGAAGAAGAAGAAGAAGAAGAAGAAGAAGAAGAAGAAGAAATAATAATGACTCAACTCTAAACATTCCACAAAGCTACAGAGGGAAAGAGACAACTCAACAATGTTTCATACCATTAAAGAAAAATATTTCTATTATAGCTAGAAATTAATAATTATCACATCAATTTTTAACTCCTCTCTTTTAGTAAAAAGGTATTCTGGCCACTTTCCAGTTCATATATTTAGGGATTTATATCAATGTTCACAACTGCTGATTGCTAATTAGACCTACTCCACATATATGTGTTCTGCATAGATGCCTTATTTTCAAGTTAGAACCAATTGTCTGGCTCCAGTTGTTTTAACAAATACTTGGAGAATCACTAAGGGCTTTTGAAAGTCCTAATATTACTGAATGTACAGAATACAGTAGCTGCATTTCTGCAAGCGCTTACTTGGCAGTGAGTCTCACTGAATTCAAGGCGGCTTAATTCTGAACAGATATGTATACACATGAATCCAAGGGATGTCCCAAAGAGTAAAAACAGTTAGAGATTCAGTTACAAATCTTATAACAATATCCTTATCCATCAGCTGATACCTAACCAACTTTGAGACTTTTTAAATAACTGTGTCCTAAATTCCCAATTAAGTATGATTTGGAAATGTCTGGAAACATTTCTCTCTCTAAAAAGCAACTGAACTGAAACATACCATATCTGACAGAAAACAGCAGCTCTCAGATGATACATATTCATTCCTTACAGAGATTCTGTTCCTAACAAATGTGATCCTATTCGCAGAATACTATTTTTCTGCAGTGGAATGGTATATAATAACCCAAGAATCTTACCAATTTGACCCTTTTTCCCACAATGCAATGAGCAAATAGATCCTTTGTTTTAATTTGGTGCTTCAGCTGCATTCCTTGGGGATGCAGTTTTCCTCTTCTGAGTACCTGGTGGTCTCCTTTCTAATTTCTACATTAAAAATATGAGGGGCTCAAACCTGGACTGACGATGTTCTCTTATGAATGGCAGTTTGTGATAGGTTAGTGATGACATAAATGTACTTTGCATATGCTCAGACACTTCAGCATGGAAAGCAAGTGCTATTCAGCAGACATTTCTTTATTTCAATGGCAGAAAAGTTGGTCCCCCTTAATGCACTGCCCATTTCCAAGGACACAGATGCAGCAGCAGCAGCACTGTCAGCGAAGATGTATAAAGCTACATCAGCAAGCTATAAAGCCTTGCTGTGTTCTTGAAAAAAAACTCCTTCAAGAGGAAGAGTGGCATAAAAATAGTTTCCTGCTTCTATTAATCAACAAATGATTGTGAATTAATAATAGACTCTCTCAATCTATCTTTCTTTCTTTCTGTAAGCAGTCTACATCTGCCTGATTGTTCTACACTAGTCCTAATGCCACCTATTACTGGCGTTTTTAAACTTTGAATGTTGCCTAGTATATATGATCAGTAAAAATAAGTTGTTGAACTTTACATGGCCTGTGCTATTTTGGTGTGGGAGTGGGTGCATGTATGCTCGTGTGCATGTTTGGGTGAGACAGGAAGAAAAATACTACCTCAAAGGGGAGAAAAATCTAGCACCTTCAGAAGTCTTCCTTCTGGTGTATTCTCTTTCTTTTCTTTCTTTGCTTTTAAATGATGCATTTTCTTTTTCTTGCTTTTGTTTTACGTTTCAACGAAGTATGTCACATTCCGTTATACATTTAAGTCTTTTTCATCCAGACCATATTGCCAACTTTGCCATATGCCACAAAGTTCAGAGGAAGGCAGGGGAGCAGTTCAGTGGCTCACTTCTGTCAAAAGAGAACAGCCCATTTCATAGCCAGCTCATGGCCAGGAACTGGCTGCTGACAGGAAGAGGCTAGGCCAGGTTGACAAAGATTTCCTACAAGACTCCCAGTATTTTGTCAAGCCTTGCAAGATTTTACTGTCTCCCAAGAGACAGAGCTTAGGGAGTCTGATGGCCACCGCAAACTTAATTGTTCTGGATGTTGGCTTGTCAAGCCACCTGACAGTCAGAGACTACATGCAGTGGAGCTCCAAGTACTTTGTATAGCTAGTAATGCTCCTTCTATCAAATATATTAATTACTAATCAGTTTTCTATATTTGTGCTGCTACACACACACACACACACACACACACAGAGAGGGGGAGGGAGGGAGGGAGAGAAGCACACATTTGGCTGCAGTAAAAAGACTGTACAAGACGGTTATTTCCTGAAGTTTATTTATATCCCACCTTTTCTCCAGGAGTAAAAGGTGGCCTGAGATTTTCCTTCCTTTTATTTCTACAACAGCAATCTGTGAGGTAGATTGAGCTGAGAGAATGACAGGGCAAAAATTACCCAGTTAGTTTCCACAGCTAAGGCCTCCCCAGTCTTACTCCAACAAATAAACCACCACAAAAATATTCATACATCAAATTTCTGTTATTTGAAACTGATCCCTATCTTTTGGGCCCAATATGGCCATAAGGACAACTGCTTCAGAGGTTAATGTTCTACAGATTAATTTACAGTATTTGGCTGGTAGGGAGCATTCAATGTATATAACTGCATGTACAAATGCACACACTACTCAGAGAGAAATTATCCTGAGAAATATGGAATCGAGTTAAGACTGAATATCCAGAGGCACCAGAAGACAAAACTGTCTGCCAAGAGGGCTCAATTTCATAGACATGGGATTCCTAATGAGATGGGAATGGCATGTGAAGATTGTTAAGATCAAGGAGGGCACAACCTAAATATGCAGGTACGAATGCTCACTGCTGCAATCTTGAGATTCTGCAGGACATCTGGTGGATGACATTTACCATTCCATGCAAAACTGGCAGCTTTAAGAACTTTGATAGCATGGTAAGTCTCAAATGCAGCACTGCATGTAGGGGGGCAATAAGGCTATACTAAGGTACAACCTCTATGGTACATTTTAAAGTTCTTGTTAAGAAATATTACTCTTTCCAGTGGGATTGGTTCCCTTGATAGAATTATTTAATTTAAGAGAAGAGGGCTTTGAAAGGTAAGCTAGCCTATGGGTTTACTGAATATAGATATTCCACAAAGCTAAGGTGGCAATTAGTTTGGGATATCAATTATCAGGAAGTCTTGAGACAGTTATTATACCTTTGCACTCATCAGGACTAAACTATTTTGGCAGATTATTCCAATAAACTCATTATCCCCAAACAGAGGAAGGACTTTGCTATGACCCAGGTTGAATATTCTTTGGTCAAGCTTATTTGAAGGCATATTCTACTGAACCTCACACCTGCCAATGTGGTGCAGAGAAGGTGGTGGCAGTGACCCATGCTTTATTAAAGGGATCCCCATGAAGAATGTATGGCCTAAAGTCTATAAGACTAAAGAGAATACATGCAGTACCATATTATTATTTGGAAAGGACAGTACCACTATGTTCTGTGGTATGACCTGCTGTATACATCAGACGCTAATATCTACTTAGACTGTTTACTCTAATTCAGGTAAATTCAATATGAATGTATCCCTATTTCAGCTTAATAATCATCATAATAAATCATCATAATAAAACCATGATAAGTCATGTTTTATTTAAATTTGGCTTTTAAAAGAAGCCACAGTAGCAAGGTCTACAAAATATGCTAACCCAAAACTAAACAAGTCATTTTATGACTTAATACAATAGGAATCCCAAATACATGATGATTCTTAAACTATCCAGCTTTAAAAAGTCAGTTTCTTAAATAGTATATGGAGTTATTTTATGTAGCACTGAACATAAAACCAATATTCTGTTACTCATAGCTAATATTTTTTTACACAATGATTTTTCAGGAAAAGAAGTCTATTTTTATTTTTAAAATTCTGATTTGCATCCCATTAAGAGCAAACTCCACCCACAGCAGCCATCTGTCAGTACACTTCATGGGCCTGTTTTCTTTGAATCAAGCTGTCACTGGAAAAGTTCAATTCCTCTCATCTTTTGGATCCTTTAATTTTTATTTTAGGAGCTTTCATTCTGAAATAAATTAGGCAGTTTGTAGATCATTTATTCTAGAACAACATTTTGATAGCAGTAAAATGAAGCAGAGTATGGAGGGTTATATGCAGGCACAAATATAGAAACAGATGCGGTTAAAAAAAACAATAACAACAACTGAGTATTAGGAAATGACCATGTGATAATACTGGCCAGCCATTTTTAACATCTGAAGCCAATGATGAAGGAAAATTTTGCCACTTGTTTGCCACTGAAATTTGGGGAGTGCATAGTTGCATTAAATTCTCCTCATGACTTAGCAGATACTTAGAGACCACAGATTCATCAGAGAATCTTCATGTGTATTTGCCTTCAGGGCAGTCTTGGCTCCTGGCAACTGCCTAGATAAGTCCATGCAGTTTTCTTGGCAACAAGTTCGCTGTTGCCTTCTTCCTAGGGCTGAGACCAATTGAATGACTCAAAATCACCCGATTGACTTCATGCCTAAGGTAAAACTAGAACTCATGGTCTTCTGGTTCCTAGCCTAGTGCCTTTAACCCCTACGCCAAACTGGCTCTCTAGAGAGTCCTAGGCAAGAACAATTTCTCAACTCCAGTCCCTTGTAGAGGAGTACAGAGATGGCCTTGAAGAACAAATGCAGCAGTTGTTATGAAAAGATGAGCTTAGCCTGGAAAGACAGAAGGAAGTGAAGAAGAAACTCAAGAATGCCCCACCTTGACTCTCTTTGGTATAAAAGGGAAGGAGAGAGAATTTCTGTAACTCCTTCCCAGATCTGAAATACAAGTATAAACATACTGCTCAGTTGGTTATTGCATAATAATTATTGCAATAATCATGTAAAAAACAGCACTTAGACCACATGTGGTCTCTTAGACTTTTTTTTTTTTTTTTGCAATCCTCAGAAGTTCCTCTGATCAGGACTGCTGGAAGCTGGGATGTGGGTTTTGGTCATCTTGAGGCTGGTAACATATTAAAACTTTAGTATAATCCCTAAAAACTTACTGTAGTTTTAGAAGAACTTCCCTAAAACAAAAACACCCCCCAGTCCCACCCACTTGTATTATCACCCATCTTGAGCTCCTTCTAAATGTTAAATGCAACCTCAGCTACCAAAATAGTTGTACACATTTGCTTTAAAATGAAATATAAAAGTTATTGCAATGTTATTCATCATGGTGCCCTTTTGAGATATGCTGACTAAGCTGGGATCAGGAAGAATTTTTGCTTGTAAAAGATGCTACTGGGGGACTTTTTGATCTCATGGTATTTAGCTAAGGAGCCCTACAAGGTTCCATCTCATTTGCAATGTTCTTTAATATCTGCATGCCAGCAGAGGTTATCTGGAGATACGGAGAAGTGTCACCAGTAGATAAATGACACCCAACTCTGTTTTATATTCAATTCAGGAAAAGGGGTAAAAGTGATGAACATGTCTCTGAACTTGTTGATCATGATAGATAAAGGCTACAATAAAGACTAATAAAATGCAATTGAATCAACAAAAGATGGAAAACTATAAATAATTAGTTTAACTACTGAGGAATGGTACTCCGTCTGTTACAGGTGCTCTCGAACAATCTATTAAAGAACAATATTTTCAATGTGTGTGGGGGGGGATACAGCAATTTTTTGGAGGCTCAAGTTAAGCCCTGCCATTTAAAATTATTACCACAGGCTGTATGTTATCTTTTTCATGTTAAACCAAAGCATTTTGGATGCAGCCTGCCACATTTGTAGGCCTCTCAAAATAATCTCCAGTGCCTAATATATCTGAATTCTCCCTACACTATTGTCTCGTCCACATATTGGGAATCTCAGTTTTCCTTTCTAGCTGTCCCTGCTAGAAAAGGTAACAATTCAGATAGCTTGAATTTGAATTCCAGATTCTTATGACTCCTTTTCTCTCTATAACTGGTATCAGTATACACTATGACTAGGTAGATGATGTATAAAATCTTTACTATAAGCAGCCAGGTTATCATGTGGTCTATATTCCAAACTCAGCTGTCTATATCCATAATGATTACCTTGTCCACGATGACTAGCCTCCAAGAACATATCTGCTCACCCTCAAACAAATAGATTACTTCTAAGGCATCATTTCCATTTTCTGAAGAATGAAGGCTTCCTTTTCTAACATTTCTCTGGAAATGGGATGCTGTTTTCATGTTAGTAAAAGTCTGATCTATCAGTTTCTCAGCTTCTCCAGTTCAACTAGCATAGCACACAAGAGAAATTTTGAGCAACCACCTACCATTTCTGATGTAAAGTAGATGCGCAGATATATACATATGATGCTTTATATAATCATTGGATAGGCTCCAAAACCTTACATGGAGCTTTTATCTAGAAGCTTAATCGTTTACTATTAGAAAGAGAAGTGTCAACTTATCTACCCCCTCATTGTTACTAAACTTGCCTGATTCTCTTTTTATTACTCTGGAACCTTTCCACTCCTGCCGAGATGATTTCTCAGCTGGGTTTCGACGTAACACTGGATTATCTCTCAAACCTTCCTGCTACAATAAAGCTCCTTATTTCTTGCGCCTGTTCATTCCCTCTCGACTAGGAGCTTTCTGGATATGGAGCTATGTATGGATCCATATAATTGTTGGCCTTTCCCCAAATGGTTTGGTGACTCATCTAAAGCAGCAGAAATACCTCCCATGAGAACCATGTGCCACAACATACTGCAGTATCCAGTGAAAAGGAAGCATAAACTACCAAAGGAACAAAGATATTCTAAAAAGTTCCCAAAACATCCAGAGGGAGTGTGTAAAATGCACAACTCCACCGTAGCCTCTTCTCATACTGTACTTCTATGTAAAACTCCCTATCAGCTATCATACTTCTGACATAACGTTCAAGCTCAAATTAAATACTGAGGACTAAAATATACTAAAAGCAAAAAGGAACAATATCACTCTATATTTTATTCTGAACTTAAACATGTTTTGAAGAAACTTCACATAGTTTGTTCCTCTGAGTTTATGGAAAATAGTCTGGGAAAAGGCATCTGTTGACTATGAGGAAAGAGCAGGAAGACAAGAAAAGCTAGTTAAACACAGCAAGTCTCCAGCTGCAATTCATTTATTATGCACATTATTTTCAAAGTTCCTGTGGCTACCAGCTTATACCCATAACTCTCTCTAAGGAGGGAAGCTAAGGAAGACCCAAGATCTTTCTCAGTTCTGTTTTTATTATTTATCTGTGCTAAATTCTATTTTATTTTTCCATGTTCACTACTCATTTTAAAAATCTATCAGTTGACTTTCTGAAGAAAATATTTATTGGATATAATTTACAATGTAAGAAATGGTTTAAACACACCAAGACAACCAGATGAATAAAAATAATTTACTGCAGTAATTTATAAAAGCAACCCCTCTCCTGGACCTAAAAATAAACAGCTTCACTTAGTCTTTGTTGGAAAGATCTCACATCTGTTGAGAAAACCTCAAGCAAGTATTTCTAAGGATGGAACTGATCAATTCCAGACCAAAGCAATGGATTTCAGTTGGAGAAAATTATGATTCAAAATCTGCTCCATACCGTTCCTCCTGTAATATATTGATTTGTCTGTCATTTGGCTTAGGGGCCTTCCTCACTTGCCTCTAACCACAGCATGATCATGCCTGTAACAACTTTTTCTGCCATGTTCTCATACCATTCCTTTTTGTCTCATCCTCCTTTTGCTAAGGTAGCTTAAAATTATCCTTAGCTGTTCCAGGTTTAAAGTAGTATTTTCCCTCTTTTCCCTAAATGTTGGGGTTTTTGTTTGTTTTTTGTTTTGCTGTGGATATGATCTGACATGCTTCACTGACTTGGCATTGCCTTGCCCAGCATTTTGGGCTTGGACTGCAGGAGAGACCTGACAGCTGGCTTCTGCAGAAGCATCTGTCGACATAATGCTTGATCATAATGCTTGTCAGATTTTATGCAGGCTGGGTTTTTGTGAAAGAGTACTAGACCTGTGATGTCCAGAGGGTTAAACTAGGATAGAGCCATGATTTGCCAGCCAGGTGTGACTAGTTTTCTCACGGTGGGTGTGTTACAAGTTTTCCACTTCTTCTGCCAGCAAGGAGTTTTGTATGGCTATATTTTCTTTACTGTTTTCCCTACTTTTATTATTTATTAGGACTCATGCAGGAGCACTAAAACTATTGTTCTCACTGGTCAATCCTCCCAAGATCGCTACCATGCGGCTGCAGTCCTTTTTGTCATCCTGAAGGGGATGCTGTTTGAACTCTGATGGCACTGCTGTTATTCTACAAGGCATGGGCCGATTACAGTGTTGTGTCCTCCACGGCTACCCAGGTGCTGCCAGCCAAACAAGCAGAACCAGACTCCTTGGTTACTCACTGCTGCCACTGCTACTCCCTTGCAGGGCTTGCCAAGAGAAGAGCTTGCTCTTTGTTGTTTGGTCCCTCCCAATTCACCCTTTACTTTTCTGTGCCTTTTACCTGCTAAAACCTGTCTTTCTGAACATGGGTTTAGGAGGGGCATCTGCAGGGAGTGCCAACCATGTCAAAACTGGCAGGTGCAACTAGGCAATTGAAGCTCTGCCTCTTTTAATGTTGTTGCGTGCATCGCATACATGTTAAAAGGGGTGGGGCTTTTATTTCTCAGTCATGGCCAGCATTCTGATGCTCTTGACCCCCCTCCTTCCCCTCTCCCCCACTGTAGATGTCCCCGGGTTCAGTATTCTTTCAAAAGAACGCAAGACCTATGCTTGAAAACAGCACAACTGACAGGCTACAGGCATGCAGCAGCGATTGCACCAAGCCAAAGCATCAGCAGAACTCCTTCCGGATACCACACTTCTCTTCCATGCCCGTTAGGTTGTCAGCTGGACTCTTTCTGAACCCAGGCGTAGTGGAGGAGGTGTTGAAAGGAGCAACAGGAGAGCTCCTTTCCATTTCAACCCAAACTTACTCTCTCAGTGCCTGCTATCTGTTCACAGGAAACTTCTTACATGGCTAAACCAACCCAGCATTCTACCTTACCAGACCCTGTTCCCTCCCACATTAAGCAGTGTGATTGGTGACTGCAGAAGAGGAAGCAAAATAAAATCCCATTTAGATATTTATATAACAATACCATTATATAACAATACCATGGGGTCATCCCTCAAAGTCTAAACTAAGGGCTGTCCTATACAGCTGAGTTAAGGTTCTATGCATCAGAAAAATATGCTATCATAAGTGCTGCTGTCCCCATTGCCGTGAGAATATTATTGGAATATTATGAATTGAATTAAGTTACAGAATTCAATTAAGTGTCTGTCTGCCTCTACATATCTCCAATTAAAGCACTTCAGCTACAACCTGGACTACCTGTCATTTTGTTATTGTATAACTATTTTTCCATTTTTTTCCCTTAATAATAATAATTGAATCACAATTTGTAAAATCTGTAGAATTAAAACAATGATGATATCTGGAAAATAAAAAGGAGATTGTGATGATTGAAAAAATATGTTACGAGGCTTGTCAGATAAAAGCAAACTAGTGAATGATATCAGTTGGGGCGGGGGGGGGAACGCGCTGTGATGGAAACACCAGGGATGGATGGACGGACACACATTATTTCAGTAGTCCAACAGTCCTGTCAGTACCATTATCATAATGAACTGTGGATGTTAAAATTGGGAGATTTGGCTTGATTAAAACTGCCTAATAATTGATAATGCCAAAACTGGACCAGTGATTTCTCAGCATTGTCACTACATTAGCTTACAATGCGGCCAACCCATTGCACTAGGCTAAAGTCTGGCAAAGTGATTTAACAATGTGTAAAGAGTAGTATCATATTAGTAACATAGTTAATACTGTAGCAATGCTACAATGTAACAGCCCAGCAGTGATTTGTTTTATTTTTTTATACTTGCCATTGTTTTCCTCCACCTCAATTCAATGAAATATGCAAGACCCAATTTTTTGATTTGTTATTCATTTACCATACAGTCCCTTGAGAAACTACTTGTAAGCTTCATTGCTTGATTTTATTTTTCTTCTGCTTCTCTGGCTTCTGCACCATGGCAACAAAAGTAAAATTAGCAGTACAGAGGGAATTCTAGATAGCTTAAGCCAGGATAATTTACCTTTCTACCTACAGAAGAAAGCATTAATGTAGATTTCTGATCAAGCAAAATATCCACATTGTACACCGTAAGTCTTCATTGCTAGTGGAATTTATCAACATGCTAATAAGCAAAGATGCAACAATTCTTGCTTCTTCGTGTATATTAGCAAAGTTCACACATATTTAAAGTAATGGAGTTCAGGATAGCTCTTATTAAAAAATATTTTACAATAGTCAGGGTTCCTGTATTCTAGAAAAACAGCTTTATTATTTCAGGCAAAACTTATTTTATTCATTCATTCATTCATTCACCCAAAATTTTTACCTTTGTACTAGAAGTCCATGAAGTAAGTTCCTGATTCTACCACTGGAAAAAGCTTGTGTGGAACTATAAAAGTATTTAATTATCAAATACTGTATTATAGAATCAACACTGTCCAAAGTTTAATTGCTTATTAATTATCTCAACATCTTAGTATTTACATCCTGGATAACTAGGAACAGGTTTATTCCTAATTAAATAAATTGTACACTATTTCTTATATGTGCAGAAATAAAAGAATGTAGAAGTTCATTGTCGTTGAATTAAAAGTTGAAGTTCAATGTAGAATGTTCATACAGAACATTCAAAATATATCCTTTCAGATTCTGACCCTCATGTAGTTGCCTATGAAAATAGGACCTAATATTTAATTATAGGATCTAAGTTTCATGTATTTTATGAATCTCCAAAGGATAAAAAATATAATCAATGTACAGTTATTCATTCATTTCAATTTCTATGTATAATTTTCCGGTTTCACTATCAGTGATGTTTAAAAAGGGCTTTTGTATAAGAACTGGAACATTCTCTTTGAAACCCATTAATGATATATTCCTAGGACATAATTCACTCCAACCTTTTCACTATAAACCTAGTTTAATTAGTCAGATTCATAGTATTAGGCAAGTCCTGCTCACTTTTAAAAAAACATTTACTTCCAAAATCAATTACTTAATGCTATTAATATGGGAATCAAATACATGCTGAACATATGTATGTTCAGAATGTGATTTGTTCTACTCGTATAATCTAAAAGTTACATGCCATCAACTCTGTATAATATGAGAGTTTGTGCATTTTTAATGGATATTTTGCAATTGAAGTATTAATGGAGTCTTAGATACAAAGATACGCGGTGGCTCTATTAATTATTACGATGTGACTTTATTAATCTTCATATTGTTGCATTCAGGTCAGTTTAGAAAGCAACCCAATTTCCATTTAGAAAGCTTTGTCCACAACAGTCCTGCTCATACTTCCTTTTTTTTATCAAATGGCTTGCAAATTAGTTTTTTTCCCCCTAGAAAAAATAGCTGGTTCCAGAAATCTGCTCAAAGCATTCCAACATTACCTTTTGAAAATATTTTGCAATTTAATAATCAATTAGCTGCCATTTTAACAGAATGTTGTAAAGATTACTTCACATATTTTGAAACAAAGTTAACCCACTTAATTTTTATTGTTATTCCAGATTTTTTGATATACAGTGGTACCTCTAGTTACGAACTTAATCCGTTCCGTGACTCTGGTCGCAACTCGAGTTGGTCGCAACTCGAGGTAAATTTTCCCATAAGGTTCAATGTAAATACGGTTAATCCGTTCCACCCTCCAAATTTGGTCGCACCACGAGGCAAATTTCCCCATAAGGTTCAATGTAAATACGGCTAATCCGCCCTCCGAATTTGGTTGCACCACGAGGCAAATTTCCCCCATAAGGTTCAATGTAAATACATACGGTTAAACAGTTCTGAAACATATACATTTTATTTTTAAACCACAAAAACATGAAAAAAAGTACAGTACAGCACAGTATGAAGAGGGAGAAAGGGGTGGGGAGGCAGTTATTGTTTGGAGGGAGAGTCCCCCTCCAAAGGGACATCGGGGAGATCTCCTTCAGGGGTTTCCTTTCTTCTTTGCCTCGTAGCTGCAGGCTCAGTTCTGGGGAAAAACCTATCTAAAGTCAGTTGTTTTTTCCTGCGCTGCATAACCCTCCGGAAATGAGAGAACACGTTGTCGTTCATCATGTTCAACGCTCTGGTTGTCACAGTTCTGTTGGGTTGGTGCTTCTCAAGGAAATCCTGGCACTCATTCCATTTCACCATGATGGATTGTATCACTTCACTGCTCACCTCCTCCCCGTCCTCCTCTTCCTCAGTGGAATACTCCTCGCCAAGCACTTTCTGTTGCTCACTCTGGAGCTCAGCAAGTTCTTCCATGGTGAGCTCCTCCTTATGGTCCTCAACAAGCTCCTCTATGTCTGCATCATCGACAACCAGACCCATGCTCTTGCCCATGGACACAATCTCCTCCACTACCTCTTCATCAGACCCTTCAAAGTCACGTTCGGCGACACATTCTGGGCACAGTTTCCTCCAGGCTGAGTTTAAGGTCCGGCAGGTGACATCTTGCCAGGCTTTGTCAATGAGGCTGATGCAGTGGAGGACATTGAAATGTTTCTTCCAAAACTCTTTGAGAGTCAAGGATGTTTCCTCAGTGACATTGAAACACCTGGTGAAGAGTGCCTTTGTGTAGAGCTTCTTAAAGTTGCAGATCACTTGCTGGTCCATGGGTTGCAGAAGAGGTGTCGTGTTGGGGGGAGGAACTTGACCTTTATGAAGTCGTATTTGGTGTACATATCATCCACCAAGGCTGGAGGGTGTGCCGGGGCATTGTCCATCAGAAGAAGGGACCTTTCAGGCAGCTGGTTGTCAGAAAGATATTTTTTAACGCTGGGTGCGAACACCTCGTGCAGCCATTCCATGAACAACTGCCTTGTGACCCACGCTCTCGCATTGGCCCTCCACATGACAGGTAGTCTGGCCTTATTCACATTGTGTTCCCTGAATGCACGAGGGGTCTGGGAATGTACACTGGTAGCGGCTTAATCTTCAGGTCGCCGCTTGCGTTCGCACACAGCAAAATCTGTCCTTCATGGGCTTGTGCCCTGGCAGTGCCTTTTCCTCCTGCGTGATGTAGGTTCTGTTTGGCATCTTCTTCCAGAAGAGCCCTGTCTCGTCACAGTTGAACACTTGCTGAGCGACGTATCCTTCTGCCTTCATGAAGTCCTCAAATTCTTTCTTGTAGGCTTCTGCAGCAGCCTTGTCAGAACTGGAAGCCTCACCATGTCTTGCCACACTGTGGATGCCACTTCTCTTGCAGAATTTCTCAAACCAGCCTCTGCTGGCTTTAAATTCCTCACTTTCTGCGCTGGTAGAGGGGTTTGTCTGCAGTAAATCACTGTGCAGTTTCCTGGCTTTTTCACAGATGATAGCTTCACTCACGCTATCACCTGCCAGCTGTTTCTCATTCAGCCACACTAACAACAGCTTTTCCACCTCTTCCAGAACTTGTGTCCTCTTCCTCGTTAAGATCGTTAACTCCTTTTGCCACATCAGCTCCTCTGATGGCATCTTTATTCTTCAAAATAGTCGAGATGGTCGACTTCGCCATCTTGTACTCCGAGGCCAGATCAGTCACACGAATACCACGATCGTGCTTTTCTATAATGTCCTTCTTCAGTTCGATCGTCACTTTTTTCTTTAAAGCCTTATTCTTGCCAAGCCTGCTCTGCATTTTCTTTGGAGCCATGCTGACAAGCACACAAAAACCCTTCCAAACGCCACAAAACACACCACAAGCCTCACCGAACGTCTCCTTGCTACCGTGATCTTGCCCACAGGAAGCTGCGACCGTGTGGCAGCAGGGCAAATGGCCGCGGATCCGGTTTGTAGCTCGAGGCGGAGTTCGCATGTCGAGGTAAATTTTTGGGGCCGGAGCTGGTCGTATCTTGAAAAATTCGTAAGGAGGGGCGTTCGTAACTCGAGGTACCACTGTAACAATTTGCACAGCTGACAGTATGGCAGTTTTTTTGAAATATACATCAAGCAAGGCAGCTTCTTTTACATACAGTACTTTCTTCATTGATGTTTTAATGAGGAAATAGATGAATTAAAGAATATGACCAGAATTTATAGCATCTGTTAACCCTTCTGATAATCACTAAACATGGTCCACCAATAACAAACATATCTTTACCTACATGTATTGATTTCTGAAATTAGATTTATATTTAACAACTAACAGCCAACTACTGTTAGTTGTTCAGTACTAATTACTGCTTCTGTTATTTTTTTTTCTTCCTCCAACTCTTAACTGCTCAGAAAATTTTCAGGGGTTATAACTAGGCCACTATAAAAATCCCCTCTCTTGGAATTTAAACTGTAATCTTGAACTCCCATGGGAAAAGCAAGGGCTCAGCTACAGTATATGAGATATTGCAGATACTAGTCACTATTCTATCAGTGAAAATCAGCTTCTGTATATGAATCTGGTCATACATATGTGTATGCATGTACCCCAAATTTTAAAATCCAAGTTTCTTCCATCAAAGTATACTGAACCTATACAAAGTATAGTTTTGTATGTGCTCAGTGCTACAAAGATATTATATGCTTTTTACTGGAAAAGTCTGATCCCTTCAATGGAAGAATAGCTAATCAAATTGTGGGAGTATGCTTTGATGTCTAGAATAACTTCCTATCTGAAAAGTAAATCTGACACTGGGTTAAACTCAAACTGGAAACAATTGCTAGATATATGGATTTGTACCAAAATTGGGTTTCTCTATGCTTAGTGTCTATATATCAGTTTTACACAATTTCCAAATCATAACAGAGTTTTAGCAATATGGATAGAATATATTCTAGTTTATAATTTCAATCAATGATTTGTACTGTTTTGACCATGGTTGCTGATATTCATGTTTTACTTAGAGCTTAATAGCAACTGTCAAGCAATAAAAACAATATATATTCAGCTATTCATAGATAACTAATGATATATTGGAAAATTATAACCTCCATGACATTTGTAAATCCCTTGTTTATCCATTTGTATTTCATTCTTTTATCTTCCAGTAGAACATTAATTCACTGACACGTTCCATGAATTTTTCATTGACAAATACTTTTTAAAAACCCTATCTTTCTTTCTCCCACCCAAACTGAAACAATGCTTTCTGTTTTTTCAGGCTGAGCTGTTGGTGGCATCGACACTTGGTTTACATAAGTCGTATCTGTCCCATGCCCTCATTCCCTTGCCAGCTGCAGTCCCCAAGTAGATGCCAAACTACTTGCTTTGGAAGCAGGAAACAAATATACTAGTTGCAGAATAGGTTACTCCCCTGCTTGTTTTAAATTAAACTGAATTACTGATTTTGATGGGATGATACTTAAAAAGGATAGAACTGAAAAGAAAAACAATCCCCAAATAAGCAAGGGTGTCAGTAGCACACACTTTTTCTTAGCATTCCTACTCAAAAGAAATTAAAGAGTATGTTGAAAATATTAGCCTTCTGCATGGCTATTCAGAAGAGAGTCTCACCAACTTCAGTGTAGCTTATTCTCAAATAAGAATGTTTAAGTTGCAGCTGTCTTAAAGACAAGTATACAATAAATTCACCAAAAAATAGCAGCATGTTTCCCCACCACTACCACCACCTCCCCCCCCCCCATCAATTCAAAGCCATCTATGGAAATGCTTTCTGTAGAATGCTTGGATAAATTGCTATTTGTATAGTGCAATCCTATTAAGGTGCTTATTCAGATGTGGGTCCATTTGAGTTCAGTGAAGATTATTGTTAAGAGGATAGCAGCCTTCTTAAACAGAATTTAACAGTGCAAGCAGAATATACTGCATTGATTTAACTGATTTGCATTTGCAATCTTGGAACGTAAACTTTACCAAAGATAGCTAGGCTCAATCATTAATCTCTCTGTTCTGCTGCTAGCCATTGCTCAGGAAATAGCAAATTTCTGACTTTCTGGACAGTTAGTTCTAAACTGTACTGTACATGGGAGGCATTTGGACAAGTTTGTTAATTTGCCATTATCTGGTTGCATTTGGCCTTAATTGGCTGCAAAACCAACAGGAGGAAAATAAATCTATTGATTAAAAAAAAGTCAAATGTGCAAAGTGCCTTGAATGCAAAACAATCGTTGGGAGTTTAAAACAGACTATAGCCTCAGAGGAAGAGGTCAGAACAGATTGTTTTGAGGTGTAAATAACCACCTATTTATCTGTAACTGCAGTTGTTCAAGTAGTCATCTATGAATAACACAAATTAGGCACCTTTGCAGAGCCCTGTACTGAAAGTTCCAGAGCTTACAGAAGTGTTTACAAGAGCTCTGCTCTCCATGCATACCATGCAAATAGGAGTAGCTCCCTGGACCAAACTCCTTCATTTCCAAAGTCTGTTTAAGATTACAGTGAAATAGCGCTTCGTAATACAAGTAAAAAGCAGGGACATGAAGAATATCCAAAGTGATATTTCCAACAATGCTGAGAAAAAGGGTAGGTAAAACTACACCTTGGTTCCAGTGGAAGTCTGTGAGGGAGGATCTCATCATAAAGCACATGATTCTCCAGCTTGACCAGCCAATGTCAGAGTCACCAAAAAAACTGCCTTCCACAAGAGAAGAGGAATTGTGAACTCTATTTTTAAAGGCCTACAACCTCTCATTTTCTGACAAAATAATTTAAATAGTGAGCATGATTAATAAGAATTGTTCTCAATTATAAAGGATTGTTCCCAAAAAAGAACACCAAAGATAACTCATGCAAATGGAAAATATATTTCCTATGGTTTTTCACTGTAGCCTTGTATTACAGCTAACAAATGCAGATTAATTAAGGAAGGATTTTCCAGATTTTTCAGCTGTTGATGGCTAAAGGCTTTCTGGAAACTGTGACCTATTTTAAATCAGTGATCTTCAGCATGCTTTATTCATACTGTTCTGTTCACAGTATTGGGCTCCATGGGTTTGGAATCCTAAATAATTGATGATCTAACCAAAAGGGATAAACATCAAAGCAAGAAGTTGTAGTTTCTCTTCATATGAGAGAGTTAAACTTAAACAGGCAAAATACATGGATAAGCATGCAAGTGTTAAAGGAAAAGAAAAATAAACAGACATGTTTGTCTATTACATCCATTATGCCAAGTTTCTATTGGGCATAAATCTCTAAAACATGAATCAGTAATCAAATTTATATAAATTTTATAATAAAATTTATAATGATTTTCCCAATTGATATTTTTCAAGTTAAATATTTTGATATTTTAAATTTATAAACTGATATTTTCTAAGTTAAATATTATAGTAAGAAAGTTATTTTTCAAATATCAATTTCAATCTATGTCCAGTTACTGTTTAATTCCCAAGTTTTTCTCACTATACTTTAATATTTAAAGTATCAAAAGAAAAGAAGAAACTATCATGATGTCAGTACATATTCTTGTATTTATAATTTACAACACTTCAAAACACTGTTGAGGAAATTATGGTTGTCTGATATTCTACAAATATAATAAAAAAATAAACACACCTACACTTAAATATATTTGGAACAAGTTCTCTACTTCTAAGCTCTAGTAAGTTTTACTAGTTCTGTGCTTTTAAACATATACTGTAGATGTAAGTTAAGTAAGATGAAACAGGAGCTGAGTCAAAACTATTCATCTGCTTTTTTGAACAGTTAAATAGTGACAAAGTCTTATTTGGGTGATTTTTTGGCACTTGTAACAACTTTCAACTGAATGTTTTCATTGCCTGCTTATGTTCTCACTCTTAATTAGCTTTATTAACTGTCAGCAACATCACCCTCTTGTCAACTCAGAGGACCTTATATAGCATTCTGATAACAATCTTTCCAATGCCAATCTTTCACTAGCTGAAATTTTCCCATGGCTTAACTTAGAAAGGAAAAAAAGAAGCAGAAGTTGAATAGAATGTGGCCTAAAGCAATCCCAGTTAGAGGAAACAATGGTACAGAATTTAAAAAGCTGAATATCTACCCATTTGGCAGGTGAGAACAATAAAATGTGTGTCTCAATGGAACAGCTATTTTCAACACAGATGCTGTAATAAGGGATTAGAAATAATAGCTTTCTGACAAATTCATTTTGCTATTGTTTAAAAATAGTAAATCAGTGCTGATACCTCTCAAAAATCAGTTTTTCATAATGATAATTTTAATGTAAATAATGCACAAGAAGGGCTCAGCAGAGAATCCAAATATCTATGCTTAAATATAGGTAAATTTATAGTAATTTGAACTACTGATTCCAAATGTTTTCTCTCAGTTAAGAACTTTAGTTGTACCTAGTTTTAAAAAGTCAGCATTTTGGATATGGTAAAAGATGTCAAAGAAGAACACACATGATCTAACTAAAAGCATATTAAATCCCACTGACTAAGTCAAGTTGTTTCAATTCTCTTATTTAAATCAGGAGGACCTATTGGTGTTTAATACTGGATAGATTAATGGCTAAATTAATCAGGCACTGAAAGTTATGTAAACTGTTTTCAAACTATAGTAAAACATTTCAAATCTAATGACAGAATTGTGACATCATTGCTTCACTAAATTAGCTTCAAAGCATTTATTTTTAAGAGCTCTCTGTTTGGAAAGGTTTCTGACCTTAAAGAAATGCCAGTGCATTTTAACATGTTATTCAGAGACCTGTCTTCATCATTCTAATTCAGCTGCTAACAAACCTCATATTATAAAATCCTATACAGAACTTTCCTGCTTACGCCTCATAATTATGAAACAGAGTTCATCAGTAATTCCAATATCAAAAGCTATTTGTCCTCAGTCCCATAGATAGCTCTGCTATAATTTGAAAACATAGCTTCAAAAATATATTGTTTTTTTTAAAAAAATAATGCTGTTTTCTTGCAGATTTTCCCACTAATTTTGCCCAACGAATTATGATATTAAAGGGTCAGCCTTATCTAAATGACAAACTGTTTTCATTAAAAGATCTATAATTAAGGAAAAGCCCTTAGTGGGCTATGAGAATTATTGTTAATCGGATCCAACTGAATCTTCTTGTTTGTGCTGTTCTATATATGCATGTGAAATGCACCCGTTTGTGAGTATTAACATTAACATATATCAAATGTTTGTATTATTCTACAGTAAAGTCAATAACCCAGAGAGTTCTAGTTGAGGCGTGATACAATTATTCAGCTAAAACTCCTTTTGGAAATGATCCAATTCAATCTAATCCATGGCTAAACAGTCTAAGGACTGACCTCCAGTTTCAGAGAAATCACATAATACAACTATTCATGGGAGGAGGAATGGGGGGGGGGGGCTGCATGTTTGAACACCATTATAAAAATTATGAAAAACGAGAATGTCTATAGAAGTGAGCCTGTTTGCAGGGAATATTTTATGTGAAGGAGTTACTGCATCAAGTATCCCTAGAAAAACAGTCTGAAATTTTGTTTCATATATGCAAAATGTCTAAATTGCCTCTACGAAGGGAAATGGTATATATGGTAGCAAAATCAGTTTTTCTACTAAAAGACAGCTCCATTATGAACAGGATTTGGGACTAGTGTGCTAAGTCAAGTCCAAAATTTGAGATGCTTGTTTGCATATTGCTTCACACGTGTATTCCCTTATGCTTCTAGTTTACTAATCAACTCTAATCCGCTGAACAAGCCCTCAAATAGTATAAATAAAGTGGTCAATGGGTCCAGTTGTATAGTAAACTATTCCTTCTTGTCTCATCTTCATCACCTCTGCTGTAGATTGGTCACCAATGATCTACTGCATTCAAAGGAAGAAACTCTGTTCTTCTACAAAATGGTGATGTTGATGCTTTGTGACCCAAAACATTTGGGTCAGCCCAATCAGACAGCCTTTATGGTATTTATTTAGCATACTTCAATACCACTAAATACCACTAAAAGAAAATTTAAAGTGGTTTACAATCAAAGTTAAATTTACAATGAAAAACAACAGGTTAAAACAATAAATTAAAATGGATGAATACGTTTTATAAAAACATAGCAGAGACATACAAAATAAAATCAGTACAATAAACATTAAAACAATAACAGAACATAAAGGAAGCAATAAAAAAGTAAGAATATCTCAAAAGGATTAACACATTAGGGAAAGATAAAAATGTCTTTGCCTGCCACCAAAAAGATAATAAAGGCGTAACTCACTGGGTATTCCAAAGTTGGGGGCTACCACTGAAAAGTCCCACTCCTGGGTAGCCACACACTGCATCTCAGCATGGGAAAGCATCTGGAGTGTGCACTTCGAAGATGACCTTACGTATGGGTAGGAACATATGAGAAGAGGCATTCCTTCAGATTCTGTGGTCTCAAGTTGTGAAGGGCTTTATAAATTAAAACCAACACCTTGAGCTAGAACTGGAAATGAACTGGGAACTGTTAAAAATCATGAAGAATCAATGTGATATGTTCATATTACCAGTTCCAGTAAGTATTTTGGCTGCAGCATTTTGTGTTAACTGAAGTTTCCAAACTTCACATACTTAGATAATTCAACTGTATGAAAGTAACCCAACATATAATGTATTGCACTGCAGTGATCTAAATGAGAAATTAACAGGGTACAGATTACTGTAGCAAAGGTATCTCTATACAAGTAGGAAGTTGCTTTATGCCAGAGAGGCCACTTGTACCTCTAATGACAAGGATCCAAACCAGTCTCAATCTACAAACTCAATCCTGAACCTGATAAAAGGAGACATATAGCTGGGTATCATTGACATAATGATGATACTTTGTTCTAATCTTAGAATGATTTCAGTGGTTTCATGTAGATATTGAACAACGTGAGAGATAAAATAGAACCTTGGGGAACCCTACAGAGTATATCATGGAGCAAAGCTGAAATCCCTCAGCATCTGCCATCCAAGTATGAGTGGAACCATTTCAAGGCTGTTCCACCTGCACCTAATTCAGACATCATAACTGGAAAGATACCCTGGTCAATGTTATTAAAACTCATTGAACAGTCCAGGAGAATTTATTTATATGTCACATTTATATAGCCACCCATCTCACACAAAGCAACTCTGGGCGGTGTACAACAATTAAATAAAATAACAAATGGACAAAAAGAATAATTATAAAAAGGTTAAAAATGATTATTAAAATGAAAACTTTATAAAAAAAAATAAAAATTAGATTTTAAAATATAGAAACACCATGGAGAGAGCAGAATATCAATTACAATGGAGCCATCTAAGAATGCCTCGGGTTCCCAAAGAATCCAGAGTTTTCATTCCAGGAATAATTCAAGAGGGTGATCAAGGCAGTTTCAGTGCTAAAACGAGGCCTAACCCCAGTTGAAATGGATCTGAAAAATCTGTTTCCATCAAGAGTGACTGGATCTGATAATCTACAACCCACTAATGTGCCTTACTCAGAAAGATGATATTGGCTACCAGCCAAAAATTATTTAGACTTTCTTGTTCCAATCACTTTTTTTTTTCCAGATATAGCTTCACTATAGCCTCCTTTAATTAGGCTGGGGCCATTTCTTGAAGAGAAGAATTTATAACCTCCTGGACCCAGCTGAACACTGTGATGATGATGGTGGAGGAGGTAGGTAACAATACAGGACCCTCCTCCCAAGATATAGTTCAACAGGAGGAGGGAACTGGAGAAGAGGATGTGGGAGCTGGAAGGGAAAGTATAGGTCTGAGGGTGGCTCACAGTCCAAGCCTGGGAATAACTCCTCAGGTCTGGGAGACAGAGTAACTGCCAGGATAGACTAGAACTGACATGATCTCTATCTCTATCTATCTAAGTGAATCTGTTTAAAAATCATTTAAAGTTATTTAATAAAAGTCAATGTGTTGGTTTCTACGTCAGTCAAATGTCTGTGCTATCTTGAATCTTACCCATGTTCCACCCAGTTACATTACCTTAAAGACTTCAAGAATTTCTAAAACAGAAAAGGTAGCACCAGAACAAAAAGGATAACAAAGCAAAAGACCCTCACAACAAGGAGGGTATACAACAAACTTCCTTTCTTACTAGGTGGAATAAACCATGAGAGGCAAGGGGCAAGCAATGATATGACTGGCAAAACTTGCCTGCATCATCAAACCTTTAAAAAATGAACCCCTCTCCCCAAATCTGACCAGGCCCTGGACGTTTTGACAGATTGAACTACCAAAACTGTAGAATCTAATTTGTGACAAATTTGATTTATTTTGCCTTCAAAGCATCTGGCCAACATGTGACAATGAGTTACTAAGCCACAATGAGGTTTATGATGTCTAGCTGGACCAAATTCCCAAAGGCCCCTAAATACTTGGGAAAACACTGTTGGGTAGTACGGAGGGGAGGCGGTGGTAGAGAAAAATATGTTTGCCTCCATCACCGCCACAAAGGAGGCTTAATAATGAATTCTTGCTAGTGTTTAGTCAGATTTGAAATGACTGTTGCTACCCCTGCTTCACTCCAATTTCCTGCTTTTCACTGAGATGTGAACTTAGGGGTTGAAGAGGCTCTGCAAGTAAGACTGAAGTATTTGTTTCCATATTATTTAGCCAACCTACATTCTTGGTACAACACACTGTTTGGCTAGAACTCTGGTGGCAGGGGAATGGCAGTCAGTTAGAGGTGTTAGATTACTGCTGAATGACATTGGACTAAGGTTGATCACCCAAAATGCTGTGGGACAAAGTGGATGGGGTTCTGATTTCATTTCTGAGTTTTTATAGTTGCATAAAAATTAATCAAGTTTCCCTTAGAACTTATGCAGCAAAATCAAAATTAAATTTCTAATGACAGCTTCAATACTGTATAGGATAATTACCAGTATTTCTGGTAACAGGTTTCTGAGAGGCAGGCATGGATGGCAGCAACAAAACAAATTCCCCTAGTTGCTCTGGTAGGAGCCAATTTTTAGTGAAACATTCTTCTTGTGTCTCATGGGGCTCCATGCACTGAGTTTCCTGGGAGGTGACTTGAGGAAGCAAAATTATTATCTACTTTGGAAAATGATGTTGTATGTTGTTTGGAACTAGTTTAGAGAGTGTTAGAAACAAATTCCTAAGCTAATTTTCACTTGCCTTGGAGCAGTTTACACAAAGTATCCCAACACATCCCACCTTTCCCCAAACAAATAGTTGGTGGAAAATCTGTCCTACTTCCCCCAACACTTTCAAGGGAAAAAACTCTCCAAGCTCTGAATTTAAGCTGCTTGGTAATCCGAGATACATCAACAGAATTCAGTCCTTTGGGAACTGTGTGTTGCAATCTGGTGGGTAGAAGACAATGTAGAGGCTTTGGAAGATGCTTTAACTGACCAAACCCGTTTGTTCCGTCTCACTAGGCATGGCATTGTTTCAGTTTGATCAAAGGAAGGAAGGCTGGAATAGGCTTTTCTGCTCAAAATGTTAAGGGGAACTTTTTTCTAATGGGGCAAGAGACCAATTTTATAGAACATGAGTAGGTGTGCAGGTAGGCAATTTTAGCTGCTACATTAATTGATCTTACAAAATAATAACATGTATTATTAATATATTAATAGTGTATTATTTCAGCTATGAAGCACACAGTCAAATTTCTCCTCCTCCTATTTTGAAGCACATGCAACATTTCACATTTTAAACACAGTTTAAAAGACTATGATGACTAGAAGAACAAACTAGGTGGTTTCTGCGGTCCTAAGGCCAAAAACATAAAGGTCGATTTTCTAAAGTAAAAATAATAAAACAAGCACCTATCAATGTGTGTTTATTGACTGTCAGGTAAAAAAATATTCTTCACAGTAAGGAAAGATGTTATAGCAACTAGCAATAACCACGGAGCCCTTCTACACCCTTTTGTCGCTTCTCTTTGGATGGTTATCTTTGGGGCCCCAGACTTTAGTTCTCAAGCCCAGCCCAAACTGTACTTTTGCATAGAGAAATAAATGCCTTGTCTTAAAGCAACCAACAAGGGATAAGTAAAGGCAATTACTGACCTATTCCACTATATGTTGTTGTAATGGTCTCATATTGCAGAAAAATGGATAGCCATGTTGAATTTGGACAAAGATGTCCTTTTTTACATGCAGAGCTTAAAAAATATTTCAATTAGAATGAATTTTTGCAGATGATTATTTAAAATATTAAGCTTATGTATTAATGGTGCATTACAGCCTGCTTAAGTAATATGTTTATTAAAAGCAGGGACAAAAACTGACTGTGCATTAAGCAAATAAATACAACAATGACAAAAAGAAATTATTTTAAATGTGCCACATGCAAATGATTCTTTCCTGAAATGGCTTTATATGCAAAGGGAGACTTCAGAACATTTATTTCTATGCCTCTTTCTATTGCTTTTTGTTTTCAGTCAGCTAAAAATCAGCCACCTGCTCTTTCATTTCTTCAAAGTAGGTCAGCAGTGAGCCAATCAATCTTTCATCTTCATTACTATGAAATCTAAAAGCCCACGGCAAATGAACCATGTGAAGAAAGATGCAGTGATAGCTGTGATGTTTCTCCTTCCTATGTGTTAGTCTTTTACATTTGGATGCACCAAACCAGAAGATCATGTTCATTTTTCAGTGAGAAATAGTGACAGGCATCCTATTAATTAGTTTCTAGTCCCAGAAATAGCATACTAGGCAACTCATAAAACCTCATTTATGAACAATTTATAAGCATAAGATGCCCCTGCTTGTTGTTCTATTTGAACTGGGATCTTAAAAGTTTAAAAAGGGTTGCTATATTCCTACATTTATATCTTTCATTATCTATACATTTTCCTTGACAGGGCAATGAACAGCTTCAAGTGGGTGGGAAGGGATAAAACCTTCCTCCATAGTTCCAATCCAAATTATTTCCCTGCAATATTATTTCATGTAGAATTATTCTTCTACACTGTGCACAGCACTTCTAACTAGTTCAAGTAGAATGTTGTTTTCTTTCAGTTCAAATTCTCTTTACCATTCTCTTCCACTAAAGCTCTTGTCAGTACTTTTAATGACAATTATGGGGTATCATGAGAATACAAACAGTCTTGTTTCTGTGGTTCTCCTGTCTCTGAAAGAGTGCATTGTTTTAGAGACCACGTTCATTTCCACCTTTGTAGCAAGCAGCAAAGAGCTGGTGCATTTGAGCAGAATAAAACCATGGTGTCAAGACAAGCTGAGCTGTTGCCACTTTGACTCGGCTAGCAAGGATTCAAGAGTGGACTTATACCTCTTCACTTTTATACAACATTTTCTGTTGGGAATGCAAAGCAGATCATGGAGGCAGTTAGGTCCATTCAAAAGAAAAAAATGAAGGAAATTTTTCAAGCAAAGATGGCTCATATGAATGATTTAAATCCACTTTGAGGCTGAGCAATAGGAAGCCTGGGTTTGTTTGTGTATACGTGTGGGTGTATATGTGTACAAAGAGCATGTGCTCTAAATCATTCTCTAAACAGGTGTAAAAAACATAGAATCTCCTTCTCTTTTTAGGAATCTACAAAGGTATAGAAGGTAACAGCTATGAACTGGTAAGTCTCTTGAAGCAGTTGTAAATTAGTTAAATTCACTAAGGTACTGCTATTGCTAGAATAAAAAAAAAACCTCAATAGTGATTTACCTTCTGCAACCGATATAAAGATTCTTTAGAGAATGTTTGATTTGTATTCCTGTTAACTTGGAGTAATTAAAGTGCATTAGAATACATCTAACAAATTAGGCCTTGTTGAAGGATAATCTCTCTCAATTTTTGGAGGACAGTACTACCTATGAAGAGATTTTCTACAATGGAGAGGAGAACGTCTCTGAACTCCAACTCTTAACAAGTTTCTCCCTCTTGCTCTTAATTGCCTCCATCATGGCACTGCATACCAGTCATGGACTTGGCTATCGGAAATGTAAATGTACCTAATATTGAAATCATATCAAATGTACCTAATATTGAAATCATATCAATAGAATGGATACTTCTGCTTTCTATGGTTTTAATTCAGGAATGACCTACACGTTTACAATAACATACGGAAGAGGTATTTGAGGATTGTACCATGTCAGGCTACAGATGAAGTATTGCAAACCTGATTTTTTTTTCTAGAGGGCTGAGTTAATATTTTGTGGCAAAAATAAAGTTTCATGTGCAGTAGTAGCTGGTGCCTTTCAAGACTGACCATCAAAGGAAAGAGTGTTTAATGATAGCAGAGGAAGCTGATTCTGCTGCTGTTCCCATTTTCTTCTCTGGCTACGAGACTAAGAACACTGCACTACAGTTCCTTTATAGTCAACTAATTGAAGTGAAGAACAATCCCTTACCTTACTACAGTAGACTTTTATACTGTTACAATTTATTCTCTAATGGGAGAAAAAGCATGGCCTCTTCAGCACCCTTTCCAGCCATCTTACCTCTTAATTAGCCCACTGATCCAAGGTGAAGAAAAATACCTGGTTTAGGAACTGGACAGCACCAGTGACATGCTCAGAGCACAGTGGCATGTATGATTCCCATCCCCAAAGAGCAAAGCAAGACAGAAGGATTCAGGATCATCTTCTGGACGTCTGGATGGCCTGTTTCCAGTCCTGGCATGTGGCTCTATGATGTCCCATGGCATGGTCCTGATGGGAGTGGCATTGGATAACTTCATGTGTCTCCATAAGGAGAGTCAGGGACAATATGTGGGCTGCTATAAACCTGTTTCTATGACCAGGACATTTAAAACTAAATTTTAAAAGGTAACACTTATGAGGCATTCAGAACTTGTGGAGATTTTTATGGAATCAAAGAAGAAACTACATTAAAGCACACTGAATAGACAGTATTTTGCTGCTATAACTGGTAATCCAAGCCCTCCTAGGGAATGAAACTTTTAGATCAGGACCTAGATTTTTGGCTTAGGAATGTGTTATTATTTTCTTGCTAGAATGTTCTAAGATACCTCTTTCTATGTGCGTAAGTTTCCACAGAGCATGTAAGTCAGCTTCATTTCCTTTCTGCTCTATCACACATACATACACATTCCAACATGAAAGATGAGAACGTATCTTCACTTATTTGATTTATATTCTGCCTTTTCTTCAGAAGTTCAAGATGGCTTATAAGAGAATTGCACCCTTGATTTTAATTCCCAAACAGCCACTCTTTGAGATATCCTAGGCCAAGAGAGAATGACTGGCTCAAAATCATCTGGTGAATTTCTGTGGCTGATGGTGGACTTGAACCTAGATTGCCCCAGTCCTAATCCAGTATCTGAATCTCTATACCACTCTGGTTTTCATGGTTTCTTTCTGCTTCCTGCTATGCAATTCTCTTTCTAAAAATTAAACTCGGTGTCCTAATTCCCTTGCAAATTTACCATTCACAATGAAGAAATCTTTCTCATTAGCAAACATGTAAGCAAACAAAGCACTAAAACCTCCCCCAAGTACTCAGTGTTTTTCTTCTTACCTTCCACCTCTGCCTTAAATATGGAACAATTCCCAGGGCCTCTTTCCCTTTGTCTACACCCCTGAACTCTAGAGTAAAATAAAAGCCATATTGTTTCTCTCTCCTCATCAGAGTACAGCAGCACAGAGCATAGAAGTCTTCCAAGCATAACAAAGCTGCTTCTCCTACAGGAATTAAAACCAACAGCAGCAACCCAGCACTCAGTCTAGGCTAAACCATCCCCATGTACTCATAAGAGGTGCCTGAGGTAGATTTTGTTGCCCTTGAGTCCTTCAATAATCTGCATTGTCTATAAGATCCAAGGGCCAGACTGGGCAGTTTTTCACTCCCTCTTCTGTTGTCCCATTATTTCTTTGGGGGTAGAGATGAGCGCTGCCCCTTGAATGGGAATTCACCCTTACCCCCCCCACACACACAGAGTCCTCCTCTCAGGATTATACTCCATGCACCTCATAAATGATATGTGGCAACAAGTATGCCCAGTATTCTAAATATAGTCTCAGTGCAGGTAGTACCTATTCAGGCCACTTGCAACCATGGGAATAGCTGGTTAGCATACCCATAAAATGGCTGCCATGGGAACAAATGCATTCATAAAATGGCTGATATTTACCAGAAGGAGAATTATCCCCCTCTGCCTCTCTCTTATAGACCCTTAAACATTCCGCTAAATAAATATGATGATAGAGGCTGTGTAGCATGTCTATTTGTTATTTTATTCAAATAATCATTTTAAAGTCAGATGGGCGAAGGAGTCTGATGAGGACCAAGGGCATGCTAGCACCATGTTGCCTTATCATAGTTTGGAGACAATGCATGGTGTAAGTAGAAATCAGCTGGAAAGCTTGGAGGGCTGGGAGCTGTGGGTCAGGAAACTGAGAAGGACTCAACTGCTAGATCTGCTGTGGATCAGAAAACTGAGCAATTTGAGTGCAGAACTACAAAGACTAAAAATTTCATGAAGATAAGGCAGTTTTTCTCGTAAGCCAAGAGAAAAATGTTTTCAGAGGACAAATTAACTTGCACAGAATACCCACAAGCTCAAGCTTTAGATGTTTAAGTAAATTAGTAAACTCTCAGTGATGAAGCAGGACTAAAACCATGACCATTTACACATGCCTTCCTCTAAAATGGTGTTCTTAGAAAGCATGGTTTCTACTAGAAAGACTATGAACAACCCTGCCCAAATTCCAAGGTAAACAGCCCTACAATCTAATAACTATTAAAAATACTTGATTGTCCTGAAAAAGAAAAAGGATAATAGAAGAATGAGAGAGTGATAATAGAAGAATGCAAACAAATCCTGGTAGCTAATCAAAAGATATTTCTCATTTTTGGAGATTAGTATCTGCCCATATCTATACTAAGCCTTTCTACTTGAAATGCCATGTTTCAGTAAGGAGATGGGAGGAATATTTTCATGAATTATATGTGGAGGAGTCCTGTCCTATGATATCTTTGGAGAGATTTTGTACCCTTCTCCCTTTGGCTTCCAAGGTTTCTAAATTGATTAATTAATGAAAACCTGGGAAAGCGCCAGGGATTAAGGTAATCTGAAATGGTGGCCATGTTATTCAGAGCTATATATTCTAGAGATTAGGGTATAGCAATAGTTATTCTAATATTTAAGAAGGGAAGAAAATACAGTACCTATTTGCTGTGTAATATTATTAGTAAAATCTATATGAGACACCTAAACTGGAATTTAACAGACTGACTAGAGTCAGAAAGTATTCTAGGAGAATAGTAAGTGGCTTAGAACAGGTAGGAATAAAACAAAACTGGAAGTTGTGCTAAGTTATCTGGTAGAGAAATATACATCTGCAATATATGCTACTTCATTGATTTTATGTGGGCATTTGATCATGTTTCAAAGGTAAAATTATAAGACAAACCCAGAGCTGTATCAGCTAACTGCTGCTTTTTTACTCTTATTTATAAAATGTATGAAAATACTAATTTAATGTCTTGGCCAACTTTCTAAGTTTATATCCACCAAAAGAGAGGAAAATAAGGATTGCTCTTTAATTACCATATTAATCCAACGGTTGAGAATTTAACCAAAGCAGAATTCTGTCCCCTGAAATTGCAAACAGATATATTACAGTGTTGTAATATTCAGATGATATGATAATTTAACTGCAAACCACCAACAGAGCTGAAGTCAGCTCTTTAGTCCTTTACATCTTCATGTAAGGAACATTTATAGTTGAGTTACAGTAAGACTAATTCAATGAATTTTACCAAAAGACCCAGAACTTGGACACGCTGCTGGGTATTATTTAGCAGGTGGAATGGGTTCAATTACCTAGGAATGATTTTTCATTTCTCTAGTAATTGTGAAGCCCACTTCCTATGTACTGCCCAGAGGAGCACTGAAGCAAGTGCAGCATCTTATCCAATATTTATATAAGAGAGGTTTAATATATCCCAGCTGTATTTAAATCACTCACAGCCACACCTTTGGCACAACTCCGTTAAGGCATAAAATTAGATTTGGAGAACAACACAGACCACAACAAGGAGGAAAGTGCATCCCAAATGTAGCACATCAATTAGAAGTAAAGCAGGACTGATAATTGTGGAGTGTGGAGTCTATTTAAGAATAATTCATTATTGGCTTAATGTGAGCTTCTCCTGTTAATCTGAGGATGGGATATAATGGAACTAAAACAATACTAAGAGAAAGGATAACTGACATTTGACGAACAGATCATAATCACTTTAACTGTAATAATTGGAAATAAGATAATTGGAAGTAAACTCCAGGCAACAAGGTATTTGGAAGATCCTTTCATAGAAAAATATTCTAGCACATTTACCTGGCAAAAGATTTTGCCCTTGTGGAGAGAATGTAATCAAAATGCTGGCTCATGACTCTATATTGCTGGTTTTACAAGGATTTTTTGCTATTCTTGTTTACGTCCTACAATTTGCAAAATCCCTTGTTGCTCAGATCATTTTTATATTAGCAATTTTACTTGTGGCCCAAGATTGCAGAATTTTATTATTTTATTTTATTTTATTTTATTTTATTTTATTTATTAAGCTCATTTATATAGCTGTCCATCTCACTGAAGTGACTCTGGGCGGCATACAATCAGATAAAAAGACAGATAAAAACAAAAGAAGTATAAAAAAACTACATTAATAAATACTGTAAAAATCCAAAAATCCAAACCAAAGGGGAAGGGAGAATAAAAATGGCTCCCTCAGCAATGGAGTCATCTAGGCAGGTTTCTGGTTCCCTGGGAGCCCCAGGCCTGATTACATAACCAGGTCTTGAGGGCCTTTTGGAATAGCAAAAGGGATGGCGCTAATCCAATCTTGGGAGGAAGGATGTTCCATAAGGCGGGTGCCACAGCAGAGAAGGTATGTCTCCTGGGACCTGCCAAATGCAAGACCCTAGTTGATGGTACCTGCAGCATGCCTTCTCTATGAGATCTGATGGGGTGGGCTGAATTACATGGCAACTTGCAAAATCTTGTCTGGCTGCTTGGTGGGCCCTGTGTCCCTCTCTAGGAAAGAATGGGGTGTAGTTAAGTAGAAGAATTATGTATATACTTTCTGAGGGATTTTATTAGAATTTTGTATTCTTGTTGGTGTTGATATTGAAGTATATGAACTTGTCTTGGTCAGTGACCTTCATAAAATGGAATGATTGTTATTAAATCTAGTCCTCAAGGCAGTCTTTATTGACCAAGGTAAATGACTGAGGAAGTATGTTTGTCCAACCTTCTTAGAACTGTCTGTGTTTTGTGAGATTATTTATGCCTATTTCAAATCTGTTTCCATGGAAACAGAAACAAAACTGGCCACCAGCTGAGTCAGCTTCTACTGCTGGTTTCCAGTTATCACAATGTTGTTTGTTTCCCTAGAAACTGATTTGAAAGTGGTAAAATAAGGGACAGTGGTTATTTTTATAGGAATGTAGAGCATGTCTCCTAACTAGATGCAAACCAGCTCTCATTAAGCAATTGCAGGTTTTGCACGGGCCTTTAATGGAAGCAAGATGAAACGTTCATTTTCACTCCTTGTGGAATGGCTACCAGAAGCTGGCCAGCGAGAGCAATGGAAATGAGCAACTCTTACTTCATGTTTCTAGCTGTTTCCTCCCTGACTTTAGAGCGGCTGATTTGCAAATGAGATTTATCATGCAGACATATTTGATTTTTTCTAAAAAAATTAAATATACACTTTTAATAACTGTTGGAAATGGAGGAATGTAATAATGTTCAAAGAAAATAATTAATCAGCTCTGATTTCAGTACATTAAACACCCTCAGAGACTACCTCAAGCAATCTGATACTATATTTTATAATGCACTTCTCTCTGATAAAATTCTTTCTAATCTAAAACTGAATTGCCTGGCAGATAGAATTTAAATCAAATAAATAAGTTTGAATTATATATGAATGGTTATTTAAATTTTGATAGTTACTGAAACGCATACATACTGTCATAAATAAATAAATAGATTGCAGGACAAAAAGAGGGTGGCTGCCAGAATGTCTGCAGCCCAACCTCTGTGAAAGAAAAGTTGTCAACAATTTACATTTTAAATTTCATATAATTCCTGATATTTGGAGGAACTTTACAGGGTGGGCATTTAATAGGGAAGGAAGAAGAACTCAAACAACACAAAGATGGAAGCATTGGGCATTTCACTCCTGCTATAAATCATCAAGTGTAGCAGAAAAGTGCAGCCCACCCCACCAGTTCCACTCTCGTTACTCTGTCCTTGTTGGCATCTCTCATTCAACCCTTGAGGGAAAAGCCTGGTCATCATATACAGGCTACTCCATGGTTTCAAAATCTGCCCACCCAAAGTTCCATATCAGGACAGAAGCTACATATGAAAGTCTCCCATTTTCAATATTTCACCCTTACACATGGAGGTGGGTGTACTCTTTCTTCATGGGATTATTCACTGCCTGAGCTGAACGTGATACCTTGAGTTGTACAAAATAAAGGTGGGATCATAAATCTAACAAATAAATAAGTAACTTGGCAAGGGAGAGGTTGCCTAAAGAAACTGTCGTCGTCGTCACCATCATCATCATCGTCCTAGTTCAGACTAGGAAAAAAACAAAAGCATAGCTCAGAAATCACAGTTCTAAGTTCGCAGGAATATTTGGGATAAAAGATTATTAAGTCAACTTTGGCTGCTATGCACTTATGAATTGTACAGACAGGGAATTTGAACTTCTGCTGCATGTACATTAAGAAGAAAACAAGAGTTTCAATGCAGCAGAGAAAAAGGTGGCTTTAACCTTTTTATTTAAACATTATTTTATTTAAATTATTACTTTATTTAAATGAACTGACCCTTAAAAGTGCAAGCTTTAATTTAATTCATTAATTTTAGACATTTTGGCCTGGAATCAGGTTGTCTGGATTAAGTATCTAAAATGTCTCTTTGAAGTTATCTCCAAATGTTCAGGCTAGTTTTTAACAAATACAGACACTTTTTTCTTCTGTATGTAATACTGTCCCTCGACCATATGTACATAGCAATTATTTATTTCTGCAGTGTATATCACTCAAAGTATTGTAGAATAAAAATACAAATAACATTTACATTAAATGAAATCAAAAGCAGCATAGCAAAATGATTACTCAGAAGCAGCAATTAAAAGTAACAGATGTTAAAATGGGCATCACAGAAAATTTTTAAAAATATTAGAGATGCAATTTTTTAAAACACAACATGTTAAAAATGGGTTCTGTCAAAAATATGTATTTCTCTTTTAGCTATTACTTTGAATAGTTTAAATTAGAAGAATTTAAAAACACTGAGTTTTTAAAATATTGTTTTCTGCCTTTTGGATCCACAATAGAGTCCCAGAGACAGCTCAAGATTAACCAAACAACATAAAACAATACTATTAAAAAAAGGGCAAAAGTAGGATGCAGCAGCAATTAATAAAAAAGATATTATAGCAACAGATATTGAATTGGATTTAATGTTACCGAAAAGCACGTCTCAACAGAAGAGGGAGCTAGCTCAGTTTCCTATGAAAAGATGTTTCACAATTAAAGTACCATTACTGAAAATGCAGGACACAAGGTTTTCATATGAACAGAGTCATTTGGTGTCTCCACATAAAAAATGAGTAAGGCTTAATATGGGGAGGACTGTTACTCAGTAGACCATGTGCTTTCCATTCAGAAAAACTCAGGTTCTAACCTTGGCACATCTTGTTTAAAAGGTATTTCATCAAGATGAAAAATATATCTTCCTAGAATCTTGGTGAGATTTTGCAAGTCTGAGTAAATTATACCAGCCTAGATAAAGCCAAGTTTCAGTTTCAGTTTACTATCTACACTAGTAGTTCATAAAATGCTCTGACTTGCAAAGTTCAGATAGTTGTATTTGGTGATACATTTATTAACTTGTATAAAAATATGAAAATAACAGCTTCGTGTATAGTAGTTAAGGCACCAGGCTAGAAACTAGGAGACCATGAGTTCTAGTCCCACCTTAGGCACAAAGCCAGCTGGGTGACTTTAGGTCAGTCACTTTCTTTCAGCCCTAGGAAGAAAGTGTTGCCAGAAAAACTGCATGGATTTGTCCAGGCAGTTGCCAGGAGTCCACATTGACTCAAAAACACAAAATCAATCAATCAATCAATCAATCAATCAATCAGTCAATCACACTGGAGCAAAACAATTGAGGGCTAGAGTAGATGATGACTATGGTTGTTCCTCTTGAAGAAGCTAATTTGGACTTTGGTTGTAATAAGCAATACAAATGGAAAAAATAGAGCAGGCTATTCCTAAAACAATCTATAATTCATAATGAGATCCATATATGCATTAATAAAAATATCCTGGGAATAAAAGCAACCATCTTCTAAAACAGGTCTCCTATATTTGATAAATGTTTTGTGTTTTACTTAGAACCTACAAATGCTTCAATTATAAGCAAAACCTGCCTATGTTTTTCATCAGTCATATTAATTAGCTGGCTGATGCTTCAAAAGAGTATGTTGTAACATTGGAAGGATCCAAAAAGATACAGTAAGAAATGAAATTTGTGAAAGTTACACAACACATCAGAAGTGATTATTTCAGTGATTCCTCCTGTGAGGCTAAAACAAAAGAACAGAGAAGGAGGACCAAACTGGAGCACCAACCTTTCAACATTAATCACAACAACTGACTCTCCAATGTTTTCAATCAGTTCCCTTGTACAACGTAAGATAACATGCAAGTTATATAAAAAAGTTTAAATGCTGATATACAGTATTTTCACATACCGCTAGAACATTCACAAGTAGAAGAACACATTGAAACAAAAATTGTAATCCAATGTATGTATGTGTATATATATTAGAGCTGCCCAACTCCAGATGACACTCTGGGTGACTTACACTTTAAAAAGAGGGAAACAGATCATGTACATCCAGAAATTACACACACACACACACACACACACACACACACGAAAAAGAAACCTAGAAGGGCTCACAACCACCCTACTCCACAGCCTGGGACAACAGTCAAATTTTCAAAAGCTTTTGAAACATCATCAGGATGGGAGCCACATGGATCTTTGGATGCATAGCTAAAAAGATAATTTTGTATGGTTGGAAAGAAATTACCAATTCTGGAATGAAAAAATGTGTTCCCTCTCAGCCTTTCAATCAGCCCTTTTTTGACAAAATGGAAAGACTGCGCAAAATGATGATTCCGGATTGGAAAGATTTTATTTTTTTTAAAAGAGTCATTTTTACATGTTTATTGTGATTGAATTTTTCTTGATTTATTGCCTTTTTTCTGTTTTTGGTTTCTCTCTCCTATTCTTACTTTTTATTGTTCTTTTAATAAAATTAAAATTAATATTTGCTCTGGCAAAGTTCAACTGAAGTACAGCCAGTATGGGCAGTGTCATCCTTTTCCAGGCAAATAAAAATATTTTTTTATTTAATTTTGAGGCTCTGCTGCAATTTAAGGTTGCTGCAGGTGCTATTTGTTACCCCTGCCAGAGCATATCCGAGCATACCAGTTGCATACAAACTTAGCTATACACTGTATATTTTTATACAGAAAATAAGCTACGCCACTGTATTAAATACTGACAGACAAGTGTTTACATAAGCAACCTTACATATTCCAAAGGAAATTTTTGCACTTGAATTAGAAATGCTGCACAGCCCAGATGTTCTTCCATGCAGGCACTGACAAATTCTAGACCTATTTAGTTTTAAAGGGTTGTTGCATTTTCAGGCTATGCTCTTGGGATTAGTTTGCTAACTCATCAAGATATTTCTAGTATCAAGAAAGGATGAAAAGAAACCAAGGTATGCTAACAGCATATGCTTTAATTTTCCAAAAAAGACATCTTGTGTGTGCAGAAGACAGTTGCAGGAATATAAACAGATATACAAATATGCATACTGTCAAAGCAAAGCAAAGTGAAGAGGGAAACACTGGAAACAGGCAGATAAAGCAGCAGCTGCGGAGTAGGTAATAAGTGCAGAAAAAATGAAAGAAGAGAGTTATTTTGGTATTGTAAATACCCTTTAAGTTGGCATATATTAATAGCACCATAAATGGGTCTAAAAGCCATATTGTTTTATACTTTCAAAAACAGGAATCAAACATTTTCTGTTCCTGTATCTGATAAAGCAATCTTACCTAATCTGATATCTTCCAGATGTGTTGGATTACAGCACCCATCACTTCAGTGAACATGGACAATGGCTTTCTTGGTTCAGCATGAAGAAAATTAGAGTTCAAAATATATGGAAGGCACTAGGTTGTGAAGGCTGCAACTCAGCTTAATTTGAATGCCTAGTGCCAACTCCCAAATTTAATCTTAAAATGTAATTAAATGCATGGATTCTATGATTTAAAAATCCGCCACTTGCTTTCTTCTTTTCCTTTTTACTCTATTATCTTGTCTCGTAAAAAAAGTTTTGGAGAACTTGAAAGTTTACTTACTTTGTGATCTAATATTGTCCAAAAGATAGTTTGGGGAATTTTTTCTTATGGCCAATAGAGCTATTTTTTTCCATTTTGTTAAAATATAACCCAGTTAATAGTAAATGAGAACATTCCCCAGTGATTTAATGTCACATATGGTTATTCAGGAAGGACTAATTTTTTATATGAACACAGTCAGTAGTATCAAAAAGCCTTCTTTCTTTTGATTATTTTTATTCATCTCTTGCAATCTCATCTCCCCCCCCCTTTTTTTTAATGTGACAACTTTTGTTTGCACCTTTCAATAACTTCTCTTAATTTGAATTACATCAATATATGCTAAATCTGAGGAAGACAACTGGGAAATGCAATGGGAGAAGATACACACTAACTGTAACATGGGACTATTCATACCTCCTCATATCTAGTTCTGTCACAAATAAAAGTTTACCAATACAGTCTGGACAGAGGAGAATGCTAAATCTCCTTGCACTGCAGATTACCAGTTTCCCATTTATTTAACAATGTTAAGATATTTACATACTGCCTTTCTGACATAAAGTCTTTAGAAGTCTGCTAACAATTCATTATTTTACAAATCAGTATGGTATCAAAGATAAAATTATTTTAAAACCTCCAATAACTTCTAAAATATCAGTCTATCAAATGAATACCAGATATCTTGCTAAATGGATGGCTCTGGAGAATGCATTTCAGAAATATACTGTCTTCATACAAAGGAGGCCCTATCTTATTTTTGATACCCATAACAGTTGGAACAAGACCCATAAAATTACCCTTAAGGACTATGCAGGTTGATATGAAAGAAGGCAGTCCTTCAGTTAGCTGGTCCCAAACCATTTGTAGTTTCTTTTTTTTTTTTCTCTCCACAATTTCCCTTTTCAATTGGTTTCAGAAGGTGAGATTGGTATAAATACTAGAACTTTTAAAAAGTCAGTATCTCATTTAATAAACAAAAGCAGTGGCACGTTTTCCCACCGCAGTCATTGTCTCTCTTGCCATAACTTCTCCATCTTCCCAACTTTTCCAGGTATATAGAAAACCTCAGTAGGTAAATAATACACAAAATATTTTATCAGGTTCATGATCTGCAGTTAGCAGTATTACTAGGGTTTTTTTTTAAAAGGGGGATACTGATCTTGCCTTTAATATTTTATTTGTGCACCAAGTTCATCTCACAGCTGTACAGTGAAAGAGATTAAATCAGAGACTAATTGCTCTCAGACATTAAAAAGAAGCCTCATCTCCCTTTAGCGAATGGAAAAGATTAGTAAATAATTCAGAACCCAGTTAAATCAGTATAAGCATCTGGTGACCACTGCACATCAACGGGAGTGACAGAAGAGAAATTAGTTGATTTTCATGCACACATAATTTGCATTTCCCTATCTAGTGAGCAAACAGAAGTACAGTGTGTTTCAATATTAACGCTTCTCTAAATTTTGTAATGCAGTTCAGTCTAAAACTGTTAAAAAAACTATACAGAAAGGAAAAGTGCCTATAAAAATTGTAAGCCAGTTGGGAAACTTGGTTTTGAAAGGCAGCATATAAATAATAAAATGGAATGAAAATGTGTGCTTCTGTAATATAATATGATATATTTAGAAAATTGCTATATAAGAGTATACTGAGTGCAGCAGTACACTGTATGTAGCTCCTAGTCGGTTGGATGCAGGCACCAAGATGATGGCATGCAGGGTGCATTAAATCAGAGTTCCTAGTTTGCAAAAAAAAAAAAAAAGAACATTTTTGGGATAAAACTGGGTTTTGATTATGCTTGTGGAATATGAGTAAAATGTGCTAGAACTGACAAGTAATATCTTTATCATTAGCAGGGAATATTGTATACGGTGTGGGTATGACTAAGGCTGAGAACCTAATCTACTCTTCTTTTTTTTTTAATCTTACTAAAAAGCATTATGTTGATAAAACCACAAAGGTTTTCTTGGAACCATATGTTGATGACCATGATTATAAGTTTGTGGCCTGGAATGTAAGAGGAATATATAGTAAAGCACGTGAATTAATGGGAGGGAGGGAGGAAAAGCTAAATCTCAAAATAAGCTGAGGCTTCCAAGAGCTACGATTAATGAGATGCATTACTAGGAGTTAGAATCTACATAACAGGAATTAATTTTTATACTCTGTCAGGCTGTGATCAGACTGCATTTGGAATACTTTCCTAAGTTCTGGGCATCACTGTTCAAAAAGGACAGCACAAATTGGAGCAAGTTCAGACAGCTACCAAAATGGCGAAGGTGTGGAAACAAAGCCCTGTGAGGGACAGTTCAGGGATTTGGGTATTGTTTAAACTACAAAAAAATGACTAAGGGGAGATATGAAAAATCTTCAAAATAGCCAATGTGTTGTCACCCCAAAATGAAGCAGATTTATTATGGGTTGACCCAGAAGGCAGGTCCCAAACCGATGGGTTAAAACAACAAGGAAGGAGGTTCAGGATGGATGTTAGGAGAAATGTTCTGATTGTATGAGGTTGCATGAAATAGGCTGCTATATGATGTGGTGAATTCCCTCTCATTGGAGATCTTCAAACAGAGGCTGGACAGTTGTCTGTCAGAAATGTTCTAGAAAATCCTGAACTGAACAGAGAATTTGACTAGATGATTTCTAAGGTCCCTTCCAATTATATGATTTTATGAAAGGAGGGGAGGGGAGGGGAGGGGAGGGGAGGGGGAGAGGAGAGGAGAGGAGAGGAGAGGAGAGGAGAGGAGAGGAGAGGAAAGGAAAGGAAAGGAAAGGAAAGGAAAGGAAAGGAAAGGAAAGGAAAGGAAAGGAAAGGAAAGGAAAGGAAAGGAAAGGAAAGGAAAGGAAAGGAAAGGAAAGGAAAGGAAAGGAAAGGAAAGGAAAGGAAAGGAAAGGAAAGGAAAGGAAAGGAAAGGAAGAATGGCAGACTGTTTGTGGAATTAACAGAGAGAGGGAAATGCAATATTTATGAAAAAAGTTGGATGAATAAAGTACAGAAGTAAAATGAAAAATTGTGTAACTCAGTGTGATGATCAGGTGGTATACCTGGATGAATGGATGGATGGGAATGAAATGAGTATACAGAAAAAGCAATTGGGCCATTTGGCAACCAAATGATAATAGTTTGGTGAATATCTGCTTAAAAAAAATCTTTTGTTTCAAATATATGGTTTAAGCTTACATCTGGCACAGAAACATTTCATAACTGATGTTGAAACATTATGTTAAAATATTGAGATAATTAATGTAGGATACAATGGGAATCAGAAGTTCTAAATGTTGGACACACCGTTTTTTAGTAGTTATCTTGGGAAAAATTGGGTATAGAAGAAAAGGAAAGGAATGAAAGAAACTAGAATGAAGGTAGAATGACTGCAAGAAAAGAAGGCATGAGTCCTATATGAAAAAATATTAGATAATATCCCAACAGAATTAATTATGAAAGTGGACATAAAGATGATATGGAAGCTGCTTAGAATAAAGTGAAAAGAATTATGATGATATTCTCTCATAAAGAGAAAGGTAAAAAAGATGAATGGAAAAACTATAGGGGGATTAGTTTGTTAAGTTTGCTTTGGGAAAGTGTTTGGCAGAATTCTGGTTGTAAAGATACAAATGGTGGATAATTATCAAACTTTGGGAAGTGCACCAGGTTTTGCTCTTCAGATAGTTATTGAGAAATGCATGAATATGAGAAAGGAAGTTTTCAGATATTCATGTTGATTCAGAGAAAGTGTGATAATGTAAATAGGCCTGAATTAGAAAACATTTTATGTGAGTATATTGAAAGTTGGTTGCTGATAGAAGTAAACCGCATATGAAAATAAATGGAATTCTTAACAAAAGGTTCAACACTGAACATGAGTAAGTCCATTTTGCTTGATAATAAATTATGCCTACCTGAGTAGCCCTAATTTTCCAAGAAAATCTGGCAGTAGCCCTGATTTTCCAAAAACAATATGGCAGAAACTAGCTGTCCAATGTTTTACATTCATAGCATATTGCTTTTCTATTGTGCTATCTTCCTTTGGCTTTACTATAGGAATCAGATGAAAGAGCAAATAATTTTTTCAGCTAATTTTTCAAACGTCTCTAAATTTTGTATACAGTCCCAGGTTTTTAAATATATACATACATGTATATGCATGTATATTTGGGAGTGTGTCTGTGTATGTACACACACACACACACACACACACAGGGTGTACCAAATGTGAGGCCCCATAGGTCAATCACAATGTTTTATTAATTTTTTTCAGAGAAGACGTTCAAAGGTCATGTGTAAAATGAGTAAGGAAGTGTTTAGAAGAAAGTGGCAACCAAGATGAACATTTAATGTAATTTATATAATAAATTGTCTATGGGGTCTGACTTTTGATATACCCTGTATATATACACACACATGTGCACACATACACGTGTGTGTGTGTGTATAACTCCATGAATATACAGTCTTTAATGTTTGAAGGTACACTATTATGCCAGAACCTGATAATTTCTTGGGAAGTCTGTTTCAGAAAGGACCACCTAATCAGTACCTGGAGAAGAGACCCACAAGTATTATAGTACAAGAACACAATGATTGGCCATTTCTGCTTTACAAGAAGAGATATATGGTGGCCATCAACAGAATGTAGCAGAAACAATACAATTCATAACAAACATCTGACTTCCTTTTCAAACCTAGAGAAGGCCTCCTTTTCAAATCTTAGTTTTTTTAAGTCAACAATATGATTTGTCAGAAGATGCAACAGCCTCATAAAAGCATTAAAACAGCCATATTTATCCACAAGAAATACTAGTAGCTCTCAGAACCTATGTAGGTATGTATCAGATGTTATTCAATGCTGTTGCTTCGATGTATTTTTGCTTATAAATCAGATCTACTGCAGGAATTGTGATTAGAGGGGGATTATTTTGGCCATCAAGTCAGGTTTTCTTCAGAGTCCATTGGAGTTGGATAGCTAATAAATTCAAATAAATAAAACTGCAGACAAAGAAACTTTTCCCTATTAATTTACTGTTTCAAAGCAATTCTACTTCCTTTCCTTCTAGAAATAGTTATCACACACAACTGGAAAATCTGATATTAAACAACATGCTATGTGTTCTCTCATCCTTGACTTTTACATTTCCAGGGTGACCCTTTTTAAAATGATACCAAAATTGGACTAGTCATTCTGCATAAATCAACTAATTTGAGCAAAGTAATAGACAGTGATATTACAGTACCCAAAGATCCACAGTAGCAATGGAAGCTTAGTTTTTGATACAGTGATCTTTGGAACAGATGACTTCATTTTATGCCTTTATTTTATGTCTAGTTTGCATTAGTTCCTCATGAATCCTGCTAATGGAGTCTGAAAATCTATTATTTATTGCAACACCATCTCTTATAGACTTTTAGCAGACAACTCCTCTGTGTTTACAATATTACTGCATCTAAAACCTCTTAAGCATAGTAGAGATGCCGGATTCCACTTGTGATATCTATCTGTCTGTCTGTCTATCTATCTATCTATCTGTTTTCCCAGTCCACTAAAAAGATCTATTCCTGACATTTTATAATATATTTTTAGTTTGCATTACAATCTTAAACAGCTAACTGGAGAACCATTAAAATAAAATTGTTGAAATGACATACCTCCATGTTGTACTTTTCTACTGTTCTCCTCAAGGGATCAACAACTTGCCAACAAATCAAGATGCAAAGATCTATCAGTAGCATTCCTCCAACGATCACCATTAGTTTTTGGTCCTTAATGATCTATGGAAAGAAAAAAGAGGAAATAGGACATTTACATAGAATTCAGAGGTTACTTTAGAGTCTTTCTTAATAGCCATAAATCAGACTATGCACCACTGTTAATGAGCATTTTAATTATGCATGGATAAGATCTTCATTTACCTGACCACAGGAAAAGGTCATTTTGCAAGCTACATCTGTTTGTTTTTTGTTTTGCTGGCACAGTTTAAAGAACACAAATATATAAATCAAACTGAATGACGACAATGGAAGATAAAAATTTGGAATTTAAATTGTTGTTGCTCCTTGGGAGGAAAGCTATGGCAAACCTAGACAGCATATTAAAAAGCAGGGACATCACCTTGCCAACAAAGATCTGCATAATCAAAGTTATGGTTTTTCCAGTAGTAATGTATGGTTGTGAGAGGTGGACCATAAAGAAGGCTGAATGCCAAAGAATTGATGCCTTTGAACTGTGGTGCTGGAGAAGACTCTAAGAGTCCCATGGACTGCTAGGAGGTCAAACCAATCAATCTTAAAGGAAATCAACCCTGACTGCTCATTGGAAGGACTGATAATGAAGCTCAAGCTCAGATACTTTGGCCACCTAATGCGAAGAGAGGACTCTTTGGAAAAGACCCTGATGCTGGGAAAGATTGAAGGCAAAAGGAGAAGGGGATGGCAGAGGATGAGATGGTTAGATAGCATCACTGAAACAATGAGCATGAAACTGAGCAAACTCAGGGAGGCAGTGAAGGACAGGAAGGCCTGGCACGATAGGGTTCATGGGGTCACGGTGGACACCACTTAACGACTGAACAACAACAACAACAGAGCTCAGGAACAGAGGAAAGTGAGCTCTCAGTTGTATCAGATGTTTGGTGTAATTTAAGACATCCCAGTTTCTTCTATACATCTGGGGGGGGGGTGCCTTTCAGTCAGTGTTGACTCCTGGCAACTTCCTGGTCTAGTCCCTGCATTTTTTAAAGCAAGATTTCAGAAGTGATTTACTATTGCCGTCTTCCCAGGGCTGAGAGAGAGCGACTAGCCCAAAGTCATCCAGATGGCTTTGTCCCCAAGGCGGGACTAGAACTCACAGTTTCCTTTTTTCTAGTCTAGTGCCTTAATCACTACACCAAACTAACTCTCCCTATACCCTTTAGTGACATTCAGATAACTCAGGATAATCCATTGAAGGTAGGGCTGAAGGCAAGAGTGAGTGAGTGAGCTGGTCAATATTGGATGGGCCAACCCTTTTCTCTCTCTCTCTTTGCTATTCCATTTTTCTTCTGCCATCATTTTCTCACTTTAGTTTTCTATTTTTCTGCCCAGAAACAACTAGAAGTGACAGCTCTCTCTTACTAGAAGGTGACTTTTTTTTTTTTTGCAAAGAGCTTTTAAAATTAGACTGAGGTTATATGAATAAGCTAAAATCTATAAATTGCTCAAACCTGTTTTAAATATTCGTTTTATGTATTTCTTGTTCTCACTATACGTACCTCATTTAATGGAAACCATGGAGTTAGTGCTAAGTCCACAGTAAATCGGTTGCATTTAGATAGTGCTAAAATCAGTGGTCTAACTTAATTCTTACTATTTTGAATGGAAATTAAGTGACATTACTTTATACCATAATTCTAGATATACTATCAAAAATATGAACCTTTGATTTCAGTAGGCCTTATCCCCAGGTATACATTTACATAAGACTGGATCAGATACAACCCCTAATACATTTTATCCTAGTTTGAAGAGGGGTAACCTGTGGCTCTCAGCCGAATTTCAAAAGCCCTTGAAGCAAAAGGTTAATTTAATGCTCCCAAATGCATTCAAAGTCATGGAAGTTTACAAAAACTATGGTCAAAATGTTCATAGTAAACAGTATAATACTGAAAGATTCCTGACAAAAATATTACAATAAACTGCCCAACCAACCACACTTCTAATGCCATAATTTAATAATATCACCAAAAAAACAGCAGTTCTATAATTATTATACAATAATACACAAGTAACAGTCTAATTTACAATGATGAATTCAACTACCCAAATCCCACCAGAATAGCTTGATTTTCATGACTTTCTGGAAGGGCAAAAAGTGATTACCCTAACAAGAACAATCAGCTTTCTGCATTGGGAGGAAGAGGGAGAGGGAGAGAAGGGGGAATCAGAAAAAGAAAGAGAGGGAAAGAGGATGTCAGCAGAAAAAAAAAAATCATGTCCAAAAGAGAGACAATGGGTGACACTGGCTCCATCCCCTTGCTTTCTTGCTTTCCATCTATCAGTTGGTACATGGCCCCCAGCACATTACCTCTAAGAATGCAGCCCTTAAAAAAAGGTTATCTGATCCCAAAAATATATTAGGATACCTCAAAAAATTCAAGTTCAATTAAAAAAACGTTATTCTGGTCATTACTCTAGAAAAAAAACCCTACTGGTCACATGCAATTGTGGAGTCATACTCTAATTCACTTTTTGTAATTTTAAGCACTGGGTTTCTATTTTTTCTTATTTTGAAATAAGCTACAGTTCCGGAAAACATTAAATGTAAATCACCATTTGGTAGTTCATTCTCAACAGATGGCATCTAAATAGTGCATTTGGTCATGTTGATTTTATTCAGCATGAAGATTTTTACCTCTATAAAATGATCCCCCCATATATATTTGTAAATCAGAATTAATTATGAAGAAATCTAACAATCTAAAAAAAAAAAAGGAAACTAGTTTGCAATTCTAAGTTCAGTCACATTAAACTTACTGGCAATTACCTCAGAGTAGAATAGAATATTTAGCAGAGGATGAAGTTAAATTAATATTGATGAGTGAACTTTGTTCTGTTTCTCTATTTGTGTGAAATAACTTAGCTTTCACAATATCCATTAAATGACTGGTTTGAAATCTATTTCCTTTGATAGCTTCTAATACAGGTAGTCCTTGCTTAACAACCATTCATTCAACGACCATTCAAAGTTATGACAGCATTGAACAAAGGTAGTTATGACCAGTCCTCAAAGTTATGGCCATTGCAGCATCCCTGCAGTCACCTGATCAAAATTTGGTTGCTTGGCAGCCTGCCCACATTTACAACTGCAGCATGTGCTTCAACTCTCCCACACCTACCTATTTCCCCCCCCCCATCTCTGCCCTTTTGGCTGCCCTGCACTACCGCTGCTGCCCCCCACCACCCCAGCTGGCCTCTGTTGTCTTCTTCCTCCTGCTGACAAAGCATGCCTCCCTGAAGCCTTGCAAGGCCTCTGTGCAGCCTCGCACGGCCTCCCTGAAGTCTCACGAGGCATCTGTGCAGCCTTACAAGGCTTTGGGAAGGCCATGCGAAGGCCTCGTGAAGGGCCAGCAGCTGCCTTGGCTGGGTATGCCTTGTCAGCCACGGGAAGAATATGACTGAGGTCAGCTGGGTTGGGGGTGGGGCCGCAGGGGTAGGTGGCAGAGTGTGGGGCAGCCAAAAGGACAGAGATGGGGGGAGATGGGCAGGTGGTGGGAGTTGAAATGGAGGTGAGCATGGCAGGGCAAGAGAAGTGAGAAGCGAGAATTCATCGTCTAATGACAGTGCTGTCCTGGCCTAATGAGCGCAACCAAGACTACCAGAACTGCCATCACTAAGCAGTGAGGTCACATGGTGTTTCGCCTAATGACCGCTTTGCTTAGCAATGGAAATTCCAGTCCCAATTAGGGTCATTAAGTGAGGACTACCTGTATCTGTCTAAGGATCTTCATGCCTACCTCCATAGCATATTATCCTCAGCATTGCAGGGCAACACTACATGTGTGGTTCAAGTAGGTTCCAGCAAACTTGAGGCCTCTCTATAGACAGCTTGGTGGGATGAGAAGACCTATCACAAAATATTTGTTTATTTTTTAGGTTTATTTCCTACTTTTGAACATTTTACATTGTTAAGATTTGACAGGAACATAATTAATAAAGATTTTTTTAGTGATTACTGTAATTGAACTGCTCCTGCTCTCCAAGCTACATTCTGAACACTTTATGCTGGGAAAGCTTTCAGTTTCCAAATATGGATATACATCTTAATCTATTTCAGTTTCACACATACTTAATTATACATTTATTTGATCACATTTCTGTGCCATTGTGTAAATTTTTTAAAAAATGCAAGGAACTTCACTGTGTACAAAACTTTTCCCAGTACACCCATTTTATACATGCTTTGTATACATTATTGCAAACAATTTTTGAGCCAAAACACATTACAAAATTCAAAGAAATGAAGAATCCAAAGGATAATTGTATCTAATCTGTAAAGCTGTTAAGATAAATAAAAATTAGGTCAGTTTGTTTAAGATTGTGGATCAAACAAAGTATTATTGTTCGCAGCCAGGCTGTTCTATCTAATCTAATGGTAATTCAACTTGGTATCATATTTCTCAAATCTCAGAACCATGTATCTCGGAGACAACAAACATCCTATAAACCTGTGCATTCTATCCCTTCCATGGTTTGTGGTAATCATGGTTAGATCATCATCATCATATTTATTTAGAGTCAAAATATAGTGTGTATTACTATAGTTCTAATAAATAAATCTAAATTTATAAATCTATAAATTTAAAATTTAAAAATAAAGCTAATATCTAAAAATAAAACAGCTCTAATATTAAGCAAAATGGTCTCCAAACAAGGCTTTAGAAACCTGCAATCACCTGGTTGGAAGGCCATCTTAGCATAAGTGGTAACTACAGTTTATTTAAAATAGGTCTGGACATTTTAAAAAAATATTTTTTAAAAAAATAGCCTTCAAGAGTTTCAGGAAGGCATACAGTTGATTCAATGACATCACCAGGGATTTTTTTGTGCTCCCAGGGTGGGGTTAATGGACTTATTTTACATACCTTGGAGGTTTAATGTACCTGTTTTACATATTCAGCAACATATTCTGGGCCACTTTCAATGTGGGCTCAGACTGGACATGGTATCAGGCATTAGTTGCATTTGTTGATGACCTGTTATGGGCTCTGGATGGGGAGAGTGCATTTCTTCTGGTCCTCCTTGATCTCTCAGCAGCCTTCAATACTATCAACTATGGTATCTATCTGAACCAGCTCAGGGGGTTGGGAGTGGGAGATATGGTGTTACCTTGGTTCTCCTCCTTCCTTCAGAATTGGTTCCAGTTGGTGCTGTTCTGCCAAAGGTCATCAACAAGCATGACCAATGCTACTTCCATACTGTACTCTGGCCTGAAACCAAAATGAAACTGAAACGGGTTCAGATAATCAGTTTCCTCCAGGATCTTTTGGAACTGTTGCCAGATCACCTTCTTAATAACTTTCCCCAGAATGTTCTCCTGGACTCAAAGCTCCTGCTTGAGGAGCAAGTGGCAGCTATGGCCAGGAGAGTCCTGGTACAACTCCAGCTTGTGTGGCAATTGAACCCATTCCTGGATCAGAAGGCTCTGCATGTGGTCCCTCAATATCTATATTGCAATGTGCTCTACATGGGTCTCCTCTTGAAGGCTATCTGGAAGCCACAACTGGTTCAGAATGCAGCAGTGCATGTAGTTACCATGCATGTACCATGCAAGTACATGTACCCCCATGTATCACAACTACTTTGCCAGCTATATTAGCTTCCAATAGGTCTCTGTGTGCAATTCAAAGTGCTGGTTAACATCTGTGAAGCCCTACATGGAATTGGACCAGGCTATTTTTAGGACTATTTGTCTCTGATTATTTTCCACATGTTCTAACAGAATGGACATGCTCCAGCTCCCTTCCCTGAGGCAATGTCATATCTAGGAGGTACCCTTTCTCTGTTACAGCACCTGCCCTTTTGTATGGCCTCCCCCCTGAGATTTAGTTGGCCCTGACCTTGTTCACCTTTAGGAAAGCTTTAAAAACTTGAGCTTTTCCCCAGGCATTGGGCCAGATAATAGAAGAGCTCATCTTTGGGTGGTGGAGTATGTGTTGACCGACTATTGGCATGTTTTTGCTTTAGTTTTGTTGATATCATTAATTTTAATTGTAACTTGTGTTTTCCTGTTTTTATTGATGTTCACTGCCTGAAGTCATAGTCAGTCATGGAAGTTGGGTGGTCATATACATTTTACAAATAAATAAATAGCAATCAACTTCTGTTTGGTTGCACCAGCATTTTTTAATTTATGTCTCTCTACAATATAGCAATAACCCATAATTGCATTAAGCTACAGATTGCTTATCTAAGTGGTTGAATTTCTGCATCATGTTATGTCACAAATCTTGGTATATAAACTACAATAACTGGATTCACATTCAACTACCTACATTATGGCTTAGTATATTATGTGATTCAGCATTTACCTGTGCCCTACTTCTCATGCAATTTTTTAAAGGTAGTAGGCAAAAGTTTTCCTAGGAGTTGATGATCTTTGTCTAATTAAAATTAGCAACTTCAAATTTGAAGGACAACAGAGAAAATTGTTAGTCTAAGAAACAGAAGATAGAAAATTCCATGCCGCCCTCACAGTCTGCACTTAATTCACAAAATATAGAACCCTCTATAAATAGAACAAGAAAGGCATGGAATATTCTTTGCTCTGTTCTCTATTATTTCCATTGTTTCTTCCATACAGATTACACCATAGAATATGTAATTCCTCAACCTGTATTTGCCAAATCTGCTTTTGACAAAAGGCCAGTGACATGCAGGATTACAAAAGAAGAGTCAGCCAATGAAATAGAAGGAGACAAAGGCTCTTGGCAATCATATACCACAATTTGCATCAGATTAGATTGACAACTAGATAAGAAAAAATAAGGACAGTGGCTATATGCCCAGATCCAAGCTATACAGCTTCAATCATAAATTACACCCATGTTAGCAGAACATGTTATTTAACACCCAAAACTGCACATCATATCCAGCCTGAATGCATCTACCTTATAATACTACTTATAATACTACACAATAGAAGCTGGCTGTCCTATACCTAGGGATGTGCATAGTCTACTGAATTAATGAATCTATTCTATCCAGCATTTAAAAAATGCAAACACAAGACTCTGGAATGTTTGGGAGAGCTCCCTCGCCCAAGATTTTAAACTGAAATAACATCTGTAAGTCAGGTGTGCATCAGGCTGATTCTTCTTTTCAGGCCATAAAAGCAAAATGGTAATATCAACCATGACAATCAGTCTGAACTGAAGAAACTTCTGGCTTAACATTTAAGGGCTTTTTCTTCAGTTGGATTGCTCTCACAAGTCAAGATGCTCCATCTCAGGATTTCTAAACCTGATTCAAGTCAGATACCAATTTATGACATTATATATGGCTTTGTATGAGTGCCAAATATAAGGTCCAAGAATGTAAGCAGGCAACATATTAATACAAGTAATCAGTACAGATTTCCAATATTGTTTTTCAATCTGCAATCAGAGGAAAAAAGTAGAAGAGGCAACCCAGACATGAGCTAATGGAACTATTTTTTTAAAGGCTCACCTTTTTTTTCATTTTTACATTTTTGAAGATTGCATGGACTCTCCATGTTTTTGCAAACATTGCCCCAAATGCAGTTGTATAGCCCACTGTAAGAATCCACGTCCGGATCTGAAATAAAGAAAAGATCCATTTTTCTCCCTATCTAGTTTTAGTGTCCTATGATTTGCAAACAATATGTAGGTTAGGCAAATGGAAAAAGGTTCAGGCAAGAAAATAGTCTCAAAATATTAGAACTGTAAATTCTCCTGTTAAACAACATTTATAACTTTTCAAAGAAATTATGAATTAATTATAAACCAGAATGAGAAATAATAATTATACCTGTATTTTTGCACAGGAAAGAAAAACAATTGTCATCTATTGAAGATTAAGGAATCCCTAAATTAGTCCAAAATGAAGAGAACTGAAATATAAAATTCAATTCTTAATTTCTACTGATTTCAGTTGGATTTGTACAAGATGATAAAATAAATTTACAGTTAAAAAAGAATTGAAATAAAAAAAGGATATGCATTACATTGATGACTGACAGCCTATAGCCCTCCCAGAACTCCCACAGATCTTATTATCAAATTTTGGTGGCAAATTATCAAAAGCAGAAATGCAATTTCCCATCATATTTAACCAAAAACAAAAAGGTGTATAGGCTTTGATTTAGGGTTAACACATGCAAAAAACCAAAACCAAAACAAAAAACTGTTGTTCCTCTATGGACCCCCAAATTAATCTACACCCACCCATGTTGATGACCCACCATGTCAGTGACCCACTTGCTGCAGCCTTTAGATATATCTAAAGGGACCGTCTTTTCTCAGTTGTTTCTACCCATCCAATTTGGTCTAGCAGGTTGGGCAGGCTTTGGGTCCCGTCAGCCAACGAATGTCGGCTGGTGGGTACCAGGAGATGTATCTTTTCTGCTGTGGCGCCTGCCCTTTGGAACATCCTCCCTCCTGAGAATAGGATGGCCCTGAACCTTTTGGCTTTTTGGAAGGCCTTGAAGACCTGGCTTTATGCCTGGGCCTGGAGCCCCGAGTGTGCGAAGGGCCCTGTTTCATGGTTGTGCTGATACCAACAGGTTTTTTAAAGATCTCTTGGCTGTATTTATATTTATATTTAATTTTCTGTATTGTTTTAAGTGTTTGTCTGTTTTTGTTATTGTTAGCCACCCAGAGTCACTGGTCTGAGATGGGCGGCTATATAAATTGGATGGATGGATGGATGGATGGATGGATGGATGGATGGATGGATGGATCTTTAAACATTGTCTGTCAAAAGGCTGCCTACTCCTGCATCAGACAATGAGAATAAAAAGGAAGAGCAGGAATGTAAGTATCTGAGTGTGGGACAGACTGCTCAGCTGGCAATGTTGATTATGCAAAAAGCTGCTTTGTTAGCATTTTTTCATCAGTTTTTGTGCTCTACTTTTCTTTAAGCACTTCATTAAAGGCAAATCTATTGTTTCAAGTAGAACACTAGGCAATAGAGATAAACATTAGGAATCCAACTTAAACAGCATATTAATCAATTGCATCTTTAGATGAGGATGCCTTCTCAAACCAATATAAGCATCTAGATGTTTTGGGTCCACTTGAAGTACTGTCAACTTAGGCATTTGCAATCACTTTGCTTTTATCTCTTTGTATGCTGCTCATCAGGTGACAGGGTTATAGAACAGGGTTAAAACAGAGTGCCCAATATCTTGACACAAACAGAAACAGACCAAATTTTGTCTTGCTTGAAATAATGCAGCCTGCTGGGAAATAATATTCAAGCCACAAAATTATGCTAAAGGAAAAAAGAAAGTGGAAGACAAAGGGGCATATTTAGTTTTACAAACATCACAATCCATGCATGTTTTCTCAAAAATAAATTCCACTGTGTTCAACAGGCCTTTTGCTATATGAATGTGCATATGATTGCATTAACTGACATTCCTAACAAAGCGGAAGTTATTACAACAACAGAATAGAAATAAATTAAACATTTCATCAGCAATTTCCCAGGAAAGAGTTCATATTAATCCAGCAAAGCATATCCATACATATCTTGTGCATAATTTACGGGGATGTAAATGAACTTCTACAGTTGCATATCATAATACAGTAATCATTCTTCTGAGGCTGTAATTCTGAATCCAGTTAAAATCCTCAAGGTTCATATTCACACATGCTTGTTAAGAAATTGGATTCCTTCAGTCTTGTCATTCCTTGACATATATTTTGACACAATAATTGCAAATCTTGGGATTTTCCCAAAGATTGTGATATTGCTTTCTTGTTTCTCATTTGCACCATTCTTTCTATTATATAGCTGTCATAATGTAGCACTTGAATTTGTATGACTGCAAACTTCATTCAACAGTCTGCTGATTTTGACTATGTATTGTTGAGGTTGGGTGGCCAGGATACTGCTGGCATACCATTTTAAGTGTTTAATAGTTTCCCTTCCACTATGATTTCTATTACTCTAGATTTCAAGTTCTGGAGCTGTAATATCCATGTTGAGGCTTCTTAGTCCAGTGTTCATCACTGTTGTTCAGGATTTTATATTTGCCATAACAACCATAAACCAATTAAAACAGTCCATCCCAGGCACCTTGACAGCATAAGTAGATCATATCAATAGCTTGTAAAAAACCGATTATGGTCATTCCCTTATTTCCTGAGACCAAAAAGCTCTCAGTCCCATATCCGAGAAGAAGTCAATTCTATATTTTTCCACTGCCACCTGTATATAATACTGACAGAACCCTGGCTGATCTGTATAATATAGAAATGATGGTGAAAACCCTTAATAAATAGAGAAATTACTCCCTCTGGGATACGGAACTGAGAATGAAGGAGTAGCCATAATAGTTCTCTTGCTGATATAACCTACTACAATATCTTCCTGGATTGCTCATTTGGGCATTGGGAAGTCCTTCCTATTTGGATGTGTCCAGTAGGTGGTGTAACTCCCTGGAATTTGGCCTATGCTATGCCACAGACAGCCATCTTATTTTCTACACTCTTTCCTATTTAAATGAAACCATTGAAAGAGGTTATCCAGGAGGCTGGATGTTGGAGGAAAAGTGACTTACACTCTAGTGCTGTTGAATTCTCCTCAAGTTCAGTAATAGGATGGGTAATGGTAAACAGGCTGAAATTAAATACAGATGAGACATGGGGATATTGGTAAGTAGGAAAGCAAACTTTGGTTTTGGAGATTAATCTGCCTTAGAGGGGGTTAGATTTCTGAAAAAGGAAATCTGCAATCTGAGAGTACCTTAATGCTTAATTGTCTCCAGAGGTGTGTTTCCACAATTGTGTGAGTCACCTGCAATTGTTCCTGAACCATTTGGATGAAGCAAATTATTCAGATTTGTGCCTCAATTGTGTTACAATTAAAATATTGTAATTGACTTCATGTATTTAATTGTACTGTTTTTATTTATTTAGAATGAACCTATTTTTATGTTCTGCTTGGGCAGATAGGCAAGATAATAATAAAACCAATCTCAATCAACTTTTCTTACTGCAAATGTTGTTTTTTAAGGTAGCGTATAAAACAGGTTTGGCCATAAGGAACAAGCAGATTGCCATCATAATCTTAACCTTAAATAATACCTCTGCTAAAAAGGGTCATTATATGATTGAATTTCTCAACAGGTATTCATCTACAGAGTTGGAACGTTTTTAAAAAGATATATAAAATTACAGGTACATACACAAAAAAACTCAGTATAATGCTGTGAATTACAGTTAAGAAGGCTTAAAAGCCCAAAAGTGAGAGTACATAAATAACATATGCCTAAAATCATCAGTTAGTACTTAACTATGCAGATGAAGTAATAAAAGTTCCAAATATTAATTCACTGGAAACCAAATATAAAATTCCCAGCTAATTTTTATTAAAAAAAAAAATCAGTAAAAATATTTTTGATTTTTAACTTCCTAGCTCCTCCTCCTACCTGTAGAATTTTTTGTTTCCCCTATAATTTCTTCTCATACTTTATAATTAAGGCCGTTCAGAGGAGTAACTGCTTCATTTTAACATTTGGATACTTACCTTTTAATTTTAACTTTACAATTATTAGATTTTTCCCAACTGTTTAAATGATATTAACAGCACATTGGTGCTCTAAAACTAAATAATGTCTAGTAGATATATATTAGTAGAATAACACTAGACAAATATTTGCTTGTTCTGATAGGCTTTTCCCATTCCCAAACCTTTTTATTATGTTCTCTACTTTCCCTCCTCTACTGTCTCCTTGACCAGCACAGTATTCTAATTAAGTATGAACTCTAATATAGTACTACTTTTGTTATCATTTAGAACAAACATTGCTTAGGCAATCTTCCCCAGATTTGTACTTTCCAAGGTCATAGACTTATTAGTCCATAGGAAAAAAATAACATGAAATCCATACAAAATAATAATTCAGCGCTTCTTTTTAAAGCTTAATAAATTACATTAATAAACTGCTTCAGCAAAATAGTCAAAAGGGATAGATTGATTTATAGTTCTCCAAGACCACCTTAGACATTATGCAGTTACACTCAAGATTTCATCAAAATACAATAGTCCACAATATTAAAATCCACTAGGAAAAAAGAGAGAGAGATATGCATTCCATATGCTATGGATTGCTGGATTAAAGTCATGTCAGGATTAAAATCCATAAACCAGAGTGAAAATAACTCAAGAAAGGAAGTGTAGCAAAGGAAAATCTCAGATTGGGTGTTTGCACCAGCTTCCTACTCAAACAACTGCTTAAGAGACTGCAGGAAGACCAAAGGCATACAGGGGAAGGAGAAACAAAGACACATACATTATGACATCATCACACAAAATCTGTGGCTTATATACTTGCATCAGATATTGGAAAACAAGTTGCAGATTTCTGGGTGAGGGAATGATTAACTAGATGTCTCCAAAAGAGCAGAGACAACAACGCGGCAGTGACTGAAGGACCGGTGGTAACCTCAATCCAGTGGAACCTCTCTGGTTAAGGAGAGGACGAGAGATCGCCCACCTGTGTGCTCCATATGGCTGCTCCTTGCAAGGAGACTGCAGAAAGTGATTGTCCCATGGATCTGAACTTTGGGAGTTGAGGAAAGCTATCAACTGCAGTGGAGCCTTTAAGGATACTGGGTTTGTCCAACCTCACCTTCTAATCGCTTTTGGATTTACTTTTGGATTTACAATTATTTCAAAGTTAAAAGAGGTCTTCCAAACAACAAGTTTGAAAAGCTACCTGGTGCGTAAAACGTCATCCTAAAAGAGAAGAAAAATTACTAACAGTTTAAGGAATTTAAAGAATAAAAAATAAATGGCAAAAAGCTAAATAAGAATTTAATCTAAGAAAGTTTTAAAAGAAGTAAGGGACCAGACAATATTAGGACTTTTGCTAAGACATTGGAAAAACTGACTAAACAAAACAATATTTTTGTGGGAACATGAAATGTTTAATCTGTTAGGAAAGAGTTCATTGGCTGAAAGTTGAAAATAGAAACAAAGAAACTTGAGATCTTGTGAATACAGAAATGGGACATTAGAGGGGACTAAAGTTCCAGGCAGGACAAAGAAAGGTGAAATTTACAAAATAACAGACAAAGGTATGACACTTGAGACATTTCAAAGGATTTTTTAAGAATTGGAAGAGAAACTTATAACTTAACTGACATCAATAATCTCTGCACCTGTAAATGCATTCTTTGAAGAAGATTCTAAAGAAGAAGTCAAAGATGTGAAAGAGAACAACATGGAAGAATTTATAGACAGGCAGGACGAAGAGGTCAAATAAATCCCAGCTGATGTAGAAATATTGGAAAATAAAGAAACTATAGATTATAAAGCAGAGATGATAAACAGAGTGGAATTACAAATGATAAACAAAGAGATGAAAAATGGCCTGGACAAGAACTTATTGTTGGATTTACAAAAGAGAGTTTCTAAAGCCTTGAAGAAATTTTTGAGGAAAGAAAGTTTGAATGGAGAATCAATCCCATGACAGCAACTTGATAAATTAAAGACCAAGATTGTCAGAAGCAAAAGAAAGGAATATAAAGTTGACTTGTTTGATCAGGGTTAAAATAAGAACTATTTCTATAAAACTCTGGAAACCCTTTGTGGACTTTCTGCCAACACTTGGACAGAAATGACAATGATTTTTGGATTTGTGAATGGATGGGGGAGTTATGGGAAGAAGTGAATTATGTATGTAGTCTCAGAGGGGCTGGGGAAATATTAATTTGTACTTGTTGCAAGGAAGATCAGGAATCGCTTCTTTAAATATTCTTTTTTCTCTTCTCTTCTCTCTTTTCTTTTTTTCCTTTGCGCTTTGTATTTCTTTTCTTTCTATTCTCTTCTTTCTTTCTGATTACAGTTTGTATTATCTTTTAGTATTGTAAAAAAGTATTTAAAAAAAGACATTGGAACACAAGTACATAACTATGGCATTTGTGTAATGATGTCACTGTGCATGTGCTGCTATTTTGGCATCATCATGGTTTGCGGCACATACCATTAGCATAGATTGGTGGTCAGTCTGAGATCATTAAATCACTGTGGCACACATGCTTCCACCTTCTTCCATTAACATCACACTAAAATTAAATCTTTGTAAAAAATACCCTTTTTATTGAAAGTTAGTGCAAGTCCTCTGCATTTTTCCAAATAATTGGTTGCTTTAATTAAAGTTGCAGTGTTTCAAACTTCAAATGCATAAGTAGTTGCAGATAAAAGTACAGGAAATTTCTATAGAAAGAGTATAAAATGGTTCAGAATTACTTACAGTACAAAGGGTCTCAAAAGTTTTCTCAGAAACAAAAGATCCATCAAGCCCAAAAAGGAATATAGATGCATAGGACAACATTCCCCCAAGAATAATGAGATTGTTCATGTAAGGACTGGACATCTTTATCAGCCTTTGGGGGAAGAAAAAAGACAATTACTATAAATCAATTCAACATGATGCTTGTAGATCAATGTTAATCAGCCTAGCTCCTTTTAACATTTTAGACTGCAACTCTTATCATCGTCAGCAGTACTGTTCTTGATACGGTTCCTTCAAAAACCAAAGTGTTAATGGGAGAACAACAAAAAGGGGCTCAGAAAAACAAAACAACAACCAACAACAACTTCAGAACATAAGACATGTCACTAATGCCGAAGTATATAATACTATATTGCATTGTGTGCATGTATTAGATATAACTCCATCATTATAATTATTCTAAATAAGAGTAAGAAACTACTGTTTTCCTAAATAAAAAGTCTTCTGTGAAGAGGCTTGAAAACCCACAGAAAAAGCCCTGTAATGTTCCATAAAGAACTTTTCTAAATTACGAGGAGATAACTTCTGGTTCTTCAAACACTTCAGCCTTTATCAGTCCTCACCAACGAACTATACACTTAACTGGTAAATGGTCAAGAGATGAGCATACAGTGTTATCAAAATAACATACAGGAAAAAAAAAAACCCTATAAAAGGACAGAATCATTTGCCAAAATTGGACATTTTAAATGATGCTAATCAGCAAACAACTTGTGAGGCAAGAGCTTTGCTGTGCTGTTGGAAATGTCCAAACTTTGATCTGATAATGTATATAATATATATAACTTTTAGTGTCCCCCTTGTCCTGGTCAGATTATGCCCTGATTACCATGGGATTCTCTGTTGCTACTATCCACTGCAGGGAGGCAGGACCTGTTAATCTGTCCATCCTCGGCAACTGATGGACCCTGATGAACCCAGAGGGAGCTGGGGGTTGTTCCTACTGGTCTGCTGCATGGTCCACCTGAAGCCCTGGTGCCTGCTTGGAACAAGAGGGCTGCCAAGGCTTTGGATCAGATTGCATCTATGCAACCTCTCCCCTCTTGTTGATACTGTAATTCTCCATGGTTCATGGAAGAATTGAGGGAGATGAAATGAGACAAGAGACGTTTAGAGCATCACTGGTGCTAAGTCAGGGACAAACTCAACCAAACATTGGTTAGAGCTGCTATTAAAGCCTACCTCATGGCAGTAAGGGCAGTGAAGCAGCAATACTTCTCTGCTCTTATTGCATCCACAGATAGCCACCCCACAGCCTTGTTTTGTTGACATGTGCCTCTTGGATAGAGGGGGTTTGGAGATCCTACTACAAGGCCATGCGGGAGAATTTGCTCAGCATCTGTTGGACAAAATCACTCGAATTTGTTCTCAGTTGGATGCTGGTTTTGCTGCAGGTCTTAGGGAGATGCCCAGGACAGATTTTGGCCTGTTATCTGGGATCGGTTTGAACTTGTTGGACTGAGGAAGTGGACAGGGTCCTTAGGACTATGAGCTCAGCCACCTGCTCTTTAGATCCATGTCCCTTTTGGCTATCTAAAGCTGCCCAGTGTTGTGTGGGTGGGTTCTAGTGGTGGTGGTCAATTACTCCTTGAGTGAGGAGTTTGTTTCTCCATTCCTTAAAGAAGGAAGTGTTGGTTCACACACACCCCTCAAGAAACCATTGCTGGATCCCAATATATTGGACAATTTTCACCCAGTATCTAACCTCCCCTTTTTGGGGAAGGTGGCTGAGAATGTGGTTGTGCAGCAGCTTCATAGGACTCTAGATGAAGCAAATTATCCGGACACATTTCAGTCAGGATTCAGGCCTGGATATGGGATGGAAACAGCATTGGTCGCGCTTTTAGATGATCTCTGGTGGGGGTGGGATGGAGGTTGTACATCTACCCTTGTTCTTCTTGACCACTCAGCAACCTTCAGTACCATCAACCATGGTATCATTTTGGACCTGCTCCAGGGATTGGGGATGGATGGCACTGTATTGTGCTGGTTCTCCTCCTTTCTCCGGGGTTGATACCAGTTGTTGGTGATTGGGGAGGAGAGATCCTGCCCTTTGCCCCTTCTTTGTGGGGTTCTGCAGGGTTCAATGCTCTCTCCTCTCCTCTTCAACATTTACATGAAGCCACTGGATGAGATCAGCCACCACCATGGGGTGCTGTATCATCAGTACACTGATGATACCCAATTATATCTTTCTGCCCCTGGCAGATTAAGCAATGCTGTTGATATTCTATCATGGTGCCTGGAAGTTGTGGGGGTCTTGATGGGGAACAACAGGCTTTAACTGAATCCTGGCAAGACTGAGTGGCTCTGGATTTTGGGGCCCTCTGGTTCAGGGACTATGCCATCCTTGGTACTGGATTAGGTTGCACTGCTCCAAATAGACCTGATGTGCAATCTGGGGGTCCTCCTGGACTCACAACTCCTGCTTGAAGACCAGGTGGCAGTCATGGCTAGGGGGATCTTTGCATAGCTGTGTGTTGTGCACCAGTTGCACCCGTTTCTGGACTGGGAGGCTCTCCTCACATCACTCACGCCCATGTCACCTCCAGGATAGACTACTGCAACATGCTCTACATGGGGTTGCCCTTGAAGAGTATTTGGAAGCTTCAGCTGGTACAAAATGTGGCAGCACAGGCAGTTATGTGTGCCTCTAGAATGGCACACGTCACACCTCTGCTCCATGGGCTACAATGGTTGCCAGTTTGCTTCCAGGTCCAATTCAAGGTGCTTGTTTTGACTTTTAAAGCCCTTTATGGCATGGGGCTGGGCTACTTGAGGGACTGCCTACACCTGATTACATTTGCCCATCCCATTAGTTCAGGCAGAAGAGGTATGCTATGAGTCCTGTCTGTGAAGGAGTTACATCTGGTGGGATCTCAGAGATGGGCCTTTTCTGCCATAGTTTGCGTCCTGTGGTACATCATTCTGCCCAAAGTAAGACTGTCCCTGTCCCTGACATTTTTCCAGAAGTCCCTTAAAACATGGTTGTCTCATCAGGCTTGGGTCTCTCAAGGAAGTAATGAATTAGTGAGATGGCTGAATTGCCTATCGTGATAGCTCTCTCTGCTACTCTGTCATTGGTAACTTTGGTGTTTTTAATTGTAGAATGCTTTTTAATTGTTAGTTTTTATGATGTGTTTTTATTATACGCCATCCAGAGTAATGTTCTGTGAGATGGATGGCTATATACGTGTGATAAATAAATAAATAAAACACAGAATATTAACTGGAAAATTCTTTTAAAATCAGCACTGGGATATAGGAAAAGTAGGTAACAAAGGCAAAGCTGTTATTAGCCCAATCCTGCATATAAATGACTGAATCACTGAAAACTGAATTCCACTTTGTAAACCTGAAGGCCAGCTATATTGTCTAATTGGCCTTTCAGTGGTCAAAGCTAGAGTTTTTCCACCAAGATTTCCTTCCACATAGATTTGAATTTATTGTTTAGAGTTTATCTTCTAAAGGGGCCATGCTGATAATACAAAGACAACTTTTATCCAAAGATTGAGAAAGAAGCAGATCCATGCTTTCGTCAAAACTCCAAGCGTGGTTCTGCATTTCACACACATCTGGAAAATGCAAGAACAGAAGGCAGGAATTTAGACTGAATGATGTCTAGCTTCTCATGTTCTCTGTCGGAGTAAATATGGATTCTTACAATATCTGGGATAGCACTTTTGTCTCCCCTAAGGCAGTAGGGTTGTAATAGTATGCAGTACACAGTTTGGGTTTGTTTTTTTTTTAAATAGCAACCACACTATTCTGGATGCACTCTGACATTTGAAATGTTAGAAAGGTTTATTTGTTAAATTAAATTCCTAGCTAATTGTCACCTATAGTGTTTTTTTTTTTACAAAAACCATAACTTTGTTTTTTTTTATCCTACCAATATCTAGGTGTTCAGTTTTGAAAAAGTTGGCTTGTGAATTTAATGCAATTCTCATATCTATTTGCGTCACAGTGAGAATCTCTGCATCATCTGCACACAATAAAATATATAAAAGCCTATTAACAAATGGGGGTGGGGGGGGGAATGATCTGCATCAGTGAGCTATTTAACCAATGAGTTAATGTAAAAATTGAAAAGGAAGGATACTAAAATATACCTCTGCTTCATCCCTCTTTGCAAGGGAATTGACAGAGTCCCCTTTGAATTGCATCTGACCCCAGGTACGCATTGTCATGGAGCTGAGAAATGGTCAGCATTAACTATTTACTGACAGGAGAAAATTACTAATTAAAAAACTTACTAACTATACTTATCAGACTGCTCTATCATTTGCAGGTCAACTTTCTGATCCAGTAGCTCATCTAAATTAGCACAGGATGTAAACCAAATCTCCCACAAAAATGGAGCAGAATTGCATCTCCCATATATTTGCAGGAATGAAACAACCCGTCTTGGGATTGCTGGTAAATAAGTACAGTAATACCTCAGTTCATGAATGCTTCTGTTTACAAACAATTCGGTTCACGAACAGCAGCGCTCGCAAAATTTTGCTTCTGTTCGCGAACTCCGCATCGGGTGACGAACACAACCCACGGCCATCTTCCCTGCTCTGACACGTGGGCAAGATCGCGGTTACAGACAGACATTTGCTGTGAAGCTTTTTAGTGTTGCCTCAAGCAAGGTTAGTGTTCTCTCTTTTCATACTGTAGTGTACTGTACTTTGTTTCATATTTTTGTGGTTAAAAAAAAATACATATGGTTCAGAACGGATTAACCTTATTTACATTGAACCTTATCGGAAAATTTGATTCGGTTGGCGACCAATTCAGTTCACGACCACGTTCGTAGGGGTCAGAACGAATTAACCTTTTTTACATTGAACCTTATGGGGAAATTTGATTCGGTTCACGACCATTTCGGCTCGCAACCAGAATGGTGGAACAAATTAAGTTCGCGAACCGAGGTACCACTGTAATTGGCAGTTACTTGCAAAACTATAGCAAGCAGGTTTGGTTAATTATGAACTTCATTATTAAGATATATTTTGTCCTCACATTTTCTTGAAAGAACCAAGGCTTGGTTTTGTGAATAAAACACTGGGTCTCTTGACATAAACATTTGATAGAAAATCCCACATTTCATTAAATCCTGGTATCAGTCAAATGTCTGGTCAGAAAATGTAGCCACTGGGTTACAGAACGATGCTACAGAAGACCCTGAGTTCTAAATACAGTAGTTCTGAAATTTGGCAAGGCAATAATCTATAACTAAATATAAGTGTGTGTTAAAGAATTAATTTCAGTGTTAAAAGCAAGTGATTATTATGTGGAAAACACCTTCTAAAATAATAAAGTAGCTGAAAGAGATTATGAGATGCCATCACATAATCAATACTGTAAGTGACCCTACCTGCTCAGAATGTATATTCTGCAACAATATCACCCTTTACCACCCCAGTTAAAATAGGAAGATCCAGGAAAGTTTGACATTTGAGTGAGGCATAGCGCTGCAAAATTTCAGCATTCATCCTTAGATTGTCAGGCTGAGACACCAAGGATCATGAATGATAAGATATGTAGTCCAACAATATATGGATAATCATAGATTCCCAAACTACTTTACATAACTCAGCAGCTTTGTTAGGAGAGTAAAAATAGAATGACAAGTGAACTCACCTCCTGACATGTAAGTAAGACCCCCAGTGATAACAAAAATAATATTTCTTCTTTTAAAAATGATCCTTATGTCAACTCTAAGGGATAGATGCATTATTTGACTATACAGAAATCTGGAAGTGGCTCGGTCTAGAAACAGCTTAAGAATTAACTCTCTCAGGCAGGATCACTGAAGCAGATTTTTGTACAAAATTACAGAAATATAGAAATCTATCTACTTGCTTTATAATTAAGTTCAGATCGGTATTATTATGATTAAATATCTTTGATTTCTTATACTAAACAACTTGTTATATTACACAGTGGTTTAATTAGCTGGGGATTATGCTAAGAGTACACAGCAGAAAACACTACTTTTGATCAAACAGAATGAAAAGAGTTAATAAACTGTTTCAACATAAAGATATTTTAAAGTACTGTTAATTATTTTTTAAAAAAAATATAACCAAAATTAAGTATTATTGTGACATAGGTTCCAATGGAGGAAAGTTAAAAAACTGTTTGATCTACTGCAATCAAAGACACACATGATGTGTTACCCAGTATATGTTTACTCTGAAATAACTCCTCTTGAGTTCAGTAAGAGTGAACTCGTCTCCTTAGAAATATGTAACATTACAGTATTAGAGTGAACTGGATGGGGAGAAGTGGACAATCAGGTGGAAGCCTCCCACCCAGGTTCACACACAAAGAAGTGCAGCCTCCAATAAATACAAGTTTTGGCAGACCTGATCTAAAGTGTACAACTTACTTCTGATTTCTGTTTTTGATGTTAAAGAACAAAAAAGCACTGGCCATGATCATTCCCAAGATAGTGAGTGCTGAAAGAATACTGTAGAGAGGCAGAGAAATCTTACGAAGTTGCTTTTGGATAATTGTTCTATCCTTTGGAGGTTCTTTCCCTAAAATGTAAAAAAAAAAAAAAGTAAATAAGTAAATCTGTGACTATCCCAGTTTTGTATATTCAACCTTATTTTTAACATGTTTACCTCCTATGAAATTATAAGTCAGAGGTAAACTACAGAAGTCCAATATATTGTGCTCTGATGAGCAGTGCATTCGTGAATCTGAATCTGCAGTCTTTTTAGGCACTGGACAAAATTGGGAGAACTTGAATGATCTCATCTCATTACATGAAATCTTGTAAGATCTCCAAATCTCATAAGAGTCCGTGGATTCACCCTGATAACTCAAGTTGAAATAAGATTTGGCAATTTTCACAAGATTTCAGCCATCCTGCCATGCATTATTTACAAAAAAAGCATATATAGCCTGTAAATCAACAGCCCTATTTTTCTTTCGGTGTTTTTTTAAAAAGCCACTGCCCCTATTTTTTTTCCTGCTGGGGATTGGGGTGGGGGGTGGGGTGGGGAATAAGCATAACACTTAAAATAACATTCGCATGAATTACTAGAATTATTATTCTACTTTCTGGTTTCTCTCTAAATCTCCAGATTAAGACTTCTCAAAAAGATTTAAAAGTCACCTGGAAAATATTAAGAGGAGTTTTAGAAAAACTCTGCTTCCTAACCAAAAAGTACATTCTCTTTGCTTCTTTAATTCTGATAATTACTCCTCTTTCCAGTCAGAATGTATTACCTCCCAGATATGAACAAAAGAACTCTCTAGATTTCTGGGAGGGCACTGAATTGTTAATGGAGGAAATAAGTGTTCTTATAATTTACTTTTTCATATGTTTAGCATTGATTGGCAGGATCACTATTAGTGAGGACTCATCCCTTCCCTCAGCAACTATGGTAGGGAACTCACTTTATTGGTTTCTAAAGTGTCTTTTTGCTCAGTTCTTATTTAGCCATATCACCAAGGAAAGGTGGTATAAAAAAGTTAATGTCAATAAACCCCTAATTGATCTCTCAATGCAAGTCAATCACTATAGATTTCTTAAGGCAGTCAATGGACTTTTCCCAGCAGCACTATAGAAAAAGCTCTAGTTGTGTTGTATTGCCTGTGAGCTAAGCCTTATACAGAAATACACCAATCATGTGCCCTTTCTGTATTCCTGTCTTACCATGGAATTTGATGGAATTGTTGATGATTTCCAGTGAATCAAGTATAGCATTATACTCTCCCACCTTCACTTCCTTTTTGTCTGCAGAGAAACAAACAATTGGAAATGTTTCTGTCAGTTCACATTTTCTTCATTTCTAACAGCTACTATATTTACCTTTTTACCTCTCCTGTTCTTGTTATACTTACAGACAAAGTAGCATATGAAATGACTCAGAGAAGCTGAATGGAACTTGAGTTTTGGCAATACTGTAAGCATTATATTAGTACCATAATGTACATTTACTATAATACAAACATTACATTGCTTAAATTGCTCCCACAATGTTCTACAATTACTGTAACTATGAATGAATACATTTTCCGGGATCATGATGTTATTTTTAGAGCTGTGGATTGGAGAACATCTGAAAAATAAAGAGTCCATGCAACTCCCAGTATGTAATCATACTAAGTCCAGAACTTCAAATAGCAGCCTTGAGAACAATTCCAGTTCTCCAAAATGAGGCATTCAAGATAATTAAACAAGCAAAGGGACAGAGATCTAAAGTGGCAGGGCAGTACAAGAACAAAATGAACACATGAGCATTCCTACCACTGGCCTGCCAGTGCAGTGTGGTAGTTAAGATGCTGGACTGGAATCAGGGAGATTCTTGTTCTTAGACACGGAAGCTCACTGAGATACTTTGGGCCAGCCATTCTCTCAGCCCAACCCACCTTGCAGAGTGGTTGCTTTGGAGGAAAACAGGAGGAAGGAATGCTGTATATACTGCCTTGAGCCCTTGAATAAGAAGGTAGGATGTAAGCTAACAAATAAATACAATAAAATACAATACAATACAATACAATAAAATAAAATAAAATAAAATAAAATAAAATAAAATAAAATAAACACTTGGATCTTTGTAGTGCAGTGCCAAAAAAAATTATTGAATGATTTTATCAGTTCTCATATTTCAAAGGATAAGAGTATTTCAGCTAAATTCTCATGGAAGGGGTAGGATATTTTTGTATTTCTTTAGTTATGAGATAGCCAAAGAGTGTGTGTGAACAACTAGCCTTTCACTGTACAACCCATCTCTCCAGGGATCTGTAGAAGAGGTGTGGAGAATGTTTCAAACTGTTTTAGCCTCACTGGAAGTGTTTTGACCTCAAAACAGCCCCATTTGGAGGTGAGAATACTTCTGGTGAGGCTGGAACAGTATCAGAGCACTTCCAGTGAGAGAGGAATATTTTGTTTTGAATTTAAAACAGTCCAGCTTTGAAACATTTTGCACACATCTAGTCTACAGCTTCCCATGTTTTCATTAAATCCTAAAAGGAAGATATCATGAATGATTAGCTTCTATTAGGCTTTTTCAAGCTGGGATGTGCAGGCAGCCCGGGAGGCTTTACAGTAATGGAAATATGAATATCACAGTAGCACTTTCTGACAAGTCTAACAATAAAATATGCTGAAAAACACTACCAAGAAAATTGTGCAGAAATTCTCTAGTACCCTGACAGTAAAGCCCTTCTCTATGGTCAGCATCATCGTCCCTGTGACACTCAGAGCTAATTGCACAACAGCCTATAATCATCCTGACTATTGGCACTGTGGGAATGGCCAGAGCTGACTTGCACTTTCTTACCAATTAATGAGCTAGAGAAGAAACTGTCCTTCCACCAGGGTCATCCTTTGCCCTTATCTAGCAATGTTTTTTACTGATTGCTTTGTGTATTGCCAAGATGTCAGAAAGACTCCTGGAAGTTTACAATATAACTCTGTAAAACCCATACAACCAGTGCATGGCATTAAAAATCTATAAAACCATCAATCATTCCCAGAGTCAGTTAACCAACAGCAATTTTTACAATTAAAATTAGAGATTAAAGGCTCTGTGAACAAGCTTTGTTTTCACCATCTTTCTAATCACCATGGCAGAGGGTGCCAATGAGCTCTCCAGGGGCAGGATATGCCACAGAGATGGAGCCACTTAGGCATACCAGATTTTATATACTGCCTTCTTTGTTGGACTCAAGCAAGGAAGATACATAAAATTCAAACAGCACACCACAACAAAACAGGCTCATAAACTTATTAATGCAGCCATCACATCATTAGCACCTGAACATCCTCATAATAGCCGAGTGTCGGAGCTAGGCCTGGGATAGAACCAGATCTATCACCAATGAATATCAACTCTTTCTTGCAGGATGAACTTGTGACTCACCCAGGCCCTCACAGCCTCCAGGCACTGAGTCAAGTCTTCCACAGCATCCTTGGTCTGCCATAGAGTGGTAATGGTCAACTCAGCATTATTGACATAGTGATACCTCACTCCAAATCAAAAGATTATCTCTTCCAATGGTTTCATGTAGATGTTAAATAACTAGGGAGAGAGGACCAAACCCTGTGGAACCATACCTAAGAATCATGGGCTTGACTACTCTTCTCCCATAATTACTGACTGGTACAGCCTATTCAGATAGAAGTGGAAACACTGAAGAACAGTGTCTCCAATCCCCATCATTGCAGATGGTCCAGAAGGATCCCATAATCCTGGGAATTCTCCATCTCTAGTGTGGGATGGGGTAGCACTTTCCATTAGAGACTGGAGAGCAATCTGTGGGTCTTCTTGGACTCACAGCTCCTGCCTGAAAAACACATGGAAGCTCTGACCAAGGCCTTTCCACAGATTCATCTAGTGGGTCAGTTGCACTCATTCCTGGATTGGAAGGCCCTCCAAATGGTTGCTTAATCCCTAGTCACCTCATGAATGGACTATTGTAATGTGCTGTACATGAGGCTGCCCTTGAAGACCATTCAGAAACTACAGCTGGTCCAGAATGTGACAGACTGGGTAGACCGTTGTATGCCCATGTGACATCACTGCTCTGTCAGCTGCACTGGTTACCAGTTGGGTTCTGGGTACAATTCAAAGTGCTAGTTACCAGCTATAAAGCCCTTTGGTGCATAGGGTCTTGTTATTCGAGGGATCACTTCCCTCCCATAGTTTCTGCCGATCCTGTAAGATCAGGCAAAGTGGGTGTGCTCCAGATCCCTTCAATTAAACAGTATCTTATAGGACATTGCCTTGCTCTCTGAAACAGCATCTCCTCAGAAATCCATATGGCTCCTATCCCGAAGATGTTCAGAAAGTCATTGAAAAACTAGCTGTCTCCTAAGCCTTGGGGTAGGGTGAGTCTCAAGGATGCAGAATGTTCTAATTTATTTTGTATCTGTTTTCTTTCACTTGTGCATAATCTTTGTTGTGGTGGTGGTTATTTCTTGCTTTTAAAATTGTAAACTGACCACAGTCTTGAAGAGTCAGGTGGCCTCTTTGAATGAATGAATGAATGAATGAATGAATGAATGAATGAAGAAACAACTGTGTGCATGTTAGCCTCCATATGATCCAGGATCTTACAGTATGAATTACTTGTACAGTTGCCAATGTAAGTTCAGTTATATGAGCAAAGGTTTTTCTCCTGTAGACAGTTGCAGTGAATGCATGGTTGTCTTAAAATGGCTAATATTATCTGAGCTATTCAGTGGGGCTTATCACTGAATGCTTAGTTTTTTGCTATTTTAATAATATCTGAATAGGTTCATATCTTCTATATCCAATGAACTAGAAATTTTCCTTCCAGCAATGAAATGATCGAGGATTTTCTTCTCTATGAACATTTTACAGGTTTTTAGAAGCTCAAATGGCTGTATTATGGGTATGATTTTTATTTTATTTTTTAATTGACAAACTGTAAATTATGTTCCCAAATATGCTGAAACCACTATATTATTCGGGGGGTATCATTTCATTTCAAAATTACTAATACTCAACCAAATTTGATTTCTAAAAGGGTAATGATGACGGTAATGATAGGTCCTTTTTAATAATATAGGGCATATTTGCTTTACTGGAATTCTTTTGTAACCAAAAATAGATACTACTGAATTGTGGAGAAAAAGGCCACTGCAGGGCATAAAATATTCAAGATATTTGCAGAGTTGTGAATCCTTCTTCAGGATAATAAAACTGATTAAAAGAAGTTATTAGTATCTTCAATCATTCTAGCTAAGAGGAAAAAAACATAAAAGGAGCAAAAATATGCATGATAAAAATGGGTTAGATTGCACTTCCTATCTGCCAGACAATTGATAGGAATAATTAAAAGTGCCACTGACACATCAAGAATAAAAAATGAAAAGAAAATTTTAAGCACATTAAGTCTAACGACTCTTTTTCAGTTGAGGTAGTGACTAGATAAAGTTTATAAAAGTGTCAATCATGAAACGAAGTGAGAAAAGCATGCAGACTACAAACTCTTGGAATTCTTCCCAACCCCTTAACAATAATCACATGATCCAGAAGGAAGCGGGACAGACTCTTAGAATGGAGTTGTCAGCAGCGTTCCATGCTGCTGCCCAACTGCATTTTCCATAGGGAGGCACTGGGGGAAAAACCTTATTTTTTTTTTCTCCACAATTCCTGGCTCAACTCTGGACCATTTTTAAATTCAGTCTTTCTTTTGCCAGGTTCTTCCCTAGCTTCACATCAAATCTGGTCCTATCTTGCTCAGATTCAGAGAATTATCATGGTGACACAGACCCAACCAACTTTGTATAATTTGTTTCCAGCATTCTACTGGGTCACAAAGAATAACAATAAAAAGAAGTAAATATTTATCTTTAATTTTTAAAAAAAACCTTTAAATATTTCCTTTCTTACTGCAATAAAATCCTTATTTCTCCTAGCATTAAGTGGAAATGAAGAAAATGTTATGACATCTCTGCACTCTTATTCCAGAATCATGCTACTTATCCTTACTGAAAATGAACACCCCCAATTTATTCTAAAGACATATGTGAATGTTCACTTTCATGATCACAGTTGTACCAAATTTAGCATTTTTTAGTTCCCCTTATTTCAATCAAATATAAAACATGATCATCTCTTTTAATGAATATTTTTTGATGAAGGATTTTTTACTTCTTGCTATGCCATTCCCTAATCAGATTTACCCAGCAATACTTCTACCATCTGGATATGTCAGCACCTCCTCAGCCCAAAGCAGTAGTCAATTTGGTCACAAAAGTGAGGTCTCTAAAACCAGATATGGGGCCAGTACAAAAGCAAATGTTTTTCAGTATAAGTAGCAATCCACAGTGGAGCATAAAATCCAGATTTCACATACAGGACAATGAAGTCTGAGCTGACTTGAACTGACCAGAGAGGAATGTCAGGGTCACAATGTCAATTTCTTTATTATTTTTATGAGTTGCCATCAGTAAACTGCTATTTGTAAACTCTGGAGGCAGGATCAGCAAGATATCTAGTGGTGGTGGTAGCAATGAATGCTGCTATAAATCGCACAGCTTACAGCACAATGGTGTAATTTCTTCCCCACACATAATTTATATATGAAAATATAATTTTATTGTCATTTTTTGTTTATTTAATGCCTAGTTAAATTTATTTGGGTGATGCACATTGGAATAAACACTCATACAACTTAAATTAAGGGATTTGGAGGTTGTGCTGGATATCTTAATGAAAAAAATAGGGTCATGAGAATGACCACTGGTCCAAGGGCTGCCCATGTGCAGGTTTGTGACTACAGCTGCCAGTGGTCATTCTCCACCTGTTGCTTCACTACTCCCCCACTGCTGCAGGGCTTAACAAATTAGGTTTGGACTTTTTACAGATGAGTTGTAGATGAAGATGAATTTCACAACAGAAACCTGTGCGTGATGGAGTTCTAAGTGGAACAATTGTTGCACAGGGGCAGTCCCACTCTCTCAGCATAAGAGACCTTAATCCAGTGGCACGGAGAACTGTTATGGCTGGAGACTTCTCCTGCTCAGTGGATGACCAGGATGTCTAAGTCATGCTCTTAGCACTCCACAATGCCTGCTGGGCCTGCCTTCTTGACTGTTGGACCATTGATCAGTCCCTCCACTCAGTCTGCCTGGGCCAGTCTTCACAAACTGGGATAGACAAATTCCTTATCTCACCGAGAGTTGAAGACCTGTCGGCCACCCTCACCTGGTATGGTCTGTCTGCCGAGTTGGTTTACCGGAGTGTGGTCACTGTGCATGTTACAACTATTTGGAGCCATATGTGAGAGTTGAGTGCCAGATGGGAACCAAAGATAGATGAACAGCCCTAGAAAGGGCATGGTAGGCCCCTCCACCAGAGGTGCTACCCCTCCCTGGATACCCCATATGCCCTCACAAAAACCTATATTGTATATATAGTGCTAGGGAATTCCTGGAAGCTTGGCATTCTGTCAGGCCCAGCCCAAGAACAATGATGAAACAGTCCAGTCCAGTCCAGTCTCTTTATTAGCTTACACCTTATAGAGAGAATCTTGCCAAACTAAATCTATACTGCAGCAACTAGCGGATATATCCTGTGAGATTCTATGGAGTGGCTATCCTGAACCTCTTTCACTTCCCACACTCCCCCTGTGGACTATGCTGCCTCTTGCCTCCTCCCTGCTCCTGGAATGCACCCCCTCCTTCCTGATAGCCTTGATCTTCCACATCACTCTCCTCCTCATAGATACATTCGATCACACATTCAGACAAATCAGCCATCAATAGACACATAGAAATAAACTATACTGACACACCCTTCAAAAGAGACAATAAAAAAGCTAAGAAGGAAACAAAAAAACAGAATATGTCCTCTCCAGCAGCCAACACCCAGATAGGCAAACAAGCAGAAAACAATACCCTAATCAAGGAATTACCAAGGAGAAAACCACACCCCCACCAAAACTGTCAGGGCAAGCTACTGTATATTAACAGGGAGCACACCCCACACTCACTAGGCACTGATGATGTTACCTAGTTGAATAATAAAATGTCTGCAAGCAAACAACCAAGCTCAGAGAGGACCTAGGACTCCGTAGAGAAGGATCCATTAAGATGGTCTGTCACAACCACCTGGGGGATGTAGAAGATTTTTAGAGGATGTTTGGGTTTCTTCCAGATGATGGGTTGACCTTTAGAATCTGAAGACAACCAGAATGCCAGACAAGATTGCTCCTTCAAGGTTTTTCCCAGTCATTGATCTTGTATAGTTCCCTGGTTTTCAGACAAATGACATGAGATAAAGCAATTGAAAAGAACCACCTAGAGCAACAATGACATAGGACCAAAAGTGAATATCAGGAATCCTTAACAATCGTTTACTGTATGTCCTGATCACCATACAGTACAACTGGTTTACTGTAATAAGTTTTACATGAGACTGCATTTACATGAAGATGATTTGGGAGCTACACTAGTTTAGAATATTGTGGCAGACTGCTAGGTGGATCAACATGCAGAGTTACATCTGTTTTGCAGTCACTACCAGACTTTGAAGTTCAGTTCAGAGTGCTGGACATTGCCTATGAAGTCCTATATAGCAGAGTGCCAAGTTATATCAGGGACTGCTTTACTAAATAGTATTCTGCCAAATACCCATCCTGCCCAGCCATCTAGGGAGAGTCTATTTAGGATCCTGTCCCTAACAGAAACAAGAGGTGTGTGGGCCAGATGGAGGTCTTCTCCATAGTTGCCCACACGCTAGCAAATATGCTGCACCCAGAAATACATGTGGCCCTTTCTCTTCTGGCATTCTGCAAGACACTTGAGACCGTACTTTTTCAGTAACCCTTGGTCTGTGACAAAAGTTTTGGGGCATCATTTAATTCTATGCCATTGATCTGTTTTTAATGTGGGGGTGGATAGGATTTTTGTTTAGGCTATATTTTGTAATTTTGTATATTATCCAGAGTCTAGTTAATGGGACAGCATGTAAATGTTTGATATACTGTACATCCTAATGAAAGTTATGCTTCAACAAATATATCATTAGTGAGGAGGGACCATTTGGGCAAGAACAGTGGCTCAGAATTAGAGAACATGCAAAACATCCCGTAGTATCTCTGTTTCTGTGTTGGGCCAAAATTCCTGTTTAAAGCCCTGGCATGCTCCTCCCAGCAACTAAAATAATCCAATAATCTGATCTGGTGTCCTTATATTCCTAATGCCCATCTAATGATTCCACAGTGGATCTGCTTTTAGGTTTTTGGCATGATGGACCAAAATAGGCTCACTGTGGCTTTTCCACTCTTGGCTGTGCATAAGTTCACACAATCTATTTTTCACAGCCCACAGTGAGAGATATATAGAAACAGCTGCAGAGTAGGAAGTCTCACTATTCACTACAGTGCTTCCTGTTTGGAGCACTTTGCATTCAATAGTAACAGTAATTGCCTAAAGTTATAAAGATATAATTTTGAGCATCATCCTATCAGAAAATGCTGGGATACTTGCTATATAATATAAGAAAAGGGTGCCTTCCATGCTGATTAAAATTTGAGAAGCAGAGAAAGAGAACTGTTTTTAACTTGCTGAATATTTAAGGGTTGAACAGGATGGCCATCTGTTCTGTTCCACAAAAGATTTATTTATTTGTTAAAATTATTTATATTCCATGGCTTAAGTTAATATAAAGTGGCTTACAAACTATGTAAACAACTGTAAACAAAAGTACGGTAAATGCTATTTTAAAACAAATAAAGAAGCTTCTAGGATTCTTCCCAGAAGGCAGTTGGTAACAGTGGCCCTGGGGGTGTGGGGAAGGAAGATTGAACTGATATTTGGGATGGCCTTACATATAGCCCTGTTCAATTATTTTATTTATATAACAACATCCTATTTTTTTCAAAGTGGGATGAGAGGTTTCCCTCATTTAATCTTACAATGATATGTGAGGGAGGTATGTCTGAGAGAAAGTCACCGAAAGAGCTCCATAATCAAGTTAGAACTTAAGGTTCACCTCAGCTCTAGTCTTTAACCTATACAACATCAACCTACATTACACTACATTAGATCTCGGTCTGAAAAGCTATTAGGGGGCCATTTGTGCCATATGGGCAGAAAGACAAGATACAAACTATAAAAATAAAATAAATAAATCTATTTGAAGCTGTCCTAATCATTGCCATTAATACCTAGACAACATACTAAGCTTCATACAAATAACTTAATTACAGTGAGATGAATTGTATTGATAAATTATATTGTAATTATAGTAACTATTTCCATATTTTTTCCATGTCAGTAGATTAGTATAGATAGTTCTCAGTTTAAGAACGAGTTCCATTCCCAAGGTCTATCCTTAAGTGGTATTTGTATGTAAGCCGGAACAGTATTATTGTATAATACTGTATAAGTAGTATTGTGTAATTAACTTGAACCATTGTATATTTAAATCTTTATGTATTTAACCCAAATTTTGCTACAATAGGCTCCGTTCTTAACTATGGGTTGTCTGTAAACTGGGTGCTTTTAACCCAGGGACAACCTGTATATGCAATTTTATAATGGTGGGGTTGTTCTCTTTTTTAGTGATGTGTTTTCTTCTTTTGTACTTCTGCCTTAAGGCTGAATCACACAAAATATTCCAATGTATTAATTAATAACATGGCAGCAGTTGTGCATTCCTTACTTTTTCCTTACTTTTTATGGATTTTTCAATCTCACCACAAACCACTTTTGCTATTGCACATTCTGAAGCTGAAATTTAATGGCATAAGTAGCTGGTATTCTAGTTTGTGTGTGTGTGTGCGTGTGTGTGTACACACATATACACATACATACATACAGTATGTATAAAATACATGTTCTGGTAACAGTGTTGCAGTCATACGTATTTATCAAGAAGTCAAATGTTATGCAATCAATCAATCAATTAGGACTCTATTTAAAATGGTGAAATTCACACACCATGTTAAAACAATAAACAGGATGAGAATCCCCTTTTGCTTTGCTTTGCTTTTTTGGTTTGAAACATTCAGCTGAATGCAACTATGTAAATCCTTTAAAAAGAAATTTATTTGTACCTACTTGTGCCAAAATGTGTAGGCAGGTGTCACTAAAATACCTCTGAAAACAGTGCAGTCCAAACAAATGGATTAGCACGTAGGTGCACATTCCAAATCCAATATGAATTCAAATCCTTATCCAATATGTATGTTCCACTTTCAAGTCAGTCTTGACTCCTGGTGGCTACACAGACAAATCCATGCAGTTTTCTTGGCAACGTTTTCAGAAGTGGTTTGCCACTGCCTTCCACTTATGACTATGAGAAAGTGACCGGCCCAAAGCCAGCCAGCTGGCTTCCATGCCTAAGGCAGGATTAACACTCAGGTTTCCCTGCTTCTAGTCAGCACCTTAACCACTAGACCAGTGTTTCTCAAACTTGGGAACTTTAACACGTGTTGACTTCAGTTCCCAGCCAGCATCTCCCTTCACTATCGTTTTTGGAGAAAGCTCATACATTTATCCACCAGAAATCTGGACATATACTACTGCAAAACAATATCTAATGAAATAAATAAAAATTATTATGCTATGTTCTCATGAATACACTAATCAAGCTTAAGTTGAGTTCAATAATCAGTTGAACTGGAATGAGAACTGAGATGGAACTTCAGACTGCAATCAACATTTTGCTAGAAATAAGCTCACTTCAGCAAAAATTATTTCTGAGTAAACTGGAATAGGATCATATAATTAGGCAACTAGGGTTAGACAGGATTACAATTTATATATGTTGTTTTGCTAAAAGAAATATGTCAGTTTTGAATAAAAGAAATTTCAGTTATTAAATTTGAAATGGTTTTTATTCCTGACTTTCCTTACAGAAGAAATTATTTCTCATTAGCCCTTTTGCAAAATTTCCTTCCTATTGTCTTAAATGGTATCATGCTCTCAGTATATGCATTATCTACCTTTCACTCCAGCTAAATACACAGCATCAGTTAAATTCTGTTCCTAGAAGATACTAAATCAAACTTCATAGACAACAATATTAATGAAAAAATTCTTAATTCCCATTCTTCTTGTAAGAGTGTTTCTAAGAGAACCATCTGTTTCATTAATACTAGAAAGAACAAATCAAACTCATAGCACACAGGATGGTGTCTTTATTTTTAACTTTTAACAGATGATGCTGACATTGCAAGTTCCATACACTGCCAAACAGGTGGATACAGTCTACTGTAAACACTCTTGACTTTTATCGAATTAATGACATGTGTCAATCTAGAATCTTAATCCCAGATGCATGGGAATAGCCTTGTTAATAGAAATGGTCTTTCTAAAAACTTGTTTTGATCTGAATTAATGCATCATATATTCCAAGTTTATGACACAGCATGGAAGAAATCTTGGTGGTTAGTCCTGATGTAAATTTAAATATACTTAAAAGAACAGCATCATAGATTGAAAATATTTCACCTGCTTTTATTTAACATGAAGTTTAAATGAATATATTTCCCAATATATTTTCAGTAGCATTTTTTCAGGAAAAAGGAAAGTTAGTTTGCTGCTATAAAGAGTTCACTTGACATTGCTCTATTCCAAGTCATTCTCCATTTGAAAGACTATTGTGTCCAAATTCAGTAAAAAAAAAAAAAAAAAAAAGAACTTTTATAAGAGAACAGGGACACAATAGCTTTATACAAAAGCCATCTGATCATATCCTTTTTATCCTGGTGAGATGTACTGTATTTACATTTAAATTATAGTAATTACTGCATTTATACATATAAATAAGCTTGGCTTTGAGTTAAGTGGCCATCCTATAGTTATGGAATCTAGGAAAAAGTAGGAATAGACACCCTGATTGTTTTGCATTCACAATTTCAACTATTTATAATCTTTTGATTTCTGTGGGAAAGTCAAGCATATATTTAAAACTGAACTTCTAACATCCACAGGTCTTAAAAGCAGGACCGTACTTTCTATGAGTGAGATTCCTAAAGCAATCTGCCATTTTCTTTCTTTCAGTGTCTGCATTGGTATGTTGTCCAAAATTTGAGAGCTGAAAGGTATGAAGCTATAATAATTAAACTTATCTTTCAAATACACACATTGTGATTAATTTTAGTAGTTTTAATTAAAAACAACTTTTGTATTCTGTACTTTAATTCTTATTAGCATCTTGAGTACTTGTTTGAGTAGAAGGACAGGATATAAATCAAACAAATTAAAGAATATATAAATTAAAGTTAGCAAAGTTAAGAAGGACCTCTGCTTTGATCATGTTTGTATATATGCATACTTTTCCTCAAATATAATTTAATTTTAAGAGGGCTTTTTTCACTGAAATATATGAAGTATTATCATTGCATGTATCAAATCAATATTTGATACAAGCAATAATGTATTTTGCAAATATAAAATTAATTATATTGGAAGTGTACAGATGTAGGTATACGAAACTGTGTACTTTATTGGGTGTTTGAAAAGATGCAAGATCATTGGGGGAAAAATACAAAATAAAACAGTTATAGCTTGCAATTAAAGAGCTTGCTTCTATGAACTAGTGCTTAATGACCGTTTTTATACACACTTGGGTAGTTCAGTATAGTGTGGGTTGTCACTGATTAAAACTAGTAAGCCAGTTTTAAAACCTTGAAATACTCATTAAAACAAATGATTGGGCAGGATTCCCAAGGGGCTGACTCACTTCCAAATCATGTTGACCCACTTTGCTGTGATGATTTTCTTAAGTACCATTTGCAGCTGTTGATTAAATCTGATCTACCTAATAGAACAGCTATCAGTTCTAAATGGAAATGCAGGCTTCATAAGATCACAGGGCTGGAAAGGGAAAACCTATGGACTTTCTTAGGAAATCAGAAAATTCCTGGCTCCAGTTGTCACGTGGGAACCATCTCTTCCAATGCCAGATGTTCTCTTTTAGCAGAAGACCAGATGGCCAGGGGGGAAAGAAAAAATGTAACACATTGCTTACATCACAGTAAGATTAATTGTTTAAAGAAAAACGAACAATCAAAGGGTGAAATGTGACCCTGTCAACAAAGAGGAAGGTGTGGCAGGGGAAAGCCAATAGAGACAATGAGGATATTATTATCCAGTGCCCCAATATTTTATGAAGCCTAGGCTAGTTAACTTGTACTGTGTATTTCATAATCTAAATCAAGGACTGATGACAGCTACCAATTTTAGATAAAGGAGGATAGAATGAAAGATAAGGATAGAAGTACAGGTAGACCTCACTTACTGACTGCCTCATTCAGCAACTGTTCGAAGTTACAATGGTGCTTAAAAAATAACTTTGTGACCAATGCCCACATTTACGACCTTCGCAGGATCCTTCGGTCACATGATCAACATTATAGTCACCATGCATCATCCTATGCCTGGCACATTTTTTCTCCCCCCCTCACTGAGCAGAGAGATTGGAGAGGAGGGGATTACAAGAGAGTAAGCAGGCACACAATGGGGAACACACATCAAAAGGAATGTGCTAGTGCTAGCAGCCCTGAGCATGCTTGGGACTGGGAGCCGCAAAGATACTCAGCAAACAACTAGTGTATTTCCCATTGTGTGCCTGCTTACTTTCTTGTAATCCCTTCCTCTCCAATCTCTCCACTCTATGAAAGGAGGGGGAGGAAAAAAAGCAATCTCTTTAGGCAATCTTTCCTGTGCCTGACCCATTTTTTTCTCCCTTCTGCTAATTATTGGGGTGAGCATTCCAAAGGGCAAGGAAGTGGGAAAAAAGGAAAGCACAATTGTGGTCACATGATGTCCCACTTAGTGACTGCTTCACTTAACGACAGAGCTGCCAGTCCCGATTGTGGTGGCTAAATGAGGACTACCTGTGGTTATTATATCAGAGTTAACACATCTGGACCACAAAAAAGTAAAAGTAAAAATTGGGGGACAATTAAATGGCTGTAAAGACATACATATAATGTCTCTCTGCTGCCATCTAATGGTCATCTGGATCTTTAAAGCTCAGATATGGCAAACTTATATTAGACATTATAACTATTTGCTATCTTCAAGATCAGAGGCAAGATAGAGAACAGCCATGGGAGAGTGTTACTCTGTGTGTGTGTGTATAATCTTTAATTAAGAATTTTAATTATAATAGTAAAATCTAATACAAACTAAACTTAAAGAAAGAAAAAAGAATAGAGAGAAGGAGTAAAAAGTGCAAGGAAACAGAAAGAAAAAAAGAAAAAGAAAGAAAAGTAAGAATATAGCAAAGAGAAAACAAATATATAAAGAAGTGACTTCCAACCTTCATCACAAGTATAAACAAATTTAGTAATTCTTTGTCCTCTCTAAAGTTACAAACATTTATCTCTTCATCCCATATCCCATCAGAAGGAGAGCCTTCTCTGCCATGGCCCCCACCCTATGGAATACCCTCGCCCTACAGTGAGGCAGGCCCCCTCTCTTGACCTTCTGGAAAGCAGTTAAGACTTGGCTCTGCCAACTTGCATGGGGCGAGAAAAGGGACAACAAATCCTGAGGGTGGCTAGCACCTTGAAGATGCTCCTGTATGTTAATATCTTTTCTACCAGCAGCACCTTGGAAAATATTATTATTTATGTATGTATTGGGTTTTTTATTGTATTTTTATACTATTTTTACTGCATTTTAATTAAGATTTGTTGTTTTTATTGTAAACCATCCAAAGTCACTTCCTCATGAGATGGGCAGTGACCAAATTTGAAATATAAACAAACAAACAAACAAATAAATCTCTTATCTATAAACAAATCCATAAAACATCATCTTTTCAGTCCTAGTATCAGCAGAAAGTCCATAAACGGTAACCAGAAGTAACAACATATCTTGTTTTAACCTTGATCAAATAAACCAATATATATTCCTTCCTTTTACTTCTAACAGTCTTAATCTATAGTTCATTCAAATATTGTTGTAGGATTTGATTTCTCTTCATTTCTTCTTTGTCCCATCGCGCAGAATTCTTCAAGGCTTTAACAAGCCTCTTTTGTACATCCAATAGTAAAAAATTATCAGATCACTCTCTTGGTTTGTCATTTATATTTCCATTTTAAATTTTAAAACCTCAGCCAGTTTCTTTTGTAGATCCAGTGAAACATCTTTTTCTAAGTCATTCTCTTGGCTTATGTTTTAAATCCACCTTCAGTACTATAATGCTTTGCATCATCTTACAGGCTTGTATATCTTTCCGCTACCTAAAATCTTTAGTCCCTTGTAGTATCCATTTTTTGAAATGCTTGAAATTGCTTATCTATGTTATATCTTGCAAAAACCAAAACAGGATCTATTTCCCATGAGAAGCTATTTGTACTTTATAATGAATTCCAAAATCTTATTGTAAAAGTTTCAACATTCCAATTTTATCTGGACCCTTAGTTCATTTATAATTTTCTAAAGTCAAAATCTTATTTAGCTTTTTGCTAAATAAGACCAGAGGTGGACACAACTGAGTACTGGTAAAATTTATGTTTGAGCCTACACTGAGCCCACATAATGATCAAAAGAGCAAACAAAACAGAACTGAGGTATCAATTCTTCTCTGTACTTACTGTATTCAACTTCCTACCTAGTAGCCATTTTCAAACTAACCTGGATCCTTTTAGGGAAAGAGACTTACCAGATTAACTGTAGGTTTCTTACCAGATAAATTTGCTCTCATCTGCTCTAGGTCAGATGCCAGTTGGGCATAGTCTATATGGTGGGCAAGTTGGCATCTTCTTTTACTATCTGGGTTTCTTCTGAGCATATACAACCCAAGGAAATGTATATGGTTCTCTGTAATATGAATGCTACCATCTGCATACCACATTCACAAACCTCCTGGATCCTTTTAGCATCTGGGAGGGCATGAGTAGCTGGATCTAGAAAGTAGCCAATACTCTTTTGAAGGAGGGGGCAATGATGTTGCTTTGAAGAAGGTGGTAATGCACCCTCTCTTGATCCAGCAATTTTTTTACAAAATTCTCCAGTTTTCAATCTTCCTACTTTAGGGGGGTTGTTGAGAAGGGTGGGTGGGTGGAGATTTGTTACAGAGAATACTAAAGGAAATGGATTATAGGACTCCTGCCAGTCATTCAGAATTCAGGAACAGTAAAGGAACAGAAATAGCACTGGTTGCTCTGGTCGATGACCTTCATCAAGATCTAGATGGGGGAGTGCTGTCATTCTTTGTTCTACTAGACACCTCAGTGGTATTGAATACCATCAACCACAGTTTCCTTCTGGACCATCTGCAAGGCCTGGAAACTGAGAGCACCATATTACAGTGGTTCTGTTCCTGCTCAAGCCATTAATTATTCATTCCTTAGTGTGTTCTGCAGAACCTATTTAACAGATAGCTGTTATCTAACACCTATCATACATTGATCCCTACTTGGCTGTACTACTGTAAGATGGTCTATTTGGGATTGCCTTTGGAAATGATCTGTAAGCTGCAGTTGACACACAATGCAGAGGCAAGGTTGCTGGCAGGTCAATCTTGCTATCGTAGAGTAATACCAATTCTAAAGTCCCTGCACTGATTATCATTAGGCTTCTGGGCCCAATTTAGAGAACTGGTTGTCACCTATAAAGCCTTTTGCAGTGTAGTTTTAGGATAATCAGGTGGTGCTTTACCAAGTTTCAATCTGCCTGTCCTGTCTAAACATCTAGAGAGGGCCTGCTAAGAATCCCCCTGCCTCAGTGAGATGTACATGGGGTATGTATTAGCACAGGCTTTTTCCACAGTGGCCTCCACTCTTTGGAACCCTCTTTCTCTAATGGAAGATTTGCCCTGTTCCATTCCTTCCTTCTGCCCTTAGTCCCAATTGATTGCAGGCATTCATCTTGAATATGCATGTCTTGTATTTTTCTATTATTTTGTTATAGATTAATTTATATTCCTATACAAAAAAAGATCTGGGCTAAAGAAACTAAACTGCCTTTATCTCATATGTTAGTAGGATAACAGTCAAGATTTTCCATCCAGGACTTCAACAATACATGGAACAAGAGCTGCCAGGTGTACAAGTTGATTTCAGGAGAAGCAGAGGCACCCAAGATCACACTGCTAAAGAAAACTGAGTTCCAAAAAGGTATCTACAATATTTTTGGTTTATTGATTATACTAAACCTTCTGATTATATAGTGTGGACTTTATAGACCATTCCAAGTGTGGATAACACTTAAAAATACAGTTGTGCTGGATTATCTCATCTGCCTGCATGACAATCAGGAAGAAACAGTTATAATGTAATAAGGAGCATGTAAATGGTTCACTATGGAGAAAGGAGTGCACAAAGGTTATATGCTAACACCTTATTGAACTAATTTATACACAAAATATATAAAGAGAAATTCTGGAGCAAAATAAATAAAATTTCAATTTCAAACTGCTGAATCAAACATCAACAACCTCTGATATGCTATTGATGCTACTCAGAAGCAGAGAAAAAGGAAGGCTTTTAGCAGACTAAAACTATATTAATAGGAAATGCAACACAAAATAAAAAGGTAGAAAAGAAATTGATGTCATAACTGAGTATCTTCCTTGGCTCAAAAATTCACAGCAATAGTGACTACAGCCATGAAATATAGAGATGCCTACTACTTGGGAGAAAGACTACAACAGCTCTAGACAAAATAGTAAAGTGCAGAGACATAACACTAACAATAACAGTATATATTGTTACGGGTAAGGTTTTCTCAGCTGTAATATATGGCTATGAAAGTTGGACAATCAGAAATGCTGAATGAAGAAAAATTGATGCCTTTGAACTGAGATTTTGGAGAAAATTATCAGTAATACCTTGGACTGGAGAAAAAACAAATCATTCAATACTAGATGAAGCAAAACCAAACCTCTCACTGAAAGCATTAACAGTGAAGCATGCTTAAATATTTTGGAGACATAGTACAAAGGGAGAATCACCTTGAATCTTAAAAAAAAATCAAAAGCAATTGAAAAAGAGGCTGACAGAAGACAAAGTGGCTAGATATTATCACTGATGTCACAGGCACCAGTGTACAAAAACTCAAAGAAGCAGTTACTGAGAGACAATCCTGTGAAAATAATGTCCACAAAGTGTCAGAAGCAACTGAATGACTGAACAACAGCAGCAAAGGCATTATGAACAGAACCAGATGAGCCATTAAGTGACTATTACACACATATTTTGAGTTCCCTCCATCTTAAATGTTTATGTTTGGTAGGATCTTGCTCTGCAAGAATGAGAGAGATTGACTCTTGTTCATTGGTCATAGCTGAATGGGTTGCATGTCACAAGAACTAGGAAGAATATGTTTGGAAATATCTTTCAAATCTAGCCCAGAAGGTTTTGAAATAAATCTTGTCAGGGAGGGAGCGAGAAGAGAGCTTGGAAAATAGTGCAACATCCAGTGCTGGGGCTGGGAGGGTAAGCAGAATGTGAAGGCATCCAATAATGAGCATGTACATTCAGAAAGAAATAGATTCAGTTATGTGATCTAAGTATTCCAATATCTCTATACAAATGCAGAGTATGGGAAAAAAATAAGAACTATAAATTCTAATGCAGGAAGGTGAATACGATTTAGTAGGCATTATTGAAACCCTGTGGGATTTATGAGTGGATTGGAAAGCTTGAAGGGTATAACTTATTCAAAAGGAAAAGGCCAGACAAAAAGGGAGGAGGAGTGGCATTTTATGTAAAGTAACTGCATACATATATTGATTCTAAGCACAAGAGTCCAGTCAAGAGCATTTAAGTAAGAATACAAGAGAGGAGAAACAACAAAGATATTATTGAGGGCATATGCTGTAGACTGCCACGACATGCAGAAGACCTGGTTAATGCCCAGATCACAGATTTTTCATGTAGGACCACCATGGTAATAATGGAAAACTTTTAATTACTTAGAAATAACTTAGAAATCTGTTGGAAAGCTGACTTGGCCAAGACTTCATAGCCCCAAAACTTCTTTAGTGGCCTTACTGTTTCATTTTCTAGAAGTCTGAAGATTTTTTTTAAAATACTTTTATTGAGAATTAATAAAAGTATTTTAAAAAAAAAACCTCTTCTTCAGAATTCTTAAAGAGATGGGGGTACCAGACCACCTTACCTGTCTCCTGAGAAATCTGTATGCAGGCCAAGAAGCAACAGTTAGAACTGGTCATGGAACAACCGATTGGTTCAAAATATGGAAAGGAGTACAACAAGGCTGTATACTGTCACCCTGCTTATTTAACCTATATGCAGAGTACATCATGAGAAATGCCAGGCTGGAAGAATCACAAGCCGGAATTAAGATTGCAGGGAGAAACATCAACAACCTCAGATATGCAGATGATACTACCCTAATGGCAGAAAGTGAAGACAAACTAAAGAGCCTCTTGATGAAGGTGAAAGAGAAGAGTGCGAAAGCTGGCTTGAAACTCAACCTTAAAAAAACTAAGATCATGGCATCTGAACAAATCAATTCCTGGGAAATAGAAGGGGTAGAAATGGAAGCAGTAACAGACTTCATTTATTTGGGCTCCAAGGTCACCGCAGACGGAGACTGCAGCCATGAAATTAAAAGACGCTTGCTCCTTGGGAGGAAAGCTATGGCAAACCTAGATAGCATATCAAAAAGCAGAGACATCACCTTGCCGAGAAAGATCCGCATAGTCAAAACTATGGTTTTTCCAGTAGTAATGTATGGCTGTGAGAGCTGGACCATAAAGAAGGCTGAGCGCTGAAGAACTGATGCCTTTGAACTGTGGTGTTGGAGAAGACTCTAAGAGTCCCATGGACTACTAGGAGGTCAAACCAATCAATCTTAAAGGAAATCAACCCTGATTGCTCATTGGAAGAACTGATACTGAAGCTCAAGCTCAGATACTTTGGTCACGTAATGCGAAGAGAGGGCTCTTTGGAAAAGACCCTGATGCTGGGAAAGATTGAAGGCAAAAGGAGAAGAGGACGGCAGAGGATGAGATGGTTAAATAGCATCACTGAAGCAATGAGCATGAAACTGAGCAAACTCAGGGAGGCAGTGAAGGACAGGAAGGCCTGGCGTGATATGGTTCATGGAGTCACAAAGAATCGGACACAACTTAACAACTGAACAACAAAAATTAAGAATTATAAATGAAAAGAATAAAAATAAATACAAACTACAAAAAATGCAAAAAAAAAGGAAAAAAAAAGGGGTGGGGTGGGGGAGAGATTGTAGAAAAGAAGAAAAAGAAAAGAAGAAACAATAACTTCCCCCTTCATGCCAGCAGGTAAAAACAGTTTTAATAGCTTATCACCATCTCTAAATAAAACATAATTTCTCTTCTCCCCATAACTCATCTCTTAAGTAACAAAACAAAGACAAAATCCAAATGCTACATCAATCATTCTTTGTCAGCAAAAGTCCAGTAAGGGCAGCCAGGTATAACTACTTTCCTCTTTTAGCCCTGATCAAACAAGCCAACCTTATAAACCTTCCTTGAATTTTTAAAATTATTCTTTAATCCCTTCAAAAAAAGTCCCAGAGGTAATTTCCTGATCATCTGTGTATCCAAATAAAAATCCTTCACAACTTTAACACATTTCTTTCACATGTCCATTAGACAAAGTTTATCCTTTTGTTTGTCACATCTAAAAAAATTTCCAAACCCTGGCAGAGCTCTTTCATATATCCAGAAGAAAAAAATTATCCAAATCAGTTTCCTGGTTTGGTATCTGTTCATCTCCTTAGGGGATAAATCATCCATCAGATCCATTTGCATTACATTTAAGTCCTCCTTCAAATTAATTTCATAAACATCCATTACAACTTGCTCTTGTTTTACAACTACATCAAAGCATGTTCTGTCCAGTTTCTCAAACAGTAGATCCATTTTATCTAGTAACTTGGCTGAGAGTTATTTAAAAGTTTGCACTAAGGATTTCTGCTCCATTTTCTTTGTCCTCAGGCTCCCTGTAATGTCCAACCTTCAAGGTCTCCTTATCATAAAGAAACAAAAGCAATCACTATTTTCCCATGAGACGATATCTTCTAATAAATTCAAAACTATAATTCCAAATTTCTCTGGCTCCTTTATCCATTATTAAATTTCCAAAATCCATATACTAAGCACCCTTTTGCTGCGTAGTCCAAAAGAAATCATATATTTTCAGAACGTTTACTGTAAGATCAAATTTGCTCCATCACCTTTTAAGGAGGTGGAGACTCACCCAATGAATACAGTAAAACCTTGATGGTCCAAAGGGTCTTAATCTCTCCAGTATATAAAACATAAAAAATTAATCCAAAAAAGTGATTAAGATATAAGGCTTGGTTGAGCTTAGTGTCCATAAGGCTGCTTTGCAAGTGTGAGCTTGATGTAATCCTGACTCCCAGCCTCTCTGCTTATAAGCTGACTATCAAACAACAGTTTCCACAGTCTACTCATGAATACTGGCTGTCTAGAGTCATGTGAATGATCTCAACAATCTCTCCTTTGATCCAGAGAGATTACGCTGGCCTGGATCCAACATCCAGCCTCAATTTCCATCACAAAAGCTGTCTTACTGGCCAGCTAGCCAGTAAAACGTCAGCTCACCATGGGGCTCACAGGAGTCCCTAGGAGACTGACCTAGAATTCTGAAGAAGAGTTCTTCACCAGTTCACAAGAAAGGATTAGGAAAAGACTGAAAAAGTCTCCACTCTAAAGAACTAAAATATAAACTAGGCTCTAAATTGAAAGTAGTCCAATCACTAATTTTGGTAACCTCATCACTTACCCTTTCAATAAATCTTGTTAAAGATGACTTTGTGAGGATCTTTCTTTCAGCTGAGTTGAGTACCAGGAGTCTGATAAGCTGGTTGAAGAGGTCAAAGCAACGGGAACCTTGGAGGAAGTGACTACATTATTTGGAGACTCCAGATACTTCAAAATGAGAAATTGGAGCAGAGCCATACATGCTGACTAGATTTCAGAAGAGCTTATTTCAACAAGTTTAGAGAAGTGCTAAGTGGGATCACAATGACAGAAAGGTCAAAGAGAGTGTAAGAAGCTTGAAAACTTCTCAAAAATAAGATACTAGAAGTATACTGATTAAGAAAAAAAACAGGAGGGCAGCCTAAGGAACCATTGAGGATGCATAGGTAGATTTTGACTGAGCTAAGAATTAAACGAGATGTGTTTAAGAAATGTAAGATGGGTGCAGTCAGCAAGCAAGCTAATATCTGCAGAAAGAAAGTTGAAAAGGCTAAAGCACAAAAAGAAATGTTAACTTGTAAGGGAAGCTAAAAGCAACACAAAAGGCTTTTTTGCTATGCCATTAGTAAAAGAAAGAAAAAAAGGAAAGGGTGGGCCCACTGCAAGAAGAAAATAGTAGGATCATAATATATGAGCCTCCCAACTCATACTTTGCTTTGGATTTCTCCCCAAAGGAGAACTGTTCAAATGGAGAGAGGCACAAGGAGAGAGGCAAATAAATAGTTAGGAAGAACCTTGCTACCATAAATGAGTTAAATCTCCAGAACTCAAGCCAATTACATGTAAGAGTCTTGAAGGAGCTTGAAGATGTCAATCCAGAGCCCCTTTCTGCAATATTTGAGAAATTATGGAGGTACAGTACTAGAGGCCTAGAGAATGGCAAATGTTCTTTTCCAAAAAGGGGAAAAATGGACCCAGCTAACTACAGACTGGTAAGCTTGAGGTCAACAGTGGACAAAACTCTGGAACAGATTTTCAGCAGCTGATTGATGAGTATTTAGAAAAGAATGCATTGCTTGACAAGACCCAGCATAACTTTTATCAAAAAATAAAGAGATTAAGCTCATCTCTTCTAATCTCCCTAACTGAAAATAACTGAATCTAAAATAATGTATAAATAAATGATTAATCTAAGATCTATGAATATCAGTATTTTGTAGGCCAAGATTCTTGTGTGGGATTATGTTCCGGCGGTTATATTTAACTGATTAGGAGAACTGTATTATTTTTCAGTATGTTTCCATAATCTATATTTACAGTCAAGAGTCCATTTCTTGTTCTCTGCTAAAGCCTTTAGAGAGTAGTCTTCAAAATTGAGTGTTTCAGGTATCTGGCTTTGTTTGCTGTGATGAGCAAAGAAAGCTGGATACCTGAAACCATATCCCTTGAGAGACTCTGAGATTGCAGAGTAAAGGAAGCAGTCTGAAGGAATGACCAGGGACCTTATCAGGAGGTCATAACTGGCCAAATAAGTCACACTAGCAAAAGTTCATATAATCAGCCTGCAAGGATAGAACAGGCCACCCTACAATCTTGTTGCTATTTAAGAACATATATATGTCAGCCTCAAAACAGGCACATTCAATCGTTTCCTGGGATTATATTTTTTATATAGTTTAGAATGTCAACGCCAATTTCCTCCTCTGTTCCAGTGTACTCTGGAACTAGTATACTGCTCTCTGTGGACTATACACATTTCCTGTAATGGGTTTCCGTGTTTTTGATTCAAGGCCGCTTGTTTCACATCTTTCAAATGGAGCTTAGGTTTTCACATCATTTTCAATTTGCTTTGCCCACATATTCTTTGATGCTGTTTGCTAGACCTTCCAAAATGCAGACCACTTTCTCCACAGTAGTCTGGAAGGATGCAGTGTTCTGCCATTCTTCATATATGTCCAAACCCTCTGAATCTGCACTCTTGTATTTCATTTATAACTATAGGTTGTTCACTGCATCTCAGTATGATGTTATCATTCTTAAGACAGTGATGCCAGTATGTGCTGTAGACACATTAGGAAAACATCAAGTTTATTTTGGTCTGCTTTTAACAGTGTCCATGTTTCAGATCTGTACAACAAGACTTGCAGGGCTAGTGTCTGGAAGATTTGCATATTTGTTTTCACTAAAATATTTTGTTTCTTCCACAGAGAAAAGTTTAGCGATCCAACGACAGAAGTGGCCTGGCAAATCCTGCTGTGTACTTCTGGTTTTGATGCTGTTTTCTGTTTTTCCACCAGAGACCCAAGATATTTGAACTGTTAACTTGCTTTACTTGGCTTCTGTTGCAAATCGACATATACTTTCTTATATGTATTTCTTCAGAAAAGGAGCAAGCGCTAATCAAGCAGACTTTGGTGATAGCAATAGGCTATTAGCGGTGCAGGATGTGGACAGTGAAGACCAACTATTTATCCAGGCTATAATTCTGGGATATGTCTACTGGCATACAATATATTAAAAGCCAGTAGATATATCCAGTATAGTGCTGACTTGTACAGGAGAGCTAAAGAAGGCAAGAAATTGATTTCTTCAGACTGACAACATGCATTTAGGAAAGAATTTTGCTTTGTGTTAAAAGCCTAAAGCCCAATCCATAGATATATTTAGTCTGACAGCACACTTCAACCATGGCTTTGGTCCAGCTAGAGGTTTATGCTGAATAAACTCAAAAACAGAAGTCCCTCCTTTACAGCAGAGAATGAAACATTCAGTGTTATGGGGATCCCAACTATAATTACTTTCTTCATTAACTATTTATGCAGCCTGAAATGTTACCATAATTTCTGGAAACAATTATCACTTCAGATACACACACTTGTGGAAGATGGAAAAATTCTAGCCATATCAATTGACAGAGTATCCAGCAATTCTTTTCCATTTGGCACTGTAGGTGCTTAACGTTTATTTCATTCAAATATCAAGAAAGGGTAAATAAAAGTTGATACCAACACTGATAGCTCTTTGGATACCACCTTGTATTTACCAAGCCTGATCCTCAATAATATATCTCTATATGTGGGGAGAGATCATTTCTTTGTGCCAAAAACAGAGGGGGAGACAACTTTTTTTCATATCTCTTCTCCACATATTCAGCAGTGCCCACAGTCCTCATTATTATGAATTCTGACAGCTCATAGCAGTTGATCTCATCTGCCTAATCAAAACTTACAGAATGCCTTTTTTCAAGTAATACTGATGAAACTATAATTTAAATATTAGAATTCAGATGCTTTTTAACGGTTGCTCTATTTTTCTGTGTATCACCTTGACAATGTTTTGTTGAAATATATAAATTTTCTAAAATATATAAAAATCTCATTTCCTTGATGCTGCATTTTCAGATTAAGATATATCACCATGGAGATGACATATGTCTAAAAAATTAATACTTTTTAAAATATGCTTAAACAATTACAGGAATGGATGGTGGATCAGAGTCCAATACACACTACAGAATGATCTGCTATCAAGTCTAATTACTTTAGTCCTGCACTGATTTATTTTTCACATTCCTAAAGCCACCTTATTTCTTGATGATGCTGGGCAGCATAATAATTGAAAGCCAAAGAAATAGAACTTCAGAAAAGGAAGATGGTCATCTTAGTGGAACAGACAAGAATTTCTCACAAAGCAAGTTTATAACTCACCTGAGAGTAAAGCTTGGGGAAACAGCTAGGTCCTCAAGGCTTGTTTAAAGGAGAGCCAGGATAGGGTAATTCATAAATGGGAGGGGATGCTGTTCCAGAGTGCAGTGCTACAACAGGGAAAGCATGCTTCTTAGGTCCCATCAGATAACATTGCTTCATGAATGGGACTAACAAGATGCTGATTCTGTTTGACCTAACAGGATGGGCAAAAACAACAGGAGATAGGCTGACATTGAAATAACTAGGTCCTATGCCATATAGGGCTTTGTAAGTGATAACCAGCACTTTAAATTGAATGATTTATACAGTTAATATTTTCAGCAATCTCCTTGTCACTTGGCAAATTGAACATTTGATAAAATGATATCTCAGATACTGTAGAGCTATCTGGGAGATCAGATTTGACCCACTAAAGTGAGAATCCAAGATCAATTGGACTGTGCTTGGGGTGTTAACATTTAAAATGCTATATTTAGCTAAGATTTCTCTCCTCAACATTTGGATGAGAAGCTGTAGGATTTATTGGGTTGTGAATGGTTTTCTTCTCCTAGCCAGACCTAATGCTATTTGTTAATGCCAGGCAATGTTAGCCTGCTGTCACATCACACTGACACAACCTTGCTCCAAATGTCACATTAGCAAAGTCAGACAAGAACTGCTTTGTATTAGAACATTTTTTATGCTGACCTTTTGAACAGCTAAAAAATGATAGGAAAAGCTTCACCCACCCACAGCTCTGCATAGTGAGTTTGTATTTTTTTATAATGAGAAACAACATAAGCTTTAATTTTGAATTACTACTCAAATGCTCAGTGCTGTATGAATAAAAAAAGAAAACACCACACATACAATAGGAAATACAATTAAGCAAACTAAACTGCAAACCTCTTTAAATTCACTGTGGCCCTTTTGATTATACATGCATACGATTATTTTTAGAAGTACGCCAGTGTGGTACAGTGGTGTTGGACAGAGAGTGAGGAACCCCAGATTCTTGTCCACCTTCAGTCACAGCAGCTCACTGGGGGACTCTGGGCCAGTAGGTTGCCCTCTGCCCATCTTACCTCACAGGGTTGCTGCTGTGGGAACAAATAGAAGGGATGTGCACTGTGCACATTGCTTTGAAAAGGCAGGATATAAATCCAATCACTCAATTAACCACAAATTTGGAATACAGCCGGATAGGCAACACAGGCTTACGTTATCATCAGTTAAGTGCATCTGCAGAAGCGTCAGTAGCAACTTTGATGGGTGAGTAGGACAAGAGGAAGAAATTACCACACAGAACTGAGCATGCTTCTAAAATGATTTTAAAGACCTAAAATGATTTTAAAGACCTAAAATGATTTTCAGACCTTACACAAGCACAAACTCAGCACATCTTTATTTATTATTTATTAAAGCAGCCTTTCTTCAGGCTTCTATGTGAGATTAAAAAAAAAAAGATGTGGTTGCTTTAACAAGTAGAAAGTTTTGTGGGTGCTACTAATGAGGAAAGCCTGTTTGGAATTAACAAGGCTCAGAGCCTTCTTTGTAGTAACCTCAATGTTGGGGAGTTTCTTTCCAGATTGCCTCACAGACTCTGTCATCTTTGATTACCTTTAAATGTAATCTAAAAACTTACTTTTATAAACTAGCATTCCTGTTCTGAAGCTCATTTATATTTGTAGCAATGGCTGTTCTTATTTGTGATATGATTGGTTTGTTTGTTACTGATAAATCTATTTATCTTAATATAGTTTTATTATAATTCAAAGTTGCCAGGAGCATGCAGGCACAAATCTGAAAAAGGATGAGCTGCTTTAATCAATAGCCAAGAGGTGTGGTGCAAGGCCTGAAGTACTTCTGAATAATTTTTCAAGTCTGCCTGGAAAAATAACAGCCTTGTTATTAAGTGCTTTGGAATGAGCCATTTTTTGACAAATGAGCTAGCAAATCTACTTTACAAACTACAGTTTATCTAATTTTATAAATAACAAATTGCCTTTCCAGCTGTCTAAGTATTTGTCTTTGAATTTATATCTTAATTTGAGTGTTGTTTTGATAGGATTCATTACAGATGGTAATATAGTAATAGTTTATCAGCAATGATATTATCTACTTTTTTTAAACTGATTTTTAGTTATATAATGAATTAACACATATTTCCATTTTATGTATGTAGTTATGCACTGTATTTATATTGTTCTTTTCAGTTATTTATTGTCTCTTCTGGATTGTCCTTTTTAGATTGGAGATTTCTTCTACAAAGCAAGTAGTGGTGGAAAAACGTTCTTAAAGATAACTTGTCTTGCATTTAATCACTACAGTTCTTCCCCTGCAGGAAGTGTGTATTAAGTATACTACCATTTCATATAATTCAAAAGAAAAACTGAGAAAGACTAGTATGTGTCTTAAACTGAGCTCATTAGAGTCCCAGGCTTTCAGATTACAGGCTGAAATCCCTGTAATCTCACACTGGGGACTTCAGGAGAGTGGGGGGTGAAATTCCATGGGATACACACAGAGGACTCTCAGCAGACAAGGATGCCCTACTCACTGTCACCCATGCTCTGGTCATCTCCTATGAACCTCATACATTACTGCAATACACTGTATATGGGACTGACTGTGAAGACCACTCCAAAGCTACCACTGGTCTAGAAGACAGTGGTGCAGATAGTTATAGGCATGCCTCAGTACACCCATGTAACACCTCTACTTTGTAAGCTGCACTGGCTCCCAGTGGGCTTCCGTTCAAGGTGCTGGTTATCACCTATAAAACCCTGTGTGTCATACAGCTGGGATATGTAGAGGGAATAGGGAATGGCCTTGAAAGACAGAAGGAGGGGCCACTATCAAGGCAATGGTCAGATAAGCAGGGCTTGAGCTCGGGCCAAGAAATTGTTTTGAGAAAATGTCTCAGGCAAGCCCCTCCCTAGTTCACACAAAGATAAACTGTGGGAGGGGGAAAGCATATTCAAACTTGCAAGATTTTGCTACTATAGATGTACAATAAAAGTAATCCTGACCTATATGGCATTGGTTTCTTAGTCTGGTCTGCCTTGTTGGGGTGACAGGTTATTTGTGGGACTGCCTGTCTCCAGTTATCTCTGCCCCCTACAAAGTCTGACAAGGTGAGTGTGCGCCAAATCCTTCCTATTAATGCCACAAAATGAGATCCAGGAAGCCTATCTTTTCTGTCTCTGCAAGGGCCCTGTGTAACAGCATACCCACTCCCCAAGATTAGGATGGCCCTGACCTTGCCAGCTTTTCAAAAAGTGCTGAAGATCAGGTTCTTCCCCTGAGCATTGGGCTGGGCTGTTGGGTGAACTGATTTTGATGATGTGTTGTATGCTTTTGACTCACTCCAAGCATGTTGTGCTGTTTTTTAATTTACCTTTTAAAGTGTTTCTATTTACTGTAGTTATTTTAAGTGGTTATAAAGGGTCACCTGCTGAAATAAATGTAAATAATAAATGTAAATAATAAATGTAAATAATATATACAACATAGAAACAGTTTAAAAATCACATAGAACATGATGCACAGAAAGTTAAGTAAACTAAAGGCCCACTGAATTCAGTGGGCTTTACTTAACTACTGGTTTATGCTCTTATCTTTTTATTAGAAATACAAGGCAATGTGGAGCTTTAGCCAGTATTTTGGGAGGCATAATAGGTAAGTTCACTACAACCCAACAAAGAATTATGCACATTAAAATCAATTTATCTCACAGAGTGTAATCGTTTCTAGTTCTCACTGGATTATGACAATATATAACAATGGAAGAACTCAATAAAAATGAAAAAGTTCTTCCTCCTACCTTCTGGCTTACTGAAGAAAATACCGCACATTTAGAGAAGTTTTTATTATTGGCAGCAAATGAGAAAATTACAAAAAAAGAGGAGGTACCAAACAAAAGATAAAAAGTGGCATTAAAAAAAAAGTTGTTCCCTTTTCCTGACCTAAAATATATTTCTAGGAGTTACAAATATGAGTGTCAAAGACCAAACAGTTAAAAAGGTGGACCCTTTCACAACCAAAATCTGTATGTTAGATGGGCCTATTAACACCACAAACGTAGTTTTCAAATCACAGCAGTACAATGCTTTTAAATAGAATTGGTTCATGAACTAAGCTGAAAATTAAATCTGTAGAGAAAGCAGAGAATGCTCATGCGTGTATAAAACAATCCTCAGTATTTTCTACCTAATTATTTTTCATGCACAGAAATAGTTTTCAGTTTCTCTAGGCAGATTCCATATAAGATGTCTTCCAAATCTTTTGGGTTTTAACTAGCACTAATCAAAGTCCATTCATAATATTTTCATATATCCTATCAAGTTGGCTGCAGTCCCAGAAAGAAAACTGGCTTTTTAAAAAAATTATCTGAGAAAGAAACTGTGAAAGGTTTCAGGGAAAAAAAAAATGTACAGTGGTACCTCTAGTTACGAACGCCCCTCCTTACGAATTTTTCGAGATACGACCAGCTCCGGCCCCAAAAATTTACCTCGACTTACGAACCGGATCCGCGGCCATTTTCCGCCCGTTCCACGTGGTCCATGGCCATTTCCCCACCCGTTCCACGTGGCCCGTGGCCATTTTCCACCCATTCCACGTCCGCAGCCATTTTCCGCCCGTTCCACGTGGTCCGCAGCCATTTTTCCGCCCGTGCCACGTGGTCCGCGGCCATTTTCCGCCCGTTCCATGTGGTCCGCGGCCATTTTTCCGCCCGTTCCATGTGGTCCACGGCCATTTTTCCGCCCTGCCGTGTGGTCCGCGGCCGTTTTTCCGCCCCTGATGCGTGGTCCGCGGACGCCGGAACAGATTAACGGTAATTACATTGAACCTTATGGGAAAATTTGCCTCGTGTTGCGACCAATTCAAGTTGCAACCAGAGTCACGGAACGGATTAAATTCGTAACTCGAGGTTCCACTGTACTTCTTACGTAGAATTTTAGTCTAGTAGATGTAGTCCTAGAGAAGCTAAACAAATTCAGAACATTGACAACTATGCAAAGTATTTCGAAAAATCATTTAGAATGATTCAAATTAATCATTTAGAATATACAAGGGCTGAACTGTACACTATACTGCAACATGTGATATAACAGCTTGTTTCTTTTCACTTGAAGTAGACAATGTGTAGCAAAGCTTCAACGGACTGAAGGAATGTGCAGGGTCTCCCTATCAGCCGCATACGTCAGGACCTGCACAAGCTATTATTCAAAGCCAGTAGAAAACATGTTAAATATGTAGAATAGTGATGTATAGTTAGTAGGGTTAAATGTTAGCTAAAGATAAGACTATGATTTGTATAACCACTTGCTGGTTCCTGCCATAAAAGTCAGGAGGAAGGGGGAAATACAACAACAAGAGCCAGGTGCAACCATTATCTTGGTTGGAGGCGCCAGCAAGGTCAAGTGGCCGTGAGACCCGGGAAGAGGTGCGAAGAAATTCAAGTGGGAAGAGTAGAGAAGAGGGGTGGGGGGGGGGAAGGAGTTAAAAGGAAAGCTTTAGGCTAGGGAACCCCAGACAACAACCTATAGAATGCTGCATGCTGCTTCTCAATAAAGAAACCCTTGATGGAAACAAATAGACTCCAGAGGGTTTACTGAACTTGGGAATTGAGTGTAAAGACTCTGACAACATGGCTCCTGATACTCCTTTCACTTTACCAAAAAGATGATATTTTTTTTCACTGGAACTCTGATAAAGAAGGCTTTTCAGATCCAGAATAAGTTATAACTTCCTCTTTTCTCTAATCAGTGCAATAAAGGAATTTACAGAGTTTGATGGTTATAAAAAGAAGTACACACATTTCTAACTCCATTCATTTCAGACATTAAACATTTCTAACTCTTACTGGATTATGACAATATATAATGATGATATGAAGAATACAACAGATTTTTTTCTCCTACTTTCTGTGATAAAAGATATACAGTACACACATCAGTCTTGTAAGGTATAACAGACTGGCAAATTTCCTTCTTAAACCCATCACCTCAGCCATTACATTAACTTTTCTTAACATCAAGAAATTAGCTCTACGGGTTACTGTGATTGTCAAGATACAGTTAGAAAAAGAATTCATCAGCCATTTTAACTGAACTAGGCACGATATACACCAAAGGGGCAACTCATGAGGTATCCTGGTTCCATCATCCATAGCTGATAGCTCTGAATGTGCCTGTTTACAACCCAAAGCTCTTCCAGTCCTCAAAAGATTTCCCAGAGGGAAATGCACGTATATGGATTAATCTTGTTGCCCAATTCCACTGAGGTGTGGGAACAGTTAAAATTGCCAGTTTTAGAGACTTTTACAACACCTGGATCCCATAAGGCTCTGAGGACAGTGCAGAAAATTTTGTTTTGAGATAAAGAGGCCTGAACCAAAGGCTAGCACAGATTATTGAGAATAATCTCTTCTGGAACTTCATAGGAGTTCCTCTCCATTGCTTTCTAAGTAGGGGTGACTATAATTCCTTGCTTATTAAAAAGTAAGACAGAGTCTAAGTCCACACTAGTGCTGCATCAGGGCGATGACAAACCTCAGCATAGTTACAAGTATTCCCATTAAGGACACCCTCCAATGCATCTTGATTCATTTCAGTGGTTCAGCTGATAATGCCATTTGATCACAGTTTCAAAGGACTAATTCACAGGATTAAGGACAGTGAAGACAGGTCCTGCACACTTAGGATATAAGCTAAATGCGAAACCAACACCTCAGCATAGCATGAAAAACCAGCAGGAGGTGCAAAGTAAAACAGGACCAAATGGCTGATAGAAGGAAATCATTTTCTTTTGCCAGCTTCCAAATTTAAATGTTGTCAAAATCTGCTCTTTACTATTAGAAATGGCTTTAGGGGAAACAAATGTATGTGCATGTAACACTGCAAGTGTACATTCTTAATAATCCAAGACTGGTGGATAGTATCTGATCAAGCCCATCTACGAGTATATATAATCAAACAAGTCTTCACTGTGATTAACAGATAATCTGTCCATCACCCAGGATGTTAAAATATGGACTAAATATTTATGTATGCACAGTATTTATTTATAATATATGCCTCTAGGACATTATGCCTCTGATCTCAGAGGCCAGAGATATTAGTACAAAGTCTGCAGTTTTCATACTTGGTCTACTGGTACTGCATTTTATGAGGAAAGACTTTAAGATGACTAGGAAGCTTCAATTAGTGATATTAACTCAAGTGAGAAATCTGTCCCACACTTACACTCGAGTGAGCTGGATGATATGGAAACAGGGGCCAAAATTCAATCTCCTCCAATTACAGCATTTGGCTCCCAGGGAGGGCTGTTTCAAAATATAAGGATGGCTTTCAAGCAGGTCTTCTCTGACAGAGCCAAGTTTGCAAGTACTTCATTTGGATTACATGCAAATAGTTCTTCCACTATGCATTCCCTTCCTTGAAGAGTACCACTGGATGTCCAAACTGGACTGTACTTGCAAGCATCCAAAGAGGTAGGTTCAGGGAGAATAATGATTTCAGATGTTCCTGCAGTTTCTGATGAGTAGGAGAGGAGGCTTTGAGAACTGAACTTTGGAGCAGGGGCCTTCAAACCTTGCATACTAATCCTTATCCTTAAGTTAACATAAAAGACATAATCAAATGCAGCCTTTCTGTGGTTTTTATGCTAGCTGCAAATTTGCTATTGGACACATTTCAAACTTTACATATATCTTGAAACATAAGAAAATGCATCTCTCTGTCTGAATTTCATCATTTGGCAAGCCAGATTCTGCTTTCATTCTCATAAATTAATGCAATAGCTTAGCATGCCCTAAAAGCAAATCCATTGCTCCTGTGAGCTGAGACTTGGAATAATCTCTCTCTAAAACTGTTTTGATTTCTTGCTTTATAGGAAATGACCTGGATGCTAGGATTTCTATGATGACCTATTGCCCGTTAAAGTAGGAGCAGATGATTTGAATAAGGAGTTTTCATGGGAAGGTGAGTCCCATATTCAGGACACTTTTGGCCACAGGGTACAGTCTTGCTTCATGCTCCAATTCATAATTCAGTAGAATCTGTATCTTCTTACCCTTGCAGAAACCTGAGATTGCAAAATCAGGAAAGGTCTCTTAAGCCTGGTTCTCTAGAGACAGTGGAATTCATCACATTATTATAGAATGTGGGTACCTATATAGATTCGGTTACATAAGGCACTTGGTGTTGCAGTGAGATCATCTTCATCTTTCTTTTATTATAATAGGTAGAGAAACACAGTCAGCAGGTAGGCTTGGAGTTAATCCGAGGCCTTATTCCAGGTGCTATCCTTACAGAGTGCCTTCTGCCTTGCTTCCTACTATCTTCACTGAGGATCCTTTGCGTGTCTGTGTATAGTACAAAATTACTACTATAGTTTTAATGTTATTTGTGGAAACTGTTGGGAAAGTAACTTATCAATTAGTTTAAAGAAAATAATTCACTAAATATACCTTTGCTTAATGATTCTAAGTAAATTCAGTAATTCTTTAATAACTCAATAAGGACATAGAAAATCAACTCATGGAAATATTTAGAGTAATTAAATTAATTGATTTTTCAGTTGTAATACAGACAACTGTGGCTACAATCCTTTCCATACCTACTGAAGGGCATTATTTTGATACACAATTTTACAATTCATGTATTAATCTGTCTAACTTTCTATCTGATAATGCTAATCATTTGTTAATCAGTACTTTTTAAAAAAATCTGCAGTTCTATATGATATATGTTATCTTCTAAACATGTCACAGGAATGTAGCATAGGATAAGCATGATTTTGATATTATGTGACTATAATGAGCCTTCCTGGAAAGGACGGTTTAAGGCAACTTTTGTCAACCTAATGCTGTCCAAATATATTGGGGAATCTTGAAGCTCCAATTTCAACACATCTGGAAAATGTCATGTTTAAATTGTATATGTTCTCCTGAATATATCCTCTTGCTAGAATAAATTCTAGCCATTGTACTATTTCAATTTTTCATCAATATTCAACCTTCAAAACATGTTATTGTTTTAAATGAAAGGCAGAAGGAACAAGAAAGAGGAGAAGGAGAAGGAGAAGGAGAAGGAGAAGGAGAAGGAGAAGGAGAAGGAGAAGGAGAAGGAGAAGGAGAAGGAGAAGGAGGAGAAGGAGAAGGAGGAGAAGGAGAAGGAGGAGAAGGAGAAGGAGAAGGAGAAAGGGATGTACAGAAAAATTCTACTAGAGCAACTGTTCTAATTTGCAAATTTTACTTCACTTTTCAGAAGGAATAAAAAATTAGCCTATCATATCCTACTCTTTAATACCAGTTTTTAAAAAAAAACATTTATTCAGTCTCTACATAAATGATCCTATTTTTAAAAGAAAAATTGTCCTTTTTGCTATGTAATCTGTTGAATTTTATTGCCATATATCCTGTTACTGTCAAGTTATCATAAAGTATAAAACAAAGCAAACTATACTGTATCTTCAAATTGCCATCTACAGTTATAATAATATAGATGCAATGCATAAATAAATATCCATCACCTACCTTGAAACTGTGTGAATTTGATGGTCCCCATCCTCTCTCCATTTCTGAACATAACTTGACCCTAAATAAAGTAAATAAATACCTTATAATAAGGTTTGTGATATCCTTACACAACTCCAGTTTATTTTAAGTAACAGTAAGATTAATTTTCTAATTCAGGGGTAGACAACCTTGTGCCCATGAGCATTGATGCCCATGGTCCTTTTCCTTGGTTCTCATCAGACTATCCTCCTATCTACATTTTTTTTAAAAAAGTGTTCTAGCAGTAATAATAATAATACAATGCTAAACTACAATGCATCAGCCTCCAGTGTCATCTTTATTTTCAGTAATGTCTCTCGGCCCATATAAACCATGCAGGCATTCTCAGAAAGTAAAATGGCAGATGTTTGCAGCTCAGTGTTTAATTTGGCATTATGCCTACCTTCCCAAAAAGTAGATAAAGGATTGGAAGATCGACTCCTGTAGGATTACAGGAGTGCAAGGAAATAACTGCACTAGTTTGCCTTCTCATAAATGGGTATTTTGTGAATCTTCATGCATAATCTGGCAGCCATTTTATGAGAACATCTATAACATGTCCTCTAAATTCTAAATGTATTTGCTTGGCTAAAAATATGGTTTACCCCTGATTTCATTAAGTTGAAAATTTCTCCCTGATAACTGTGTATTTGAAAATCATAGACCTCAATAATCTAGTGGAGCTATATTTATAAAACCTATTTTATAATGTGATATAATACATATAAGGAAGCATTGAGATAGAGGCCATAGTGGATGATATATATAACAAAGACAACTGGTCCTACCATACTGAATAGCTAGCCAAACCCAGTCAATCATTTTAAAGATATATCTTCCAGATTGCAAAAGCTGGTGTGTAAATAAATTACAACCTTTCAAGGTTGAAAAGCAATCACACGCATACATGGGAAGTTAATTATTTTACCAATTCCATTGCAGACACAGACTCACTGCAAAGAAAGGTGTGAATTGTAAACTACTGCTGTAAGCTCTCAAAACAGGCAGGGTTTTAAAAATATGCCATAAGAACATGAAATTTAATTGAATGCAAATAACAGAGAGGATTTTTTTGTGTGTGCTTTGGCCAAGCTAAGCAGGTGCTACATTAGAAAAGGAATCAATGAGCTTTTAAAAAGGTTTTTTAAAAAACACAGAGGCCTGGATCCTAAATTTAATTCTGTGAACAGAATGGAATTCGGAATTTTACCACTTCCCCCTGCTCTTGGGAGCTGTGCACTAGAATCACATACAGCTCCTTAAATTCCTCAGAGTCTCTCTACAAGTTGCCATCTTATAGTAGTTTTTAAAATGCCATCATAGGGTATAGTTTGTTGAGCTGCTGATGAAAGAAGAAACTAGGGGAAATCAGATTCTTTACTATGAACAAAAGAAAAACAATGGATCTAAAGAATACTTCTTACTTCTCCTTACTACTCTGTAATGTCCCCAAATATAGCCTACATTATACACTAAGCATATTCTGCCTCCGTGTAAGATCAGCACTATCAACAGATAGCCCCTAAATATGAGCATTGGAATAAGCATGTCTCTTAATTGATCTCTTATCAGCTGGTTGCATGATATTTGAGGCATGGTAACTGAAAATATGAATTGACTCCACTGGGAAGTATTGCATCTGATGCGATGTTGAGTCATATGAAAATTCTGTTAATAGGGATAGATATATAACGGCTGTTCATGCAAAGAATCCGTCACAGTGATAAACTGAAACATCTGTGTACAAACTAGTTTTGAGTGAATTGGGGTTGAAAGAGCATCATGTGCTAGATTAACAGTGGACATAATGGAAGTGTTAGGTTGAGTTGCACTTTTTCCTGAACTGGTGTGAGCCTTTCTGGAGCCATGTTGTTAACTCTCCATATTAAATCTGTAAACTGAGACTGAGTATTGTTTCCGAGTTGTAAACAACAATTAGGTCAACCCAGGTGATTTGATTTTCCCAAACACTGGTTCCAATGTAAAGAAGTACACAAGGATTTAACTCAAAAGATATACTGCGCAGCACATACCTTGTTACAATATTCCACTAGCATAAATCAATCATTTATAGAATTCGCATTTTCATCATTGCTTTGCTAAGTGATTTGCTTTTATATACTAGAAATACGACGTATCCCAAGAAATGATACTAGATGAAGTAAATCCAGGCTGTTCAGTGTAATTACTAATATTCTAGCAGCTCACAATAAAAAGTACATATGTGTTACAAAACTAAACCTACAAAATGCATGAAGCAACCGTTAACAAAAAATAACATTTTAATAGAATCAACAGAACCAGAACCAATTTGAAGGCTAAAATGAAAATTGAGTTAAATGCTGCAACAAGGCAATCATAATTCCCCAACAAAAAATATGAATTTGAGCAGCTTCACCAAGATTTATTTTCTTGTGAATTGTTTATTTTGCTTCTTTTTTTTCCCCCACAGGGAAAAAATGTGTACAAGGCATGGTAATGAACCCCCAACTCCCATATGCTGAAGATCTTATCCGGCCAATGTTTTAGCTCTGAAGTACTTTGTACCAAACATAAATCTAGAAATTTGCTTCATTCATTCATTCATTCATTCATTCATTCATTCATTCCGTTTTGATGCTGTACAACTCTGGGCAGCTCACAAAGTAAAGAACAGCATAAAAACAACACGTAAATAAGAATATAACAAAATTAATCCAAGGCAGAATTACAAAATACTTGTAAGATGGCAAACCAGGCAACACGCCATCTTTAACAGAGGCGTCCATCCACCGTACCCAAATTCCTGGGAGAATAGTCAGGCTTTCAAGGCCTTCCAGAACATCATCAGGGTGGGAGTCATCCAGATCTCAGGAAGACCTCATTCCAGATGGGAGGTGCTGCTACAGAGAAAGCATGCTTCCTGAGTCCCAAAAGATGACAGTGTTTAACTGAGGGGACCCAGAGCATGTCCACTTTGTTGGATCCTATTGGCCAGGCAGAAACCAAAGGACAGAGGCAGTCCCTCAGATAATCCAGCCCTTTAAAAACAACAACAATAACAACAAAAGTGCAACACCTGAGATTCCCAAGAATTTGGATTCTGCAAGCCAAAGCCACAAGTTGCTATTTGTTCACCTCCATGAAACTGCAGCATAGTCTTTTATGTAAAGTCAGTCAGGCTTCAATGTAATAATACATACATTTTGAGAAGGTATAAAAGTTATATGTTGCATAGGAGTTTTGGAAGATCCAAGAGAAAATCAAGATATATATTGTACTGTTTGGACAACAGTAATAATGTATTTTGTCCTATGATGTTATAATTATTTCCATGACCATGATTTACATGACAAAGCTCACTGCAAATGTCTTGAATGGGTGGTGTCCAATCCAAATGGCTTCTAATAATTCTAATCATGACAGCATGGTAGTAGGTTGATAACCATATGAAGGAAGTTGCAACAGCCAAATCTATGCATGAAGAGCAGTAAGGGTCCTAAGAAAAAAATAAGCTATATCACCAGGTTGTGGGTTGGATTTACCATTTAAAACTTCCTACTCCCAAGTTGAAGAGTAGCACATCAGTGAGAGGAGTCCTAATGAGCTCCCTGCTTTGCTATTTTCTTATTTTCAGGGAAGTCTTAAAAAAGAAACAAAAACTGGACTGGGAGACACAAGGTAAAACACACATGCGTGTGCACACACACACCCTTGTGCCTCCCAGTCCAGGAAAGAGTGCAGTTAGCACACAAGATGAAATTGTGCAAAGGCCTTCCTAGCCACAGCTGCCACCTGGTCCTTGAACAGGAGCCATGAGTCCAGGCAGTCCCCCAAATTGTGCACCAATTCTGTTTGGTGTAATGTAACCCTATCCAGAACCAGAGATGGAAAATTACTGCATACAGGGTGCCTTAAATGAAAGCTACTAGTCTTGTTAGGGTTGAACTGAAGCCCATTCTTCCCCATCCAGGCTCCCACACCCTCCAGACACCAAGATAAACTCCCCACAGCATCAGTTGGTGGCCCAGGGTAGAGATGTAGAGCTGGCATACTCATGATAACTCACCCTGTGCTGTCTGATAAGCTCCCTCAGCAGCTTCATGTACAGGTAGTCCTTGGGTTACAAAGGCAATTGGGAACAGGACTGCCATTGCTAAGCCATGTGGTCATAAAGTGTGACATCACATGATCACATTGTTTAAGAATGTCAATCCCAGGCAGTCCTGATTGCCACTGTAACCCTAAGACATGCAGGTCATTAAGCAGGAAGAGGCAAGAGTCCCAGGTAAGGAGCGTGGAGGTGCTGTGGGGGTAGGGGGCACTGTGTGGGGATGTATGAGGCTGGGGTAAGGTCTGAGAGGGCCAATGCAGGCTGCATGTGAGTTGGGGGAGGGCCTGGGAAGGCCAGCAGAGGCTGTGCATGGGCAGGAGGTGCTGCGGAAGGGTGCTGTGGGAGAAAAAGTGGGAGGGACTTGCCAGAACAACTTGTGACCTTCTCTGCCAGCTTCTCCATTGACTTTGCTTGTGAGAAGCTGGCAGGGAAGATTGCAAATGGCAATCATGCAACCGCAGCTCCCTGCAATGTTGTAATCGTGAGCTGGGTGCCTGAATCATGATCATGTGACTGCGGGGTTGCTGTGATAGCCAGAACTTTGAGGACTGGTCATACTTCCATTTTTTCAGTGCTGCCATAACTCTGAATGGTGCTGAAGAAATGGACATTAAGCTGAGGACTACTGTTATTATTATATTAGTTGAGAATCAAACATGAGGCACCCCACACAAAAGGGATCTTGGGTCAAACTTCTCCCACCTATCAAAACCAACTGGAACTGGCTGGAACTAGAGGAAAGAGGAGAACCAACACAAGACTGTACCCCCACTCCCAACTTCTGGAGTCAATCTAGAAGGATACCATGATGAATATTATTGAAAGCTGCTCCTACCAGAGGTCATCCAGAAATGGAGTCTATGCTGTACCCAGCATACCCAGCATGTATCCTGTACCCAGATGTGAAAACTGATTGAAAGGGGTCCAGATAGTTTACTTCCTCCAGGGTCTTCTGAAGCTGCAGCATGACCACAATCTCAACAACTTTCCCTCCAAAAGGTCAGGGTCCTGTGATGGTTTTTTGAGAAGGGGTTGACCAATGCCTCTTCAATGTCAGCAGGACTACCCTTCCCCAAGGAAGAATTCACCACTGTGAAGAAAAACCTTAGCTAATCAGGAGGGACGTGGGTCTAATATACAGGTGTCCAAGGATACTGCTTTAAGAACCTTATCCACTTCATCAGGACTAACAGGGTCAAAATCATCCCAGATAACAAAGTCAGAATGAGCCTTGATCACCTCCATGGGATCTACCTCAAGGTCAGAGTCCAGCTTGAAGCAAATTCAAGTAATGTTATCTGAGAGAAGTTTATTCCTCACAGCAGCTCTGCAAATCAGCCACCAGCTTCATCTCCCCAGGGGGGACTGGGTCACTCTAAACTGACTGCCAAATGGCTATCCATGGATGCAATAGAGACAGAGAAATACTAGTATTTGCTGCCCTTACTGCCACAAGGCAGGTCTTCATAACAGCTCTAACTTGTGTTCAATTGGGTACACCCCTCATTGTCCTCCAGCACCACTACAAGTATCTCTTCTCACATTTCCTTTCCTTCAGCAACTCTAAATCAAGGGGAACTCTGGAATCCATGGGAGGAGAGAGGCCACATAGATGTGATCTGATCCAAGGCTCCAGATGCCCTTTCATTCCAGGCAGTGACTAAGGCGTCAGTCAGACCATGCACCAGACCTTCAGAAACAACCTCAAGCTCCCTCTGGAACCCAATAACACCTGGGGAGACCAATCAAATAGGTCCAGCCTCCCTGCAACAGGAGCACTCCAAGGCAATCAGAAAGTAATCTGACCATAACAGGGGATATGTGGTAAAATCTTAAACTTTCTTGGCTAGGACTCATTGCAACAGTAAAAATGAATATACTATCCAAGATGAATTTCCTATTCCAAATGGCACCAATTCCGATCCCTGACAAAGCTTGCAGGATTGGCAGAAAAAAATTAACAAATTTATATGAAGCAAGGAAATTACAAGATCAAAAGAAAGAGGTGGACTTGCATTTCCTAACTTTAAATTATATTACTGCACAAGCTGCCTATCATAGATAACAGAATGGATAAAATCTCCAAACAGTAGAATATCTATCATAGAAGGAGCCAGTTTAGCTAATGGACTTCATAGGTATTCATGGTATAAAGAAACAAAAGAATTTGAAAGTTTATATTATAAGATAAGCTCTGTTAAATATATGGAATCTTTTAAAAAGAGGGATAAATATGGTGTTCTCACCATCAGCTTCACTGTCAAATGCCTTTCATTTCAAGATTTGATCACATATGACAATATGGTACAGCCATACTCAAGAAACTGATTAAATAGGGATGACACCTCTGCAAACAGGTTAAAGACACAGCACGAACTGCTCAATGAAAGTAGGAATTTACTATAGTTGATGTATTTACACATTACTGGAAGAATGAAAAGTGATCTCATCTCTTTCTTGAGAAAGATGACAGAATTTGAAACAATTATACAAAACCAAGACCATCTATTAGGATGTACATATGCAGTGTTATTAAAATATAAATGGAGATGGAACAAATAAAAAATTGTATGATAAAGTGGATGTAAAATGTAGTAGTAGTCACAGTACAACAATGGGAAGAGTTTTGGAAAAAATCAGTAAAATTTATCCAAGGCTACAATTTAAGGGAAAAATGCTATAAACATGATTTACAGATGATACATAATTCCATCAACAATGACCAAGACAGACAAATTATACAACAATAAAAGTTGGAAATGCTACAACAAAGAAAGAACATTTTATCACATGTGGTGGTCATACAAAAAAATCCTCAAACATACTGGAAATAAATACTTCAAAATATTCAGAAAATTGTAAAAATAAAATTTGAATTGAAACCACAAATATTTCTGTTAGATATAATTCCAAAAAATATAAATGAAAGATAGCACAGTTTACCAAGATACATGCTGACAGCTACAAGGACAAATTTGGCATAACATTGGAAAAAAAACGTATTCAACAATGTAAAACTGGGAGACCAAAATTGGAGAATACGTAGCTACAGCAAAACCGACTGTATATATCTATAATAGAAATTTAACCACATTTCAGCAGGAATATATACTTATATACTACACATCAAACAGAAAGGCAACTTAAATATTTGGAAAATGGTTTCTAGGAAAGGAATTATCTGACCAATAAAAATGATTTAAAGAGATATTAGAAATAACTCTCAATGTTCAGTGTTGAACGTAAAGCACAAATATTTAGATTAGCAGTTGGAAACAAATGGAAAGGAAGGGAAGAAAGCATCATTACAAAATCTTTCTATAATGTTTTTTACTCTATAGCTGTTTTTCTTAATTTGTGCTTCATACCTTTAACTTCCTAAAAATCTGTTAAATAAATATTAAAAAATACATTCCCCCACCTGTAGTATGAAGCAATACAGTCCAGAATTCTGATCTTTTGTTTTGTCACATCATCCCATGTAAAGTATACATTTGCTCTTAGAAGGACAGAAGCCTCATACTGTTATCAATATGAACCTTTCATTTATTGCATTTCTATGTGACTTTTTACCTACAGTATATACTTTGTCTATTTCATGGTCCCACCAGTTCTTGCTTGCAGGCAAATGGTATTTCTTGCAGATATTCCAATGTACCATTGTTGTTACTTTGTCATGTCCTTGTTTGTAGTCAGTCTGTGTGATCTTCTTGCAGCAGCTAACTAGGTGGCCCACTGTTTCTTCAGCTTCTTTGCAGAGGCGGCATTTGCTGACTGTTGCTGTCTTCTCAATTCTGGCTTTGTGTGCATTTGTTCTTAAGGCTTGATGTTGTGCAGTTAGAATTAGCCCCTCTGTCTCTTCAACTTTCCTGCTCTCAGACATTGCCAGGTCTTGTTATCTGCTTTGCCTGCTAGTTTTTTGTGTAGTGGCCATGCAATACTTTGCCTTGCCATGTCTCTTTCCTATTCCTCATTTGGTGTTTCTTGTAGGCCAGTTTCGTCTCATGGTATACTAGCTTCAGTGCATCTTCTTCACTGTCCTTCAGATATTCTTCCAAAGCTCTTTTTTCTTCTTCAACTGCCTGATGTACTTGCAACATTCCACACCCACCTATGCTCCTTGGTAAGGAGAGTCTGTCATTATTTTTCTGGTCTTCCTATCCAGGGCTTTTAGTTCAGCTTGAGTCCAGTCCACTATTCCAGCTGTATATCTAATGACTGGAATTGCCCTGGTGTTACTCACCTTGATGGTATTTCTGCCACTTAGTTTGGACTTTAAGATCTTCTTCGCTCTTCTGATGTATTCACTACTAACCTTCTTCTTGACTTCAGTGTGCTTGATCTTGTCAGCATGAAGGATGCCCAGGTATTTGTAGTGATCGTCTTCATCCAGACTCTTGCTGTTATTTCCACAGGGCATCTTGAATCCTTCAGTTTTCACTATTTTTCCCCTCCTGATGGTAAGGGTGGCACATTTATCCAGTCCAAACCCCACTGCAATATCTTGGCTGTATATTTGGACAGTGTTGAGCAGCAATGCTATTTTAGATGGTGTTTTTCCATACAGCTTCAGATAGGTCCATGTAAAGGAGGCCTGACTTGTTCAGTATTGTTGACAGAGGAATCAGTGCAATGACAAACAGTAGTGGTGATAGTGAGTCCCCTTGAAAGAGTCCTCTCTTGATGTTAACCTCTCCCAGCCTATCACCATTGACCATCAACTGTGTCTTCCATTGTGTCATTGATCTTTGCACAAAGCTTTGGATGTTTCTACTAACACCTGTTATTTCTAGGCACTTGATTATCCAATCATGTGACAGGGAGTCGAATGTCTTCTTCCATCCAAGTTACATTCAAATTGGTCTTTCTTCTCTTGTAGTTTTCCAAAATCATCTTTGTCAATTAGGAGCTGATTTTTTGTACTTCTGCTGTTTGGGCAGTTTCCTTTCTGCTCAGATGGAAATAACTTGTTTTCAACTAGATGCTGCTGGACTCCACCAGCTACCACACCAGTTAGCAATTTGAAAGTTGTTGGTAAGTAGATAATTGGCCTGTGGTTGCCTGGTGCTGCCCCTTTTGTTGGATCATTCATTATCAGGTAGGTTTTGCCAGATGTTAACCAATCTTCAATTTCACCTCCATGTAGTATGTTGTTAAACTGCTTGGCAATGAGTGGGTGCAGAGCAGTCAGATGTTTCAACCAAAAACATGCAGTTCATCTTCACTTGGTGCTGAGCAATTCTTGATCTTCCTTGCCCCTTTCTCACCATTTCTGCTGTTATTACAAGTTCTTTCATTTTGGCTTCTTTTTTATTCTTATCCGCCTCCTTTATCCAAGTTGCATTCTTGTTGTATTTCTTTGGGTTGTCCCACAGCTGTGCCCAGAACTGTACTGTTTCTTCTTTGTCAGGTGTTGACTGGTTCATTGCAGTCTCTCCATTGATGGATTGGTAGAAACGTTTCTGACTCAACTGAAATTGGAGATTCTGCCTCTAGTGTGCAATTCGAGCTTTGTATCTGCTGATCTTTTTGGCTATGACTGTTATTTGCTGCTTTGTTATTTCTAGTGCTTCTTTGATCTTGTTTCTAGGTGACATTTCTTGATCAGGTATCCTTTAGTCTTTTTGTTCTTCAGCTTCTTTTCTTTCATCTGTTCTAGCTTGCTTGTATCTGATCTTAGCATGCTGATCTTATTTTCCAACATGGTCTTTGATTTTAGTGGTGCACTGTCTGGCTTTTTTTCTTGTTTGCTGATTTTGCATCCAAAGTATTCAGTTGTAACTGGAGCCGTGCTGTACATTAGTTGGTTTGTTTCTTGCAGTGAGCTGGTGCTTATATTTGATATTCCAGTATTAGCATCTTTTAATACTTGTGCTAGCTGTTTCTTTGTAACAGGCTTCAATGCAGATAACCTTATTCTATTCTTTTTGTGCTGTTCTAGGTGCTCAGTTATTCTTTGTTTCAATTCCTCTTGTTTTTTAGTTAGAAGGCTTTGTTCTTTCTGAGAAGGCAGAGGAAAGGGTGCCTGGTTTGGGAATGAAAATGATTCAATAGCTACCCTGGCTTTCTCTACTGCTGACTCCCCCTGGTTTTCCTCTACAGTCTGAGCTAATTCTACTTCTGTGAATACTTTATTTCGTATTATAAATTGACGTTGATCTGCTAGCCTCTGTTCTGTTATTTCTGATTCTGGATGTTGTTCTTTCCAGAACTGGTGCATTCTTTTCAGATATCCTCTTGTTTTTGTTGCTGTTGTTATTTAAAATAAAACCCCAAACAGCTTTTCCTCACAGCAGAACTATTATAGCCCCCAATCATTTGGGCTGCTGTGTGTGTGTGTTCGTGCATGTGTTTCCTTTCCAGCTCAACAAATACTTTATGCTTTTTGTGGTTAAATGACCAGATACATTCATGGGTTTTAAGCTGTTTATTGTGCTGCTGCTGCTGTCCTAACATTCCTCCTGAAATACAGTTACACAGGATATCTACAAAGTAGATAATAATTTTGTGGAAGAAGGAATTGTCAGACTCTAAGTACAACAGCTCAGCATAAGCTAGAGTGGAAGCACTCAAGAAGCTATTAAACAATTATGGGCTGACACATTCTCTGTTGTTCACCCTCAGTTTCCAGCAAATAGAGAGCTGGAGACACTTTAAGAATGAGGATGTATTCCCATGTTAATAGTTAATGTATCTCAATTGGTCAGTATTGATGGATCATTAATTTGTATAACTCTTTTCTGAATCCATTTATGCCACTATATTTGCAAGAGAACAACAAATGGGAGTATTTGTGCATTAGATGAAAAATTATTTCTCCCTGTCAGTTTTATATCTATTTACTTAAATGAGTGGCCAAAGCTTTTTTAAAATGGGGAACATTTTTTCTATCTACATTTTCTTTGATTCCTGTTGAACTGATAGCGTTCTCTAATGACCCCATCAACTTCTTTGCTAATGAATGTTTGCTGAAGTCTGCCTAATGACCCTTTCTACCGCTGCATCAGCAATGCAGCCAGAAATGAGAATGCAACCATTTGTTTTATTCATCACTATACTTCCTGTTCCAAACAATGTTAGTGGGAATACCAGTCTATCTTATCATGTACACAAGAAATCCCGAATTTGCTTTATATCACTAATGCAAAAGTGAAAATTTAGAGGCAGCCAAGAACACAACTTCCTGATAGAAATGCGTGAGTTAATAGCACCAGGTATATTTAGGTATTAACTATAAAATTGAATGAATAGGAATTGCCATATAGACATATGCAAACTTAGAGAAATACAAGTGTCTTCATATCATTTAGGTTGGCTGGTGAAGCAACTCAGAATATAGCTTAAAAATTGGCCAAAAACTTTGGTATGAAATATGGTTCAACCCTGAAGTACTGTATACCCTCTTCTAGGCAGAATCTTTTGACCCACATCTCTCTTTTCCACAGCAGCAACTCATTACACAGAAAAGATGAAGACAAGTATGTAATTCAAAGACCATGAGTGAAGACCAAAGGTTTGAGCAATCTCTCAGATAACAGAGAAGTACTTGTTTGATAACCCAATAGTCTGCTTTAGTAACCCATATTACAGACAAGGATAACCAATACATAGAAATTAACTACAAGAAGGAGAATGTTAAACTTCTTCTTTGGGTGATCCATACAGTACAAAACCATTGTTTTGAATCCACAAAACGATTGTTTTGAATCCACATTTTCCTGAGCAGAGCAGGAACAAATCATCATATGTATGGTAAAAGTATGGTTGGATGGATAATGTCAGGTTACTAGGCTTTCAGTTTTAAATTATATAAGTTCTGAAACTATGTTAATTAATTAAAATACAGTTTAATGTACTGCCAGGTAGTACAAACACAAACAAATGTGCTACACTTAGAAACATTAAGCTCACACGAGAGGGAGGGCAAGAGAGAACGTGATGGGAAGCACAAAATTAATCTGGCAAGTCTTGGAGGTTATCAATTTATATTTTATAGAACATGTTGATATAAACGAGTAATCAATAACGTTATCAAGTAATCAATAACTTGTTTTTACTCTAATCTCTATACGAAAACTTGCCTACTTCCCTGCATTTCCAGCTTTTAAGGCTCACTCAGATTTAAAGAATAAAAGAATCGTGTCCCATTCCCCAAGGCATCAGGCATCATCTCCCTCTCTTTTGTGAACACGATCATGTCACATGGAAGCAAAAATGCATATTTACTGTTTGTCATCAGCCCAGGGATTATGATGATGCTATTCTGTATTCTGCTGATCATTTTAGAGATTATTTTGAAGCAAGTTTCTGTATATGAATACATTATCTTAACCAATTTGTTCATCATTCTAATAATAAATATTTCATTTTTTAAAAAAATTGGAAGAAAAATAAAAAGGAATTAGAAAAGGAACTTCCATCCCTCCACATATTCATTTTTTCCCCAATGGATCTTCATTTTTCTACCAGCAACACATTGCACAGAAAAAGAAACTGTGGTCCTAAATTCAGAATCCTAATGACAAAGCAAGAAGAGAGAAGAAGACAACTAAAACAAAACAAAACAAAAAGTCTTATTCTTGATCTCATCTCTCTCTCCCCTACCCCCATGCACTCAAGGTTGGTTAATTCCTTGAATCTCCACTCTGAAAACATGGAAAAAGCTAACAAAGAATTAAAAACAGTGAACAGCTACTAGGTAGTTACCTACATCTAGATTTTTTTTTTAAGTAACATATTTTGTTCTGCTAACTGCCACTTTTGGCCACATGCATACTATGGTTGGCTACTCTATTTCTAGAATTTATGGCTGGATGGGTTACACATGAAGGAGAGACCAAGACATCTGTATTATGAATACCTATTGAGCAGCATTTAATGTGTAGAGATTATTTGAATCTGGATCTCTACTGCCTGATTATGACCAAATCAGGACATCCAGTAGAACTGTCCTTCCAGCCTCCAGTTAGAATGCATGGTACATGCAATGGACATGTACCAGATAGAGACAAACACTGAAAGATGAGAAAACAGCCCACCTCTTACCACTGGACATTAGATGGGTCATAAGATGGGAAGATGAAAGGATTGAGGGACTAATCATCTTTTTTAGAGCCAGTGCTCCACAGAAAATGATTTTAACTATTTTTTTGTTCTTGAAAATAAGAACTGGAAGGGGAGGGGAAAGGATATAGGCAAAGCTAGGGTGATGCTCTGCAATTGGCCATTATCACTGACCAGGCTTTTTGCCCATGATGGCGGTGTTCCCATGGTAGTAAAGTATAGGTTTAGAGGAGTATTTTATATTAATGTATAACAGGGGAATTTAGTAAGAAAGGTTTAACTTGCCGACCTCCACTCAAGTTATCTGAAAATTGTCTTCATAGTAAGCATATGTTTGAAAAACATGTGTTTGTCGGGATAATTGTGGTCCTGCCAGAAGACAGTATATTTTATTATACTGGAGTGATTTTACAGAATAACTTATATTACTCAAGAAACAGGTGGCAGCTGCAGCTTGAAGGCTCTTTGCACTACTCCACCTCGTGCACTATTCCTGGATTAGAAAGCTCTTCTCAAAATCACTCATGCCTTAGTCACCATTCAATTGGACCATAGTAACTCATTCCACATGGGGCTGCCCATGATGACCACCTGGAGTTTATAGCTTGTCCGGAATGCATTGTCTCAGATAGTTAAGGGTATCTCTTGTTTTGGCCTAGTAACACCACTACTAGGAAAGCTGCACTGGTTGCCAGTTAGCTCCTAGGTACAATTCAGAGAGCAGGTGCTTACCTTTAAAGTGCTATTTGGCTCAGGATCTGGATATCTGTGGGACCACCTTCTCTCATCAGTTTCTGCTCTTTCAATAAAATATAGCATGGAAGGTACCATACTATGTTTCATTTTTGAAAGATTGTTGCCATCAGGGTTAATCTTCAATCAGGGTTGACTTTTCTACTGCTGCCCCTTCCTTTGGAACTATATTCCACCTAAGATCATATCAGGCCAACCCTGTAGACATATGGAAGCCACTAAGACCTAGCTGTTTCAAAAAGTTTTTGTGTACTGGAAGTATGATGGGTGATAATTGGTATGAAGAATGCTTTTCCTTGGCATAATAATGAATAGGAATGTTGCTCCCTCCAAATAATATTCTGCTTCTTTAAGAACTCTCTGGAGATGTTGTGTCCTGTATCACTCTCATATCCAAATGATAAAGCTGATAAAAAGTGACTTATTTGGGGCCAGGCAGTAGTCTATGGTTTGGATGAAATATGAGTGGGTAAGCTTAAGAAAGAGGGTAAAGAGAGTGAAATGTCAAAAAGAAGAATCTCTCAACTGTTACAGAAAGATTGGGTAGTGGATAAATATGGACCCATAGGAATACAAACTGGTAAAGCAGCACAGTATGGCAGGAAGAAGGAGCTGGAAGCCTTTTATGGGACATGAAAATTGCAAATTCAAATCTGTCTTTCAGAGGCTGGAAAAGAAGCATGATATCTAAGATAAAACACTAAATAACATGTGTGCATAGATACACACATTTGTCCATACCAAGAAAAATAAATGGCCATCAAAATGTTGATTGTTGTTATAGGACTGGCTCACTGCTTCTCATTCTGTAACAGAAGTTCTGAGGGAGATAAGAATGAAGGTTTATTTAGGCAACAAATACTTAGTGGAATGGGCCTTCAACTCAACATGGAATAAAGTATTGCTTTTTTCTATGTCATCAGCTTTTCAATATCTGTGTAAATTATTTCCTGGTTTGGAAACATGGAAGAAGGTCAGAAGACATGAAGATCCCATTTTTCTCATCCTATTTTGAGGCACTGTAAAGTTGACATTTCCCACCATGGTCACAGCAACCTTAAAAACTGGTGGAGATGTAGGAGGGGGGAATCCTCTCCTCCAAGTCAGAGCTCTGTCTTCAATCTTGTAGGGAAGAATATCCTAAGGTCCTTGAGACACTCCCCCAAAGGCCACAATTTTAATCCATTTTTACATCTTATAAGAAACTGTTTATATCAGCAGTGATTACCTGTGACCTTTACGTAATGAAATGAAACTTCCTTGTTCAGAAACAGGGCAGACTCTGGGTTCCAGATGCTGGGGATAAAGAAAGGATAGCTATTGCAGTTTGTGAACACAGCTTTCCAATATATGATGTTAGTTAATGGTTAAAAGGGGGATGTGGTGGCGCAGCGGCTTAATGACGCTGAAAGTTGCCGGCCAGAAATGGTCGACGCTTCAGCGGTTCGAGTCCAGCCTTCACGTTAAACAGGGTGAGCTCCTGTTTCCTCCCCAGTTCCTGTCAACCCAACAGTTCGAAAACTTACGTGAGTAGATAAATGGGGACTCTCACTCCGGTGGGAGGAAAAATGCTGGCGGCGCCTTGCAAAAAAGGAGTCGGGAGCAGTTGCCGGTAAGCGCGAAAAACCATGCGCGCCCAAAAAGGGCGCGAAGCAACGGAAACCCCGCCTCCTGCGCTCGCCAGCTGGGCTCTGCCCTAGGAAGGAGGCTCTGGCAAACCACTTCCGAAAAACAGTTGCCTTGAAAACTGCAAGGACTCGTCCAAGCAGTCACTGCAGGGTCAGCAATGACTGAGCGCAGACAAAAAAAAAAAAAAATGGTTAAAAACTGAGGGTGCACATGAAATAGAAAATCATACTTGAAACAAAATATTGATTCTGGAAGTTCTTTGCCCGGGTTCAGGCTGGCCATACTTGGCAAAACACTTTCACATATTATAACCATAGGGAACAGTGGAACTGAGAACAAGCCTCTATGGCTGCAAGAATCTGGATGATCGCTAGTCTGCAGTAAAGATAAAATAATAAAAAACTATCTTTGCTGGCATTTAAATGGTCATCCATTTTTTCCTAACCAAATTTGGTAGCCTTAGCTCTAGCATTTTTTGAACTTAAGACAACCATTTGCTCTTGGGAGTATAGATGTTTTAATGGAAGAGAGGGAAGAATAGCAGTCTGGCTGTTTTTCATCTCATACAAGACAGAATCCTCCTAATCCATTACTTTCTTCAAGGCTGTAGAATATCCTAGCAAAAGGTATTTCCAGGCAGACCATTTACAAGTTACTTTAAAAATACATTTTAAAATTAATCTCTTCTAAGTCTGCTGTCCACACGGAATCCTAATCTTGCTAACAGGAACACTGACTGTCTCCTTCTACCCTTATATTTAAGTTTCACCTGCAGATTTATCTTTTTTCTGACTGGCTGCCCAAAAGAATTGCTGCTTCTACTTGGCAGAATGAGCATGAAAGAGAAAGAAAAAGAAAAGAAAAAGAAAGCTGTTGCCCAGGAGAGAGGGCTCACCTGAGAGGGGGGAACCCTCCATCATTTACTGTCATCACTTACATCCTAAATGTAAATTAAATTACCTTGCATCATCAGTACTCAGAACAACAACAACAAAATCATGAATCATGCACACAACCATTCAGCAAAACAACTCTTCTTTTTCACCTTAAGTGCTAAAGCAATACTGTGGCAAATGGGTCAAATCAGCAAGTTCAAACATACCTTTACAGCAAAATGCATTCTCAACAATGCACAAGTGCATGATCAAAGTGTGTACATAAACACGTGCTAAGCTGAGCGGGCCAACCTAAAGTTTTTCTTTTGCATTTTTAAAGGTACCTTGAACTATCCAAAAAGAAAAGGGCACAAGAAACTGAAAGAATGAATGGATACACCAAATTCAAATACACCAAAAGAGTAAATTAAACCAAAGCAAGCCACTAGTACAGAACTTTTGGAATAATAATAATAGTAATAATATTAATATAATTAAACTATGTTGATGATGGCCTACTGAGTTTAGCTGGGCTTTCTATTTTGTATTGTTGACTGTGGAGCTTTCAGGGTGACTTTGAAGATGAAGACACTCGTTGCATATATAAAGATGTTTTGAATTTCAACAACCCAAGCCATAAACATATCTGAGCAGCAAACCAATCAAACATACATGTACTAGGACTGTTTACATTTATATCACTTGTATGTAACTTAACCATGGTACAGCATGCACATGCATACACATACTTTGATGTTGCTTCCAGCATTCAATTTTCTTTTAAAGGTCACATGCATTAATTTATCTATAAGAAGTCCAGCTTCCACACAGGAATCCTTACAAATATTCCTTACCTCCCAAGCAATGAGGCAGTTGAATGAATAGGGAAGAATAATCCTTTTCTTCTGCCTCGGCTATACGGTCTTGCTGCTGGCCAGAGCATCATCACTGGCCATGGAGACAGGAGGGGTATGGCAGTGAGGTCGAAATGAAAAAGGTATGGGAGGGATAGATCAATCCCACTGCAACTCAAATGGTGCAGGAACCAAATAGATCCAAGTGGGGTCTCTTCTGGTATGACCTCACTCAGTATAGTTGTTCAGGGATTGAAAATACTGGAAGAATCAGTGAGATGGATTCGCCTACAATGTGAGCCTCAGTGGTTGTTCAGGGACTGAAAGGGGCAGCTATGTGAGCCGCCCGGATCTCACCATTTTTAGGTGGCATGAGCCAGGAACAGTATGGCTTGTTCCAGTGACTCAGAATGTAACCCACTGGTGAGTTGTTGGGATAGGTAGAACTCAGCCTAGTACTAGTCTAACAACTGTTCCTCTTTGGTTTCCAGTGGAAATAGCCAGAAATCTTATGGCATTTGTCTAAAAGAGCATTTGTGGTAACTTCAGTGCCAGCTCAGATGATTCTGTAGTAGGTAGCTCCAGACCATCTCCCACTGGAAAGTATAATTGTGAGCAATGCAACCAATGGCAACATACCATGCCCGACAGATTGCCCTTTGAAAGTTGGACCCACTGTCCATGACCATGAAGCCAAGTTGAGATATGGCTACCCAGACAACCAGCTCTCAACTGCAGTGCAGTTCAATGCCACACGGCTCTCATCTGCCATGTGACTACAGCTTCTTAGCATGAAGCAGCATTTACCTCTGCTTGAGTTCTGCACCCTGGGAAGTACTATGACCTACAGTGGCAGACTTTGCCTCAGACTCACGATGTGACTTTCAATGCATGGGGAGGAAGAGGTAATAAATGTGCACTTCACTCTGACTGGACAAAAATTTCACTCTATGTGGGTAATACAGGGAGAATACCACCTGCCTCCTGAAGGCAGGCTGTGAGAGGATCTGATAACAGGAGCAACTAGGTAGAGAAGGTACTGAATCCAGCATTTTCCACCAGGCTGAATGGATGACTATCCAAAGTCATAATCTGCCTAAAAGTATTCAGCATATCTGATGCCTTGGAACCACCTACCACTTGTACCCTGAAAGTGGCTTCAATCACTGCACAGGAATCTTGCTGGATGTAAGAGCAGGTATCTTACTTCTGATTGGCAATGTGGGCTACTTAGTGCCTTGCAGTGGTTACCGACAGCATGACATGGGTTGTCAAGCACAAGTGTGCACATGGGACAGCATGAATCTAGCAGGCAGCAGTGTTATCAGTGTCAGGACACAAATGTGTGCACACACACAAACTAGAAGAATGAATTACCCCAAATGAACAAGCTGGCCTTACCTGGGTGGGAAAAGAGCTTTTTTGAGGAGAAAATGTTCTTTTAAGTTTAAAAGGGGACTGTTTTGAAAAGCAAAGGAATGGGTAAGCGGGGAATCCCTATTTCTTTCCCTTACTAAAATCACCATGTACCCAACTGAAAGTAAAGGAAAAAGAGAAGAAAAGAAAAAAGAAAAAAGCTTTAACCATAGTATCCCTAATACCTATCATGGTATTTGGGTGGTGGAGGCAAACGTAAAGACAACCGGATTTTTACCACCAGTCATCACTACCAGTCCAATTGTGTGAATCCAGTAGTTCCTCATTCTCTACTCTCCCTTTTTTTCCAATAGCAGTTAAATCCAGAATGGCTCTCTCACTGTGTATCAAGTGCTCCAAGCCAGGTAAACCCAGGAAACAAGAACCACTTGGCATTTGGGAAAGGTCTTTATTACTAGTTGGTTATTGTAAAAGAATCTTGAAAGCCAGTCACAACCATTCCCCAGCCCAATTTATACCTAGTGTAATTAAGGCAGAGCCTCTTTCTTGTGCTGCTCCTGCCCCATGGGCTCAGTGTTTCGTGCAACAGTCCTGTTTCTGTCCCATGTTCCCAGGGTCTGCTAGACATTCCATCACGCTGTTCCATGTTCTTCTTAAATGTCTGCTGCTTCCCTCTAAAATTCCACCCAGATCCGCTGCCCACCCAGTCTAAGCCAACAGAAATAGGACCTCCTGCTGTAATGCTCTAGACAGATGAATTTAAAAAATAACACAGTTTAACACCCCGACTGCCAGAGACAAAACAACAGCCAATCCCAGCAATTAAAACAGAATGGAACATTAAAAAAAATGTTTTTCTGTCCCAAACAGCCACATTTCAAACTGTATCTGAAACCAACCAGCCCCATTTTGGGACAGACCAATAGACAGCTTAGTAAAATCAATGAGAATTTAATTGCTGTGCATTTTCAGTGTTGTATCACATTATTATAAACACTTTTCATATCTGTTCTGTGATTTATTGGACTTTTTGTCCAGTGTTTGAAACCAGCATAAATCTTGTATTTAAGTGCTGTGGATCTGGCTTGAACAAGCAGGATCACGTTTACTGCAAAACTGAATGATTATCTTAAGCTACGTGTTTAGTAAGGAATGGATGAATGAAGCCATGCGTATCTGTCTTTTGAAAAGTGCAGTGGCAGCCAATAGAATGACATCAATATAAATAAGAAGTTTTATTATCCCAGTACTTGTCTGCATTTGTTAAACCTGCTTTTGGTGTTTAAAAAAGCGCTACAAGAAAGCAAGAAAGCACTGCAGCCCAAGACTATGTCTCATACTGGGCCACAAAGTTTTCTGGCATTCCTCTTGCAGAAGCAAAAGACATTCAGTATCACCAAGTGGATCTGTAGCTGCTACAAAACCTCAACACTGTGAGATGTTTCAACTGATGTGTATACAGAAGGCGAGATAAATATCATGACATGACATTTAGCCTTTTGCATTTTGTATAAGCAATTCTTTTTCTACAAATAGAGATTTCAAATTGTGAGGGAGGAAGAGGAGGCTGAGACTGAAAAAAGCATGTGTCTGATCATTATCAGCCACTCTTCTTATTGTTGTAAGTATCCAGTAATATACCCAAGAGAGTCTTCTACTATTATTTCTTTATCATGCTGGAAGGCACTATTCCTAGCAGTAACCACCTGGATACGTAATTAGCAACACTTGGAAGATGGGAGTGGTATCTCCATTTTTTTCCCTGTCCTATCAACCTTATCAGTTCAATGTGACTGACTGCATTATACTGGCAATGAGAAAAAATGCAACAATGCCATTATGCCTGGCAATAGCTACCTCAGCTAATTATTCCAAATTGAATATAACACATTGCATCATTGAACATTTTTTTTTAAATGTACAATATATCATATGCCTACAATATGTTCCTCTCCAGATTGTACCCTTGGAAACTGCCTCTGTCACTCCACTCAAGTTACACTATTTCCTCTGCACTTTCCTGAATCATCCCAGGAGTAAATAAAATCTTCCTGACCTCTGAGTCAGCAAGAAATGGACCTTTCTGCTGTTTAAGGGAGGAGTTCTGATATAAACCTGGCGTGGCTGTTGCATGTGGTGGCTCCGTCCTTCCTCAGTTTCTAAGCTCCATAATGAGAATACTGTTGTGCCAGCCTTACTTGAAAATTACTGGGAAAATTTCCATGCGCTACCTGGGACAGGATTGTGCCCATTTCTGCTCAAACAATGCCACTATTGCAAGTCGTCATTCCTCTGGATCCTAAACATCAATCTACCAATATTTTAAAAAACAAGATACCAGATAGTCAGGAATAGGGGTGCGTGATTGTTAAAATATGACTGAATCTTTGAATTGTGTATACATTCCAGAAATCTGACCCAGTAATTGAAATATATTTACAACTAACATTTTTCTTGTTCTCTCTCCATTCCAATGTGTTTGGTTTCAAGTAATTTCAATTCTTCTTTATACTCCTAGACTGGATTTTTAATCTCCGTCTCTGGCCACTAGCATGCATATATTTTCACTCCTATGGACCTAGACAATTCAGATTCTTCTAGTTCCAGGTCAGACACAGGTTGACTGGTATCTTGTTCATTTGTTCTTAGATTAAACACTGATGCTTCTTGTGCTTCCTTCCTCCAATTTAGGCTCCTTCCAGCCAATGCCAGGAACTACTACAATTTCAGCAGCTGATCTTTGAAACAGCAATCTGTCAAAAAGGCCTTCATCTTAATGCAATACAACTAAATCAGACACATAAGTTATGTTCCAAGAGAATTTTGTTTTTAAGACATGGGAAAGTCTATACAGAGCTAGATATTAGTAGGTAAACTAAGCTCATAAAAATCTGAAAATGATTTTCAGAAGGTCTAAAATAGGATCTAAGCCACTTAAAATAAGGTTGTGAGAGTCAGATTGAAGGAGAGTCTTCTCTTAGGGTTTATTAACATGTTATATAATACTTTGTAAAGTTTTGAGGTATAAACTAGAATGAATTCTCTTATGTTCTTAAATGTTTATTTTGAACTTATAAAGAAGATTGTTTTTTAAAAATTACAGTTTCACATGATACAATCCATTATAGTAAATCAGGACTATATCACTTTATTCTACTGTATTTAGGCCACTTTTAATGTCATCTATAAAAGGATTCTGCAAATAATTTGGAGGAGTGCTTCAATTATAGCAACACTACATGCTTTCTGATTACTGAAACAGATATGTCCTCCCAAATATATGGCACAGTTGATTCAAGGTCCTTTTCATGCACAGAGGACCTAGAAAGGCATATCCATAATCAGAGTAGCACTGAATGATATACACAACCCCAATCGTATTTTTTCCCCAAATTGATGGACCCTGAGCTTGTTTGGAGGGGAGCAGAGCTATCACATGCCCTTGAATGAAGAATGGTACAATCCTATCAGGATGGTCATCCTCTTCCACCAAGCATGCAGCTTCAGGAGGGATGCACATGGAGCAGATGGGAGGAAGCTGATACCCTTCTAGCCAGCCAGATCAGCCAAATCAATTCTGGTGATTAATGGGGTGACAGATGTCATAGTCAGATAGCCCTCATATCTTAGCTAAAATGTTAAACATATTAGCATTGTTACATTATAGCTTTTACAAATTGGAAGACTATTGTTTTCATGAAAGTCAGCCTAAACTAGGAAGAAAACCATCAGTCCTTATTTCCAAGAGGTGAGAGAGAATAATCTGGCAAATAGGCTGAACAAGTGGATTGCTAGTAGAATTTGACATTGTTGGGATTCAACGTTTCCTTCAGAGAAAATGCCTCTTGCCTCCTTAATATGTTCACAATCTAATTTCAAGGTTCCCACATACTTCTAATTGTGGAGTCCTTGGTACTCTCTGAGCTTGGTTGTTTGCTTGCAGACGTTTCATTACCCAACTAGGTAACGTCATCAGTGTAAGTGTGGGGTTTGCTCCCTGTTTATATACAGTAGTTTGCCCTAATAGGCTTGTTGGGGGTGTGATTTTCTCCTTGGTAGTTCCTTGATTAGGGTATTATTTTCTGCTTGATTGTTTGCCTGGTGTTAATCTCTGCTTATCTGGGTGTTGGCTGCTGGAGAGGATATGTTCTGGTCTTTTTGTTTCCTTCTTAGCTTTTTTATTGTCTCTTTTGAATGGTGTGTAAATGTGGTTTATGTTTATGTGTCTATTGATGGCCGATTTGTCTGAATGCCAAGCTTTCAGGAATTCCCTAACATTTTTGGATTTAGCTTGGTCTAAGATGTTCCCAGTTTCCCAGCTGAAACTATGGTTGAGTCTATCCTTGTGTTGTGAGATTAAGTTTTCATTGTGATTTCTGACTGAAAATCATACTTCTAATCTCTTTGTTATTTTTCTTTGTTATGTAAGGAATCCACACTTTCAAGGTGTTCTGAATTTTAAAATGTGTCATAATACTCACTGTAAAACATTTGGGCTATACTATATCAATCAGGCAAGGATTATATGAATAAATGTTCATTCATATAGGAGCTTCTCTTTTCATTCAGAAAACTAGCAGTGAGGGGAAAGGTTAGACTACAATACATGTCCTTGACATGCAAGTTAACATAAGCAAGGTATACATGAATACTAAATATGAAGTTACACAGTAAAATATTGCAGTCACTTAGAGATCTAAGCCTGAGATATAATGATTACTCTTTTTCCAACTGCCATCAGATATGTTTTTTAAATGACTAATAAATAACCCTCACCGTGAAGAATGTGCGGTCTGTTCCAGTCTGAAATTTGTCTAGTTCCAACAGCAGAACTCATCATGCCTGAGTTTGCTACATTAAAGAGACAGCTCCTCCCTATGTAATTAATTATAGATGATTTATCAAGAGAAGGAAAAGCAGTGTCCAATTAATCTGAACAGACAGCTTTCCTTGGAAAGGAGAAAAACCTGTGAGGAATACAAAGCAAGCAATATTTGTACAAAGCTATAGCAAAATTAACCAAGCAGTGATGTGACAACACAATTCCACCAGAAGTTATCACCACTTGCCATGTTCCAAATCTAACATCCATAACTGCCCTAAAGCTTTTTGCTCCTTCAAATGACATTTACTGCAATGTCTCCTTAAATTCATTCCGTTTGTGAACTTTGGTTTACTTCCTTACTCTTTGATCTCAATAGGAACAACTTCAGAATGTATTTATTTAGTCTCAGACCAATAAAACACAAATACAGAATTTAAATTTCAGAAACAGCAACAAAACAGATATCAACTTTAGAATACAGAATAAACAAAACAAAACAAATAGCTCTGAAACAATTAATAACAAGAAGAGGATATCACCTGACTTCTGCAAGCCATAGCTATTGCAAGAAACTTGTCAACCTTTGTAGTGGTTGTACAAGTTAGGTCTTGTAGAACGAAGATTGTAATTTCTTGATGGGTTTATGAGTACCAACCACCATGGGTGGTTCAATGGGCAGATGCCTAGCTGTTTTAGTGTCCTATTGTTCTAGGGAATTTCTTGAAATCAATTATTCCAAAACTAAGATTTGTTTTTCCCTAGAATGTGCTTTAAGTCCCCTGATAAATGGAAAATTAACAATAACAACAACAACAACAAAACCCAATTCATCAGGTCAAGGACTTCAAGTACCTAAGCATCCACTTCTAACCCTCTACCCAATGGAACAATCGATTGAGTAAGCTTTCCATTACGGCTCAAAACATTTCTAATGCAATCTGAAAATATGGCAATAATTACATCCTTGCAGCAATAAAACTGTATAAAGCAAAGGTCCTGGGCTTGCTGTTATATGATGCACAATTCTGTGTTTATAAGGATGTCCCAACTTTAGAAACCATTTAATCCAACAGGAACATAAAAGCATCTGTAACTGCTCTGGTGTATATTCATCTACTATGAACCTTCTAACCTCTTCCTTTTCATTTCTTTCCTTTGTAATATTCCATAGAGTTAGCATTAACATTCAAAATCCTCAGAGTAGAAATCTATATTTTCTGCTGATGCTTTTCTGGACAGTGTAATGTGTTATATCTACTGCTAACAGGAATAGTAAAAGCTTCTATTAAAATTCCAAAAACTCAGGGCCTTTTACAGAATACTGTAAAAAAGAGTTATAGTTATGTATGAATCTGTGGTGTCTAAGATATCGGACTCCTCCAAATAAAAAAAGGAAGATAATCCTAACACTATATTGAGTTTTACTGTTTAATTTAAGATGAAAATCAGTTTCTGATCACAGTAGCGCATGCTGTAAATACCTAGAAATCTGTATTTGACCTTTTATTGTGAAGCAGAAGACAGAATGCTGTCACACTAGAAATTAATTAACGCTGTGATATTTATAAATTAATTAGATCATTCAACATGTGAATAGATAAACATTGCTAGTTATAAAGGCATTCCTTTTGGAAGCCCTGTAAAAAATTTTAATGGATCTATAATTGAAACTACTACAGACCAAGCCCCATCAAGTCCAGGATAACTATTTTCCTAATGCAATGTTTATTTGGTATAAAATCACTCTTATAAAATGGGTAAAACACATCTCTTCTGTGAAATGATGTGCTTAATCTTACTATATATACAACATTTTGAATATGAAAACCTAATCCATGTTGGAGAATAGATATTCTCTTTCTTTATTTTTAGTCATCTTAGGGCATGTTCTAAATAACTGAATATATAGAATTGCTGCTGACTGGTTCCCATTCATGTTACTGCAGTTAGTGATAGAACTGTTTTCTGTATCTGTTATTTTTTGGTTTGAAGATATGGTGCCAGAATAGGCATCATGGACTACACTTCAATACACTGAACAAAAAAGATTAAAATAACAAAAGATAATACCATATCACAAAACTATTATAATTAGAGATTTATCCCACCTTTTAAAATATAGTATTATATAGTAATATTAACTCCACATCCATCCTGCCAAATATCACGTTCAGTAAAAACAGTAACCTACTTCACATGTCCATCAGCCTATACATGTGTTTTCCCCAAACTCATATACCCAAAAGATGTCTGTCTGCACAGATAGTCTCAAATATTTTAGAAAATGCTGGGCTTCCTCAAACACATTATGAAGGGGATTTCAGAATGTCCCTGCAGCTTATATGTATACACTATATTAAGAACAGAATGGCCATGAATAATTTTGCCACCACTAGTACTGAAAATCATTGAGAAAAAGGTCAGTAAACTGAATTATTTGTTTTTTTAGCTTCCAAAATGTTTGGAAACAAAACACCAAATACAATTTTGAAACTCTGCAAAATGATACTTAGGAAAATATATAAAAAAAAAGAAAGCAAAAGATCAGGAAACAGAAATTACTTGAAAACTGAAGTATGAGAATATAATCCATGAACATTTGATCTATACAAGAAGCTAGTGATCCTAATTAGAGTTTGAAGAGGAAACAGAAATATAATGAAAAAATAAACAAGCTAGGATGATATATAAGCTAACAATGAAGCATTAAAACTATAAATATCTAATTCTTCCATTAAATCTTTTCAATGTGAACCGAAGAACTTAATATCCCCTTCGAAGTATGACTTGATATATCTTTCAGTCATGGAATGAATTACGAAACCTGGTATTTCCTTTCTTGAATTTTTATTTTAGGAAGAAGCTGGGACCCACAGGAATCATAAAAGAAAACATTACAAGAGAAAAGGGATTTATTTATTAATGTGCAGTACCTTTTCGTCCCAATCCATCCCTGCCCATCAGCATCCTAGGCTCAGGTCTGATTGACAGTGGTCACAAAGGAACATTTCCCCCAGGCCCCAGGATTGCAAAATTTGGCATCAGAGAAAAATCCAGTAGGAATGAGAGACACGCAGCTATACTCCAAATATATGCTTGGCAGCAGTAATAAGTAGAGATGAGCAAATACACCTGACTCAATCCAGACAAGATTCAGATACTGTTTGATGGTGTTTACTTTCTAAGAATTCATTCTGCAGTTTTACCGTCCTAATATATTCAGCATAGTTACTCAGAGACTCAAGTTCCTTTAGTTTATCAAACTAAATTCTAAAGTAATATATTCCAGGTGATATCCCAGTTGCAGACTTCCCTGAATGAGGGTAATGTAGGCATATTTTTATGCATTACTGTATATCATAACACCCCAAAGGCATTTGCAGGGAGCGGGAGTGGCATTTGATTCCAAAAAATATTTTTTGTATTAATTGCCATATACTGTATGTCTTTGCCAGACATGACAATCTTTAATAGTTTCTGCTGGGCTTGACTCAGTTACATCATACTTGGTCTCCAATATGTATGTCACCTATGAAACTCAGCTCCTGGATCCCATTCTTCCTCTCAACTAGTGTCTAGTTTCTTCTGATTTGGATATCTCTTTGGTCTATGGCATTCAGCTAATAAATAGATATTTTAGATTTTAGTTTTTAATTATTATCACCTTTTAACATTGCATTTATTCTGTGAGCTGCATAGAGAATTTGTATTACTGCAGATAAACAGGTAGGTAGGTAAACGGATGGAAGGAGGTCTGAAGAAAACACAACATTTTTCTGGTTCAGTTCTTGCAGAAAATGTACACCTCCAGCTCATGCTGGATTCCAGTACAGTGACATGTCAATCTACAACGGATATAGAGTCTGACTAACTGCTCACTGCAATGAATAGGGCTCTAAGGGGAAAATAACTACTTACTCATTTTCATACATAATTCGAAGGGAGATAGTGCGAGACATTTTGCTCTTCCAAATGGCTACATCATGTGATCCAAAGATGTGCCCCAAGGATCCATTGCAATGCTGTGGATGGCACTAGGGTGTAACTCTTGAATCGTTTATCTTTTTTACAGTTACATCTCGGCATACCCTGGAAGGCATCTGCCTGGTGTGTATGAGCCAGAAGTAATTTGCATCCAAATGTGAATTGCTGGGAGACATAAGCAGAAGGATGCTATGCACTCATATCCTACGTTTCCCATAGGCATCTGGATGGCTACTGTGGGATAAAGATGCTGAACTAGATAGGCCATTGATTTAATCAAGTTCAGCAACTGAAGGTTAGCCCACACGCAGCTTCTGGGTGTTCTTATACTTTACAAATGCAAGGATGATGATTTGGTTTGGACTGAAAGGTGGGGGAGAGAGACAGAGAGAGAAGATGCAACTATGGAAGTGCCTTAAGATTTAATGTCCATCAAAAGAGCTTAGCTAAGTGAGCTACTCAATTAATTTAAGGCAGTGCTATGAATGGGACCGTAAAAGGTACATCACTTCAGAGGAAAAAAAGGAGGCAAAGGATAGTTTTTAAAAAAGAAAGGACAGGGGACTGAAAATTAAATATATACTGAAACTATAGCAACTTATTCAGAAAACAACAAAACATCTAAAAATAGCTGAGAAAAATACAGCGGCTGTAATAACGTTTGTATTTTATTTTCTCCAATGCGTTTAAAACAAATTAAAAAATCAAGGAATGCAAAGCAAGAAACAATACAGAAAAATTCTTGAACTCTAGAGATACTTACAATAATAATTTAAAATCTTAGAAAAAGAACTATTAAAATGCCAATTAAGGAAAGTTCAAACTTTACAAATACAAATGTTAAAAATCATCCTTTTGAACAGCCTCAAAAAAAAAAAAAAAAAAAAGTCTTGAAGCTAAGTTTATTGTTACAAAAAGAAAAAAAAATGGTTATGTATCACGGCTGTGCAGGGCTTCAGACTGAGTTCCAAAAACATGCTTCGCAGTTTGCAGAAGGGCAAACTTAACACCTACCTGTAGTTCTTTAAAGCAGCAAGATCCTAGGAAAGATGTGACTGCTCGAAAGAGTTGCTGGAGGCTGGTGTTACATTCACACACGCACACACTCTAAACCACCTATCTAGAATTGAATCCAAAGCACTGCACAACCTAAAAGAAAAGACTTCTATTCTTTTATATCATATTATTTAATTTTACTTAAATGAAATGAAATTTAGGTATTTTCCCACCCACTACATTTTAAATTGCATCTTAAAGACCAAGTACAGCCTCAGCCTAGAAATTGTGCACTTTATTCTATGCTATATCATCCTGTAATTAATTTAATAATTACTTTATTAAAGAGGCCCTTATTAGAATTTTTGAATTCCAACCTACAGAATTCCTGCCATACAGAATGTGATGTAGTCTCAACAGCTGTTTTGACCAGGGAGAGAGTTCTTGGAATTTCCACTTAGGAGAGACTTACTGACTTATGACCATTTGCTTAGTGATCATTCAAAGTTATGACAGCACTGAAAAAAGTGACTTATGACTGGTCCTCACATTTACAATTGTCACAGTGTCCCCATGGTCATGTGATAAAAATTCAGGCACTTGGCAACCAGCATGTATTTACAACTGTTGCAGCGTCCTGGGATCACATGATCTCCATTTCTGACCTTCCCAGTCAGCTTTTGACAAACAAAATCAATGGGGATTTTGCACGTGATTCACTTAATGACCATGTGATTCACTTAGCGACTGCCGTAAAAATGTTTTCAGATCAGGTGCAGTTATGTGATGCCTCTTAACATCTGCACTGCTTAATGATGAATTTTCTGGTCCCTATTGTGGTTGTAAGTCAATGACTATCTGTATTTCTACTTTTCTTATGTTCCCACAGAATTATTTGTATTTCTTGCTTCTTTCCCTCCATAGGCATGTATCAAGTCCTTTTGCTGATTCTCCACTATTTTTCTAAATCCAGAAAAATCTCTCTTAATTGGCTGGAACTAGAATCAATGGATTAAGTAGCTTATTAGCAAAGAATCTGAATCATATACTTAAGCTATTAAATGCATTCTGCTTGCATCTGAATTCTGCTTATTAACCATGAAAAACACACTGTTAGAAAGTAAATTCTATCACCAATCTCTGCAAGAGAACATGGAAGAAGTAAAGATTGTGGAAAATGCATTTGGAAGTAACATGTCTTGCTCCCCAACACTTTTCACATTCCTAAGGCATTTTAGTATAGGTAGTCCTCAACTTACAACCATTCATTCAGCAACCATTCAAAATTACAATGGCGCTGTATGAATGATGGTTACGACTGGTCCTCAGAGTTCCAACTGTCCCAGCATCCCCATAGTCACGTGATTGTGATCTGGGCACTTGGCAATCTGTTCACACTTACGACTAGTTGCAGTGCCCTGCGATCACGTGATTACCATTTGCAACCTTCCCTGCTGACTTCCCCAGAAAGTAAATGGGGAAGCCGGCAGGGAAGGTCGTAAGTTGCTGGGGTAACTCTCCCCCACCTGCACACCCTCCCCCAGGCCCTCTGTGCTTGCACCATGCCGGTCACTAGTGCCCCCCCACGCACCCTCCCTGACTCTCATTGTGCCTCCTTTGCACCCTCACATACCTTCCCAGACCCATGCCATGCCTCTCACACACCCTCCCTGACCCTCCCTTGCACCTCTGTGCACCCTCCCTGACCCTCCTTTGCGCCCCCACACCTCCTCCCTGTGCCTCCCTTGCACCCTCATGCACCCTCCCTGACCCACACGGTGCCTCTTGAGCATGCCCTACCACCCTCACCCATCTTCCCTGACCGCAGCAGCTCTCATGCACCACCTCATTCCCCTGCGCACCCTCGAACACCCCCCCGATCCATGCCATATCTCTCATATACTCCCTTGCACCCTTGTGCACCCCCTCACCCCCTCGCACCCCCCCCCACACTCTTATCTGTGCCCTGTGCCCCCTCCTCGACCCTTCCTCATCTGGCAGCAGCCACTTACCTGCCTACTTGTCTGGGATTTGCAACTTCCTGAGGGATTCACCAATGACTTTGGTTGTGGAAGCCAGCAGGAAGTTGCCTCACCTAACAACTGTGGGATTTGGTTAACAGCAGCAACTGGGACTGCAGGGATTGCCATCGCTAAGCGATGCAGTCACGCTTTATGACTGCATCACTTGGTGATGGAAATTCTGGTCCCAATTGTCATTGTAAGTCAAGGACTACTTGTATTTGAGTGAGATATCAGATGAGATGATACTACCTTAATGTTCTAAATGCAAATTGAGATATGCAGATTAAATCCTGACAAGACAGAACTAAGGTCAGATCATAAAATGGTTACCTACCTTGTTCTCAGATTATTCTATGCCATTTTAGCACTTAACACACAGTCCATCTGTTTCAATGCTGACTTTTTAACTCAATCATTGGTATCAACAAACGTAGGAGGGACTTTAAGTTGCTATGGTGAGGAGATGGGGAATTAAGTACAGAATCCATTTGGAACACAACACATTTTTTAGAATATGATCCAAAAGTACTATGAATATATTTTAATCTATTTTAATAGTATTCTCTATTAAATTCCAGAACAAATTATTACACTAGGAATCCAAGAAGAAAGCAGTCCTATTTTCAAAGAAATTTGCATTTTTAATCAGGCTTATTTTAATACAAAACACCTCAATTCTTCGCAGACCAAGGGAAAAAAACAACAACCCTATCCTAGGTGCATCACTGTCCCATCTTCTACACACCTCACCCTCTCCAAAATATTTATTTTACAATATCAAACTGAATGACAGAAAAAGTATATATCCAACAAATCATCATCATCATCATCATCATCATCATCATCATCACCACCACCCAGTGAGGCACTACCTTGATGTGGTTGTGGGCCTTGTGTGTTCCAAGGAGGATGAAAGCTATGCCAGAGGTTCAACTGTACTGGACAGGTCTCATCAGAGGAGCCAGATGAATAATGTCTCTCCCATAAACAATATGGTGACATGTAATTTACAGAAATCCATATCAGATCAGTTGTTGCCCAGGTCAACAAGGACCACGCTAGGTGTTCTAGTTCCTGGACATCTGGTGACAAGTGGGCTACAGGACTCAGGACTGTTGGCTGGGCAACCAGGGCCAGCAGCTGCAGAACTACTAGAAGAACACTTGTTTACCCATCGCAAATATACAAAGACAGAAAACAAAGGAATAATGATCTGCTATTACAAATCAAGTCCAATGAGAAGAAGATATCTGAAAAGAATGCACTAGTTCTGGAAAGGACAACATCCAGATTCAGAGATGACACAATAGAGGCTAGCAGATCAACATCGATTTATAACACAAAATAAAGTATTCATAGAAGCAAAATTGAAATAACTGCACAGGTCTACCCAGGGCAAAGAAACTGAAGCCTTGCCAGAAGTAGCTCAGACTGTAGAGCCTTCCCCTCAGAAAGAACAAAGCCCTCTAACTAAAAAACAAGAGGAATTGAAACAAAGAATAACTGAGCACCTAGAACAGCACAAAAAGAATAAAATATGGTTGCCTGCATTGAAGCTTGTTACAAAGAAACAGCTAGCACAAGTATTAAACGATGCCAATACTGGAATATCAGATATAAGCACCAGCTCACTGCAAGAAACAAACCAACTAATGTACAGCATGGCTCCAGTTACAACTGAATACCTTGGATGCAAAATGGACAAACAAGAAAAAAAGCCAGACAGTGCACCACCAAAATGGAAGATCATGTTGAAAAATAAGATCAGCATGCTAAGATCAAATACAAGCAAGCTAGAACAGATGAAAGAAAAGAAGCTGAAGAACAAAAAGACCAAAGGATACCTGATCAAGAAATATCACCTAGAAACAAGGAAGATCAAAGAAGCACTGGAAGTAACAAAGCAGCAAATAACAGTCATAGCCAAAAAGATCAGCAGATACAAAGCTCGAATTGCACACTATAGGCAGAATCTCCAATTTCAGTTGAGTCAGAAACGTTTCTACCAATCCATCAATGGAGAGACTGCAATGAACCAGTCAACACCTGACAAAGAAGAAACAGTACAGTTCTGGGCACAGCTGTGGGACAACCCAAAGAAATACAACAAGAATGCAGCTTGGACAAAGGAGGCGGATAAGAATAAAAAAGAAGCCGAAATGAAAGAACTTGTAATAATAGCAGAAATGGTGAGAAAGGGGCAAGGAAGATCAAGAATTGCTCAGCACCAAGTGAAGATGAACTGCATGTTTTTGGTTGAAACATCTGACTGCTCTGCACCCACTCATTGCCAAGCAGTTTAACAACATACTACATGGAGGTGAAATTGAAGATTGGTTAACATCTGGCAAAACCTACCTGATAATGAATGATCCAACAAAAGGGGCAGCACCAGGCAACCACAGGCCAATTACCTGCTTGCCAACACCTTTCAAATTGCTAACTGGTGTGGTAGCTGGTGGAGCCCAACAGCATCTAGTTGAAAACAAGCTATTTCCATCTGAGCAGAAAGGAAACCACCCAAACAGCTAAGGGACAAAAGATCAACTCCTAACTGACAAGAGGATTTTGGAAAACTGTAAGAGAAGAAAGACCAATTTGAATGTAGCTTGGATTGATTACAAGAAGGCATTCAACTCCCTGCCACTTGACTGGATAATCAAGTGCCTAGAAATAACAGGAGTCAGTAGAAACATCAGAAGCTTTGTTCAAAGATCAGTGGCACAATGGAAGACACAGTTGATGGTCCATGGTGATAGGCTGGGAGAGGTTAACATCAAGAGAGGACTCTTTCAAGGAGACTCACCATGACCACTGTTTGTCATTGCATTGATTCCTCTGTCAACAATACTGAACAAGTCAGACATGGCTATTCAAACATCAAAAACATCTCCAGGGTATCCCACCTCCTTTACATGGAAGATCTGAAAGCTGTATGGAAAAACACCATCTGAAATAGAATCACTGCTCAACACTGTCCAAATATACAGCCAAGTTATTGCAGTGTAGTTTAGACTGGACAAATGTGCCACCCTGACCAACAACAGGGGAAAAATAGAGAAAACTGAAGGAATGAAGATGCCATATGGAAATAACATCAAGAGTCTGGTGAAAAAAATCACTACAAATACCTGGGCATCCTTCAGGCTGACAAGCTCAAGCTCAATGAAGTCAAGAAGAAGGTTCGTAATGAATACATCAAAAGAGTGAAGAAGATCTTAAAGTTCAAACTAAGTGGTAGAAATACCATCAAGGTGATTAACACCAGGGCAATTCCAGTCATTAGATATACAGCTGGAATAGTGGAGTGGACTCAAGCTGAACTAAAAGCCCTGGATAGGAAGATCAGAAAAATATTGACAGACACTACTTACCAAGGAGCATAGGTGGGCATGGAATTTTGCAAGTACACCGGGCAGTTGAAGAAGAAAAAGGGGCATCGGAAAAATATCTGAAGGACAGTGAAGAAGATGCACAGAAGCTAGTACATCATGAAGGCTTACTGAATTCCAAAGAGACCAAACTGGTCTATAAGAAAGACCAAATTAAGAATAGGAAAGAGACATGGCAAGGCAAAGTATTACATGGCCAGTACACAAAAAACTAGCAGGCAAAGCAGATAACAAGAAGACCTGGCAAAGGCTATGAGCAGGAAAGTTGAAGAAAGAGACAGGGGGGCTAATTCTGACCAAACAACATCAAGCCTTAAGAACAAATGCACACAAAGCCAGAATTGAGAAGATAGCAACTGACAGCAAATGCCGCCTCTGCAAACAAGCTGAAGAAACAGTGGACCACCTAGTCAGCTGCTGCAAGAAGATCACACAGACTGACTACAAACAAGGACATGACAAAGTAGTAACAATAGTGCATTGGAATATCTGCAAGAAATACCATTTGCCTGCAAGCAAGAACTGGTGGGACCACAAAACAATCAAAGTAATAGAAAACAAAGAAGCTAAGTGCTCTGGGACTTTAGAATTCAAACAGACAAGTACCTGCGACATAACACCCCAGACTTAAAAATTGTTGATAACAAAGACAAAAAAGTCAGGATAGTGAACACTGCAATACTTGGAGACAGCAGAATAGAAGACAAAGAACTGGAGAAAATCACAAAATATAAAGACCTGCAAATAGAAGTAGAACGACTATGGCAAAAGAAAGCAAAGATAGAACCAATAGTTATAGGTGCCTTGGGTGCAATCCCAAAAGATCTGGAGCACCACCATTGGCATTGACAAAATCACCATCAGTCAATTGCAAAAGGCAGCTTCACTTGGAACAGCTTACATCCTGCAATGATACCTTTAACACCATCAAACAACATCTGCCTATCCCAGGTCCTTGGGAAGGACTCTAGGTGGATAAAAATACCAAATCCAGTCTAAACATCTGGCTGACTGTGCGACCAACAACAATGATAAGAATAATGAAAAGGCCAGGAAATTATGGTTTAGACAGAAAAAAAAAAATCACAATACAGCTGGAAAGTCATTTTCCTTGGCCTTTTGTCAAAAAAAAAAAAAAAAGAATTCCAATGCTGACTCATATGTACACTTGATCTTAGCAAAAAAATCAGGGAAGCTGCCATCAGATGTACATTTTTGCTCCCAATGTTACACGGGGCTGCTGTCACCCCTCAGCATGCAGACAGACAGCTTCACTTCCTCTTATGGCTTTTCCTGGCAGTTCCCCGGGCTGGCCCTGCCCTGCATGGTTCCTCCAGTGTCCCTGGATCCTCCTCGAACCACAGATAGCAGAGTGGGGTCTGGGCAGAGTGGGGAGTTTCGAGGTTTTTGGCACACTGCATGCCAGGACAACGTGGAAAAACAGCAGAGATATAATGGTGGCCAGAGAAGATGGGAGAATGGCTCCCATGTGCAAGTCCCTCATGGGGTCTGACTCACTTTTGTTTGGCCAAAGAGTTTTTGCTACACACAGAGACTTTGTAGTTCTTTGGTCATATCTATTAGAAATGAAAGGAATGCCCAGCAATAACAATGCAGCCGTTCTAGTATCACAAAATAAGTCAGTTATTGTATAACAACCTAAGCCATAAACTATAACACATGGTTTATTAAATAGGGCGCAGAATAGCATGCACTTGTACTTCTTCATGGTTGTGTGGTTCCAATAAACCCTGTTCTGAGGAGTTAAAATTTTAAAAAGTCAGAATTCAGGAGAGCTGGTGAGGCCAAGTTTAAAACAGGAAGCGGTGACAGTGATGGCAAGAAACAAAAATTGTATGGTGCAAAGAAACAAAAGTTGAGAAAGGAAGAGCAAGTAGCAAGTTCCCAAAGATTAGTTTATTTTTTCAAAGACATAATAAGAAAAATGTGGAAGGTTTGAAGAAGAATACAGTAGAGGTAGTCCTTGTTTAGCGACCACAATTGGGACCAGCCACTCAGTCATTAAGTGAAGCGGCTGCTAACTGAAACCACGACTGGGCTTATGATCACTTCAGCTTTCTTTTGCTTTACAGACCTGAGAAGGTTGTAAATGCAAGGATTAGTTGTAAAATTACATTTTCACCACTGTCATAACTTGAACAGTTGCTAAACGAATCAGTTGCTAAATGAGGACTACTTGTATATGGTAATCATGGTGATTAGGAGTAAAATGAAATACAATATTTACAGTTTATTATCTCAACCTCTCAAGATTTTCCTATAGACCAAAAAAGACCCCTTGAATCACAGAGAACTACTGAGTATACAGACTGCTATTCACCAAAACAGACTGCTGACTCTCAACCAGTGAAGGGGCCAAGAGAACAACTGATAGCAGTTTGCACATCGCCTTGGTCTCTTAGCATTTCTCATAGGCAGCTCACATTAGTGAATCCCTTATGATGATAACAAGTATTTCTACCTTTGTTGTATAACAAATAGTTTAATGTATTTTGCAGTTATTTATTAATGCCACATTTAGCTTTGTATGCAAAATTTTAAACAATGTTATGCTGATCAACATTAACATTTTAGAAATCATAGTTAATATTGATATGAACATCTTTTTATTTATCTTTAAAGATTTACGTTATCTAAACATTAGACTGTTAATAATTCTCTAGTCAATATTGTACTCAAATAATCTAATGTACTACTCATGCTTTATAATAAAACAATAAAATAAATTATAAAAGGAAAAAAGGATGCAGGAAAATAACAAAGTATTTCATTACTTTAAATGGACCATGCCAGACACCTGGTCCATATCCTCCATTTCCAAAGGGAAATTTTAAAAAATCTATTACAGAACTATAAGCAAAGTTGGTGTACAAATCCAACAAGAATGGCTCCAATATTCTCCAATTTTAGACCAAATCTCTGTCAGCCATGTTGACTTTTTTCAGCCAGGAACAGAATGAGTGGTTAGGTGACTGGTACTCACAGCTGACCTCACTCAAAAAAAAAAGGTAAAATTATGGCACATGAAGCTTCAGATACCAAACTCCAGTGCTGAATATTTTTGAACAGTGGCAGTCACAGAACATACTGGTACAGAATCTAGAAGGCGTTATCCAAAGAGAGGCAAGCTTCTGGAGACAAGTGCTTGAAAAATGTCATATTGATCTTTAAAACTTGCAGAGAGCGTGGTATGAGCTGCCCTTTAGTGGTCACAGGAAGCATGGTATGAGCTCAGGTGGATCTTGTGAAAATTCTCTCTTGGTTGTCAACATACTTGCAAAAGATGACTCTGTGCTGGACAAAATGTTATAACAGCAGCTAGAACCACTCTGCAGGAGACCAATTCAAAGTAAATATGTTCTTTACAACAACTGGGAACAGTAATTTCTCAAATAAAACATACATTTGCAAACCTGAAAAAGTAGTTTCTACTTTTAAGCTTTGCAGTCATCAACCCTGTTAGCTGCTGGTGAGAAGTTGAATGCGTCTGGAGTACGTCTGGTAAACATTTATAGCAATTACTTGATAAGCACACTTTCGGGCAATTGCATTCATTCATATCATTGCTAAAAATCAACAATAAAGGAAGGTATTCTAATGACATAAAACCATGTTCTGTCATCAGGTTTTACTGAGTGCACGTTTGCTGCAGAAAGGTCTTCTCTAAACTTAGACTTATAAAATACTACCTGTCAAGCAACATGGCACAAAAATGTCAAGGGGGCCTTGATTAAGAATGATCCTGCCAGAAAACTGGATATTACCAAGATAATCAGTGTATTTGCAGGTGAAAAGGCAAGGAAGAAAAATGTTTGAATGACTCTTTAAAACTCTGCTCCAACAGCTCCCACCTGTACACAGCCAAACATGATATTGCTGAGCCCCAGTCAGTGAACATGCTGGTCATAGAAAGTTTGCTGTCTCTGAGGCCACAGAACCCATTTATGCAATGCAGGTGCTCTGGCCAACAGATGCAAGAAGAAAAGGGACAGAAGAGGACTAACCAACTTCTTTGGGCTACCATCTGCCTACATGGAAGCTAAACTACTGCTGCTCTGGTGTTAATCTTTAAAGATTTGGTTCAGATTGTTGACTTGATGTGTTGTCTAATATTATTTTACTCGGTGCATACTTTTGGTCTCAATCTGCTTTTAAAAATGCCCTCCCAGGCAATTTCTTTGATTTGGTAGACTGCTAAATGAGTTGTTATGTTGTTATAACTGCCTTCTGTACATGCTCTTGGCCTCAGTCTGCATGGTATGAGGGATTCATTTTGCTTTCTTAGCAGGCATCCAATCCACCCTGACTTCACCCAAACCTATGCCCCCAAATCCACAATTCTAGATGTCTAGATAGATTCCAAATGCTAGGAACACAGTAAAGAACTTATCCATCATTTATATACTGTGACATACCCAGGGTCATACGGACTAAACTGTATGCGTTCATGTTGTTACTCCTAAACTGCATCTCAAATAGCAACATGAATGTAGCCAACCATTACTGTACATTCTCTAGCTGGTCCAATATGCAATATACGAAGCAAAATAGAACAAAAGTTAAAAGGGAGGAGGGATATCAACCTCATTTTAAGATAATAGGAAATTTAATTTCATGTTATCTAAAGCAGCCTTTCACTAGGTTATCTGGATGGGACATTCAAATTCAACATTCCCAAGGCTGCAAAAGTACCTAATATCAATTCTATCAACTTCCTTCAACTGCCTGTAAAAAAAAAAAAAAAAGGCTATCAGCTAAGAGCTACATTTAATTCCTCCATAATCTCCAATCACTGTAGAATTTCAGAAGAAGCAATAGCTTCATCAAAACTGAGTTGATATGATATTATGAAAGGTCCAGTTTGTCCCCCAAGTGGATTTACCCACTATTTTTAAATAGGATTACTCATAATGTACATTTTTCTTAGGTACGGGGCTCAACATTATATCTACAGCATTAGATCTTCCATGTATATTTTGTTGCATTAAGTGCAGGTATTTCTACCACCCAGTCAAGTGCCCAATTCAGGCTACACACAGCAAGTAGAAAAGATGGACCAATCAAAACAGGGCGACACTTCAGGAAACAGGTTAAAGACACAGCAAGAATATCCCAGTGAAAGTAGGAATTTACCATGACTGATATATTTACACACTGCTGGAAGAATAAAAAGTGATCTCAAAAAAGAAGGAAAGACTTTGAGAAAGATGACAGAATTTGAAGCACTTATACAAAACCAAGATCACATACTAAGATGTTTATATAAATTGACATGGAGATGGAACAAATTAAAAATTGTATGATAAAGTGGATGCACACTTCAGAGAAGTAATCACAGTACAATAATGGGAAGAATTATGGGAAAAAATCAATAACATTTACTCCAAGGCTATAATTTATGGGGAAATTGGTATAAAGTATTTTACAGATCATATATGACTCTGATAACAATTACCAAGATAGACAAACCAGATAACAATAAATGTTGGAAATGCCACAGCGAAGAATATTTTATTGCCTGTGGTGGGCATGCAAAAAACCTCAAATGTACTGGAAAGAAATACATCAAAATACTCAGATAATCCTAAAAACAAAATTTGAACTGAAACCACAAATATTCTTATCAGGTAAAATTCTGGAAAACATAACCAAAAATATCACAATCTGCTAAAATCTATGCTGGCAGCTGCAAGAACAAATTAGCACAACACTGGAAAAGAATAACTTTGCTGCTAGTATCAGACTGGGAGACCAAAATTGCAATGGCAAAATTGATAGTATATATCTATAATAGCAGCCTAACCACATTTAAGCAACAAAGGCTCCCATATGTACTACACGTTACAGAGCAGGGCAAATTTAGACATTTGGAATATAGTTTTTACAAAGGAAGAATCAAAAATAATAGATCGAAAGATTTAAATAAATACTAGCAATAATCTTTAATGCTTAATGTAAAGTATAAATATCTAGGTTATGGTTAGTGGTTGGGGAAATAAGCAGAAGGGGAGGGGAGAAAGCTTTCCCATGTTTTTCTTTATGTCTTACTTATGCTTAGTAGTTGTTTCTTTTTGTGTTATTCAACTGTTACTATCCAGTGTAGACCTTTTTTCCTTTGTATTTCATTATTCTAGCAATAAAATATTATATCTTAAAAAAAAATAGAGACAACACCATTCCCAGCAACCAGTTAATCGACACCTCCCAGGAAACTTCCAGTCTTCAACTGACCTCCTGCACAAAGGGAAATCCAATACTTGCCAGAATTTCAGTTGGAGCAAACAATAATTTCAATTATTTAGAGAAGTTGGGTTCTGAAGTTAACTGGGAGATCCCTGCCTAGAATCCCAAGGCTGATACCAAAAAGATCAAAATAGTACTGTTGACTGGAAAATGATTGTGATACATGTATATAGCACCGTACAATCAATCAATCAATCATTACAATCACTTTTCATGACATTTAAAGTCTGGTCTGATCCTGATTTAGTAACCTGTTTATTTAACTTAAATTAAACCAGAGTTCCAGTGTCCTGACAATGAGGAACTCAGATTTAATACTGGCCAGCAAGAAAAGGCCACGTACAAGGGAAGGCCACAAAGAGAAAGGAGCACTTGGTCAACTTCATTATGGCTGGGGAGAGTTTTTAGATTCAGCTACTGTATTATATACTTTTGCTACTGCTACTAACACTAATTTAGGACTGTGGGCTATACTTTAAAAACAATAGACAATGCCATGCCAAATACAACTGAATATAGTTTTCAAAGGATACTTATTAAACTACTTAGGTGTATTTGTCTTAATACAAGGAAGAAATACACATGAAATAAACATGCTTGTATGGTTCTCTTACTTTGTAGGGAATTATAAGTGGGCTGTATGTGGTATTTCTTTTTCTGATCCAACAATTAGAGCTGTTTGCACAGAGACCTTTAAACAAAGCTGAAATCCCACTGATTTATTGCAGAGTTATGATTTATGGTATGTCTTTGACACTGAAGAAATTGTATGGCCTCTTCTCATACTGGAGGTTAAAGTGGTTGCTTTCCTATATCTTTTTGAAATCTACATAGAATCTATGAATTTAAATAAATGAATTGTAGCATTTAATGTCCCTCTGTTTTATTAACATTCTTCCCTGCTCTATAAGTATAGTTCACAATTAGAGCATCTCTCCAAGGAGAAAAAGTGTGTGCGTGTGTGTGTGCAGAGGAGGGGGTATTTCACCCTTGAAACCATGGCCATTGGAGCTGAGGTGCAGTGATGTATGAAGAATTACAATTCACTGAGCATTAGAACTGACAACCTGAGAGCTTTTGCAGGCTAAAAAAATATCAAAAATCCAGTGACAGCATTTTGTATAGCCAAGAAACAATACAAAGAAAATATTGTTTTTTATAATAAATTCCTGTTCCTTTTTTCCATCAGATGTTGAATTAAAAGTCAGTGATGTAAAATATTATAAAAGGCAATTTATTATTATGTATATTCCACATGCTTAATCATTCACAGCAGTACTTGGGCCTCAATATTACTTTGCTAATCTGTACACAGAAAAAAACAGACATGTACTGTAGATATGAAATTTCTGTTAGAATCAAAAGAACATGATTCAAAATGTAGCTCTGTTCAAGCCAGAAAATATGAGTATAAAAAACCCAGCATAAACAGAGAAGAAAAAGAACCATGGAAACTGATGACATAAATCTTTAATACTAATGGTAAACCTTTTCCCAACTGTAGACAGCAACCCCAGCTTCATTCCCTCACATACCTCCCCCATTTTTAGAAGGTCAAAGTTATTTTCTATTCCCCCCTAACATTCTTCTATTGGCATAGGTGATTTCAACAATCTTTAGCTAAGTGTCCTACCTTGCCACATTTATAACAGGATCTATCCTCCCCTTGGTTTGTTCAACCTCCCTTAAAGGGAGGTTGCCTTTCCCTGTATACCTCCTTTTTCAGTCTCTCCTTTCTTCTTCCCTTTTCCAACCTCTCCATGTCTTCTAGTTTCCTCAACTCTTCTGCTGCAAGGTAATCTTCAGGTAGGGACACTGCCTTAATCTCTGCATCTGGGTGGTGCTCTGGTACCCAAAACTAAACAGGACCAGGTAGAACCTGTAGGAACTGTTCCAAAACATTTTCCTCCATAATATCCTCTATACTAAGTCTCTCTGGCTGTAACCATTTTCTAGCTGGATCTGACAGCCTTGCCCAAAATTCTCGTACTCCTTCCTGTACCTGGTACTTATATTCCCAGAATCTCTGCCTGTAACTGTATTTTGTAACTTCATAACGACAGATGATTACCTCCTTTACTTTCTTGTAGTCCACCACCTCTTGAGCAGGAAGACCTGTATACACCCTTTCTTGTCAAACATGGGACTAACTTGGCCACCCAATCTTCCCTTGGCCATTTACATGACACTGCCACACATTCAAACATAGTAAAAAATGCCTCTATATCCTCATCCTCACTGAATTTATGGATTTTTATATCTCTAACTCAGGGACCTACAACCCTCCTACACTAGAAGTAGAGCTAGCCGAACCTGCAGACTCTTGTCCAGTGGCTTCTGTGTCCTTGAGAAGGGAAAGTAGGTCTTTAAACTCCATCCTTCGATCTTCTCTCTCCTTTTCTCTTTCTAGTCAATCTTTATATTCAGTCTCTTACCATTTCCTTTCTTTTTCCTCTCTTCTGAAGAGATGTGCTCACTTTTCTCATTGTTGTTGAAGCACTTCCTTCATAATACTGGCCCCTTGGTTCAACCGGGTCAAGCTTGCTTTCACTTTCACCTGCTGCTTCATATTCTTCCATTTGCTCTTCAGCAGCCATTTTTGCCTTTTCTTCTTCCATCTGCTGGTGCCTGGTGTATGCTCAGGTCTGAGGACATGCTTGTGATGCCAGGATACTAATAAGTAGGTACCAAACACTGATTCCTGCTTGGCCTCCTTTACACACAACAATTGGCATTCTGGTCATCCTCTGCAGTCTTGGATCCCACTGCTATCATCACTTGTGAGGGTTCTTTGTTTCCCAAGGACTGGACACACCACAACATAGAAGATAACTGTACAAAATACTTTATTGTAGCACACACCTTTCCTGTTGCCCTGGGTTCACTTCCTAGGCTTTGCAAGTTGATGTAGCCATGCAAATAAGTCTTTGATGATTAGTCCTTATAACAAACAAAAGTCTCAAGTCTTTAAAGTGGCATGCAACCTTTGCCTCCCTCCAAAAGTTCTTGCACTGGTTGGGATGAGGTGCTGCCTCAGTGTGGTTGCTCTTTTTCTGGTTGCTCCTGAGCTCCAGGCCAAGTATTAAGCCAAGCTCCAGGCAGGAATCACACCACAATGGGATGTTTCCATAGTTTGTGGTCCTGGCAGTTGACTGATAGCTCTCTTGCTTGCCAATAATAGTTGTGCATTCCAGATGTCACTTTCCACTTTCTTGTCTGCTTGTTGTCTTCTTTTTCTCTCCTACAAACCCACACTTTTGTAGGCTAAGGGCCTGGGTGGGGTGAGGCTGCTTTTTGTAGGCTAAATGCCAGGGTGTGGCTCAATTAACCAGATATCAGGAACACAGGTGTGAATGCTTGTGAGGGGTGGGGGGAATGAATGAATGTACAAGCCCATCTTCTGTCAAGTTTCTGGGGCTGTAAACTTTACTGCACTTTGGGAGAAGGGATGAGTTTAGCCTTGGAAAGTGGGGGTGGGAAGCATTTCTGCCTGGCTGCAGCTGCTTTTCCCAACTGCAGACAGCAATCCCAGCTTCATTCCCTCACAAGGGATCAAGATGAAGCAAAGAGAATCAACAGCTTCAAGAGGCACATACATTTAGAAGTTACTCAATCTGCTCTTCTCTCCACTAGTTTCAACACATGCAACACTGTATTGCATAAACTACTATTTTCCCCAAAACTTCCATTTTCTAGCCACCCCCAAAAAAATCCCCCAGAAAAAAAACATTTTTCTTGTTTCAAGTTTCTGGAAATTTTACTTCTCTGCATAACGAATCAGAGGACACTTACAATTTGGCATCAATGACTTATCCTTCAGAGAAGGTAAAATCATATACAATATTCCTTTTTTGTGTAATGCCTAGTTTTCTCTTATAATGCCATTCATTTTATAGTAATATAATACATTCCTTCTTCCTTGCAGTTCAGTTATCTGTCACCCATGTTTACTTTCCTTTGTCTTTTTATTTTGAAGATCCACATGCAGTGATCTTTTCCCCATATGCAGGAACTGATGTATGTCTTTTGTTCTGAACAACCGCAGATGGCTTGTTTGGAAGAATAGATCAAATCAAAGCAAAACGGAATTCAATGAATGAGGTAAGTCTTATTACAGAAAAACGGAAATTCAATGAATGAGGTAAGTCTTATTACAGAAGTGCACTAGAAATTATAATATAGATTTCATAATGTGTCCCAAAATTGCACATAAAATTCATGCTTCAAAAAAAGTAAGTATACTTTTGAAGACAGGGTAAAAGAACTAGTATTTTTTTCAAGTCAATGCTTAATTTACCACTGATTAGAAGGAAAGCTTTTTATTTTATTTTTAAAATCTATATTCATTCCCCCTTTATATCCAGCACAGGTGATCAAAGCAATGACACCTAACCACTAAATTCATCCAGATGACAAAGCAAAGTAGATCCAAGCTGAAGTCCATTCTCAGCCATGGAACCTCACTGAGTGATTTGGGGCTACTATCTCTCAGCCAAACTGATCTAATATGGTGACTGTGACAGAGAAAACTGGACAAAGGCGTGATAAGTATGCACCTGTTGGAAAGATGGAATATAAATCTAATGACCTTGCTTTTATTGTTTTTATAGTATTATTATTATTACTATTGTTGTTGTTGCTGCTGCTGCTGTTTTGAGCGGCCATATAAGTCTCTTAAATAAATAAAGACCCCATACTTCAGTATAAGTCTTTACTCTCTGAAAGACTGGTCACGTGGCTTCATTTTTTCAGTTCCCCTAAACAGGCCTACACAATTCATTACCTACCAAACTGCAAACAGAGCACCAGTTATTCAGTAAATCTATCACTTTTTCATGCCACTGTGGACTGCAAAAACAAGAGATCTGAAACATCTGTCAGGTCTCATTACAAAGCTCTTGACTGGCATTCCATTTGATGAGTTAACTGAAAATGTTTTTCCAAACCTAGGGTGATCTATTTTCAGGAGCCATCTTTATTTATTCTAGCAACTGCTTGTCAGGCAGCCACAGAAAAAAAGGGGCACCCATTACCAAATAAGAGAACAAAAGATAACATGAAACGAAATTTGCATAAAAATTAACTATGATTTAAACAGAAATACAATAAGTACTGATAGATAGAACTGAATATTCTCAAAAAGAACAGCTTTGGGAACTCCAGAGTAAAATGAAAGGAAGTAATCTTAAAGCAAAATAAAAATGTGATTTTTAAATTTATTTCCAAACCTAAAAGATACTAAAGCAATATATTTGAATGTATACCCATCAGATGCAGCTTAAAAAATGAAATTACTCATAATGGAAAATCATTCAAATTGACATACTTTTTTTTAAGGTCAATTCATGAAACAAACTGAATTCAAATTCTGCTTATTCTTGCAATAGGCTTTAAGGTCTTGTTTAGGGGACAGAAGGTAAAAAAAAGAAAAATCTTGATTTTTCTTAACTCCAGAAGAGCCCCAACATGTTTCCTAGGGGCTCCAATCTATCCATGGCTTCCCGTCAATCCTAATTTTAAATATATATATATTTAAATTAAGAAAATAATCAGATTGGTAGGGTGGCATGATACAAAGGGGTGAATCTTTATTCAAGATTGCTTCTGACCTCCAGAGCCACACTTACAAGTTTAAATAAGCAGATGGTTGCAACCCAGGCTTGATTTTAAGGATGGCCCACTAGACAACGGAAAAAAAGGGGGAAAGAAAAGGTAATTTGAGATTTGAGAGAGAATTGTGAGGGCAGTACATGGATTAAATATGTGTTTAGTTTATGTATATTTTGCCTCCCGCTCCCACCCCCACAGTGAGTGTATGTGTATGCTTATGTGTTTTGGTGTCATGCACATTTTGCCTGATCTACTTGTATGTGTTTTTGTATGTGGAGAATGCAAGTTTTGGCTGTTCTTTCAGGGGATATGACCTTTACCACATTGCCTTAGTATTTGGTGTTTGATGGACACAAATATATGATGTAGCATTTGGAGCTGACTCTACTTCTGATTTGTCACCAGAATTCTTCTCAAGTTACTCATCAGTTTGCTTGCTGGAAAAGGAATGCCGAAGCACAAAAACATGGGTGGAAAAGATTGGAACTGAACCCCCAGCTTTGCCTTGTACATAGGACATGATCAAAGTAGTTTGTTTGCTTCATCAGTTTGCTCTCAGAAAAATTGTTATTCCTTTACTTGCTGTATGTCCAGAGTCAGCCACTTTATGAATGGGCAACCCTCCTCATGGCACTCACAACAACAATGTGCTAAAGGGCCAAAGCATTTGAGGACCCCAACTTTAGACTCAAAGGCTGCAAATCTATTCACGCTGCCTTAGAAATAAGCCCCACTGAATACAACAGCTTCACTTCTGAGTAGAGATATATGGAATATATCGTTTTGTTATTTCTGAGACATTTTTTTCAAAAAACTGGAGTCTGAACAAAATAAAATAAAGTAACACTCCAGTGTGCAGCTGCAATAAAAATAACAAACGAGGCAAATTCCATTCTAGGACATGAAATCAAAATAAAATTTCCAGTGTATCAATGTCTTTTATGGTAACACTACAGTTACCATACACTACATTTGGAACACTACAGTTCTGGTTGCCACCTCTCTAGAAGGACATAATAGAGATGGCAAATATGCAAAGACAACATTATGATGAAAAGTCAATATTATAAATAGCTCGTCCCCAGGTTCAGGCTTCCTCATCACTGCTACTAACGAGTACAAAATTACTGGAAAGCCAAGTAAGACCCAGATGTATGATTAATTAAAGATAAGTTCAGGTCCCAGAAAGATCTGCAGTCTAACACTTTTAAGATACTGATTCAAATTCATACACCGCTGTCATCCCCAGCAGCAGCCACATCAAGAATTCCAAATTTTTAGAGGACAAGTTAGAAATCAAACATTAAAGAGGAGAGAACTAAAAATAGACACCAAGAGTCACCATCTAGCCAGCCTATCTGCTACAGTACACTGACACCTAATAACAGATTGCAAGCAGTATAACCAATGTATTTAAAACATCACTCACAGGCTGGGAAAGATAAATAGACTTAATATATGTGGTCTAAACCAGAAGGGTTCATGTTTCGAAAGAAACACTATTTTAACTGAGATCACCAAATGCAGAAAGACAAACGTTCTGTTTTCATACCGTCACCTACTGACCTCATCAACACGTTACACTGCATTATACAACCTTTATATGTAATCTGTGAATTTCTGAAAGACTGATAAATTGGCTAGAAACATCACACACATCCACGCTCGACTGTTTCATTGTCAGTCGTCTCAATGCAATATCTTGTCCTACCAGATAAAGAGAATATCCTACATCTTCAGGACTCTCTCTCTCTCTCTCTCTCTCTCTCTCTCTCTCTCACACACACACACACACACACACAGCACTCTCATGGCATCATCTACAAATCAGTGGTTACATGTCAAACCAAAAAATCTGGGTGCTCTCCAGAAAATAGTTTTTTCCTTCCCCTTTGTCTTCTGATTTCTTTATTGGTTAGAATCACAAAGGTGGGATTCACAGAATCCCTGAAAGTGGTGCGCAAACTGTGGCTAGTGAGAAGGTGGGGGAAAAGCAGGCTGAGTTTACTCTCTGCCGTAATGGTTTGCCAATCCAACAGATTGTTCAGAGGCACAGCTTACTGAGAAAGCTCAGCAGAGAGCTCAGTCAGGAACAGAATCATCACTTCATTGACAGACTGGAAAACAGGGGCCACACAGATTTAGCAAATAAACACATATCTGCTTCCATTTCCATGCTACCATTACATCTGTCCCCACTGCTCCAGCTATTCTGAACAGAGTCACTGGGAGGAAGAGGAGGTAATGAGGCTTCTCCTATTCATGCAATCTGCTTGCACAATGCTTTCAGATTGCTAGAAACCAGTGATTTAAAATACAGTTTGCTGGATCATTTAGTGGCCAAGAGCTCTAATCAAGTATAACACGCAGCAGTATAGCCTGGCAAGTGTGATTTATTGACTCAGTGTGGCTTCCTCGACAAGAGTGTTTGTAGTGCTTTGCACATACTAAAATGCACCTTTGATTTACTACTTGTTCACTTGTCCCAATGCTTACAGCAAAAGATAGAATCAAAAGTTGGTAGTGCAGCCTTTCCTATTTATACCAATTCAGGTAGCTAGTGGAAGTTTAAATGGTAGATGATTTGTTATATAAATTGAAAAAAAAATAAAATAAAAATCTATATTTCTGCAAAACTAGCATTTCATGGGTAGAAATATGATTTTTTTCTGGATTTGCTTACTCAGGGGTCCTCAAACTTTTTAAACAGGGGGCCAGTTCACAGTCCCTCAGAATGTTGGGGAGCCGGACTATAGTTTGAAAAAAACATGAGGAGAGGAGGAGAGCCGCTGGAGCCGGCGTACCTGTCATGTAGAATAGTCCAGCTCTGCGATCTCCCTCCTCGTGCATCGCCTGCAGCTCCCGACACAGCCCCAACACTTCCGCTTCTGACAGACAGCAGCGGCGGCCAATCAGGCGGGGGGGGCTGGATAAATGACCCTGGTGGGCCGTATCCACCCCGCAGGCCCTACTTTGAGAACCCCTGCGCTAACTGGACATTTTGACTACTTTAATTATCACATTTATCTAGGTGGCAGCACCTAGTGGACTTTTAGCTGATATTGAAAAGCTAAACAGGACTGAGCCTGATTGGAGGGAAGACCATCACGGCTCTAGATAGGAAAGGCAAAGAAACGTTCTGGAAAAAGGCAATGGCAACCACTTCTAAATTGTTGCCAAGAAAACTGATGGATGTCACCAAAGATTGAGCTGAACTCAAGAAAGATTTTACATTACATTGATTTCATCATTTTCTTCTGATCTTCATTTTTAAAACAGAACTCTCAAAGTAGCTTAATAAAACTTCCATTAAACTAACGAATCTTAAAAGTACCATAGCCAAAACCAGACAAATAGCAACAGCTGTAAAACAGGAATATACTAAATTATTCTGGGTACAATACTGAAAATAATACCTGAAGCAAAATATGTTTTAATAGGCATTTAAAATGTAAGAATTGTTCCTGATACAGGAAGCCAGTTTTTAGAACTGTAACTTAATCAAATCTATAAGAAATATTGTGCTTTAATTTTATTTTTAAAAACTCTCTGCTTTCTTTCTACCCAAAAAAGTACCCAAGGAAGCTAATTCCCGAGTGCAAAATAAAGTGATAGGCATTTGTTGTAAATTAAATCAAAATGGGTCACTTTGGAACCCTCTGAAACGTAGTCAGAATCCAAGCAAGCTGCCCTTAAAGTTTTGAACTTCTTTTGGAAAGGCTTTGCTATTATTTCTTTTCTTTTCCTTAAGAGTTATGTAATTCTTGAATATTTCAAACAGACATTCTCCATAGTGGAAATTGTCAGGCATGGAAAGGAAGAGGCTAAATGCAGTTTTGTAACCAACAGTAGGAATTTAGAGCTTCCAACTGGAAATTACTTTACTAAGCTTCACCCACCTCAGTGCAAAGGTGGCTGAAGTAACCTACCATAAACTGAAATATTTTCAGTACAGCTGTGTACTGAATTCAATATAAACAGAATAATCTGAAACAGAATTACTTGAGGCAGACAAGAATCAAAATCCTCCATAAATCTCTAGTCCCCAATCTGTTTCTCTGGAACTCCCCTACATTGTAAATGGCAGTGGAATGGCAAAAAAGGGGGGAGAAAATCCCTCTTGTTATTTGATATAATGCCATAGTGGGGAGGAGGGGGTGGAAGGTATTGGATTTAGTGAATGACATTTCTATCCCAAATTATTAGAGTTTTACCTTTACAATCTCAGGATTGGTCACCTCAGCCACAGTGTGATGGAAGAAATTAAGAGAGAATTCCTTAGCTTCACAATTTCTTCTACCTTACTGCTGCCCTGTCTCTCATCCTCAGCACAAGCGTAATATTTTGTGAGCTGTCTCAGCTAGCTGACTACCTTAGCAACTGACTCCTTCCAGCGAAAAGACCAGTAAATTAATCTCTGTACTCTTGCTTCAATCCTTCCTTCTTCAAACCACATACAGAATAGGGGATGCTTAATATGAACACTGCCATAAAGATTCCTTGAGGACCAGCGTTGTCCTCAAAGCAAACGTCATCACAGTCTGTCTGCAAATGAACATGCTATAGATAGTTGCTTGAAATATCAGATCTTAAAGAAGCATAGCTTGAAACTCCTTGCTATGATTGCTATGATAAATGTCTCATTTTGTCTATTCTAGTTTTCTGGCAAATTTCATTCCATTCCAGTGAAAATCAAAACAGTTATGGGTATAAAAAAAATCTTTAAAACTCCTGCTCTAATTTCTTTAGTCAGTTAATCAATGCAGACACTTCTTTGTCAACCTGTATTTTTGCAATTCAGTTCCTCAGGAGGATCAATGCTGTTATAATGCTGCCACAAAATTTACAAAAATCTACTTGATGATTACTCATTACCCTTAATCGAGAAGCTCAGCTAGGAAATAAAGCAGACCTTGCTCATCCGAAGCATCAAAGCAGTTTCTAAATCTTTTTTCTTGTGTATATAACGTGTAAAAATATGTTGTAGGCTAAGAGAGGGACATGGAAGGACAAGGACTTTCCCCCCATTTCAACTAGTCTACCAGAACTGTGTTAACACTTTGATGTGACTCATGGGAAGAAATCAATGTTCTGGTTGTATTGTGGAGAAACCAACTGTTTCCATAACTCTATGGAACTTCTTTTTCAAACATGGAAAATCCCATATTACAGATACAACTACAAAAGAATGTATTCAGTGATAAAAGAAGGCAACCCTAACTACCCTCTAAACTGAACTTAAAATATTTCTCACTAACTGCATGGATCCATACATTAAGCTGAACACAGAATACAGTGAGTTATATTTAATGATGTAATCCCACTGATGGAATGGCATCTACTATCAGAAGAGATTCTTCCTCCATCTGCTTCAATTACCTAATAATGATATAATCTCTCCTCAAATCCCTTTTCTTCTTCCCTTCTTCATCTCCTATTTATTCTGTTATCACAATGATGATGATGATGATAATGATAATGATATATATTATTAGTATGCATTAAGCCAGAGATAGCACAAGTGGCTTTACTCCCAGGCCTGAAGTTAGGTTGTTGTTGAACCCCTGGTGGTTTGCTTTTGAATGCAATGTGAGGTTTTTCCCAGGGAACACAAGTTCTTGTTTTTTTCTCCTTTTACTGTGTAAGCTGCCCAGAGTCATTTGAGAGTCAGGTGATCTTCCAAATCTAACTAAGTTGCTTTTACTAAAATACCATTTAATCTTGTCGAAGGCACTGCTTTTCTGAATTTAAAATCATAGCTCTATTTTGCATTTAATATATTGAATTATTCCCCACAATACTGATCATGGCAATATTCAAGATCACTGACAACAGATTTAACATCTAGCACAGAATACGTATTAATATTCAGAAAGTGTGCTAGCAAGAACCTTGCTTTAATTAATACTTTCCTCATTTGCGTTTATCTTTTAAAATGATTTCTGTCTTTCAGCTACTAACATTTAATTTTCTTTTCAGTCTTGTGGCAATGGCATCCCTAAATCAACAGTTTAGTCAGTCTATGTTCTCAGGAACAGGGTTGTTTTAAAATTTCCTCTTAGAAAACAGAACTGCTATTTGTAAACTGATTGTATTGAGGTTGTTAATCCACCCACTCAGCCCAGAAGGCATTCAAGGTGGCTAACAATAATAACGATTTTAAAATCATACAGGGTTTACATAAAGTTTACAGAAATAACATGTATGATAAATGAACAAATGCTATTTTTTTTTCTTCCTCCTAGTGTTTTCCTGCAAGTGCAGGGTCCGCTTTTTCGGATCAACAGAATGTTGATCCACTGGCTGTGACAGGAATTTATCAACCAGCTTGTCACCCGAGCCTGATGTTGTGGGCTGAGAGAGAGTGACTGGCCCAAAGTCACCCAGCTGGCTTTGTGCCTAAGGCAGGACTAGAACTCCTGGTTTCTAGCCTGGTGCCTTAACCATTACACCAAACTAGCTCTCAAATAAATGCTAAATGTGCTTTACTATATTTATTTGGCTGTGATCAGTGGGCTGAATGGTTGTCAAATGATAATTTCATCACAGATTTTATAACAAATATGTCCAACAAAAAATATTACAAGTGCCTTTTATTCATATCTTCTGCAACTGCTATTTGGCTGTATTTGCCAGGCAGAAACCATTTGTTCTTCAACTAAGATATATCGGAAAACGAGAACGCTTCAATCTATATCATGAATTGCACACCAATAAATCCATGTTTGCACTAAATGTATTCAAAACGGGAATGTGGTTTTGCAGCTGATCCTAGCTCTCTAAGAAATCGGTCCTTATGAGCTAACAAACACATTTATCACCATGTATACTTTACATTTTTAATTATACAAATTAAACACGTAATGTATTCGTGGTCATTTCTTTCTGTTCTACAGATGATACTATCTTAGGCATAGTCTGCTTCTGTTATTTTAGGCATGAGTTTCTTAGAGCTTTTGATGCAGTCTAATGCAATGAGGATTTTTTTTTCCCCCACGATTTCACAAGTCACTGCCAGGCTAATAGCTTTTCATTCATTAACAAAACACACAGAGAAGGCATAGCGGATGCATAAAACATTTCAATGTTCCTAATAGTTCTTGAACTTCAGGCAATCCTTCAGTACTGAAATGTAAAATGTTTGGTTAGCAAATAATTTAACTGAAAAGACTGTTGCACTGCTCAGTCAGACAGATCAAGGAATTACTTTGGGGCTAGAAAAGTCTCATCATAGATGAGAAAATCTGTAAAGTTACCAGATGCCCTTGTTTTAAATCACATCCTTTATGTTCAATGTGTGAAGCAAAATTAATCTGCTGCTCCACACACAAGACTGTTGCCAGATTTTTAAGAAGAGAAGTGATTTAAGTTTTAGCAGGGAATATCTCAACATGCTAAAAGTGAGTGGTGTTTTTAGAATAAGTCTGGTTGTATAGCTTCTTCTAAATGTGCTTTTTTTAGCAACAGAATTGCTAGTACTTGCCACTGACTCCTGGTTTTCTTTTTACAGTACTATAAACAGTTTTTTGGGGGGAATATGATATTGTGATTGGTATTGATCTTTCTAATAATGACCACTTGCCTAAGTAATCTCCCTAAAAAAACCTCATATCACAATATGTAAATTAATTAGAGTGATGGGGGAATCTGAGAATAGCTCAGTGTCTGAAGTCTTGTTTCGCCATGTGGAGCAGGCAGAATTCATAGTATCTAGTGCAGTGTTTCTCAGCCTTGGCAGCTTTAAGATGTGTGGACTTCAACTCCCAGTATTCAGCTGGGGAATTCTGGGAGTTGCAGTCCACATATCTTAAGGCTGCCAAGGTTAAGAAATACTGATCTAGTGCCTCTGCCATCCAGAGGGGCCAATCCCTGTAGCAGGAATTTCAGCATTGTTGAACTGTATCTTGGAGTGAAGCAGAACATGGATAGATGATCCCTGCCCATTTCCAACTTCAAGCTACAGAGAAAACACAATTCCTCTTATAGGAATCACAGCTCTGGGAAACAAACAGAATTGATGGATACATGTTAAATATTTATTATTATTATCATTATCATTATTTACAATGCAATCACCATCAAATCTCATCTTTATTAGGATTAATTCCTAATTAATTCTTGGAAGCTCATCTTTTGTATTTGAGTTTTCTGATGTTTGCCATGCTCCTGCCTCTTCTATTGGTTGTCCTGTGCTTCAAGTTAGTTTTTCCTTGATCTCCCATTAGGAAACGGAGTCTCAGCTTGGCAATACTCAAAATATCCTATTCTGAATATCCTAGATATTCTAAATATCTAGGTATATTTCTTATGCCAGGCACTTCTGGAATAGCTCTGCTATATGAGCAAAGGCTTATCTGTACAGATATTCTTTTGTATATTCAGAAAAAAGCCAAGCTGAAAAAATGCTCTGAAGAATTCTTTATCTTCATGTAGTCTATGAAACATTTCTTGCACACTTTAAAACAGATGCACTTCCTGACTGACCTTTACAAGGCACCAAACTGGGAAGCCCATAAAATATTTACATCCCTTCTGCTTGGCAAGCTGATGATGTATCATAAACATTGTTCATATTTAACTTTCCTTTTGGCTAGCTCTACAAAATATAATTCCTCTGTACACTAAATGCCTGCTTAAAAAAGCAAAAAGAATGCAGTAGATTCAAATGTGCAAAGCTAAGGAGATTTTACCTTGAAACTGGTAAGTTTAGCTGTATCAAAGGGTTTACCTAACCTAAACCAGCAACTCTGAAAGCAGGTTTTTCACTTTCTTAGTTAATCTTCATTAGTATTTCACATTTGTGATCACATATATAACTAGGAATAAATCTGATAATGGTGAAGCAGTTAGGACATGAGAGGAACGGAACCAGAACTAATTGTGAAGTATTTATGCCCCCATTGGTATCAAGAGTTATTTGTTAAGATGGGTGGCCAATAAATTTCTTAAATAGATGTATAAGAATCAGTGATGAATACAGAATTCCCTGAAAGGGAATTTAGAAAAGTGCTCCCTCTCTAAATACATCCAAGTCTAGTTAAATTGACTTGCCCCTAAGAGGGCCAAAAAATGTAGGCATAAAATAGAATAAGATTCACTGAGGACTGTTCCCCATCGGTTGGCTAAGTAAGATCTATTTCTCACTGCAAAATTCTACCTATTCTCCCCTAAGTAGTTAGCTTTATTCAAACATGGCTCCATTGGTAGTATTTAACACTTTTTCAGTTTACTTTTTCAATTTCTTTCATCTTAGTCATATAGTAGTTCTGTAACACAAAATGCAAAATGACCTTAAGGGTGAATATCTACTCTATTTTGTGCTTAATGCAAATTAGATTAAACAGTAATTCAGAGGAGCAGGCTGAGCAGCATCTCCCTAATTCTATATATACAAGATCACAGTTTTTTGCAACTTTAATAGTTTTTAATAAAAACTATTTTAAAAAATTCCAATTCTGAATGCAACAGTTCAGATTAGAATCCCCATCTCTCTCATACTTCCACACTGAAATTCTCAGGAAAATTCCATGCTCTTCCTACTTACTCATCAGCCAGATCTTCTTGATTGTTGGCTGTGCTGCAGAGCCTTAACACTTCAGTTCAACTTTGTGTTCCAAGCTTTTAAAATGTTATTTCCTGCATTTGTAGCTAGCAGAACATTACCCTACAGTATATATGCTGTTTTCCTTTTCATAATACATCAATTATTGTTGAGAAAAAGAAAAGCTACAAACTTCAGGTAAAAGAAATAAGGCAAGCTTACCGTTACACCAAAGAAGCTGGTCTGATTCATTGCATCCAAGAAAATTTTTCCAAGTTCTTTGTTGGTGTAGTTAAAGTCCTCAATTTTTTGGTTTCTGTTGGTGGCATTAAGAATCTTCATTGCCTGCTGCAGTGTTTTGGCAATTACCCATATTCCATCATAAGCAAAGCCATGGAACTTACTTGGCTCAACATTTCCACGCCTTTGATCATATTCCTCTTCATACTGCTGTGGTGTCTGTAGAAAGAATGTGAAAAGCAATTCACTTTTAGCATGTTAAAAGTCCATACCTCAAATTGAGTCTGAAACTCAAAGTCCAGTTAAAATTTTTTTAAGTCCTTTGAAGCTACATGAATCTCAAGAAAGATAATTAAAAGTGTATTTAATTTAAAAGGGGGGGTGCATTATTTTATTATTTATATGGTATAGTACCACCAAAATGCATGCATTTTATAAACAGTTACACTCCAAACTTTAACAGAGAGGATAAAATATACAAAGAGAAAGAGAGAGAACTGGGGAAGTATATGCATGCATTTCAGTTAGGTTTAGTTATACTATGATATTTGAACTAATGGGTAGAAACAGATGGTGAATTCTGTATAAGATACTTCTAAGTATCTTCCACTAAATCAAAGAAAACAAGGTATTACTCTTTCTGCCCCTCCAGGACTCAGTTCATAAATCAGCATTTCTATTATGTACAAGACTACATTTTTCCTACTGTAATATTAAATCAAAGTACATATTTTTAAGAATTTTTCATTTTTTTTAGCTGTTAAAGCATACCTGCCTGAATTAGGACAGATTTACACAGTCAAATATCCCACATTTATCCAGAATAGCCAGCTACCCCACACAGATTCTAGTTTTCTTCCTTATTGCTTGTATAAAAGAAAACTGCTTTCAGAGTTGGTTCAGGCATGGAACAGTTGCACAAACAGCAACTCATGAGATCAAACTGCAGTAAGCAATGTGCTGCAAATAAGGTACTAAAAAGCAGCAGTATATACAAGCAAAGGTTTGTGCTTCGGCTCTCTTCCTTTTCGGCGTTAGCACAGAATCTTCTGTGATTGCTTTTACCCCTCTGCATAAGGGCATTTAGAGCTGAATTGGGGAGCTGTTAAGGGTGGAAGGAACAAGGCTTTAAGGAGGAAATTACAGAGACAAGAAATTACACAGTCCAGAGACAGAAGGAAGCCTGAGAAAGAAATTCAAAATAGCCCCAGCTTGTTTTTCCTTAGTATAAGTTGGAACATGGAGAAATTTGGACAGGCTTTTAAGAGTCTGTTATTATACCGTACAACAATAAAGTAGCATTTCTGGAATCTCTGTGGTGTCTGCTTATTGACCTGGGATACCTCAAAGGACTGATACTAAGTTACATTGGATTCTATAACTGTTAGTAAGCAGTAGTCTTGCCAAATAAGCTGGCAAACACCATCTCTTAATTCTGTTTTATAGACAGGAGCTGTTGAGAGGGGCACCAACTTCCTTCTCCTTGAAAGAGTAGTAACCCTAGGGATCCTATTATGGTGACTACAGTAAAAAGTTAACTACATTGTTCATGATGCAGATGTTTGTGAGCCAAACTACATGGCTTACATAAAAAACATTATTTGATATATTGGCATTTGGTCGCATTGTTTTAAAAGGAAATTTCAAACTAAAACTTTCTCCTTCTGCTCTTAGGTAATTTTACACAGTTTTATTGAGTCCTTACTCTCCTGGGCTTTATATTTGTATATGTTTTTCCTAGAGCTAAGTTGAAGGTGGGGATTTCTGGCATTAGAGCTTGGAATTTCTTTGGCAGCCCAAGAGGTTCAGTAAAGTGTGCTTGTGGTCGCAGCCTATCAATTATTTAATTTTGTCATTCCTGCTACAAAATCTGCAACACTGGCCATTCTGCAGAGAGTCTGACACCACTGGAAATGCTAAAAAGTATTTGTTATATTAAATATGAAATAAGTAGGATCTTCATCGTGTTGTTTGGAACATTATTATCATGATGAAATTCATTGGCTAAACTGAGTTTAAAATAATTGTTTATGTTCATTAATGATCTAATAGAAACTCCAGTCCTTCATGTGCACACATAGGTACAAACATGAGTCTTCTGTTCATTCTTTCTTTTCCCTTGTAATCTTCATGGTTCTTCTGTCTCCCCACTAATTCCACTGCTGAGAAAATTGTCCTATCACTCTCCCCATTCCCACACTTCAAGCACATGGGATTCCCTTATCTTTTAATACTTTTTAATGACTTAAAATCTTATTTACAGAAGCAGGCAATGTTGCTTCAGTGTTTCATTTATATGGAAAATTCCACTTTGGAAAAGTGCTCCAGAGAGGGTACAGTACATTAGTATTATTAGTCAAACAGCTTGGTGACCACTGGCTCCTATGGTTAACTGTTTTGCAGAGGGAATTGCTCTCTACAAAACTCAAGGCATCTTACAAGAGTACAAAGAATGCACTTTCAGAGTTGACAAACTTCTCCTTTTACACTTGAACAAAGTAGTCCAATTCTGACTATTGTACTTAAACACGCCAACATAGATAATAGATAGCTAACTATCAGAAAATTGTGTAATCTTTTACATCTTATTTAATATATTTCATTTCTCCCACATACCCCTCACTACTATCTCTGTAATTTAATGACAGTATAATGACAACCCTTGGCATTCCTACTTGAAGAACTGTGTCCAATTCTCATTTTTTATATTTATATTGGTATATCAATTTTTAGGACTGGGTTGAAATGTGTTATAGGAAGAAATCAATGGTGTAGAAACACAATATTTTTGATGGATTACTTCAAATGCCCCAGATAGAAGACAATAAACTAACTTACCCTTCCTGAAATGGTTTTTATCTGTTTGGAACTGAGAGGTTCAAAATCCACTCCAATGTAACCTTCCATAGCACCCAGAAGGTTTGTACCAAGACAGTGTGATGAATTCAGCTTTGGAATAGCTTTTTCCCACCAAAAGCTCTGATACCACCCAGGAATTATCCATTGATACTTAGGGCCAAACATTTTTTCATTATATGCCTGCAGTAGAAATATGAATGAAGAGAAGCAATTTTATTGTTGGAAGGTATAAGACATATCACAAAGTATTCCACTGAGATTTTATGTATTTAGCTACAAAAGCTAATAACATTTCTCTTAATATTATAAACCATATCTTGAAAAAGTAAATATAAAATATATATTTTAATGAAAGAAATTCTCATTTCATATGTCTATATACAATTCAAAATCTTAGTAGAAAAGTAAAGGTCCAATTTAGCAGACGTTTCATTACCCGGCTAGGTAACAAAACGTCTGCAAGAAAACAACCAAGCTCAGAGAATCCCAAGTACTCCACAGTTCAACCCTGAGCTACAATATTCTCTTCTATTGGTCCAACTGACTGAATTCTGTTATAATACAAACACCTTTGCATTTAATGGGTCTAAAGGAGAAGCAAATCTCTGATAGAAGGTTGCTTTTATAAATAAAATGTCCAAAAAAAGTTCAGAAAGTATTTATTTATTTGTGATTTAGGTTAATATGGCACTTCAGTTGTAGCTGACTCAGTCTAAGCTGTTTTAAATGAGGATGTAAAGTTAGTGCGACACAGTAGTTGTATCTATGTTAAGTAATAACTATCGTAGGACTCTGGTAGTAGAACCTCACTTCCTCACCTATTCACCAAGTATGCTTTAATTCTATCTGCCATTCTGTGATACGAACTGGCCATTTATTTCTAGCTGAAGCCCTCTTGAAGTAGGAGAGCTCAAAAGTGCTTTTGGCTGAATTGTAATGTACTGGATGAGATAGATTGTTCAAGAACAAGAGGATATACAAGAACCTTGCAGATGTATTAATATATACTGGGGTTGGGAAAGCAGAACGTTAGTCTAGAATACTTAAACATACATTTAATTATTTATCTTAATTATTTTAAACTATCTTTCATCAGAAATTCTCAAGTACTTTACACCATTTTTTTAAAAAAAATCAGATTCTGAAATGTTCTTCATAATTATAAAAAAAGTTGTCAAGTTAATTTGCGTCAAACACATAGCTCCAACTTATTTATATCAGGCTGCAATTATCCCTGCTGCTGCATGTTGATGTAGACTTCCTAACTGGTAAATCCTACTTCAAAATTAAGACCAAAATTAGGAAATCATTGAAACTCAGCTTGTTATAAGAAGCATAAAACTCAACATTTGTCCAGAATAGAAAAGCCAGTTGTTTGATTCATCCAGATGCAGGCTTTTATCTATGCACACTTGGGAATAAGGATTTACAGAAAAGAAGAGTAAAAGATGGATTTATGTTAAACTTTTTAACAGCTATTTAACACTTTGTTATAAATGACTGAATAATTTATTGAAATGATTTTTCCTGCCTATTTTAATTATTTCAAAGCAGATCTGCATTCTCAATAACTGATATCTGTTAAAACCTACCAAGATAATTAGATCTGCTATGTCAGACTAATATACCTGAACACACTTCATATAATTATGCAAATGCAAGTGTATTTAATTTTTCTTCCAGTTTTCAGAGAGTGTTTAGCCTTATCAAAATTTGCACATATCAAATCCAGCTTAACACCAGATTTCCCAAACAAAAGCAGCACTGTATTAATATATATGTATATATTAAATTAATGCAGCCTTCACAATCCTAACCCTAACCATTTGTAATTTGTACTCAAGTCAAGCTAAAATATTAGAGTTACATATTGAACCAAGGAATCTTAAGGAAATTCTGCTAAACTGTACAATATATATTCCCAGAGTTGCTAATAAATATCAAACATGAACTAAGAAATGGTTAATTTAATCACTGGGGTGAGTATGTGACAAAACTTTTCTTTCTTTCTTTTGCTTTTTCACTTACACAACAGAATACTTTTGCTGCCATTTCCTCATTGAACTGGCCAAGGATAATTCTAACATCATTGCCCTGCAATGGAAAAAAGAAGACATATTAATTATTGATATTTTCATTTGTATTAATCAAATGCTGTTGTACATAGCAAAAATAAATAAATTCATATTTTCAATCTACAAATTTCTGTGCTACATGGACAGTTCAGTATATACCCAAAAGGTTGTAAATAAAACAGTGAACCCTAGCACTATTGGTAACAAAGAATAAAATTCATATATAATGTTTTCATATTATCTGTGAGATGCAGTGGTTATAAATACATTAACAGGCTGGTCCTCTTGTATGTTCAATACATGTGAGGCACAGAAATGATCATCATTGCAATATTAACTTTTTACAAAATGCTTCAAAGAAGGCTACAGGAGTTACATCATCCATGGATACTGGAAACCAGTGCAGTTTCATGCTATTAATTAACTTCAGTAATGATGTAGGCACTAAATTTAACAGAGATAAATTGAAAAGGATTATGTATCCATATTCATAAAATGCCAGTTTAGGTACATCAACATAAACCTCTTCTTACGAAACTGCAGCTAAGCATAGAAGACTGAAATTGTTGCTAATTTGAAACATTTTGAACCAGAACATTTTGCATGTCCCTACTTTTATACATTGGACTCTGAAGGTTCCAAAATGAATTGTTTTGTGGTTTGTATAGAAAGTGGGTAGCTTTACCTCTAGTTGATCATCATCCAAAGATGCATTAAGGAGTATCATCAATGGAAGTTATTTCATTTTCAGAATCAGAACAGAAAACATCAAGAATCTTTCCCACAAAAGTCTAGTTATTCCTTTTCTTCTTATACATAAATCAGCAATGCAAAGAAATAACATCTCCTAATATTTTTTTCTAAAATTACATATCAATAGTTATTTTAGTTTTGTAAAAGTAAAAAATTAAACCCTAATGTTTCCCAAAGCAAATCAACCTTATTTGGAAGCAATTCTCTGTTTATATCACTCCAGTTCTGTGGTTCAATGAATTTGTGAAAGGCTTTTGTAAAAGGCATTTGTGTTTGAAATATAGAGATAGGCAAATAGTTAAATAGATAGAAGTTCAGGCAGACTCTCCTTCACGCTATGAGATATATGAAGCTGGACAGACTGAATTAGAATTTAGTATATTCCTGAATACAATATCATAGAGGTTTGGTTCTCATCACCATAATAAACATTCATCTAGCTGTAACACTCCAAGTTGAAGTTGAGAGCTCACAAGATTATATGATTTTCTGTACCAAAACTCACCCAGACAGTAACCCTGTACATTGAATATTAGAATGTCAGGGAACAACAGTCTCCATATATCAACATTCCTTCCAATAATTTATAGAATGCCATGCAGCTTAAAACCTTAACACATTATTCTAGAGCAGGGATCCCCAAACTCTTCAGCTCTTTGACCCTTTCATAAAGTTTCAGATTGTTCATTGACCTCCAAACAATTATATGAAAATAATTTAGTAAATATTACTTTAACTAATAGTATTACAAATAATAACAACAACAACAACAAAGACAAAAAAGTCTGGATAGTGGACACTGCAATACTTGGAGACAGCAGAATAGAAGACAAAGAACTGGAGAAAATCACAAAATATATAGACCTGCAGATAGAAGTAGAACAACTATGGCAAAAGAAAGCAAAGATAGTACCAATAATTATAGGTGCCTTAGCAGCAATTCCGAAACATCTGAAGCACCACTTGAACATTGACAAAATCACCATCAGTCAATTGCAAAAGGCAGCTTATTGGAACAGCTTATATCCTGTGACCCTTCAACACCATCAAACAACAACATCTGCCTATCCCAGGTTCTTGGGAAGGACTTAATGGGTGGATAAAAATGCCAAATCCAGTCTAAACATCTGGCTGACTGTGCAACCCACTATAACAACAACATTGACCTCTTGGATCATCCTGTCAACCCTTCAGGGTCGATACTGACCACTTTGGAGAATCCTGTTCAGGACAGTCTATAGAAACCAATTAAGACTCACTTCTAAGTAACATGCTTAGAATCACACTACTATCTTCAGGCTTATTCTGATTTCTTTTTAGTGAATTTCTACTAAAAATACAACAGTTTAAGGATTTCAGAATTTCAGTATCAGTTATCCTCTGCAAATAATCAGTCTGCATACAGAGAATTCTTTATGTGGACCAACAGGAACAATTTCCTATTTATTGGTACTCTAATTTATTTTTAATTTTAGTACTAATCCAGGTTCAGCAATGGTAGCTTGATTAGGTAGCTTGATTACTCTATAAAGTTCCTGAAAAGGGAGTGGGAGTTCATTATAGGAAGAAAAACCTATTCAATCTGTTTTCCTAATTTCTAATTGCAGCAGTTTCCTGTTCTCAGAAGTGTACTGAAACTGTTAGGGCTAGATTCTGAGCACCTTCTGATGCTGTCAATTTTACTCTTAAAATTTAGAGAGAAAGAGAAAAAAAAAAGAAAAAGTTCCAAATTGTTAGAGAAATATCAAGTGGGAATGCTCCTCTGTTTATTTATTTATTTATTAGTATTAATATCCATCATTTCTTCTGTATTAAAAAGTAGGAATGTTAATATTCATAGTATCCAGAGACTATATTTGACAGCCACCCCAGAATAATAAACAGGATGCTATGCTTTGTGAGGAGCTGGGAACAGGGGGCAGGGATAGTAGCAATTGTTACATTATCTGGTGACAAAAATCCACAGTAGAAAACACACACACACACACACAGAGAACAGCTTAATATTCATGGCTTCATGTTCTGAAAAGCTTCAGATCTAAAAATGAGATGAGATATACTCCCATCTAGGGTTAATTTATAATTTCAACATCAATATTAAAAGTTATCACATTTATCTGAGCAAATTAAAATGACAGAAAAATATACACCAAAATGCCTTAAATAGAAAAGGGCATTTGGTCATTGAGAGTCATACCTCTCAGGTTTTTCCAATAATATACAATGTACAAAACAGATTGATATCTATGTTTTGCTGAGAAGCCCCCCAAATAAAAAGTTATAAATAGCATAAAGAATTTTGATTTGTATGTTCTAATTCTTTCTTTAGGAAATTGTACTGAAGGAATAAACTGTAGTCAACTGAAATAATTTCTGCTTCCTACTAGGGAGTCTTTATCTCGTATTTCTGGTCATCCTTAAGGGTGAATGTGTTATACATGAAAATTATAAACTACCCATTCAGCACCCAGACAACACGTACTGTAAAGAGGATAATGACAGAGACATGGGCAATGCAAACAGATTGAAAAATATGAAGGCCAAAATGTGATAAACAGGAAGCTTAAACATATTTAACATGTTGTTGTTGATCGCACAGACAATTGTTTAGACTGGATTTGGCATTTTTGTCCACCTATCGAGTCCTTCCCAAGGACCTGGGATAGGCAGAAGTTGTTTGATGGTGTTAAAAGTATCGTCACAGGATGTAAGCTGTTCCAAGTGAAGCTGCCTTTTGCAATTGACTGATGGCGATTTTGTCAATGTCGATGGTGTTCAAGGGGTGTTTCTGGTGTTTTGGATTGCACCCAAGGAGCCTATTACTATTGGTTCTATCTTTGCTTTCTTTTGCCATAGTCGTTCTACTTCTATTTGCAGGTCTTTGTTTTTTGTGATTTATTATTACTATTAGCATCGTTATTACTATTCAATTTGTACGGCTGCCCATCTCAACAAGTGACTTTGGGCAGCAAACAATTGTATAATAAATTAAAAACAAATTCCTATCATAAATACACAGCACTGAGGAAGATGTCACAATCAGTGGCTGTTACTACAAGAAGGAGAAGGGACCCTTCACACCCTTGAGGCCTCAGGCCCTTACAAAAGGCCAGCAGGGTTTGGGCCAGCCTGATCTCTGGAGGGGGAATATTCCATAGGGCAGGTGCTACAGCAGAAAAGTCATCCCTCTTGTGCCCCGCCAACTGGCATTTCCCTGGCTGACAGGACCTGGAGGATGCCCATCCTGTTGGGCTGAATTGGACAGGTAGAAGCGACTGGGAAAAGACAGTCCCTCAGGTAACCTGGTCCCAAGCCATAAGGGCTTTAAAGGTGGCAACCAGTGCCTTGAATTGTATCCAGAAGCACGCTGGGAACCACTGCAGCTCATGGTGTAGTGGTGTTACATGTGCTGAGTAACCGACACCATTTACTACCTGTGTAGCTGCATTCTGCACCAGCTGAAGCTTCCAAATGTCCTTCAGGGGCAGCTAGAGAGTGCATTGCAGTAATTCAGAAGGGAGGTCACGAGGGCATGAGTGACAGTGAGCAGGGCCTCCTGGTCCAGAAATGGGTGAAACTGGCACACAACTTAAAGGTGTGTAAAGGCCCTCCTAGCGATAGCTGCCACCTGCTTTTCCAGCAGGAGCCATGAGTCCAAGAGGAACCCCAGATTGCACACCGGGTCTGCCTGAGGCAGTGCCACCCCATCCAAGACCAACGGTGGAAAAATCTCAGCACCAGAAGGTCCAAACACCCAAAGTCACTCAGTTGAGCTGAAGCCTGTTGTGCCCCATCCAGGCCCCCACAACCTCCAGGCACTGGGACAGGACATCCATGGCATCACTCAGGCAGCCTGGGATGGAGATATTAAGCTGGGTATCATCAGCATATTGGTGATACCTCACCCAGTGGCCTCATGTAGATGAGGGGGGAGAAAGGATCAAGCCCTGCAGCACCCCACAAAATAGGGACCGTTGGCTGGACCCCTCCCCTCCTATCAACACTGACTGGAACAGCACAGTGCCACTCACCCCCAACTCCCGAAGCGAGTCCAGAAGGGTACCATGATCAATGGTATCGCAAACTGCTGAAATGTCAAGAAGAGCAAGGATGGATGCACTACCCCCATCTCATTCCTGCCAGAGGTCATCCAAGAGCGTGAACAATGCCGTCTCAGTCCCATACCTCAGCCTGAATCCTGACTGAAAGGGATCCAGATAATCCATTTCATCCAGTGTCCTTTGAAGCTACAGTGCAACCACCTTCTCCACACAACAAAAACTATCCAGATTGGTTGGGTCAAGCAATGGCCCCTGGAGAAAGGGGTGCACCACTGCTTCCTTAAGAACTAGTGGGACCACCTCCTCCCTCATGGAAGAATTAACCACAACCCAGACCCAATCACAAGTCCCCTCCCAGGCAACCTTGACCAGCCAGGAGGGGCATGGATCTAGCACAAAGCTGGCTGAACTAACAGCTGCAAGAACCCTGTCCACTTCCTCAGGCTCAACAGGATCGAACTCCTCCCATACCAGACAGTCCCTGTAGCCTTCATGGCCCTGCACCAAGGCCAGAGTCCACCGCAGAACAAATGCCAATGCTCAGCATATTCCTCACAGTGACCCTGTAGATGAACCCCAGAATTATTCCCTCCAAGAGGGTCCAGGTCACCCAAAACAGGGCTGCTGGATGGCTATCTGTGGATCCAATAAGACCAGAAAAATAATTACATTTTGCTGCCCTTACTGCCATGAGGTAGACTCGAACAGCAGCTCTAGCCTGTTTTTGGTCAGGTTCAGTCTTTGTCATTTGCCAGCAGCGCTCTAGGTGCCTCTTCACCTGCTTCATCTTGCTCAGCTCTTCCATAAACCACAGAGAGTCCCAGGAACCATGGGTGCAGAGGCCACTCAGGCGCGATCTGATCCAAAGCCTCAGCTGCCTTTCCATTCCAGGCGGCCACCAGGGCTTTGGTTGGACTGTGCAGTAGAACTTCTGGAAAACCCCCAAGCTCCCTCTAGAACCCAGCTGGGTCCATCAGTCACCTGGGATGGACCAATCTAATAGGCCCAGCCTCCTGTGCTGGGGGATAATGCCAGAGAACCAGAGGCTCACCAGGGAGTGATCTGAGCATGACAGGAGAGAAACCAATATCTCCCCCAAATCCAGAACACCTTGCCACTGCTCCAACAGAAAATCCAGGTCAGGCGTATGACCACTATTATGCATCAGGCCCTGGATGACCTAGGATAGGCCACCCTGTCATGGTGGCCATGAACTCCCAAGCTACCTCAGACCATGCCCCCCAGAGAAGGTAAGTTGATGTCCTCCAAGACTATAAGGCTGGGGAACTCCATTGCCAACTCGAGGCAGGTACAATAACAACAGTCCCAACTGATCCCTGCAGCCCAACTTAATAAATAGGGTCTTGCAGCCCTCAATTTGTGGGGCAGCACCCCTGGGTCCCTCCCAAGTATCTTGGATTACCACCGCCACCCCTACCCCTGGGGTCTTGGCTGATGCCACACCCGAAACCCAGCTGGGCACATATCAGAAAGGGGACACCTCCCCCCTCCAGCCCCAGCCAGGTTTCAGTAATACATATCAGGTCAGCCACAATCAAATCATGGATGAGGGTGGCCTTATTACAGACGGCTATGGCGTTCAACAGCAGCAGCCAACAGCATAGGGCCTTGAAGGTTAGCCCACCAGGGCCTGGGAGTGAGATTGAGGGGCTGGAACGTGCCACAGGAACATATGTCCCCATACCTGTCACTACCGAGATGTTTTGAGCTGCCCCCAATCCTCCAGAGACTTCCTCTGTCCCCTGCCCATAATGGTCCATGCCCGAGCCCATAGCCACCCCCCATACATATCCATCCACAACCTCCTCCAGAGTCCACTAAACGCAGAGGTGCTTCTGCAAAGACTCAGCACCTCTAGATAAGCAGCCCCTCCCAACCCTACACTCTTAATACCCTCCATCAATCCCCTCTCACTAGACTGGCAGGGTGCCCACACATCCAGCAACCAAACAATCCTGAGTGTGATTCAACCCCCTCCCCCGGCTCTCATTGGTAGGGAAGGTAGACAAACCCCTATATCAGGGGGAGATAGGTGTAATAACACTAGTAGGTGTATATAGGTGTAATCACACTAGTAGATTTCTTTTGAAAAGAGGGATGTTATTATTGCTCAGTATAGAAAATGCAAATGACCTCACACTTTCAGTTATGTTACTTGTTTATCTGTATGTATAATGTGGTGGCAATATTCTACTCATCTCTAAGCTCATTATGACTTCACATTCCAGCATTTACATACCAAATATCACATTGTATACACAAACACATACCCCCACACAGAACACTGATTTTACGATAGTTTCTCATTTCTGGCACATATTGAGGTCTATGTTTATTTTGGACTAATGATGTACAATGGATTCAGCAAAAGCCTGAATCCCAAAGTAATTCTGAACAGATTTTCATTAACTGTGGGTGGAACAGATGGGTCTTAATTCACTCCATTTCTGGACTTCCACAATGCTCTAGTATGCTATAAAACTTTAATGTACTACAAAAGATAGAGCAATGAAAGCCATGACAAAAAGGGGGGAAATTTCTTATTGTGGACAGAAGGGAGAATTCTGGATTCAGAAAGCAAGGCTTGCCTTCATATCAGATTGGCTCGCCAAATCACATCTTGCAGGGAAAAACAATGTAAGAGTTTAAGAAAGATCCTAAAATCCTTCACCATTTCTCTATTTACATTAGGCAGCCTTGTCTTAATTCCTGATCAATTATATGACAGAGTTTTGTGAACCATGTTAACTATTTTACTTGCACAGTAACTGATTTATTTTATAAAAAACATTAATGAGTTTAAATATTTATCTTAACCTACAACAATTGGCTCTACTACATTCATAAAGGGACATCATCATTCCTTATAAGCATCCTTTCATCTGCCCAAAATTTTGTCAATTTATTTGTCAGAAACTTGGCATGAAATTATTGTTTATCCCCAAAAACAACATAATAGGCATTTTTTAAAAAACAAAGATTTTTCACAAAGAATATCTCAAGAAGTTCTGCATGGATTCCTATAAAACTGGCACTCTTCATCACCTGATGAATGCCTATCATTCATAAAAAATAATTAATCCCATTCTCTTGAAAAACGCAGATGTTCTCCTGTTTTTGTTTCTCCTATGCTATTCCAGATTCTGGCTTGAGTTTGAGACTAGACTGCCTCCAAAGTTAACTGAATGAGACTGGGTGTTTTTAGAGTTCACAGCTGATGAAACACTGCCCAACTCTACTGTAGATAAATTATGTCAGCGTGGAATGAGAACCAATGTCTGAGGATTAACACGTGATCCATTGCTGCTGTATATTGATTTACCTATGTTGTTTAAAGTAGACATTTCCCTTTCTATAACAAATCACAAGTACTCTGTGCCTATATAATACTCTGATTATGGGATGGATTCAGTTGTATTCATTTTATATATATATAAAATGAATACAACTGAATACACACACACACACACACACACACACACAAATAACAGGCAGTCATGATTAATTTCACTCCCACTGATTTTCAAAAGTTCTATTCTTGTTGATACCTATGGCGAGTTGGATGGTGGTGGTGCATCCATCCGTGGGCTACTTGATTTCTCAGCAGCTTTCAATACTGTTGAACATGGTATCCTTCTGGGCCAGCTCCATGGGTTGGGGATTGGGGTCATCATTTTATGGTGGTTCTCTTCCTTTCTCTGGAGCCAGTTCCAGTTGGTGTTGGGTTGCAGGGACAGATCTAGGCTCCTTCTTTGTGTGGTGCTGCAGGGTTCTGTTCTCTCGCTTCTCCTTTTCAACATCTACATGGAACCACTGGGTGCAGTCATCTGCCAGTTTGGGGTTACATTGATGATACCCAACTATATCTTTCAACTCTGGGCTGGTCAAGTGAGGCTGTTGAGGTTCTGCCCCAGTGCCTGGAGGCTGTGCAGGTTTAGATCAGGAGGAACCATCTCCAACTCAATCCTACCAAGACCAGGTAGCTATGGATGTTTGGACTGCCCAGATCTGGAGATATTCCAACTTTGACTTTGGATGGAGCGGCACTTCCCCATTCAAGGGTGGTGCATAATTTGGGGGTCTTCCTGAACTCACAGCTCCTGCTCGATCAGAAGGTGGCAACAGTGGCTAGGAAGTGTTTGTCCAGCTTCATCTGGTGTACCAGTTGCACTTTTTTATAGATTGGGGGGACCTTCAGAGAGTAACTCATACTCTGGTCACTCCATGACTTGACTACAGCTTCACAAGCTACACTGGTTGCCAGTTTGCTTCTGGGTGCAATTCAAGGTGCTGGTCACTATCTATAAAGCCCTACATGGCTTAGGGCCTGGTTACTTGAGGGACCTCCTGTCTCCCATAGTATCTGCCTGGTCAGTTCAATCTGGCAAAGTTGGCACACTGCAGTTTCCATGAATTAAGCAATGCAACTTTCAGGACCCTGGAAGTGGACGTTCTCTGCAGTAGTACCTGGGCTCTGGAATGAAGTTGCCCCCAAGATCTGAATGGCCCCTACCCTACTGGTATTTCAAAGGGCCCTTAAGACATGGCTCTTCACCCAGGCTTTGGTGAGGATGACTGACGCCCCTTTTCTTCCTTTTCCTTGTTCCCATCCAGGTTGTTTTCTCTGCCATCTCTGTTCCTTTATTTTTGTATTGTTTTTGTATTGTTTTTAAATGTTTTTTAAATCTTCTAAATGTTCCTTGTTTTTAAATGTTTTTAACAATTTGTAAACTGCCCAGAGCCACTCGTAAATTATTACTGTTGGTTGCACAATCAGACAGATATTTAGACTGGATTTGGCATTTTTATCCACCTATCAAGTCCTTCCCAAAGACCTGGGATAGGCAGATGCTGTTTTTTGATGGTATTAAAGGTATCATTGCAGGATGTTGCTGTTATTATTGTTGTTATTATTAATATGACTGTCCTTATACTTCAACAAAATTGGGCCCTTGATATTAATTTGCATTCTTAGAAAGAAAAAGAAATTGAACTTGTACAATTTGTAGCACACACAAAGCATTCTTGCTCTCATTCATATAATTCTGTTGACAATCTAGTTATAACTATATTAATCACATCATTCCTATGTCATTACAGACTTTAATATCATATATAATAATTTTTATATCATGACTATAATAACAACTACCCTAAATACCAAAATCTAAAAGGAAGTCTTCAAACTGAAATCTATTAAAATTGTTTATTTTAAGCCACTGATGGTTTTTTTCCTGCCAGTTAGTTTTTTAACCTAGCAAAATAGTTACACCTACCTTAAGCTTTTTGACACTTGTACAGGGATCATTAGAAAAACTCTCTGTATCTGATATTTCAATATCTTCACCATACAGAACTCCAGTTAGATCATTCCGTACCTATTGCAGAATGAAAGAATGACAAAATAAATATATAGGTATCTGGTACTGAACATTTCACTGTCTTGTATCTTAATACTGTACATATGCACACTAAGTCAACATTTATTATAGGCATTTTATATGAAATAATATGAAGAGTGAGAGTTGGGCTATTCAGACAAGTACAGGTAGTCCTCGAGTTACAACTAGTTGTTCAGCAACCGTTTGAAGTTACGGTGGTGCTGAACAAATGGTACTTATGCCCAGTCCCCAAAGTTATGGCCATTGCAGTGCCCCTGCAGTCATAGGATCAAAATTTGGGCACTTGGCAGCTCGCCCGCACTTACAACCACAGGGATGCTTCAATTCCCCCCACCCGCCTATCTCCCTCCATCTCTGCCTTTTGGCCACCCTGCACAACCACACTCCTTGGTGGTGGTAGAGGTGCTGGGGCTGAAGTAGAGGTCCAGGGTCTTCAACAGTCTCAGCCAACTGCCAATGCCCCCTGGCCTCTACTCCAGCCCCAGCGCCACTGCCGCTGAGGAGTGCTGCCTCAACCTCCATACCACAGCCAGCCATCCCACCACCACAGTGCAAAGTCCAGCCACCCTGTTGCCCAGCACTCTGCAAGCCCTGCTGCACCCAGCTGACTGTCACCATCTTCCTCCCACTGCTGACGAGGCACACCAGACTGGCCCTATGCAAGGCAGCTTCTGGCTCTGCCAGGCCTTCTTCCCAAGGCCACTTGCGCTGTTCTCAAAATAGCATGTGCCATTCTCCAAATAGCATGTGCCATTCTTGCGATGCTTCAGAAGGCTTCTGAGGCTGGGCAGGGCAGGGTGGCAAAGCGAGTGCGTTGCGGTAAGGCCAGCAGATGCAGCAGAGTGCAAGGCTGCCAAAAGGGCAGAGATGAAGGGGTGGATAGGCAGGTGGGGGGAGTTGAAGAGGAGGCAGTCCCTTACTTTATCAAAGCTCAGGCTGAAAGGGAACAAGCTGGAATGGTTTGGATCGGGATGGGTCCTCGCCTAAGGATTGGCAGGATTTGGTTAACAACAGCAGTGGGGACTGCCAGGATTGCTGTTGCTAAGTGACGCAGTCATATAACATCATGCTTTATGACCACATAATTTAGAGACAGAAATTCCAGTTCCAGTTACTGTTGTAATTTGTGGACTACCTGTACTGCAGAAGTAAGATCCATAATTTAGCTATTATAATGCAAATAAATAATTGTATACTATAGAAAGTTATTCCACACAACTGTACTGCATCTTTTCAATCTGTAATACCCAGAAAAATTCTACATTATCCTTAAAACACAAACTATGAACTGAAAACAACTAAATGCAGTGCTGAATATTATCCCTGAGTATATGATATATAAATTTCACACATTTTCTTCACTAATACATTCAAAGTCACATCAATACTTTATTTCTTTTGCATGTCATTTTCAATGGAAACTTGTTAATTAAACATATATTTTAGAAACATAAACAATATTAGATTCAGTTTCATTATAAAATGATTCCAGTATGTCTACTTGACATGTAAAATCAATTTTTATGTTGTGAAAGTACAGAGCAAAGAAATTAAAATAAACAGAACTAGAACCAAGCTTATATTGCAATTGATGAGACTTAAGTTATATGATTGCCCATATAACTCACCAGTGATTCTGGGTGGCTATCATTACATTAAAATAATATAATCAATAATAATGGAGATAAGACAAAACACATGTTCATCAAATCCAATAAGCACCACTGAAGACAGGAACATATAACTACCAGGTTCAGTTTCCCAAGGGGAAAAACAAGTTTTTAATGCCTTCCAAAAGGCTAACAGGATTGGGACCAATCAAATTTGAGGACAGAGATCATCCCAAGGAGGAGGTACTGCCATAGAAAAGGCATGCTTCCTAGATCTCACCATATGACATAGAAACAAGGAAGGGACCTGGAGAATGCCAAGCCTGGAACAGCATGTGGGATGGGCCAATTTAACCAGAGATAGATGGTCCTATATATACATGTCCATATGCGCATATGTATTTATAATGTGAAGTGCTGAATAGCTTCTGCCTTTTTGGATCAACTATTAACAATAGAGGAAACAGCAGTCAAATACTCTGTGGAGTAGCACTTGTTAGGGGAGCAACAAAGGTGCTGGAAAAGGTATTCAGATGTTGTGGTATGTCCATACCTAGAACTTTAACTTGAGAAATATTTTAGGATGGGGGGGGGCTAGGTTATAAGAAGGGACATCTAATGCATTTAGGGGGGGAAAGTAACTGTTTTCTCAGCTATTTCTCTGCTAATCTTTGCATAGTGATGTTCTGCACCTTTTTTCTATAACCAGTTTTACTTGGTGCCATTGAATTTGATTTCATATTTACTCCCAAAATATCAAAAATGGGGAATTTATCATAGCTCCTGACATGACCCCACAAAAGCAACAGGAAACTTTCTGACACTGTCAAGACACATGTTAGGAAAAGACAATTCATCAGGCCTTTCTACTTGTGTCAGACATGGGGCATATGAAAAGAACCACTCCTAAGTCATCTTGGTTGCATTTGCCAGAACTGAAATATCTCTGAGCATGCCTGTTTACAACCTATCGCTCCTACATGCCTCATAAAATAAAATTCATTAGGAGGGAAACATGCCTTCAAAGCTGTTGGGCTGAAGACCCTGTCACAAGGCTTACTACCCTCGCTCTCTCTGCACACAGATCTTCCTAATGACACAAATCAATCAAACTCAGAAAAAGACATAAAAAATTCCTGCGCAGGCCTGAGTACACACTCTAGGCTGGTCACAGAAAGAGAGAAAAGAATGTACAGAAATGAAACAGTTGCTTCTCTTAAAACTCCTTCACTGTGCTCATCTGAGTAAGACTTAAATACATATCGGTGTGGGATTAGATTTAAACTTAAAGATTTAGGATTTATGGATTGGTATGTATTATCTTATTGTAATTCTTTGCGTTACCTAAATATTTTACTTTTTTGGAATATTTTTCATCCCTTTTGTTAATGTCTCACTGAAGTACATTTTTAGTATGGGTAGTGAATAACTCTCATATCTAAACCCAACATTACTTTAGAAAGGAGTACCCACAGGGTATGGTACAAAATGTCAAGATGACAGCCACAAGGGTGTGATCAAAGTTTCATGTTGCATGTTAAAAATGGGTGGAGCTTCAAGTGCCCTGCTATGGCTGCCATATTGAGGTTTTTTTTAATCATGCCCTGTGGATATGCCTGACTCTAAAAATAACTTGGTTCAGAATATAAAATATCACAATTGAGTAGTACTGTTAAGGGATAGGCTTTTGAGTTAATGTTGCTACTTAGGTGCAAAAATAAGCTGCCATCCACTGATGTTAGTTCATGAATCACTGTCCTATTAAATACATGCTTTTAAGCTAACTACTGCTCAGAATTAGCACATAGATTATCTACCAAAGCACTGTAATCTATGGCAAAAATCAGTAACTTATAATGCAACATTTTCATGCTCATATAAAAATTTAGAAATTGTATTTATTTATTTGGTTTCTGTCAGTGTAAGCACTCAAAGCAATTAAGACAAAATTAACACACTGCAGATACAAAATATAAAACAGTACATTACAATTAATATAAAAACTATGGTTCACATAGCCTTAATGTCATACTATCATGTATTATATTATGATGAATTCTTTCACATTGATAACAAAAAGCTAAAGTGTTTATCCAGCAGCTAGTACTTATATTACTAGTTCTAATGTTTCATCATATTACTAATGAAGTACTTCCCAGTATCTGTGTGTATGGAAAGAGAAGGATGGACAAACAAGTGTTAACAAGGATGCAAAGATGTAACTAGAGAAAAGAAAGAAACAGGAGAAAGAAAAAAGGGAAAAAAAACAAGAGAAAAAGAAAAAACAAGGGAGCTCAAAATGAAAGGAATATAGAAATGAGGAAAAAGACTAAAAAACCCCACATAAACAAGAGATGCAAAGTGTGAGATTTTTTCTTAACAGATAAACATGTCAAAAGTTACAACAATTTAGTAATTACACAAGACTCCATTGTAAGAACAAGAGTTGTGCAAAGCCTTGAAAGAGATTATTTTCAATGTACAGGAGTACATAAAAAACACCTCTTTTCATATAATTAAAGCAGCCATATCATTTGCTAGTTTTGGGCAGTTGCTGTGTGTACTGGAGTATTGTAACCAATACTAAGAGTTACAGAAAGGATAGACATTTTGGAAAAAGCTGTTCTCATCATATGTGTAAACCAACAGATCCTGAACTGAAAAAATACATGAAAAATATTTTAGACTATGGCTACTGGCACATACCATGTACCTGGACACTTCAGTTCCAGATACACAGGTTTCTTCAAAGCTCAGGATTTCTTTGTATCGATAGGAAGTCCCTTGAAGTTTTATCTGACAATATTTTTGAAACTCAGTATTCTATTTAAAGTTCTATATGTAAACCAGACAGACATGTGAGACGGTGTGATGATTAATGTGTTGGATTCTAGTTCAAGTCCACCTCAGCCATGGAAACTCATTAAACTCATTGCTCTCAGTGCAATCCTCCTCACAGGGCTGTGTTGTGAGGATAAAATTAATGGGGATCCCCATGTAAGTCTCTTGAGCTTTTGGAGAAAAGGTAGGGCACAAATCTAAAGAGGAGGAGGAAGAGGAAGAGGCAGGTGAGGAGAATCTGAAATAAGACAGACATTTTTGAGGCATGGCAAACTAGCACGTCTCCAAGCAAGCGGAGACGATGTCTGCAGCAAAGACTGAAGAACCAACGAGTAGACCAGTTCTATGAAACCTCTCCAGATAAGGAGAGGATGGTAGATTACCCACATGTGCTCCAGACGGCTGCTTCTCACAAGGAGACTGCAAGACAGCAGTCTCCCGTGGGTTTGAGCACTGTGATACAAAGGGAACAGCCATCATGCTCGCAACCGTGGTGTAGCTTTTTAAAGGATACTAGGTTCACTAACCTCATTTTCTAATCATTTTCAGAAATTACCTATTTAACTACCTTAAAGTTATTAGAAATCTTTGGAATGACAAGTTTGAAAAGCCCCTGGTGAGTTTACCTTCATTCCTGAACAAAAAAATTAACTATAAACTTAAGGATTTAAAATATTGGAAATAAACAGCAAAAAGCCAAATAAGACTTTGACCCAAGAAAGTTATAAATTAAGTCAAGTCATAACAGAGATCTGACTCTATGGTTTCAGAAGTTGGACACTACGGGGGACTAAAGATTCCAGGCAGAAAAGGAAAAAGAAAAAAAAAAGTGAAACTTTGCATTTTGTTTTGGGATTTACAAAATGACACAAAATGTTATGACAATTGAAATGCTCCAGGAGATTTTTGAAGAATGGGGTCAGAAATTAGCAGCTACAATGTCAGCAATGGTATCTGCTTCTATGGATAGACTATGTCCAAAAGATGTTAATGAAGGAATGACAGATGTGAAACAAACTTTGCCTGATGTAGAAATACCAGAACCAGAAATACTGGACAACAATAATTAAAAAAAAGTGTGGATTATAAGACAGAGAAGGCAGCTAAAGTGGAAAAACAAATGACAAGCAAGAGAATGACCCAGATAAGGACATTCTACTGGATGTACAAAAGAAGTTGGTTAAAGCTTTGAAAATTAAAGTGGAAATACAAATGATAAACCAAGGGAATGACCTGGAGAATGACTTTTTATTGGATTTACCAAATGAAGATGACTTTGGGATGGGAAAAAGAAAAATTGAGGAGAGATCAAATCCTATGACAACATCTGAATGGAAGATCAAGATTGTTAGAAATAAAAGGAAGGAATATAAAGTTGGTTTGTCTGACCAAAGTTAAAATTCAGGCATGTTTCTATAATGCTCTGGTAACCCTTTATGGACTTTCTGCTGACACCAGGGCTGAAAAGTTGATGATTTATGGATTTACATATAGATAAGGGACCAGTTATGGGAAGAGATATTTGTTTATACTTGTTGTGATGAAGATCAGTAGTCAGTTCTTTAAATATTTCTCTGCTTTTTCTTTATCTTTCTTTTTTCTTTTTCTTTCCTTGCACTTTTTATTCTTTCTTTCTATTGCTCTTTCTCTCTTTGAGTTTAGTTTGTATTTGCTTTTACTATTGTAATCAAAATTTTCAATAAAAATTAGTTTTTAAAAATGAAATAAGCCAGACATTTTAAAATCCAGTCCATAAAGATGCTTGTCAAGTCCATGATGTCCACCTCTCAGTTCTGAAGCATTCTCACGCAACCAGGCTTGGTTCAGACAAATACTTCTTTATTAAGGTGTACATGTAGCTTGTAAACAGAACACTGCTAAAACTAACGCCTTGGGTAAACCTCCCTCTATTTATCCCCCCTCCCCTTATTGCCTGGCGTCGTGATTCCTCTTCACCTGTTGTTGACCTCTCTCCTTCCTCCCCCTC